>NC_133434.1:7691250-8347500 GCF_011762505.2 Arvicanthis niloticus
AGAGGGCCAGGGCTCAGAAGCCTGGCTTTCTCTTTCTCACCCATGGTGGTGGATCTTGGACCAGATCCTGCTACAGAGTAATGTATGGCCGTTGATCGGGATATGACCATGGTCCTTCCTGAAAAATAATAGCTTTAACTTTAAAATAATAGTCAAGTCAAAAGTCTCTTCTGGCAGCCGGTCAACATTAAAAGTCAGTCACTCTGAGGCACAAAAAATCTGTCACAGTCTTTTCCTGATCTCAACTGATAAGTTATGTGTTCTGGTTCTAACTTCAGTCTAATGGTCTAGGGTTAAACTTTAGTCACAGTCTGTCTTATTGTCACAATAACATAAAACCCAGACAAAACAAACACACAGAGAGACTAACAAAAACCTGTCTCAATCACAAGTGCCAGCCAGGAAGGATTCCACATCTTCCCTGGCACCCCATGTTAGCCGGGAGGGATTTCACTTCCTCTCTGCCCCCCCCCATCCCCCGTGCCAGCCAGGAGGGATTCCACATCCTCCTGGGCACTGGTGGGAACTTCTTAGACATCTCTGGGGGGTCCCTATCTTCCTTAGACATCTCTCAGGGCTACAACTGGTGATTTCCCTAGCACGTCTGCCAATCACTCCATTTGTCTCCTCTCAAGACAGAAACGGCTGCAAACAGCTGCAAAGAACCAAAAGTACTTTTACAAAAACAGGTTACTGAGACAGTACAGACCAGAGAATGGGCCCAAAACACAGAAACTATAGAAACAGAAGTCTTTCACTGAGACAATATAGACAACAAATTGGCCAAAAAAAACCACAGAAATCATACCTCCAAGTGGGTTCTTAGAGCTTAGGGTGGTCGCAGTTTTCCTGTCAGGGAACCAAAAATTTAAAGTCAAAAACCACAATTCAGGGGGGAAACCACAACCCAGGGAAAGTAAAGGAGGGTTATTGGAGAGCACTTGTGGAAAGTTCCAGCCCATTATTCAGTTTGTGACAGGGTACGAGGAAGAATCATGGAGAACATTTTGTATAGGCTATTCTCTAAGAGCCTATTTGTAACCAACCATCTATCTTGTGTTCAGCCAAGTTCCTGAAACACAGAGCTCATGACCAAGCTGACCTGTACTCTTGGTTCTGCTTAGGCTGCTAGGAGGTTTTGAAAATTTTTTAACCCTTTCAGCATCAGCTTGGGTTAAGTGCAGTCAAACTCCAGCAGCATAGCAAACATAGATTGAAACCCTCTATCAGTTGTAGAGTTGGTAAAGATGTTTTCCCAATATGTAGGGTGCCATTTTGTCCTTTTGACACTTTTCTTTGCCTTACAGAAGCTTTTCAGTTTTATGAGATCCCATTTGTCAGTTGTTGATCTTTGAGCCTGAGCCACTTTGGAGTTCTGTTTTGGAAAATTTTACTTGAGCAGATGTGTTCTGGTCTCTTTTCCACTTTCTCTTCTATTAGATTCAGTGTATCTGGTTTTATGTGAAGGACCTTAATTCCACTTGGACTTGAAAACATTTTTCCAAGCAAATGACATGACTTTTTTAGAAAGTCACCTTAAATAGAACCAAAATCATTATTTATATTTTTTCTTTAAAATTTAATTTATCATTGCATACTATTTTAATCTGCTTATGAAAGATATTGAAAACTTATGAAAAATATGGAAAGTTTTTATGACCCCTAGACCTGAGCAAAAGAATGCAGGTTCACTAGTTCCAAGAATGTGGAACTAGATATAAGATTTTAGGCCTTCATTGCCCCAGGATACATTCCACATCCCTGGAGGGGTACATTGTCTCTGAGTCAGAGGACACCTGCTGAATTAACATTCAAGAGAGGAAGGGAGGGACTAATTAACATTCCTTAGACCTCAGGGAAGAGAACCCACCTTGGGGTGGGGAAGACCCAAAGCAGGAAGACATGTTCAGGACCACAAAGAAAGATGCAAATCATCTGGGTGATTCCAGGAACTGACTTTCCACTGTTTTTATGTTATGTTTCCTTGGTTACCCCTTCACCCCCTCTCCCGTTTGTGGGTTCCTCTATATAAGACCACCCCTGACCAGGCTGTCTTGTCAATTCTTCTGCCCCTGAATGGGTTATGAATTGACCATCAGTCAACTGATCCTAAAATATACCTCATGCTGTTGCATCAAGAATGGTGTCTTGTGAGTTATTGGGTGGCCGTGAATTCCTGAGGCTTGAGAGAGGTCCTCCCTTGGGGGGTTCTTACACTTATAAATTTCATCACCATCTAAGTTTTAAATTTACATTTTGTTATATATTACACATATATGTATGATTATAAATCATGTATCAATTTTTACACTAAATATATATATATATATATATATATATATATATATATATATATATATAAAAATAGCACAAGCCATTTTACAAGTAACTAAAAATATTCAACAACTATGTCAAAAACTTCAAAGTGACTGTAGATGATCATGGCTTAACATAAAATAAGTAAATATGGAAATTGTTTTCTTACTATACTACAGAAATAAAGAGCAAGATGCACAGAAGTTATGAACATTCATTCATATAGATCCTAAAATGAAAGTGAGTCTAGAGAAACAATTACCCATACATTTCTGTTGAAGTCGGATATAAAAACAGGGTAGGTGAGTCTCAGACTGATATATCCATTGGTTCAATAGTGGCATAAAAATGTCAGGAAAACCAACTGCTTCTGAAGACCCCCATACTTGGGAGACCCTTCCTCAAGTCTCCGGAAATCGCAACCACCCAAAGATCACAAGAAATCATACATGGATGCAATCAGCAGAGGCTTTATTAGGGAAGTAAGCCGGTGGTCAAAATGACAAGCTCTTTAGCTCCAAGAGCAAGGTTTTGGCCCAGAGTGGTGGGTTAAAGGGTCTTTTATAGCATGGGGTGGGGGAAGGAAGGCATTTTAGCGCGCTTACACATGAATGGCTGCATTTTCGCGCGGTTACACATGATTGGTTGTTTTACAAATTTTGAACATAGCACTGGGAAGACCAAGGGAAGGGTAACCAAGAACAGTGGAACATTTCAGAAAATATAGCCCAAATGATCTAGAGTCATGTGAAAATCACTCTGCACACTCATTCTTCTCAAAAATGTGGGTTTTACCATGCTATTGTGTCCTATCCTGCCATTTACCAACTATTTCAGATTAACTATCTTCTGGCTATAGCCCCACCTAGGTGGCAGCATCTTTTATCTGTGGTCAGGAATGTGTCTTCCTGCCTTGGGCCTCCCCCACCCATAGGTGGGAGAGGCTTGAGGAATGTAATCCAGCAAGTGTCCTTCACCTGGAATGTGAAGGCCTGAAATCTTATTTTCAGTTCCGAGTTCTGTAAGGCAAAAAATCTACACATATTTCATAAAATGGTCTTTATAATTTTTCACTCTACACTTCCTTATTGGACTTAAGGCACACCTTACAAGACTACACTCATATAAGGCACCAAAACCAAATCAATAACCTCTCTGTAGATAGTTAATAGACTCTAGGGAAGAATGTGAATCTTATTGCATATTATTGAAACATTTGTGTATTATTGAAACAAATGTTTTCTTTTATCATAGTGTTTGAAAACTCCTACATATTATTTCTAGTCTTCTTTATAGTGTTATTTCTTTTTTGGCATCATTTGTTTTTATTCTATGTCACAACACATTACTTCATAATCAATATGATGTTTATGTTAATATTTTCATGCTATCTTTCTTTGATTATTATAATCACAGAAAACAGGAGGACTTGGGTAATCTTCCAAATAATTTTTAATAGCTTGTGTGTGTGCATAAGCACTTCAAAAATAACAATTTCATAAAGAGTATTTTCTGCCTATTACCCTTCATTATGATAAAAGTTTTAGTTAATATTATTAAGTAATATGATGAAAATTTCTTCTACATAAACCTTTGAAAGCATTCTCTAACAATACATAAGCAACATTCCAATTAGTATGTATACACAAAATATTTACTATATATACTGTTTCAGATTGAATATAATATGTCTCATACAAAATCACATGATCAATTACTTGCTCTGACACTGTGTTCGCATTTTGGAAGATGATGGAAACTGTATAATGTGGGGACCAACTATCAAAAAGTGGCTCAGTATGTCCAGACATTTTTTTCTCTAAAATCAGCAAGTATGATATTAGGTATAATTGGAGCCAGCTTAATATTTGGAACTCTATGACTTGTAATAAAAAAAAAACAAATAAAAAACCAAAAACAAAAATCAAAACAAAACAAAATGTTCTCTTTTATGTGTATTCTCATGGGTACTGTAGTCATGATGGATAAATTCTGAGTAGCACCGAAAGTAAGTATCATGTTCAGTTTTATTGCTGTGATCATTATGCCTTCAGGATCCAGTGACTCTCAAGCCTCTAAAACTGGTTTTGCAAATAAATAGAGGGTTGAATGTGGAGGCTAGAGAAGACATGCATAAAGATCTTAATGTGCAGTTATTATATGTGCTTTTAATACAAGAATGGCAATGAAAGCAAAGAGAGTAAACATTCTGCTGAATCCTCAGATGAACATGATCATTCCACTAAGAAATGAACTGCAAGGCATCCATTTTATATTTATTAGACGCCAATTATTTTCCTATCATGATATTTTGTAGGAGAGCAGTGTAAAGATGATAGACTAATTTCAGCTAAGATGGTAAATTAGAAGCTGCCTTTGCAAGATATAAGAACGAGGAGTCTTTGTGAGATATAACACTCTATAGTCAAGACAGACAAAAGACAATAAGTATTAGAAATCTACAAAGTGACTTACAGGATAGGGGGAAATATAGAAAAATAAAACAAAACAGAACGATGTTACAGGAAAAAGAAGTACTGTGAAGTGAAAGTGCTTTATAAAATCTCAAAGTCATACCTGACCCCATTTCTTAAACCCTTTATAATTGGTCAGACCTTGTAGACTTGACACAAAACTGAGGGCTGTTATTATTGTCATTATAAATAGCTACTGAAACTTTAACCCAAGGTATTGCTGAAGCTTCAAGTAAAGATATAAAAGAAACATAAAGATACATGAAAATGCAAGAAAATAAGAATACCTAGGAAACAACCATCCCAGGGTAGCTACAGATTTACAAATTATAATAGAATTGAAATACTTAAAACTTACAGTAAGTCTATTAGCCAACATATTTGTGATGAATAATACTTATTCTCAGCTACTTTATTCAGAATCTCAACGGAAATATATCTTTAGCAGTGTTTATGTGTGTAGAAAAATTCCAGTCCATCAGCATGGCTGCACTGAGTAAAATACAGTCACACCGGTGTTACACACCTTTCTTCTGATATAATTAAGTTAAAGTTAGTTTGAAGAAAGAAGCATACATTTTGGAGACCAATGTCTAATTAAGTGACAACTCAGAGAAAAAAAATGGCTGAATAGGGGTATGTCCAATTCTCCTGAGAACAGACACACACACAGAGAGACACACACAAGAGAGAGAGAGAGAGAGAGAGAGAGAGAGAGAGAGAGAGAGAGAGAGAGAGAGAGAGAACAGGCAGTTTGACCAGAGGAGTTTTAAAGAGGCAAATTGAAGATATAACAAAGTAGACACAGGTGAAGATAAAAATATGAATATATTGAAATGAGCCAGATTAGAACAGATTGCTGGATAGTTTGAGGAAAAGTGTAAAATTTCATTCAGAAGTGAAAGAAGCCAGTTTGAATCAGTGAGCCTGGAGAGGAGTTTTTAGCCAGACAGCTGAATTAGACCCAGTAACCAGAGCTCAGAAACAGCTAGAGAGGGTGAATTTATTTAACAGTAAGTCTCAGAGACAAAAATTTTCTAGGCCTAAATAAAATTGTACTGAGTCTGTAATCTTACAGGTCTATTCCTAGGTTAAAATATGGAGGCAGTAGGCCTTAGATACAATTACTTCCAGTAAATAAACATGACTTATACATATGAGCATGTTTTTTTAAATGATTAACAGAGGAGCAAGAACACTAATATCCACCTGAATGAGATTAGGAACATTCAATTTTTGCAGAGATATCAAATTAGAAAAATGAACCAATTAACCAATAAATAAGCAAAAATGAAACTCTGACATTTCAAATTACTACTGCAGGAATAAACAAAGAATGAAAACCAAAATTAATCTACAGAAGATATGTGGATATGGAAACAAACTCTCATTCACTGTAGATGGAATTGCAAACTGGTGCAGCTGCTTTGAACTCAATGTGGTGAGTTAAATAACTAGAAAAGAAAATACATATGTAAATGATTAACATAAGAAAATAAATAAATAAACAAAGAAATTTTGTACCATAGGATCCTGAAATTCCACCCCTTGGCATATGATGAAAGGACAGTAATCAATAAATAATAAAGAGTTCTTAAATCCCAATCAATAGGGAAAACCCATGCCTTCTTCTATAAATATAGGCAACTATATGTTTCTGTTGAGGATACGAAACCTAGAGGAGAATCTCATAGTGACAACTACGCAAACTACTATAATCTCTAACCATGTCACCCACAGAAATGCAACTCTTTTCACAATGGATGAAGACAATTACAGGAATCCATGACTGTCTAATAGAGGGAACAACTGATGCTGGGGTAACAGCCACACTTCATCCAAACACAGTACCACCTCCATGCTTAAAGTGTGACCTCCAGGTCACATTTTAGAAAAAAAATAAAAGAATATTCTAGTAAAGAAAGTACAAGGAAGACTGTGGTAGTATTTTAATTTCTACACATGACAGGAAAGAGGCACTGAAAACCTCAACAATATTGTTTCCTAAAATTTATACCACATGAAATGCTAATATAGGACAAGAAATTCACAGGGACCCAAATCCAAGGTGGAGGAATAGGGAAATTAATGATGACTGAGAACAGAGTCAGACTTTCTATGCGTATATATGAATGAAAGTTAAAGAGCCATTAATTTGAGAGAGAACAGAAGGATGATGGGAATGGCTGGAGGGAGATGAGGAAAATGAACCTTTACATAAAAACTTATCAAAAAATGAAATAAAAATGAATTAAAAAATCATTTTATTGTCATTAAAAAATCTTTATCATGTAAAAGTATATTTTAATGAAATATGCAGAAATATATAACATAATGGACAATCAACTATGGGTATGAATATCCATATCTTTCTTACTATTTGTTTACATTGCTGATTCTGAGAAGCATATGAGATATGAGGTGCTTAAAATTAAAGTTGGAATTTGTAATAGTAAAACATATCAAAGGTTTCTACCAAATGACTAATAATAATGATAGGTAGGATCAAACAATCTAATCTATGTATTTTTAAATCCTTTGGTCTAATAAGTAAGCTTCACATGACTTCTGCTTACATAAATTTTTTTCTTTCAAGTAATTTTTTCAATGCAACACTGACATCCTTGTTTCTCAGGCTATAGATCAAAGGGTTCAACATGGGTACAATAGTAGTATAGAACGAAGACACTTTCCCTTGGTCCATGGAGCTGACGGATGATGGCTGAAGGTACATGAATGCTAAAGATCCAAAGAAAACAACAACAGCCAAGATGTGGGAACTGCAAGTACTGAAGGCTTTGGACCTGCCCTCAGTGGAAGGAATGCGGAGGATGCTGCCTATGATGAGGATATACGAAGTAATAACGGTCATCACTGGGACAAAGATATTCAGTATACCAAAAAAAAAAAAAAATCAACATTTCATTGATATAGGTACTAGAGCATGCAAGCTGAAAAAGGGGAACAACATCACAGTAATAGTGGTTAATCACATCTAATTTGAAGAACTGAATCCTAAACATGAATCCTGTGTTGACTGATGCACAGAACACAGAAAAAATATACACCCCTGAAATCAGAGAACCATAAATCTGATAGGACATGGTTACATTGTAGAGCAAGGGGTTACAGATAGCTACATAGCGGTCATATGCCATTGCAGCTAGTGTGTAGCACTCTGCAGTTCCAAAAATGATGGTAAAGTAGAGCTGAGCCAAGCATCCAGGGTAGGAGATGAGGTTCTTCTCTGTCACAAAGCTCACCAGCATTTTAGGGGTAACAACTGTGGACTGACAGAAGTCAATGAAGGACAGACTGCTGAGGAAATAGTACATGGGTGTGTGCAGGTGGGAACTGAGCCCAATCAGTGTGATCATGCCCAGGTTCCCTGCCACAGTGATCAGATAGATTCCCATGAAGATGAGGAAGAGGGGCAGCTGGAGTTCTGGCTTCTCGGAGAGGCCAGCCAAGAAGAACTCAGTCACTGTGCAATGGTTTCCTGCTGCCATATCTGCCATTATTATCCTGAAGGAGTAAAACAATCATAAACTTGTTAGAATGACTTTATTTTGAAGTGTGTAAAACAAACAAACAAACAAACAAACAAACAGAACCCACACTCTCTGACTAGGTGCCCTCAGTGGAGGTCTTGCTCAGCATTCCAGGCTAGGTCCAAGCAGCTGTCTGGCCCTGGTTCCTGCAGCTGGCCTGCTATACCAAACAAACCAGTCTTTTTCTGAAAATGCCTGGAGCTACTCTGGTTCCTCAGGCCATCCACCCCCATGGCTGGTCTGCAGAACACCAGTGACCTCTCTGGTCTCCACTCCTTTTACCCCTGTGAAAGAAAAACACTAGAGACTTTTATATTTATACCAGTCAGATTTGTATTGGTAAATTTCCAACCCTAATATGCCCATGCAAAGAACACACAACTCAGTTAATATATTTACAAAATGCACACCTAGATTGGGCAGATATACCACTACCCTACTCTATTGCCCAGCTAACAGAACACTTGCTACTTGCTGCTCCTCCAGACCATGTGTGTCTGCTCTATCTTCTACCTCCTCCTTCTTCACTTCTTCTCCCTGTGTACTCCATCTCATTTTCTCTTCTTTCTCTCTTGTCTCTAAAACTTCCAGCCCTACTTTCCCCTTCCATTGCCCAATCAAAGGCTCTAGCCTTTATTTGACCAGTTAAATTGGGCAGTAGGTTCACATGGAATCACCTGAGTATGTGATCTACTCCTCTTCAGGGGCAGGATTAGCACCAAAATACAAATAGCACCAAGGCAATCAACAACATTATTTTTCATCTATACAACATACCTATATGAATTATTTTGGGTTTCGTGTACATTTTGCATGTATATAATTACCTTAACTGGATCATCTTAGATAAATGAAATTTATCTCTTATTATTTTTAAAGATAAACTTAGAAGTTAAAATTGCACTTCACATAAAATATTCACAATGAATTCAAGTTTTAAGATTTTTCAATATTGCATATAGCAAGATCTCAAAATTAAGATTTAGAATGTGTAGTAGTGAGCAAAATTACAAGACTGTGATGAAAAAGTAAGCTTTACCTAAAAACAGTGAATAATTACCCAAAATGTATTATCTCTAGGGGATCTTCAGAGCTCCCTAGTCTCTGGCGTTTCATTTAAGGTCCCTCCCTTTGAATCTTGAAAGTAAATTATGAAACTTTGAAAATTTGTAAAACTGGCTTGACAGCATATTATAAGTGTGAATATATATTTCCTCTTCACTTCAATGATGTGTTTCTCAGTTTTATTTTTTCAGGATAAATGGGAATACTTTTATACATAAAAAGTGGTGAAAATGTTCTGGCAGCTTTACTCATTCACTGTTAAAACACTAGTAAGAAAGAACCAAACATTCAATTGTATATTTCTAAGAGAAGGTAATTCTAATTAGCATTTATAATGCTACAAATCACTGAGGCAGACAAGAGTATATAATTCAAAAGCATAGTCATGAAGTAAAATTTTCAGGGAGGTTAAGATGGACAGCTATTATATATAGTGTCACAATCTCTGTGAGTTCATATGTGAAGCTGTATCTTTTTTTCTGGATGACATTGTTCCCTTGTAATCATCCACCATCTTGGGTGAACTGGTTCCTCTTTTGGTGATGTTAGTCAGTAAGATCTCATAAAGCATGCAAAAACCTCAAGCTCTTCTCATTACTATTAGTTACTCTCCAGAGTTCAATGTTATGACCTTGTTGCTGAAGGTTCCCTATACTTGAAACAAAGAGCATGAAGATCAAGATATCTGGCTTGGTCTCTAAGTTTCATCACTATTGGCTAGCTTTTATAGTGCTAGAAGATACTATAGATACTACTGGAGGAAGCAACTACTCAACAAACTTATTGATCTCTGCAACCTGCATTAATATCTGAGAAGATATGTTCATTGCTTAAATTGTGTCATGAACATCATGGAAGTATTGAAATATTTTCTCTCCATAAAATAAACTCTATCTATCTAGTCAGACCAAACATATGTTGCTTTTTATACATTTTAAAAATTTTATCAAAGCATATTAAACATTGTAATATTCTAAAATAGACACTGACTATTTTGAAGCACTGCATGTATGTATTTTATTTGTTCACCAATTTATTTCATTGTTTAGTTATTCATGTACCCAATGACTTTCTGAATACTGTTCTAATAACTAGTGAACAAAGTACAGGAATACACACACCAAAATATTTTTTATGTTTTTCTTATTTTAATTTTCAAACTTGAATCACACCTATTTTCAATTAACTATATTTTCTTTTACCTGATGTATAGTTTTAAATCTGCATTATGTTGTATAGATGTATAACTGCAAGGTTTATATTTGCTACTCTGTGTATGTCAATCATTACCTTAGAATGTTGTAAATTATACTATATCATTCTCTATTATCCTAATACATTATTACCCAGTGATTTATGAAACATCTCTGATGTGACTTCTTAGCTCAGGAGTTGGTGAACTGGAATATAGCCAAGAGGTCACAACGATGCCCGATGGTTTAACCACCTGGCCTCGGAGCACTCATGACTTATTAGAGCTGTAATTTCTCCCCAGGCCTTGCTCAGGATTCTAGTTCTCCTGTGTTTTATGAAGTTAGGAAACACCCACATTATGCTGTCATGTTAAGTTTCAGGCCATGATATTCACTGTGAAACATTCTAGCTAAGGAAAGGAAAGCAAGATGAAACAAAGAAGTGTGGAAATTTTTGAAAGGTAATGTAATTAGTATGCAAGTAACATGTTGTAAGACAGTTTTTGATGTTCAAAAGCATAAAATTACACTTTAATAATCACATAAGAAGATTATACCTGTTGCTTATTTTTAAAAAGAAAAAAAGTTACTGATTAGTGATCATAGACTATGCTACACTTGTGCAATCTGTGCAGTCTATGCAGTCTGTTGATAATTCACTTTCAAAGAACTAGGGAAACAATTCCTTTCCAGGTTATTTGTAAAATCACAAATTTCCACTTCCTGTTCCTCCTAAATTCTTCATTCATACAACCCTTTTCCTCTGCAATGGACACACTTGGCTACTTATAGTTCCTAAACTATATTAGTTCATTGTCCCGATTTTAGAATGCTGTTCATTTTACTTGAAAGACTGTCACTAAATACTATTTCTCTACTTTCTATTAAGTGTGTATATCCTTTTACATTCTGCCCAAAACTGTTGCTGACAGGATGTGATTCTCCAAAAATTTTAAATGGATTCATCCTTTCTACAATGTTCTTAGGATGTTGTAATTTCTGAACCTTACACCTCCTTCAAAAATAAAGTACACTACAAACCAGATGACTGGTTGACTTATTCTTCACTCTCATAAGTAATAAATGTCTACCTCATTGCTGTTTTTGGGTTCTTTAAGAATAAAGAAACAATTAGAAGAATGATTGAGGATATTCATCTATTTCTGTCTGACTTCTGGCAGTGATTGCTCCAGTCCTTACAATCGTAAATACATAGTCGAGTATGTAAGACAACCACAGTATTTTACTTTTCCTGAAATTCTAAATATCAAGTTTTAATTGCTGAAGACAAATCTAGTCATCAATGGCTATGGTACCTTGAAGCCTGTTCTTCAGATCCAGTCATCCTCTTCCAGGACTGTGTGTTTCTGCAGATTCAATTTCAAAGACACAGTCAACTGAGAAGTTCTGAAGCTCTATCTTGAGTTTAACTACTTCAGATGCTGTGTGTGAGGAAATAAACTTTCCCTGAGGACTCTTGTTATTCTAAAGATATGCTAATGAGAAAATAAGCAATTATCACTGCTAATTCCCAATTGGCAAGTTATTTCTCAAATACTTCCATGTCATGTCTAAACTTACTGCTCCTAATAAAGGTTTTGAGTATGTAGACCCCTGAAAAGTTGTATGAAATTGCTAACCCTGATCCAGGAGGTGTGAGTGGATGTGAGATTCTGTATATTTCTTAGGAACCTCTGGCTGCACAACAGGCAGAGACCACAGTGGCCTAACTAGTTTCTCCAAGTATCAAAACTGCCTTGGTTTGTTCCCAATTTAAGAAACTCAGGAGAACATTAAATGGCCTACATGAAAAGGATGGGGGCACCAGTGTGACGGCAGAATCAGGTGTGTTCTAACAAGACTAAATACTTTGAAAACAAAAAAATCTGAAATCTTAAACTATCAAAATGATTTGTAAGGCTAAAGTAAGTGCCTTAAATTCTCACCAACTTACTTTGCTTTTTATAATTTGTCTTTTACTTTTTTCTTCTGTAAACATTACAAAGAGTAAACACAGAAGTTAATACAGAGCACATAACATACAATTAAAACTTTATGGCATTCAACAAAATACAGCACTTTATTGTTCTAAAGGAATTAAAAATATCTTTGATGCTAACTTTCATAGAAAAGAATCACAGGAAACAGGCATACATTCACAGAATAGTTTTATTTTAGGGGCATAAAACAAACATTTATCATACTTCAGGTGTGGACTTTTAAAATAATTATTCCATTTGTTTACATCTCACTTGATATTCCACTTCCCAATTACCTCTCCACCCCCATCCCACATCTGCCATCACCCCCTCACCTGTATCAGGGTGCTCTCCCACCCACCCACACTCTCCTGCCCCACTACTCCTGCATCCCCCTACACTGGCTCATCAAACCTCCTTGGGGACCAAGGGCCTCCCCTGCCATTGCTGTCAGGCAAGCCCATCCTCTGCTACATATTTATCTGGAGCCATGGATCCCTCCAGGTACAATCCTTGGTTGGTGGTCTAATCTCTGGGAGAACTGGGTGGTCAGGCGAACCTATGTTATTCTTTCAATTGGGTTGCAATCTCCCTCTGCTCCTCCAGTACTTCTGCCAGCTCCTCCACCAGGTTCCCTTAGCTCAGTCTGATGGTTAGCTCCAAGCATCCACATCTGCACTGGTCAGTTGCTGGCTGGACCTCCAAAAGAACTGCCACACCAAGAACTGCCACACCAAGTTCTTGTCAGCAAGCATCTCTTGGTCACAGCAACAGTGTTGGAATTGGTGTCTGCAGACATGATCCCCAGGTGGGGAAGTCCCCAGTTGGCCCTCCCCTCAGTCTCTGTTCCAATTTATGTTCCTGTTCTTCCTCTGGGCAGGAACATTTCTGGGTTAAAAACTTAGTGAGGGGTGAGTGCCCTATCCTTCAACTGGGGGCCTTTCCTGTCTATTAATATTGACTTATGAGATAATACTGATAATATTGACTTATGAGAGAGTTCATACCATGTGTGTTCTTTTGTGCCTGGGTTATCTAAGGATGATATTTTCTAGTTCCATCAATTTGCCTGCAGATTTCATGAAGTCATAGTTTCAATAGCTGAGTAGTATTCCATTGTGTAAATGTACCACATTTTCTATATCCATTCTTTTGTTGAGGGACATCTGGGTTCTTTCTAGCTTATGACTATTATAGATAAGGCTTCTATGAACATAGTGGAGCATGTGTGCTTGTTATAACTTGGAACATCTTTGGGGTACATGACCAGTAGTGGTATAGCTGGGTCTTCAGATAGAACCATTTCCAGTTTTCTCAGGAACTGCTAGACTTATTTCCAAAGTGGTTTTAGAAGCAATGGAGGAGTGTTTCTTTTCCTCCACATCCTCTCCAACATCTATTCTCACCGCTGTTTTTGATCTTACCATTCTGATTGGTGTGAGGTGGATTCTGAGAGTCGTTTGATTTGCATTTTCAATGACTAAGGATGGTGAACATAAGTATTTCTTGACCATTTGAGTTTCCTCTGTTGAGAATTCTCTTGTTAGCTCCGTACCCCATTTTTAATAGGGTTATTTCCTTCTCTGGTAGCTACCTTCTAGAGTACTTTGTATATTTGGGGTATTAGACCTCTATCGAATGTAGACTTGGTATATATCTTTCACTAATCTCTGGGTTGCCACTTTGTTCTATTGGCAGTGTTCTTTGCCTTAGAGAAACTTTGCAATTTTATGAGGTCCCATTTGTCAATTCTTGATCTTAGAGCATAAGCCATTGATGTTCTGTTCAGGAACTTTTCCCCTGTGCCCAAGTGTTCAAGGTTCTTCCCCACATTCTCTTGTATTAGTTTCAGTGTATCTGGTTTTAGTATGAAGGTCCTTTATTCACTTGGACTTCAGCATTGTACAAGGATATAAGAATGGATCAATTTGCATTCTTCTACATGCTGACCTCCAGTTGAGCCAGTACCATTTGTTGAAAATGCTGTTCTTTTTTTCACTGGACACTTTTAGCTCTTTTGTCAAAGATCAAGTGACCATAGGTGTGTGGGTTCATTTCTGGGTCTTCAATTTTATTCCATTGATCTTCCTGCCTGTCTCTGTACCAATACCATATAGTTTTTATCACTATTGCTCTGTAGTACAGCTTGAGGTCAAGGATGGTGATTCCCCCCAGAAGTCTTTTTATTGTTGAGAATAGTTTTTTGCTATCTGGGGTTTTATGTTATTCCAAATGAATTTGAGAATTTCTTTTTCTAAGTCTGTGAAGAATTGAGTTGGAATTTTAATGGGGATTGCATTGAATCTGTAGATTGCTGTCGGCAAGATGGCCATTTGGTGGTGGGGGGTTGTTTTGTTTTGTTTTTCAAGACAGGGTTTCTCTGTGTAGCCTGGAACTCACTCTGTAGACCAGGCTGGCCTTAAACTCAGAAATACATCTGCCTCTGCCTCCCAAGTGCTGGGATTAAAGGCGTGTGCCACCACTGCCCAGCAAGATAGCCATTTTTATTACATTAATCCTGCCAATCCATTAGCATGGGAGATCTTTCCATGTTCTGAAAATTTCTTTGATTTCTTTCTTCAGATACTTGAAGTTCTTGACATATAAATCTTTCACTTGCTTGCTTAGTTTCACAGCAAGGTATTTTATATTATTTGTGACTATTGTGAAGAGTAACATTTCCCTAATTTCTTTCTCAACCTGTTTATCTTTCGAGTAGAGGAAGGCTACTGATTTGTTTGAGGTGATTTTATAACCATCCACTCTGCTGAAGCTATTTATCAGGTTTAGAAGTTCTCGGGTAGAAGTTTGGAGTTACTTAAGTATACTCTCATATCATCTCCCACAACCCTAAACTCCACAGCTGCAACCCACCCAAACCCCATCCCTCTGGAATACCACTTCCCTTCTGCCCCTCACTTGGTCCTTTTGGCTGGGGCAGACACTTGGCTGGTCTGCTCCTGTGAAGACACCATATCCTGAACCACCTTAGAGCAGTGGTGTAACCACTGTACTCAGAGTAGCCGAGAAAGCACTGTACTAGAGCAGCAGGATTTCAGGATCCCAGAGGCAGCATGAGTTCCAAGAGCTCTTCCACCTAAGAGTTCAGGATCACAGGATCACAGAAACTTCTGGACTCTGATGAGTTCTGACACAAGCAAGATAACTGGAAAGATAGGTCCCAGTCAGAGACCATGAGTGCAGGTATCTCTAGAGATAACCAGATGGTAAAAGGCAACTTTAAGAACATAAGCAACAGAAAGCAATATTACCTGGCATCATCAGAACCCAGTTCTCCCACCATAGCTAGTTCTGGACACCTCATCACATGGGAACAGCAGGATTCAGATTTAAAGTCACTTTTTATGATGATGATAGAGGACTTTAAGAAAGACCTAAACAACTCCCTCAAAGAAATACAAGACAACACAGGTAAAAAGGTAGAAACTCTTTAAGAGGAAACACAAAAATTCCTTAAAAATTGCAAGAAAAAAACAATCTAACATGTGAAGGAATTATATTTCCCTTTTCAGTTCTGATTTTATCAATTTCAAGACTGTCTCTGTGCCCTCTGGTTAGTCTGGCTAAGGGGTTATCTATCTTGTTGATTTTCTCAAAGAACCAGCTCCTGGTTTTCTTGATACTCTATGTAGAGTTCTTTTTGTTTCTACTTGGTTGATTTCAGCTCTGATTTTGATTATTTCCTGCCATCTACTCCTCTTGGGTGTATTTGCTTCTTTTTGTTCTAGAGCTTTCAGGTGTGCTGTCAAGTTACTAGTGTATGCTCTCTCCTGTTTCTTTTTGTTGGCACTTAGAGCTATGAGTTTTCTTCTTAGCACTGCTTTCATGGAATCCCACAAGTTTTGGTATGACGAGCCTTCATTTTCATTTAATTCTAAAAAGTCTTTAATTTCTTTCTTTATTTCTTCCTTGACCAAGTCATCATTGAGTAAAGTATTGCTCAATTTCCACGTGTATGAGGGCTTTCCATTGTTTTTTTTTTTTTTTTTTTTTTTCATTATTATCATTGAATACCAGCCTTAGTCTATGGTGATCTGATAGGATGCAAGGGATTATTTCAATATTTTTGTATCTGTTGAGGCCTGTTTTGTGACCAATTATATGGTCTATTATGGAGAAGGTATCATGAAGTTTTGAGAAAAAGGTATATGTTTTGTTTTAGGATGAAATGTTCTACAGATATCAGTTGAATTCATTTGGTTCATACCTTCTGTTAATTTCACTGTGTCTCTGTTTAGTTTCTGTTTCTATGATCTGTCAATTGCTGAGAGTGGGGTGTTGAAATCCCCCACTATTATTGTGTGAGGTGCAATGTGTGCTTTGAGCATTAGTAAAGTGTCTTTTTTAAATGTGGATGCGCTTGCATTTGGAGCATAGAATTTCAGAATTGAAAGTTCATCTTGGTAGATTTTTTCTTTGACAAGTATGAAGTGTCCTTCCTTATCTTTTTTGATAACTTTTGGTTGAAAGTCTATTTTATTAGATATTAGAATGGCTACTCCAGCTTGTTTCTCAGGACCATTTTGTTGGAAAATTGTTTTTCATCCTTTTACTCTGAGGTAGTGTCTGTCTTTGTCACTTAGGTGTATTTCCTGTATGCAGCAAAATTCTGAGTCCTATTTATGTGTCCTGTCTGTTAGTCTATGTCTTTTTATTGGAAAACTGAATCTATTGATATTAAGAGATATTAAGGAAAAGTCATTGTTGCTTTATGTTATTTTTGTTATTAGAGGTGGAATTATTTTTTTGTAGCTATCTTCTTTTGGGTTTATTTGAAGATTACGTTCTTGCTTTTTCTAGGTTGTAGTTTCCCTCCTTATGTTGTAGCTTTCCATCTATTATCCTTTGTAGTGTTGGATTTGTGGGAAGATATTGTGTAAATTTGGTTTGGTCATGAAATATCTTGGTTTCTTCATCTATAGTGATTGAGAGTTTTGCTGGATATAAAAGTCTGGCATTTGTGTTCTCTTTGGGTCTGTATGATATCAGTCCAGGATCTTCTGGCTTTTATAGTCTAAGGCGAAAATTCTACTGTAATTCTTATAGGTCTGACTTAATGTTACTTGACCTTTTTCCCTTATTGTTTTTAGTATTTTATCTTTGTTTTGTGCATTTGATGTTTTGATTATTATGTGATGGGAGAAATTTATTTTCTGGTCTAGTCTATTTGGAGTTCTGTAGGCTTCTTGTATGTTCATCAGCATCTCTTTCTTTAGGTTAGGGAAGTTTTCCTCTATAATTTTGTTGAAGATATTTATGGGCCCTTTAATTTGGGAATCTTCATTCTCATCTACACCTATTATCCATAAGTTTGGTATTCTCATTGTGTTCTGGATTTCCTGGATGTTTTGTGTTAGGAGCTTTTTGCATTTTCCATTTTCTTTGCCAGTTGTGACAATGTTTTCCATGGTATCTTCTGCACATGTGATTCAATCTTATATCTCTTGTATTCTGTTGATGAGGCTTGTGTCTATGACTCCTGATCTCTTTCCTAGGTTTTCTATCTCCACTGTAGTCTCTCTTTGAGCTTTCTTTATTGTTTCTACTTCCATTTTTAGATCCTGGATGGTTTTGTTTAATTCCTTCACCTGTTTGGTTGTGTTTTCTTGCAATTCTTTAAGGGATTTTTTTTTGTGTGTGTGTTTCCTCTTTAAGGGCTTCTACCTGTTTACCTGTGTTATCCTGTACTTCTTTAAAGGAGTTATTTATGTCCTTCTTAAAATCCTCTATCATCATCAAGAGAAGTGATTTTAGTTCTGAGTCCCGCTTTTCCGGTGTGATGGGGTGTTCAGGACTAGCTATGGTGGGAAAACTGGGTTCTAGTGATGCCAGGTAACATTGCTTTCTCTTGCTTATGTTTTTGCACTTGCCTTTTACCATCTAGTTATCTCTAGTGATACCTGTACTCACAGTCTCTGACTGGGGCCTATTTTTCCAGTTATCTTGCTTGTGTCAGAACTCCTCAGAGTCCAGATGTGATCCTGTGATCCTGTCTCTGTGATCTGGTGATCCTGAGCTCTTGGGTGGAAGAGCTCTTGAGACTCAGGCTGCCTCTGGGATCTTGAATTCCTGCTGCTCTGAGTGCAGTGCTTCCTCTGCTATTCCGAGTGCAGTGGTTCCTCTAGGATGGCTCAGGATACCATGTCTTCACAGGAGCAGACCAGGTAGTTGTCCTCTCCTCTGAGTGCAATGGTTCCTCTAGGATGGCTCAGGATTTGGTGTCTTCATTAGAGCAGACCACCTAGTTGTCTGCCCCAGCCAAAAGGACCTACCAAGGTGTTGAAAAAGAGTGGTATTCCTGAGAAGCAGGGTTTTGGGGGGTGATTTGTCCTGAGTGCCCAAGGCACCCAGTTGCAGTTCTGGGCATAGGGTTGTGGGAGGGGGTTCCAACCCACAGCTCTGAGTGCAGGGGTTTTTCTAAAATGGCTCAGGATATGGTGTCTTTACTGGAGCAGACAAGGTTCCATTTGTCTATTTTTGATCTCAGAGCATAATCCATTGGTGTTCTGTTCAGGAACTTTTCCCCTGTGACAATGTGTTCAAGGCTCTTTCCCACTTTCTCTTCTATTAGTTTCTGTGTTTCTGGTTTTATGTGGAGGTCCTTGATCCACATGGACTTGAGCTTTATACAAGGAGATAAGAATGAATCAATTTGCATTCTACTACATGCTGATCTAAAGTTGAACCAACACTAGTTGTTGAAAATGCTGTCTTTTTTCCACTGAATGGTTTTAGCTCTTCGGCGGAGATCAAGTGGCCATAGGTGTAATGGGTTCATTTCTGGGTCTTTAATTCTATTCCACTGATCTACTTGCCTGTCTCTGTACCAATACCATACAGTTTTTATTACTATTGCTCTGTAATACAGTTTGAGGTCAAGAATGGTGATTCCCCCAGAAATTCTTTTATTTTTGAGAATAATTTTCACTATCCTAGAGGTGGTTTTAGGTCAAGTGGAACAATTTAGATACAAGTGAGAGAAACCAATTCAAATCAATCATCCTGGAGAGGCATTTTGAGCCAGACAGATGAATTAAACTGGGTAGCCAGAGAGCAGGAAGATCTAGAAAGGGGGAGTTTATTCAGCAGTATGTCTCAGAGGCTGGAAAAATTCTAGGCCTAGATTATATTAGTAGAGAGGCTAGATCTTCGAGAACTAAGCCTGGGTTAGCATATGGAGGCTGTAAGCCTCAGAGGCAACAATTATATTAGACAAATAAAGATTACGTTAACATATGAGCATGTTTATTGAAAGTTTTATCTGAGGAGTAAGAACACCCATCTCCTACTGAATGTGATAAGGAACATCCCATGTTGCAGTTAATATTTAAACCAATCTATATTCTCGGTGGGTGCTAGCCCAGCTACTCTTGTGCACCCTTCCTTTATACTTGCTGAGGAGGAGAGCAATTGTAAGAGGACCAGCAGTCTCAACTAACCTGGACCTCTAAGATCTTTCAGACACTGGACCATGAACCAGGCAACATACACCAGCTGATATGAGACCCCCAACACATACAGAGCAGTAGGCTGCCTGGTATAGAATGGGTCACAGAAGATGTACCCAACCCTCAAAAGACTGGAGGCCCCAGGGAGTGGGGAGGTCTGGTACGGTGGGACTGTTGGGAGTAAAGATATCCTTGTGAACACAGAGGGAGGAGATATGGAATGTGGAACAGTCAGAGGGTGCACTGGGAGGAGAATAAAATCTAGACTGTAATAAAAGATGAAAGAAAAAAATTTAAAAAGGTATCATTCTGTTGTAATTAAGAAGGAGGTTTATATATTTTAAAGTAATGTTTATCAAATATGAAGAAAAATACACAACATGATGGAATATCATCTATGGGCATTGCAATTAGTGTTATCCATACTATTTGTATACAGTTTTGATTCTGATAAACATATAAATATTAGGTGCTAGAAAAGTAAGGTGTAATTTGTAATTGTAACAATTATCAAAGGATCCTAGCAAATATGTAATAATAATAACAGGTGGAGTCAAAAATACTTCTATGGATTTCTCATTACTTTTCTATGATAAATAGTCTTCACATGACTTCTGATTACATGAATTTTTTTCTTTCAAGTATTTTCTTCAATGCAAGAGTGACATCCTTATTCCTCAGGCTGTAGATCAAGGGGTTCAGCATGGGTACTACAGTAGTATAAAACACAGATGACCATTTCGCTTGGTCCATAGAATTCACTGATGATGGCTGTAAATACATGAATGCACCAGAACCATAAAAGATAGCAACAGCAGAGATGTGGGAACTACAAGTACTGAAGGCTTTAAACTTGCCCTCCCTGGAGCGAATGTGGAGGATGGTGGCAATAATGCAGATGTAGGAAGTAATAATTGTCAGCACTGGAACACAGATATTAAACATACTAAAAAATAGAGTTAACCTTTCATTGATATACGTATTAGAGCATGCAGGTTTCAAGAGGGGAAGGAGGTCACAGAAATAGTGGTTGATCACATCTGATTTGCAGAACTGAATCTGGATCATGAAGCCAGTGATTATTGAAGCGCAAACCACAGCAAAAATATACACCCCTGAAATCAGAGGACTGTAAATCTGATAGGACATGGTTACATTGTAAAGCAAGGGGTTACAGACGGCAACATAGCGGTCATATGCCATTACAGCTAATGTGTAGCACTCTGCAATGCCAAAAGTGATGAAGAAATAGAGCTGAGTCATGCATCCGGGGTAAGAGATGAGGTTCTTCTCCGTCACAAAGCTCACCAGCATTTTAGGGGTAACAACAGTGGACTGACAGAAGTCAATGAAGGACAGACTGCTGAGGAAGTAGTACATGGGTGTGTGCAGGTGGGAACTGAGCCCAATCAGTGTGATCATGCCCAGGTTCCCTGCCACAGTGATCACATAGATTCCTGTGAAGAGGAGGAAGAGGGGCAGCTGGAGTTCTGGCTTCTCTGAGAGTCCAGCCAAGAAGAACTCAGTCACTGTGCAATGGTTTCCTGCTGCCATGTCCTCCATTCAGATCTAAAGAGAAAAAAAAAAATTTGTAAGCCAATTAAACAGTAAGACTTTATTTTTTTTTGCATGTACACAAAGACTCCATGTAAATTATTTCAATGTTAGTATATGCCTCAATATAATTATATTAAGTGAATTAACTTATGTAAATACAATTGATTTTTATTATAATTTTAAACATATACTTAAACTTAAGAATGCATTTTATATAAAATACTATCACTGAATTAATGCTTTAAATTTTTCATGAGTTCAAATTTATGCCTCAAATTTGAGATGTGGAGTGGGTATTAGTGTAGGAAAATGTCCCAATGTGTTGAGGAAATACACTTTCCCCAAAAAACATAAATTATTATCCAAAATCTACTTTAAGATGGGATTTCTAGTGCTCTACCTATAAACACTACCATTTCTCTAATCCTTAAGATACATAAAGTCTTTTAATACTCAAAAGTGAAAATTAATTGACCTCTGCAGCGCCCATTGCATTAAATACTTGAAACATGTTGCTACTGTGATTAAGTACTGGAAACTTGGTGCTAGAAGGATTAAGTACTGAACATATGGTGCTACTAGCATAAGATTCTGGTTTTGGGACCAATTCCTGAAAAAGAATCAGTCAGTAGTGGTTACCTAATGATCCCATTAAGACAAAGTGCCCATGATTACTACTATTACATACCAGTAAAACCAATAGCTAATACAATGTAATTTTTTAATTTTTACAGTGTAAAGAAGTAATTATTACTGGCATCTTATCACTCAAAAAATTTGAAGTATGATTTTTGCTTTGTAAGTTCATATAGACAATCTCTCAAGTGGAAAATTGGGTGTTTCTACATGTTAAAATTATAAATCTACCACAGCCTGCTTGCCTTCCTCCAAGGTGTCTGCTGTATCTAGAAACATAGGTGAGACCCCTGCCTCAATACCCAAGCCAGCTGAAACCCCCAAAGAGCAGAAGATGGATCTCTCCTCTCTGCCATAGCCTCATCATACTTTCGATCTGCACCTCCCTCTGAGGCAGATCCACTGCCTGCCTTCTCTCCCACACTTCACAGCATGCCTGTCTCCAAGGACATCTTCTATAACTAGGGACACAGGTGAGACCCCCCCCCCCTTACAATATCTCCACCAACAGGGACTTTAATAGAGCCAGCAGATACGGGAAATATCCTCTCTCCAGGATCCCCATCTTCCTTCCTGCCTGTACCTTCAACCTGGTAAGATCAGTGTACCTGCCCCTCTTCCACACCACACAGACTGCCTGTCCAAGGAGGTCAGGCTTAACCATGGACACAGTTGAGACCCTTGACCCAATAAGCCCACTAGCTGTGACCTTATGCCCATACAGAGCCCAGCAGATTTGGAATGTTTCCTGATCCACATAAGCCCCATAGGCCTTCTACTCTGTACCTCCATCTGGAACTGTGGTAGATCCTACCCCTGGACCCCAAAACCTGACTGTGTCTCAGGAGGTTCACCCTAACCAAGGACATAGGAGGTCTGCCTTAAGCATGGACATAGAAGAACTGCTCTAATCAGGAACACAAGAGGCCTGCCCTCATGAGGAACACAAGAGCCCCACCATAAACATCCCTGCCTACCTCCCTGGAGGTGATCTAATTCAATTCAAAGAGCTCTACTGCCTCCAAGTAGGCATGCTCCAATAAGAGGCACCCATGCCAAATAGCACCAGAGATAACCAAATAACAAGACGGAAGCACACAACCATAAGCAACAAATGTCATGTAATCTAGCACCATTAAAACACACTTATCCCACCATGAAATCCCTGTATGCACCAACATACCTGAAAAAACCAAGATTCTGACCTAAAATTCCATCTCATGAAGATGATAGATAACTTTAAGGATGATATAAATAACTCCCGTAGAGAAATACAGGAAAAGACAGGTGAATAGGTAGAAGCACTTAAAGAGGAAATGAATAAATTTCTTAAAGAAATACAGAAAAATAAAATTAAGCAGGTAAAAGAAATGAACAAAACAGTCCATGATCTAAAAACAGAAATAGAATAATAATTAAATCACAATCGCTGGAGACAGAAAACCTAGGGAGAGATCAGGAACTGCAGACGCAAGCATCACCAACAGAATACAAGAGATAGAAGAAAGAACCTCAGGTACAAAAGATACCATAGAATATACTAAAACATCAGTGAAAGAAAACACAAAGTATAATAGGCTATTAACCCAAACATCCAGGAAATCCAGACACAACAAAAAGACTGAAAACATCTGGTACAAAATCATAGAAGAAAAGTTTCCTAACCTAAAGAAATAGACGGCCAGCGTGAAAAAGAAACATATAGAATACCTAATAGATTATACCAGAAAAAGATCCTCCTGTCACATAATACTCAAAACACTAAATGCACAGAACAAAGAAAGAATATTAAAGGGTGTAAAGGAAAATTACTGACCTATCAGAATTACACCAGATTACTCAACAGAGACTATAAAACCCAGAAGACCCAGGAAAGATGTCATGCAGACCCCAAGAGAACAGAAATCCTAGTCAAGTCTACTTTACACAGCAAAACAGTCAATCACCATCAATGGAGAAACCAAGATTTTATATGACAAAACCAATTTAAACAACATCTTTTTTATTAATCCAGCCCTACAAAGGATACAAGAAGAAAAAGTACAACACAAAGAGGGTAACTACATCCAAGAAAACATAAGAAGTTAGTCATCTCAGAACAAATCCAAAAGAAGAGAACCATACAAACATAATCTCATGTCCAGAAAAAAAAACAGGACATAATAATCATTGGTTTCTAATATCTCTCAACATCAATGAGCTCAATTCTCCAATAAAAAGACAAAAGCTAACATTACTGGATATACAACCAGGATTATGTATTTTGCTGTATACAAGAAACATAGCTCAGTAACAAAGATAGACACAACCTCAGAATAAAAGGCTGAAAAAAATTCCAAGCAAATGGTTCCAAGAAACAAGCTTGAGTAGCCATTATAATACCTAATAAACTAGAGTTTCAACCAAAAGATAACAAAAGAGACAGGGAAGGACACTTCATACTCATCAAAGGATGCTCTTCCATGAAGAGGGACTCATAATTCTGAACATCTACATCCCAAATACAAGGGTATCCATATTCATAAATGAAACTTTATTAAAGCTCAAAACTCACTGAACCTTACACAATAAATAGTGGGATATGTAAACACCATACTCTCAGTAATGGACAGATCATGGAAACAGAAACTACACAAAATAATCACAGGAACCAGAGGAAGGAAGTGACTTGTGTGGAAGAGGGGTAAAGCAGAGCAGGATTATTTATGAGACAGAAGAGAAGTCCAGGGAGCCAAGAGAATGAATGGGAATAGGCAGCAGTGGGCTGTGGGGGTGGTGAGAAGCACTAGAAAATCCCCGAGACTTGGGATGTGAGAGGTGACCAAGACTCAATGGGTTTTGCCTTAGCAAAATGCCCAACTATGGGGAGATAGAATTTGAAAATAACAACCTCCAGTAGATAGATATTACCCCCAGCAAAGGCATGAAGCCACTCAACCATCTTCAAAAGTTCTCATCCAGTATTGTTCCTATCCAAAGAAAATGCAGGCACAAAATTGGAGCAGAGACTAAAAGACAGGCTATCTGATGACTTGTCTAACTTGGTTCCATTCCATTTGCAGGTACCAAACCCTAACACTATTACTGATGTCATGTTGTGCTTGCAGGCAGGAGCTTAGGGTGACTGTCCTCTGAGAGACTCTACCAGAAACCAAAAGACACAAATGCAGATATTTCCAGACAACCATTGAGCTGAGTTAGGGGGAGGAATGAAGGAGCTGAAGGGAATTGTAACCCCATAGGAAGAGAAACAGTGCCAGTTCACCCAGATCCTTGAGAGCTCCCAGAGATTAAGCCACCAATCAATGATCATACACAGGCTAGGCCATGAACCCTGACTCATAGGAAGCAGATGACTACTTTATCTGACCTCCGTGGGAGAAGATGGGCCTAAGCCTATAGAAATTTGATGCCCCAGGGAGGGGAATTCTGACAGGGGTTAGGTGTGTGTGGTTGCATGGGTAGAAGTTGGAGGGTGAAGTGGGAGCACCTTCTGAGAAGCAACAAGGATGGGGTATCGGTAAAGAACTCAGTGAGGAGGGCAAGAAAGTATGGCAGCATTGGGATTATAAATAAATAAAATAATTCAATAAAAACAAAAAAAGTAAAACAAAATGCTTTAAAACACTTACTTCTTGCATAGATAACAACATAAATCTCAAGAAAGCTCACAGATTGAAGTACACAGAGTAAGACGGAAGGTCTTGCAGACAACACAGATGAAATTACTGGCAGCTTTAGAAGAATTCAACTTCAGATTCCATAGAAATGAAGAAATAAATGCACAAACATACAATAATTCTAATAATAATATGAGATGGGTCAGAAGGACTGTAGGAAACATAAAATAATTCAGCAATCTGTGATATATTTGTTTATTACAATGACCCAGCCAGTGCATTCACATTTTCAAAGCAGCAGTTTCTGCTTCAATGGTGCACATCAGACTGAGCCTGTAAATAATACATCATGACTTTGTGAGGAGGTGGACCTGACACTTCCACTGCCCATTAAGCTATGGGCTACTAATAGTTCTAAAATGGAGCAGACACTGCTTTTCAATTGTGTTGTTACTAATAAGAGTACTATACATCACTGCATACTTCTAAATTTATAGTCATACAGATAACATAAAGCCAGAAAACAAAGCAAAATTCACCAATGTAGGAAAGACATTTGTAGGTAGCATAACTTTTAATAAAGTGTAGCAGACAGAAGATGATGAGAACGATACTAATCAATACGTGTTTGTGTGTGTGCATGCGCATACATGTGTGTGTATGGATGCATGTGTGTGTGCATGTGTGTGTGTGCGTGCATGTGTGTGTACATGCATGTGTGTGTGCGTGCATGTGTGTGTGTGCTTGCATGTGTATGTGCATGCATGTGTGTGTGCGTGCAAGTGTGTGTGCATTCATGTGTGTGTATGTATCTGTATGTACTAGTATAAAAATTTCAAAAAATTTAATAAAAAAATTATTGAGCATGTCATCTAAATTTAAAACAGCAGCCCTTTTTCAATTGCTCAGGAATCAGTGTGAAGGTTAGGAACCATGGGAAATCCAAAGGTGGTGGATGATTGTAAGAAAGCAGTGTATCTGGGCAAGGGGAAACAGAGTCACCGTGATTGCTCCAGTATGCACAGGATCTGTGTAAGCCCAAGTAGACCAAATGCCACCATGGAAAGGGCAGTTACACACAGAGTTCATACCATCTGAGGAGATATTGGCAATCAATAATTGCTGAAATGACATTCCAGTTTTTTCTCATTTGCAGCTAGACAAGGTGGTAATGTAACATAGGGAAATATAAGCCCTAAAATATAAACAGAAAAAAATTGGCCATGGTGGGAAATCAGTAACAAGATTACACAAGCCTACATGGGATGGACAGGGAAGAAGCATGGGCTCAGAAAGTGTTGGAGAATGGATAGTGATCAACGTATGCTTATGAAAAATGCAAGAGTCAATTAAAATATTTAAAAGCTTAAAGGGATAAAAATGTGACAGACTCACAGTAATTAATACATCTGACAAAGGATTTAATATGCAATACCTCAAACATTTGTAATTTGTAATACCATAAAGACAACTATGTTTAAAGTAAAATAAATATATTAATGAAAAATAAACCTTATAAATAAGATATGTACAATGTCAGTATGTGAAGAGTATATTTGTATACAAGAATATGCTCATTATATTTAATCCCTAATGCAATCAAAGTGTGCTATCATCATACAAGGATATTAAAAGAGACATTGAAAAATTCTAGTAATTCCTAACCCATATGAGGAATATCTAGACACATCGCACAACATGTTTTAGTGTAGTAATATGTAAAGCCTTGACTATTTGTAAAACTGGCTTACAACATATTATGTGTGCGAAGAAACATCTTCCATGCACTTCAATTATTGTTTCTTAGTTTATATTCAGAATAAATGGGAACAATTTTCTTTATTAAGAATTGTGAAAACTGTTCTGGTAGCTTTACTCATTCATTATTAAAGCTTTAGTAAGAACCCAAATTTTCTGTTGCATTTTTGTATACAATGTAATTCTAGTTAACATTTATTAAGGAACAAATGACTCAGGCAGTCAATAACATATAATGCAAAAAAAGCATGATATTATTGGAATAGTTATGAAGTACACTTTTTAAATCAGATTGAGCTTGTACAGGAATTATGTATATTGTCACAATCACTGTAAGTTCATATGTGCCATTATTGTCTGTGTCTGGATGACGTTGTTGCCTTGCATTCATCCACCATCTTGGGTGAATAGGTTCCCTCTTTTGAATTTGTTGGCCAGTGGGTTTCCATCAATCCCTGCCAAAATCACAGGCTCTTCTCATTAATATTGGTTACACACCAGAGGTCAATGATATGACCTTGTTGCTGAAGGCACTCTGTACTTGAATCATACAGCATGAAGTTATAAAGATATCTGGTTTGGCCTTGAATTTTCATCACTATTGGCTAGCTTTCATACTGCTGAAAGCTACTATGGGCACTACTGGAGGAAACAGCTGCTCGACAACTTTATTCATTGGTAAAACTGTGAACTATATTAACATTTGGACTGGAAGACATTCTCATTGCTACAATGGTGTTATGAACATCATGAGGGCATTGAACCATTTTCCATCCACAATATAAAACATATACCTGACAGTACTATCAAACCAAAGACCTGTTGCATTTTAACTATTTTAAAATGTTATCAAAGCATATTAAATATTATACTGTCTCAAAATTGACACCATTTTGAAGCATTGTATTTATGTATATTGTTTGTTTATTTTTATGATATTTTTATTCATTTGTGTTTACAGTAACTGTAGATGCTTTTCTAATAACTATTGAGCAAAGCACGGTTACTCATGCACCAAAATACTTACGTTTTTCTTACTTTTGTTTTTCAAACTCGAGTCACACCTATTTTCAATATACTATAACACAATTTCTGTTTTGCTCTTGTACCATTTTATGTTGCTTTTTATCATGTAAATACCTCACCACAAACTTTATATTTGTTAGTCCTTAAAATTGAAGCATTGTGTTCTGTATTTATACTTTATTGTGATGTGTTTTTACATTAAAAAATAATGCAATGGCATCTATAAAATTTAAAGATGAAATAGCAATGACAAAAATATTATCAGGGAGTCATTCTAATAAAATACAAACAGACCATATATGCTGTATCTTTGAAGTAGCTCTCTGAGAACATGAATAAAATTTTAATGAGAGAACAACTAATATTAATAGTGTTCTTTAAAGTTTAATATGATAAGGAAACTAAGTCTCAAAAGACTTATGGATAGGTTTATCATAATCCAATTAGTAGATTTTACATATAAAGTTATAGTATTTAAGACACTAAATAAAGAAGTACTTAAAGAAGCATTTGTCTTCTTTAGATTATTTCATAATTTACAGATAAATCAGTGTAGCCAGATGTTTAAAACATGCATTTTAAAAGATAAAAAATAATAGAAATATTATGTTTCTTTATATGAAGTATGTATGCACAGGTTGTATGATATTTTGTAGTGTAAGTGGTTAAGTTTGGACAGCATGTTTTCTCCTTTCACCATGCAGGTTCAGAGGATAGATCTCAGGTTATCAGGATTGGGCTGCAAGACTATTTAACCTTGGAATTATCTTGTCTTCCCAAGTAGTGTCTTAATTTCTCAGAGAGTAATATATGTAGTTTCTTTTCACTCAGATGTAAAACATGTATTAATATGATTATGTATTAATTTATTTCCTAACATTCTTATTCTTGTAAGTCATATAAGATGGCTGCAATTTAAAACAAAAATTTTCCAATACAAAAACACAAACATGCTCATGAATAAAAACACAAAGTATTGCATTTTTTGGTGTTAGTCTTAGCCTTATCACCAAGAGAAAAGTGAATCTCTGAAGATTTGTACCTACCAGTTTAATCGCTATCTCTTCTCACTATCACCTCAACAGGGATAAATAGCACCTATTCTATTTGTAGGCAAACTGACTTTTAATATTATATCACCTGTCTGCATTCTATACTCAGATACATTAAGCAGGTGCTATTACTTCTTTGTTCATTATTGTATTTGGAAGTTATGTTTTATTGTAGATAGACTGGTAGCTTATACAAATATTAAATATACTTAAGATTACTCATTCACCTCTTAGAATTTATTTATTATAGAGCTCTTAACTCTATGTCAATTTTCATAAATAGAAATACCTTTTGGTAGCATGTGGAAATCTGAACCACCTAAAAAAATTGGGAATAAAAAATATAAACCTATAGAAATATCAAAATAGTTGTGCACTTGGGAGCTTTTAGGTTGAGTCAAATTATTCTAATAGCAACTTTAAAGACAGAATCTGGCAACTATTTCCATCTATACCCATGTTATTCCTCTTAATTATCGCTCTGTCTTTTACTTACCACCTCTTTCTAAATATTGCTGAATTACAAAGGAAATAACTCAGATCTTTGGTTACTGAAGCAGTATAAATTGATGTGATGTCTGCTGTGCTTTAAGTAAGTCACAACCTAAATCTTTCCTATTAGAGTATATTAGTTAGAGCTGGATTCTAAATATGTGATAAAATTTACATACAGAATGAAACTAGGAGGAAGATGCAATAGAAGCTGTTACTGAATGGGTTATTAATGCATGATCATAGGATTGCATTAAATACAGAAGTACACCAATATTTGCAGTATTGATGCATAATAAACAAGATTTGATAAAATTTACAACTATAAAATCAATACTATTCAATGTATTTAATATTCAATGTTTTTATGTAAACATTTCAACATTTTTTCTTGTTTATTATTTATTTTATTTATTTACATTTTAGATGTCATCCCCTTTCCCAAATTTCTTTCTCTAGAAAACCCTTATCCCATCCCCCTTCCTCCTTTTTGCTTTTATACAATTTTAATTACATGCAAGTATTAAGTTCAGTTCTAGGTTGAGGAACTAGCAATATAAGACAGGCTCAGTCGTGTTTATGAAACAAAAAAGGGGGAGAGGCAGAGAGCTTTTGGGGCTGCTTGCCAAGAATTTTACATGGGACATTTCAATATTTTTATCATTCATAAATATCTTTATGTAATGCAATTATTCCAATGTCTGTAAATTTAATATTTTTCTCTGAAAATTGATGTTGGTCTCCAATAATTATCATAATAAAATAAAAATTCAAAATAGTTTATATGTTAGCATAGTTGTTACAAATCATGTAACTAACCAAAATTTAGCTCAGTGGGCTATTACTTTAAAGGTCTAATCTTGTTATTATGATTAATTACAACAATTACAGTCATAATTGTAGGAATCACAGATTGAGAGAGTTTTATACCATCTAGCACTATGAATTTTTTCTTTTTGACTTAAGTGGAATGAGAGATCACCCATTTCTCATGGTAAGGAATATATCATGTAGTCAGCATATGTTTGAAATTACTAGGACCTCATCCATATGAAAAAGATAACTTGAACTCATTGCATATTAAACGTAAAATACAAAATCAGTTATGATTTGTTACATATATAAACAGTGAAAGTAAATTAAACAAGGCCAAATTAATTAACCACTAAATTGTTTTTAAATGTTATTAATATACTATATATGTGTCCAATTTATATGTAAAATTATAGATAAATGTTCAATAAGTGAAACAATAAAATTCATAGAATAAGTAAAAATGAATGGAAATGCATAAATTTTTATGAAAACCAAATCTTAGAAGGTAACATGTTATACTTTATAATTTTAGATTATCCTGATGCATTATTACGCAATTATTTCTGAAGCATCTCTGATGTGTCTTCTCAGCTCAGGAGCTGTTGAACTGGAATACAGCCAAGAGGTCACAATGATGCCTGAGAGTTCAACCAATAATGCTCTTAGCACTGATCATTTACCCCAGCTGTACTCTTTCCCAAGGCCTTGCTAAGGCTGCCATGTCTTCTATGTTCCACAAAGTTAGGAAACACTAATATAAAACCATTATGCTAAATTTCAGGCAGTGACATTCACTACTAGGTAATGGAAGGATATTGGCAACATGAAATACTAATGGTGACAGAAGTGATATAATTAGTATGCAGCTAACACATTTTAAGATAGCTTGTGATGTTTGGAAGCATAAAAGAGACAAACTTTAATAATTTTATGGGAATATTATGTCAGTTTGTTATTTGAAAAGGGGAACATGTACTTATTTGTGTTCATGGACTATATCGCACATTAAATGTTATGATAATTCGCATTCATACACCTACAGAAACAAGTGCTTTAAATATATTTGTAAAACCACCACTGTCCACTGTTGAGGTTTGACCTTTGCTGTGTATTGTAATGCCAAGTGAGGACCCTCAAACCTAGTATCCCCTGTAAAGAGGGGGTCTGCACACAGAGCCAACTGAAGCTATGTGACCTTGCCCCCAAGTCTCTGTGATTGATAAATAAAGATATAAATAGCCAATAACTAGCTGGAAGAGACATAACCAGGGTTTAGGATTCCTGGGTTAAAGATCAAAGGAGAAAACAAATTGTGGAGAAGAAAGTGACTGGAAGAGGAAGCCACCATAGAGTAAGAATCTTAAAATAACGGTCATGTGGGTTGGCTAACTAGAGTTAAGACAGTCCAGATGAACCGTGGCAAATTGTATAATGGAAATATTGGCAAATTAACAAAATAGTATACAGGAAAAAACTTCTGCCCAGCTCTTGTGCTAATTAAGTCTTGTTATATGTATAAAAGGTGTGTGTGTGTGTGTGTGTGTGTGTGTGTGTGTGTGTGTGTGTGTGTTTAACTGGGAACTAAATGGTTAATGGCACACAAAGAAGAAACACCCAAATAGGGATTAAAATATTTTCCAATAGTCCACTCAGTTGATTCTGCTAAATAATTCGTGCATACAATACCTCCTCTGTTCTGTACATATACTTATGTTGGCTGCTTACAATACCTAGATTATATTATAATTATTTGTTTTTACATTTTAGAATGTTTGTCATTCTATTTGAAAGAGTCACTGTGCACTTTTTCTTTGTTATCTGGTAAATATGTAATATGCAATTCCTACTATATCCCATTTAAAACTGTTGCTGACAGGGTGTGATTTTCCGAAATTATATTTTCTACCATGTGCATAGGAAGTTGTAAATTCCGAACCTCTCACTTTCTTGGGAAATAAACGATACTGCTAGTCAGATGACCTTTTTGACTTATTTTCTAGCCCCCTCAGTAATATATATCTGACACATTGCAGGTTTTTATGGTACTTTTCAGAATAATACATTAATAAATGAGAATATTTGGCCTCTTTTACTTGACTTCTTTCAGTGATTGCTCCTGTTCTTATAGTCCTAAATAACAATTGTGAGTATGTGAGAAATACACACTACCTAACCACTCTGGAAATATTCAATATCAAATTTTCTTTGCTGCTTGCCTATGGCACTCATCCTGAAATGGGGAGAAACAAGCACCAAGCATTCTACAGTTAGTATTTAAAGACAAGACCTAGTCCTCAATGTCAACAGTACCTTTGATCCTGGTCTGTGTCTCAAATCACCTTCTTCCAGGACTTACCTAGTCTGTGCCCCTGCAGTTTCAACTTCATTCTGACTTTCAACTGAGCAGTTATGAAGCTCTGTCCTGAGTTTAACTTCTTCAGGTACTATGTATTGTGAAATAAGTATTACCTAAGGACATTCATTATTCTTGAAAGGTTTGAATGAGGAAAGTAAGCAATTATCACTGCTATTTCCCCAATTGCCAAAATATTCTAAAAATGATTTCCACAATTTCTAAACCTTCAATTCCCAATAAAGATTTAGTGTAAATGAATCACTGAGGAGCTATGTTAAAATGCTTAGTATGATCCAACATATGTGCATGGGTTTGAGATTCTGTACATTTCTTAGGAGCCTCTGGCTGACACAATATGCAAAGCTCACAATTTTTGTAACCAGGTTTTGCAGGAATAATGACTTTTCCAATGAGTTATATTATAGTTCTCATAAGTTTAACAGTATTTACATAATAAATCTATTCACAAGAATATTATTAACAGTTTCCTGAAGATCACAAACTGCCTTGCGTTCTTCCACATTTAAATAACACAAAAAGCAAAGGAAAGGTCTAAAAGAAAGAGATGGAAGTAGGAGGAGTTGAATTATTTCAGGACTAAGTAGATGAAACCAGAAGAATCTAAATTCTTAAACTATCAGTGTAGTTTGTAAGACTAACACCTCTTATATTCTAACCAATTTAATATGCTTTAAATAATTCATTCCCTATTTTTCTTCTGTAAACATTAGAGATAATAAATACTCTCAAATTAATAGAGAGCACATAAAATATAATTAAAATTTTATACCATTCAGCACAGAATAACACTTTATTGTTCTATAGCAATTAAAAATATCTTTGATGATAATGTTCATAGAAAAGAATTATAGAAAACTGGCATGCATTCAAAAATTGTTGCATGAGAGTGCTTCTTAGTGTGAATAATAACTTATGTGAGATATGAAAAGTTTGGAAAATTTCACAAAACATTTTCCTTAATAGTATATAGATTATATGGAAATAATTGAAAGTTACTAAATAATAGTTTATTTAATGTACAGTAACTATCTTCAAGTGTTTTGCAAGAATTTTGTTTTATATTTTCTTTATTTTTATCAATACACATTAATTTTTATAATTAAATATCTGTGTATTATATATTTTATATTTATATATTATTGGATTTGAGTGTGTCATTTCCATCCATGCACACTAGGTTAACATTAAAATCCCCTTAAGATCCATGAAAATCATGAATGATAAAGAATTACTGAGACAGTGAGGTCCAACATTATGCTATGTTCAATTTGACACATGACATTGTGGAGCGGTGGGCTGTGAGAAGAAGCTGGGTACTTGGTCGAGCATGAGCTTGGAACCCCAGACCCTTATTGGACAGCAGAAGTTCATCTCTGCTCTGGGGCCCTGGTTCTTTTCATTTAGCTTCAGCCCTCCACAGCCCCTCCCACAGAGAAGTCTATGGCCAGCAGGCAAAAGGAACAGGCCTCAGGCCCTGGAGAGATTTACATACTAATGAGGTACCTGAAAGCCAGAGGGTGGAGCTAATTAAGAATTCTTCCCCAGCCTCTCCCCTCTCTCTCCCTCTGAATTTAACTCAGGTCTGCCCTGAGTTTCAGGCATGCACAACCAGACTCAATCATCATCCATCATGTCAATAAACCCATTTTGGAAACCCAAGGACTTTCTCGTGTCATTGGGTCTGTGCCGAGAAGGAAATGTAGAGCCACAGCAGCTGTGCCTAACGTCCCTCTAGAGGAACCCTCAGCATTTCCCAGCCATGCTACAAACATGACATAATATTAGAGAATCTCAGAGACCAATAGAAAGACAACTCTGTAGAACTGGAGCCATATTATCTGTCCCTCATCCCTTTATCTGAAGTATCAGAGAAACATCAATTTGCAATATTAAAAAGTCTACATAAAACAATAGACTAATGGGAGAATCATCAGAATGGTTACACAACCCAGTGAAGATAAATGAATGAATGGGTAGGTAGGTAGGTAGATAGATGATAGACAGACAGACAGACAGACAGATAGATAAACAGACAAATAGATGATAGATAGATAGATAACACAAAAGAACTCTACTCTCTAATCATGGTATTGTGTTTAATAATATGGTATCTTTCATCTTGTTACATCTCCTATAGCTAATTTTACATAAATATATAACTGAATATGTGCCCCAATTTTCTGATGTCATGAGTGAAATGATATTCTACTCATATTTAGAAATTTGTCAGTATTATAATGGGTTTGATTTTGTACTAACAATATTTCACAGATTTTCAATTTGAACTATAAATTGTCATACTTACTAATTTTTACTTTTCCAAATGTGTACAAATCAAGAAAAACTAAGACTTAATTTAACAAGTTGTTCATTAACAGGATTTTATGAACTCTGAAATCAGTAATTCACATATCATCTCTCTTGGAATGGTTTGTCAGAGATATACTACTCAAGATTAAAACTTTTAAGTCTTGTGTGAAATAGATCAGAATGTCATTATTATTTTGTATATCCTGAAAGAATGAAAACACATAAAACTTAAAGTATTTTATTTACAGAAATATACTGGACTAAATTTAGTTTAATAATAGATATACCTTCAAGAAATAATAACAAATCATTGACAGACATAGACAGTATGATTTCCTGAAACTTCCCTTAAATATTTAATAAAAGTCATTAAGGATATAATAATTTTAAGATCACCAACCAAAGAGTACACAGGGGGTACCCATGGCTCCAACTGCATATGTAGCAGAGGATTGCCTTATCTTGCATCACTGGGAGGGGAGCCCCTTGGTCCTGTAAAGGCTTGCTGACCCTGGATAGGGGAACACTAGGCTACTGAAGCAGGAGTGGGTGGGCAGGAGGGGGAGCTGCTTCAAAGAGGCAGTGGGGATAGGGAGCTTGTGGGGCAAAACTAGAAAGGGGATAACATTTGAAATATAAATAAATAAAATAACCTACAAAAAGATTAAAGAATAAGAAATAAATAATTTTTAAGGAATATATTATTCTAGGACTTGGACAGCAATAGTTTGTGAAAAGAGACATTTCTGCTTATTTATGAGTCACAGTGATTTTGGCTAAAATGGAAAAGTACAAACTAGAGTGTCACCAGATACAACATGGCAATGCTGAATCAGAATCAGGCTGAATACATGAAATTGTCTATTTAAACAGTTTATCTGACCTTGATTTAACCTTTGTAATTGGTATCTATCTAGAGAATCATCCATTTCATTTAGGTTTTCCAATTTGATGGACTACATGCTTTTGAGGTAGGACTTAATGATTTTTAAAATTTCCTCACTATCTGCTGTTGTATTTCCCTTTCATTTCTGATTTAGTTAATTTGGATGCTGTTTTCCTTCCTTTTGGTTAGTTTGGCTAAGGGTTTGTCTAGCTTGTTGATTTTCATAAAGAACCAGTTCTGGATTTTGTTGATTTCATATTGTTGTCTTTGTTTCCAAATGAATGATTTCAGTCTTAATTTTGATTACTTTCTGCAATCTACTATTCTTTGGTGAATTTGATTCTTTTTCTTGTAGAGCTTTCAGCTGTGCTGTTAAATGAGACCTCTCTAATTTCTTTATGAAGGCAGTTAGTGATATGCAATTTCCTCATAGCACTGCTTTCATGTATCCCTTAAATTTGGGGGTGTTGTGCTTTCATTTTCATTGAATTCTAGAAAATCATTGATTTCTTTACTATTTCTTCTTTAACCCACTTGTCATTGCATAGGGAATTGCTTAGTTTCTATGAATTTAATGATCATTCTCGTTTCTGTTTTGGTGTAAGTACAGTATTAGTTGATGGTGATTTGATAAGATGCAAGGAGGTATTTCAATCTTCTTTGTATCTGCTGAGGCTTCCTTTATGACTGAGTACATGGTCAATCTTGTACAAGGTTTCAATAGGTGCTGAGAAGAAAAGTATATTCTTTTGTGTTTGAATAAAACTGTTTGTAGTTATCCTTTATGTCAATATGATACATAAATTCTTAGTTTCATTATTTCTCTGGAAAATCTAAATGAAGTGGATAATTTTTTAGACAAATACCACATTCCAAAAATAAACCAAGATCAGTAAACTATGTAAATAGTCCTTTACCTATTCCCAAAATAAAAGCAGTCATTATTGGTCTACACACCAGGAAAAAAAAAAAAAAGAGAGAGAAGCCATAGTCAGAAGGTTTTAAACAGCATAATACCAGACTTTTAAAGAAGACTCAATACCAATACTCCTCAAATTATTCTACCAAACAGAAACAGAAGGAACATTGCCAAACTCATTCTATTAGGCTATAGTCATTCTGACACTTAAACCACACAAAGACTCAACAAAAAGAATTTCAGACCGACTTCCTTTATGAACATTGATGTCAAAATACTAAAAAACTTAATCCAATAACACATCAAAAACATCATCCACCATGTTTAAGTAGGCTTCTTCCCTGGGATGCAGGAGTGTGTTGAGGTTTAGTCTTTTGTTCTTTATTGTGCTGCAATGTGTGGGATCCTAACACTTGATTGTCCCAGGGACTAGAGAGTCTACATATAGATGCAAAAGATGTTGTGTGAACTTGCCTCCAAGTTATTTCTGATTGGTAAATAAAGATGCCAATAAATAAGGCTTCTATAAAAATAGTGGATCACCTATCATTGTTATATGTTGGAGCATCTTTTGGGTATATGCCCAGGAGTGTGTGGATAGCTAGTTCTTTACCTAGAACTATTTCTAATTTCCTCAGGAACTGCCAGATTGACTTGCAAACTGGTTTTTACCAGCTTGCAGTCATAGTCTAACCAGCAATGGAGGAGTATTCCTGTTTCTCCACATCCTTGCCAGTATCTGCTGTCACCTGTGTTACTGATCTTAGCCATTCTGATTGGTGTGAGGTGGAATCTCAGGGTCTTTTTGAATTGCATTTTCCTGATGACTAAGGTTGTTGGTCATTTCTTTAAGTTTTTCTCAGCCATTTGAGATTCCTCCGTTGAGAATAATCTGTACCCCATTTTTAACAGAGTTATTTGCTTGCCTGGAGTGTAACTTCTAGAGTTTTTTGGTTTTTTTTTTTTTTTGTTTTTTTTTTGCAAATTTTGTATATTAGCAATCTGGATCTAGGATTGGTAAAGATCTTTTCCCAATCTGTTCGTTGTTGGAAACAACCCAGATTTCCCTCAAAAGACTAATGGCTGCAGAAAAATGTGGTACATTTACACAATGGAATACTACAGAGCCATATAAAACAATGACTTCATGAAATCAGCAGACAAGTGAATGGAACTAGATAATATCATCCTGAATGAGGTAACCCAGACACAAAAGAACACAAATGGTATGTACTCACTGATAGGTGGATATTAGCCCAAATTCTCACAAAGCCCATGACACAACCCACACACCATTTGGAGCATAGGAAGAAAGAAGACCAGGGTGTGGATGTTTCAGTCCTGCATTGAGGTCAGAACAAGATGATTGCAGGAAGTGGAGAGAGGGGATGCAGGGGGAGAGAAATGATGGGGAGAAAATTAAAGGGCAGTATTACGTGCTTGAAGGGGATTCAGGAGAGATACAGAGAGTCAGGTAATCAAGTAAAATTATGTAGCAGTGGGGGAAGAAGAACTGGGTGTAGACACTGGAGGGTCCCTGACATAAGGGAAGTGAGATTCTCCCAGGCCCCAAAAGGGATGACTTTAGCCAAAATAAGCATACAGGGGGAGATATAACCTATAAAAAAAATACCTCCAGTGTGGAGAGCCAACAGAATGCAGCTATCATCCTTGCAGCCATCTTGAGCCATATACCCTGACAAGAGACTTGTTTACAATAGCCTACAACAACTGAGCACACTCTGATAACATCTTATTTTGGATACCCAGGATTTTCCCTTGGGTGTGTGAGATGTAAAAGTGTGATTTAGAGCTGAGACTTAAAGGTGTGACTTAAAGGTGTAATTTAGAGATAAGACTTAAAGGCTTAAGGATGTGGCTTAGAAGTAAGACATATAAAAGTCGAGAGGCAGACAGAAGAAATTATTAGACACTTGAGACTTGGATAGTAGACACTTAAATTAGACAATTGTACTTGGAAGAGTACTTGAGACTTGAGACTTGAGGCAGGCAACTTGGAACTTGGAATAGAGATTAGGACTTGAGATTTATTACAGAGGAACTAGGAATTAGGACCCGAGACTTGGTGCTAGGAACTAGGGACATGGAACTAGGGACTTGGAGAGAAGAGATACTGAAGAATAAATGGGATTGAATCACACTCTGTCCATTCTTCGAGTCTGTCCTCACTCTCTCTCTCTCTTGGGTCAGTGAGAGATCTAGCAATTTAGCCCCCAAGGCTTTTGGCAGTATGGGTTCCAACATTGATAGAGCAGTCCCCAACATTTGGCCCCCAAGCATGGGGCAGAGCAGTTCTCAACATTTTGGCCCCCAAATGTGGGGCAGCTCGGGCCACAACACTTCAGTAGATAGGCATGGCGTCCAGTAAGGGATGGGGGTCATGAACCCATCTCAAAGTTTTTTAACCCACAAATGTTCCTGTCCAAAGGATAAACAGGGACAAAAATTGGACCAGACTCTTGAAGAAGGGCCATCTGGGTCCTGCTCCACATGGGGATCCATTCTCTCTGTAGACACCAAAACCTGAACACAGTTGCTGTTCCAAGAGGTGCTTACTGACAGGAACCTGATGTGACTATTCCTTTAGTCAGCAACTGACCAATGAAGTTGTAGATGTTTGGAGCCAACCATCAGACAGACGTTGGGAACTCCCTCCCTGGTGGGAGAGCTGGCAGGACTGGAGGAGTGGATGGGGATTGTAACCCCATAGGAAGAACAATGTTGCCTGGCCAGACAACCAAGTGCTCCCAGGGACAAGCATGCCAAACAAGGAGTGTACAGGGTGGGATCCATAGCTCCAGATACATATGTAGCAGATGCCTTTTCTGACATCATTGAGAGGGGGGCTCCTTGGTCCTCCCTGGAGGTTTGATACTCCAGCATAGCAGGATGCTGGAGAAGTAAGCCAGAAGAGGGTGTGTGTGGGAGAGCATCCTCATAGGGGTAAATTGAATGGGGGTGAGGGCAGGTGTGGGATGGATGTTTGTGGACCAAACAACCCGATCAAAAAAATAGCATATATAACTAAACAGAAAATTCACAACAGAGGAATCTTAAATGGCTGAGAAGCAGTTAATGTTCAAAGTGTTAGTGACCAGGGATATGCAAATCAATGACGCTGAGATTTCATCTTAAACCAATCAGAATGATTACGATCAAAACTGCAGGTGACAGTGTAAGGCCCCCACAAAGGGAGGACCTCATCCAAGCCTCAGGAATTAGTGGCCACCCAATAACTCACAAGACACTGAACATGATGCAATCAGCAAGAGATATATCTCGATTAACATGTTGAGGTCAAGACCCATGACCCATGCAGGGGCAGTGGGGTCTGACCCTGGGGCTTTGGAGGCAGTGAAAATTTAAAGCCAAAAACCACAACGCAGGGGGAGTGAAGGAGGGTTATTGGAGAGTACCTGTGAAAAGTCCCAGCCCATTATTTAGTTTGTGACAGGGTCCAAGGAACAGTCATGAGGAACATTTTGTATAGGCTATTCTCAAAGAGCCTATTTGTAATCAACCATCTATCTTCTGGTCAGCCAAGTTCCTGAAACACAGAGCTCACGACAAAGCTGACCTGCACTCTTGGTTCTGCTCAGCCTGCTAGAAGTTTCTGAAAATTTTTAACCCTTTCAACAGCACATGTTTCAAGGATGTGGAGAAAGAAGAGCACTCCTCCATTGCTGTTCAGATTTCAAACTGATACAATCACTTTGAAAATGTCTAGTTATTCTCATCTTCCATCTCTAGCAATGATCCTCTCTCATCTACACAATTCCTCACATTCTTTCATTTTTTTGTTTGTTTTGTTATGTTAAATCTATACTCTAAGTTTAACTAATATGTATCCATATGTACAGATATAGTTCTAAAATATCAAGCCACTGTTAGAAAAAAATGGAAAAAGAAGCTTACATATACATAAATATGATTAAGTCAATAGAAATTAATATATTTATTATATTAAGTCTATACAAAATGCAGCATCTGCAAATGACATCCATTAGAAGTCAATAACAATAATCGTATAATGTAAGGTTCTTACAAAAATTGATTGAAGTTTTACAAACTTCCTTTATACAAAGAAATCTCTTTTTTTTTCTGATTGTGGTATAATTTAAAATCAAGCATAATTTTCCCTCTTTCCATAAAGAATTGTAATTGTTTCATATATCTTGGATCCTTTGTATTTCCCTATGAATTTCATGATTATTTTTCTATATCTGTGAGAAATGTCATAAGAATTTGTTTAGCATTGTATCTATGAATGTTCTTTTGAAAGAAAGCTCATTTATAGATGATCAAGACTGAGAAGATGTTGTCTTTCCAATTTTGAGTGCCTTCCTTAATTACTTTATTCATAGATTTAAATATTTCAGTATAGGGATCTTCCCTTGGTATAGTTAATAAAAATTGGGGTATTTATTTGGGTTCATTTGTTTTTTTCTACTTTTTGCTTTTACTTTTTTAATGTTGTAGTGAGTGGTGTTCTTTTTTGGTTAATTAACTATTTATTTAATTAATAAATGCACATTACTTCCAATGCTGTACCTCATTCCTGTCCCACCCTCACATAGTTGCTCTCTGTTTACTTCTGAGAATGTGATGCTCCCCCGACACCCCAAATTTCCCAACCCTGGCAAATGAAGTCTCTACAGTGCTAAACAAATCCTCTCCCACTGAGGCCAGACAAGGCAGCCCAGTTAAGTTAGCCTATATTATACCTGCTTCAGTTGTTGGAGGAACCACATGAAGACCAAGCAGCACTTCTACATATATGCAGGGGGAACTAGGTCCAGCCTCTGTATGCTCTTTGCTTGGTGGTTAACTCTCTGAGAGTTCCTGAGGGTCCAGGTTAGTTGACTATGTTGGTCTACTTATGGAATTTTTATTCCCTTCCAGGCCCTCAATTCGTCTACCCACTCTTCCATAAGAATCTCTGAGCTCCATCCAATGTTTGGATGTGGGTCTCTGAATAGGTTTCAGTCAGCTGCTCGGTGGAGCCTCTCAAAGGACTCTTATGCTAAGCTTCTGTTTGCTAGCATAAAAGAGTATTATTAATAGTGTCAGGGACTGCTGCTTCCCTAACAGACTGGTCTCAAGTTGAGCCAGTTATTGGTTAGCTATTCCCTCAGGATGAGCTCCATCCCCCTTCTCTGTATTTCTTGTTTACAGAATAAATTCTTTTGAAAGTTGTTTGAGTAGGTTGGTGTCCCTATCAATCCAATGAGGTTCCTGCCTAGCTACAGGAAATGGCCACTTCAAGTAACATAATCCACTGTTGTGAGTTTCATCTAATGCCAGTCCCATTGATTTCTGGGATTCTTGCCCCTCCCAGGATTCTGGCAGATCCTTGAGATTCTCCATAAGGGCATGACCCTATTCAGCTTCAGATTTCCATTCATTTTCCTTGTGCTATGGCCCTATCTCCTTGTGCTCTGAGAGACAAAATCTTTTAAGTTCAGATTCCATTTTAGAGAATCTGACCTAAGTTTAAACTCAGGTAAAATAGAAGAAGGCTGGTAATTAATATTAGTTTCCAAGTTGCCCACCAACAAAACCAAAACATAGCTCCTGTCTCTAGGCTAATTCCCAACAAGACCATCTTCTCCTGGTTATACCCCCAATAAAACCAGCTTCTCCAAGTTTCACATTCATTGTCTTCAGGTTATTCCCCAACAAACCTGTAGCCCCAGGATACAAGCCCACCCCCTGCTTAATAACCACCAATGCAGAAGGGAGCAGAAATTGAGTTCATAATATGATGCCCAGCACCAGCCAATTATGTTAAAGCCCATTGTAGCTTTCCAATGAGATGCTTGCATACTTATCCCCTGTATGCTGCTTACTATAAAGTCTTGCCCCAAGAGATACTCAGGGCTCCACCACTCAGTAAATGCAACCCACATGACAGTGGTGCAGTGTGGGGAACTGGGCTACCTCAAATAGAAAATAGACCCTGTTGTGAGTTGCATCAAACAGTCTCCTGTCTGTTTTGGAGGAAAACACTAACATTTCCCTGGCTCTACATTTGGTGCATTGGCTATGAAGTTCCCATGACACACAGAACTACTGATCTGGAGGGTCTTGAAGCCAGCAAAACAAGTCTAGGTTTTATTGTTTTAAATGTGTTTTATTATTTGTTTTAGAATTACAGTTTTATTACACTGTTTTAGAATTCCTGATTCTTGCCTGTCTTAGTGCTGTATTTGTCTGAGATTTCTGTGAGATGTACAGAATGCAACAGAAGCTAGCTTGTGTAGAGATAAATGTGATGTCTTCTAGCTGTGCTGAGACAATTTATTTGTGTGGAACCTAGTGGCTTCTGTTGCCATGGTAATTTTCTGGGTTTGAGCCATACTGCAGAAGGTTTCTATGTGGTCTGATGTTGCTATGGTAATTTTTTCAGGTCTAAGTAAACATCTTTGCAGTAATGACGTGTGTGTGTGTGTGTGTGTGTGTGTGTGTGATTGCCACTTTCTTGTTGGTTCTTGTTACTGCCAGCTGTATACTTCCAGGTCTGAGTGTTCCCACACCTATCTTCTTTGAGTATCTTCTTCTTATTGGTTCTTGTTACTTCAGGCTGTATCTTTTTCTAGTTTTTTGGTTGTTTTTGTTTCTGGTTGTCTTTTTCTGTTCACTGATTTGAAATGGTGCCACACCTTTATGGGAACAAGGCCTTGAATTTGTTCAGTGGCCAATTTGTGTTTGGACAGATATGTCTGAGAGCTGTGGCTAAGCCAGGGAGACTCTGTCTCCCTGAGACATCCTGAGCCCCTGTCTGGGTGGGAATGGGCTCAGGGGAGCCAAGATATGACCACCAATCTGGTTCTTTTCGTGTGTGTGTGTGCATCTGTGTGTGTGTGTGTGTGTGTGTGTGTGTGTGTGTGTGTGTGTGTGTCTGTGTGTGTGTGTGTATGTACAACTTTTCGGTTGTTTCTCATTTCTACATGATAGTGAAGGTGAGACTTGGGCTTGGGGCTTTGGGTTTTGGGTAGCATAGAGAGGTCTTTTTTATGAGTGTGACTATCTGGTGGTTTCTTGCTTCTGCTCAATAAACAGAGAATATGTTATTGGTGTTTTTGTATGTTGTGTTTGTGTTTCTCCTTACAAGTAACCAAGCAGCTATTAATGCTTGCTTCCCCCTAACTTACCCAGACTGGAATTTTAACACCATTAAAGGAAAAAGTAGGCTCTTGGTCTACAGTCAGGATCTGCTGTAAGATGGCCTACAAATTTGGCCATAGTGTATGACATTGGACAGGAGAAAATAAAAGACTTAGAGCTTTTTTACAGATGGTCATGGAGGCTTTTCAACAATACAATCTCATTAACCTTAAAGCACCAGAATCAAAGGCTGCAGTTATTCTAGCTTTATTATTCAGGGAGGACCAGATATTTAAGAAAAAGCTCCATAGGTTTGAGAGGTTATGAAAAAGGGGTCTGGGAGACTTAGTGCTAGCAGCACAGACAGTATATAGTAAAAGAGAGCGTACAGAAGAGAAGCACATGAGAGAACAGAAGCAACAGACTCAAAAGGTTTGGTTCACCTATTGCCAAAAGTTTTTACATAATCTTGAGAGTGTCCAATGGTTACACAAACATGTTTAGCTTAAAACAGGTCCACCTCTGGAGTTCTACCAGCTTTAACCCTGAGAGTAAGCCCTAGTCAAGAGACACTGCCATGGGTCACTAGAGCTTTGCTGAAAGGGTCCCCATGCTACAGAGTTACAGGGTGGATCTACTGCACATTTGTTTACAGTTTAAGAAGACCCTGGCCAGCAGAAACAGAATTCAACCTCAACACTCCCTCCTGTCACCAGCTAATGTACCACTATGCATGCCCAAGGGAGACCACAATGATATAGCCCTGTTACTGTTTTTTTTTATGAAGCTTCAGAAATTCCCATGATTGAGCCTTCTAGTAACAAGACAAATTAGGGGATCTAAGCCCAAAATCTTTTAAATTCAGACTCCATTTTAGAGAACCTAACCTAAGTTTAAACTCAGATAAACTAACAGGCTGGTCAATTAGCATTAGTTTCCAAGATGGCCCCCTGCTAAACCCAAGCCTAGCTTCAATCTCTAGGCTAATCCTCAATAATACAAGCTTCTCCAGGTTACACCCTCACTGTCTCTAGTTTATTCCCCCAACAAACCTGGAGCTGCAGAAGACAAGACCATCTACTGCCTTATAATCACCAATGCAGAGGGGAGCAGGAATTAAGTTATTATATTACCCCAGCACCAGCCAATTATGTTAAAGTACACAATAACTTTTCAATTACACAACTACACACATATCCCCTGCTTGCTGCTTACTATAAAGCCTTGCCCTGTTAGATATTTGAGGTCCACCCCCCCACACACATACCATAACAGTCCTGCATGACAGTGGTGAATTGGGGAGACCCAAGCTAGCTCAAACAGAAATAAGACCTTGCTGTGAGTTGCATCAGATTGGCTCCTGCCTGTGTGATTATGTGTTACCATTAACATTTCCCTGGCACTGTAGCTCTCCATATTCCAAACTCACACATTCTCCTCATTACCTCTCCCTTCATCTTTCTCCATCCCACTTCCTTCCCTCCATCTGCCTCCTATGAATATTTTATTCCCCATCAGTTTGTTTGCTGTTGTTATATATAAAGGGTTTGAAATTTTGTTAGTTGTATTCTGTTTTTGTGGTAAGATACTTCATCAATTCTGGAATGTTTCTGGTGGCATCTTATGGATCTTTTGTATATAATATTATATTGCCTGCAAACAAAACTAATTTTAGATGCTTTTTAATCTCTTTTATTTACTTCTTTCACTTAATTGCTTCATTTAGGACATGAGGAAAGACATTGAAATGACTGAGGATAACAGACTGCCCAATATTCTTCCTAAATATTTTCTGTTTTATTTTTAGAATACTTTTTTTTGAGGATGTCATAAAAGCATACTCTATTTGCATCATTTCCAGTCTTCCCACTCTGAAATAATTCCTCTTATATTTCCCCAAATTCTCTAAAACTTATACATTTTTCAAAAATAAAGATGGACATACACATATGTATGTTTGTACGTATGCATATATATATGGGTTGGGCTCTAACTGATAGTGATTCCTATTGGTTTGCTCTGAGATGTTAGGAATTCACATATGGAAGGGTTTGGGGGCACCTTCCCTAAATGATTTATGGCTACAACTATTTCCATGGGGGGGCTGTGACTAAGTAACAAGAGCCTGGTATTGGGAGCAGACAAAGCTTCTACCAGCCCTTCCCTGGGGCTTCAAATTCAGCTCAACTTTACCAAGCCTCCTCTCACAGTCCACCTCTGCTTCTTAAACACACACCAGTTGAATATAAAAGAGATTTTCTTACAGCCAACAAGCTAGGCCCCAGAGCTGACATTCTTTCTTTCTCTCCTTCTTCTTCAAAATTGATCCATGAGTGTTGTGTGTCCATCAGGCAGAACTCCAAAAATCTCCTCTCCTAAAAGTTCTGCACTAGCTCCTGTGTAAAACGTGTGCTCTGTGGTTGTGCTTTTAAAATGCATGTGCTCTGGGTGTAAAATTTAGAAGTGTTTTTGTTTGTTGGTTGGTTGGTTGATTTTGTTTGTTTTTTCAGTTATCTTTGCTTGCCCATGTGTACTTTTAATAGAAAATTCAAGGTCTTTTTTCCATTCATAATGTGTTTTATATGTTTAAGCTGCATTGTAAGCAACTGCTACAAAGGATGCGGCATTGATTTACTAATAGGACACTGTTTTTTTCTTACCTTCTGTACTTTGCCATATGTGTTTTAATGAACATACTGCAAGTGCTGCATTTACACAAATGTACAGTTTGTCCTAATCTCACCAAAGGATGTGGTAAGAAACTTCCCTCTTAAGTTTTAACTGTAAAACTTAAGGTCGATTTCATGATTAAGTTTAGATTTAGGTTCAAGTTCAGGTTTAGGTTTTGGTTTATGTTTAGACTCGGGCCTAGGCTCAGTGCTAAGTCTAGTGTTAGGGTTAAGGCTAGGGATGGGGTAGGCCTAGGGTTGGTGTAGGGTTAGGAGTACTTGTGTTGGTAAGGTTTTGGGTTGGAGTTGGGGTTTTGTTGGGATTGAAGTAAGTCTACGTGAAAGAGAAGACATAGTGATAAGGTAATGGGTAAGGGTAACGATAAGTCTAAGGCATTTGTTTTACACTCACTAGATTTCAATCTTTTACTGTCTTTATATTTTTTGAGAGACTAACTATAAAGGTGACTGTTTCCTGCTAAGATGGTAGAATAGAAGTTGCCTTTGCAAGATGCAGTGAAGAGTTTTGGTGAGAAGGAACAGCCAGTATCAAATTTAAAAAATGGACAAAAAACAATAATCATCAGAAACTTACAAAGGTATGTAAAGGATGCTGGAATGATATATTCTAGTTTCATTTGACTAGAAAATTAATGAGTCTTTGTTTTTAATAGCTCAATTGTGTTCCATTTTGAAAATGAACCACATTTTCTGTACCAGTTCTTTGGTTATGAGACATCTGGAAACAAATAATCCTGCTATGAATATAGTAAAGCACATTTCCCGTAATAAAGTAGAACATCTTTTTGATATGAGTCTAGGAATGGTATAGCTGGGTCTTCAGGTAGAACTATTTCCAATTTCTTGAAAGAGGGGTTGCACACTACAAGCAATCCATCACATACTCAGGTGATTGCATGTGAACCTTCTCCCATTTTAACTTTTCACTAAAGTCTAGAGCCTGTGACTGGGCAGTGGAGGTAACTGGAGCTTTGAGACTGGGGACAGGTAAAAATGGGGGTAGTTGAGAGGGGGCTGAGAGAGGACTGAAGACCATGAGGAAGATATGATAGACCAGAAGCATGGGGCCAGGAGAAACACCAAGTAAGAAGGGGTATTATAGCTGGAGAATAAGTAAGTGAGGTGTTAGATCTACTCAATCTATACATATAGCTTACAATTAAAATAATTGGATTGAGTTTTTATATGGGTATTTTGGGGTTAGAAATTACAGCATCAAAGATGTCAAAGACTAAAGAGGTTTGCAAAGTGAAATTTTTTAGAAAATCCCCAAATCATACCTGACCCCATTCCATATACACTCTTTATTAGGTCAGACCTTGTAGACTTGACTCAAGGACTGAGACGTTATTGCTGTTATCATTTTGAATAGCTATTGAAACTCTGGCCCAGGGTTTGTTGAAGATCCAATGTCCAACATAAACAACAACAACAAAAAAACCCCGATAAAGATGAAAAAAAATGGATGAAGATGAAAATAAGCAGGGAAAATCTCCACAGGATAGCTGTGGATGCACAAGATACAATTGAATTGATGTACTGAAAATTAAGAATAATTCTTATTCACTGTCTTTGTGATGAATAATATTACTTTCAGCTACTGTTTATAGAATTACAATAGAAGTATAACTTTAGCATTCTCCATGAGTTTATAGAGATTCCAATCCTACATGCATGTCTATATTGGCTGGAATGCAAACACACCCATAGTACTCACTTTCAATCCCAAACAGTGAAGGTAACATTAGTTTGTAGGAGGAATCACCCATGTTGGAAAGCAATGTCTAAGTGAGTGGAAGAAGTGATAAATAAAAGAAAGCTTCAACAGAATAGAATATGGTCAATGCTAACAAGAACATAAAGAAAGAGGATGTGGCAGAAGAGAGAACTGAAGAGAGAGAGGGAGAGAGGGGGAGAGAGAGAGAGAGAAAGAGAGAGAGAGAGAGAGACAGAGAGAGAGAGAGAGAGAGACACAGAGAGAGAGAGACACAGAGAGAGAGAGAGAGAGAGAGAGAGAGAGAGAGGCAGTTTTATTTTGGTTTATACAAAGACAGGTTGAAGATGGAACAAGCTAGACACAGGTGAAGACAGAGGTAGACAGGGCCAGAATATTAGAACAGATTGCTAGAGGTAGTTTTAGGTCAAGTGGAGAAATTCAGTCATAAGTGAGAGAAACTAGTTTGAATTAATCGTCTTAGAAAGGAGTTTTGAGGCAGACACATGAAGTAAACCATGTAGCCACAGTTCAGAAAGAGCTAGAAAGGGTGGATTTATTCAGCAGTAAGTCTCAGAGGCTAAAACAATTCTAAGCCTAAATTATACTAATAGAGAGGTTACAATCTTCAAGGACTAGGCCTGGGTTAGCAGATGGAGGCAGTAAGCCTTAGAGACAATAATGATATTAGACAAATAAAAGTTACTTTTACATATGAGCATGTTTATTGAAAGTTTTATCTGAGGAGCAAGAACACCCACCTCCTACTGAAGGTGATAAGAAACAGTCCATGTTGCAGTTAATACTTAAACCAATCTATACTTCCAGTGGATGCTGCCTGATTCCTCTTGTGCACCCCTCCTCTATATCTGCCCTAATGTTCTGGATCCAAGATAGAAACACACACGCACACGCACACGCACACACCCTTTATAATTTATAATGCCTTAACTCACTCAAAGGCTGGTCATTCCTGAACATCCATGTGGCTAACAAACTCCCCTCCTGTGGGGTTGTTAGCTCGTGTGTGGGGGCAGGTGTGGGTCCTGTTGGGTGGAGTTGTTGTTCCCGCATGTCTGCCCCCTTCCCCCACCCCTCCCCAGTGCAGTTGTAACTGAAGCTCCTGGGAGCAAAAGCTCGGAAATTTGACTGAGCTTCTTCCAAGGAGCACTGGGCAGATGCTGGACTAAGAAGCGTGGAGAGGTCTCCACATGGTGTCTGGCAAACGCTGGACTGAGAAATTGCTCGGAGTTCCTCCCAGGCATGAAGAGGTCTCAGTCTGAATGTCCCATGGGTGCCGGGCTCTTGAGTGGAACTGGAGGCCTATGGTCTTTGTCCTTGGGCTCCCAGAAGATGCTGGGGGCCACAGAAGAACAGATATGCAAGGGGAACGAGGGGAAGAAAAGCCCCAACAGTGCCCTGCAGGAAGGAGAGTCTTGGTTAATGTACTCAGCAGCTCAGCTAGCTTGTTTGAATTGGTGGTTGTTGTGGCCGGAATGCAGAGAGGTCTTCTGGAGGGACATTAGACAGCAGCATTGACATCGAAGGCAAAGACTCTTTAGTTAAAGGCCTTCTCCATGGTTCCTCATGGTGGGGCCCATGGAAGACACAAGGAAGTCCATGGTTTTAAAGGGTTTATTGTCATGGCTGAGGGTAGATGAATCTGGCTGCAACCCTCCCCCCTCTCTCAGGACAGACATGAGTTAAATGGGGAGGGAAGAGAAAGCAGGGAGGAGGGTCTGGGAAGGAATGCTTAATTGGCTATGCCCTCTGGCCTCTAGCTATCTCATTTGTATACAAATTTCTTGAGGCCTTGAGGCCTGTAGTCACACCCTCTACCTGTCAAGGGGCTGATAGGTGCATTGCCCTACATGACTGAAAGGCATGGATCAATGGAGGTTTTGGCCTCCTGTTGGGAGCCTGGAGTCCAGGAGCATAGTGAAATGCATGCAGTCCCTAGCAGGGTCTCCAGCCATTTCTAGACAGTGCTCTACATGAAACCAAGCCATCCTTTTCTAGACCCTTAGGAACAGTTCTCCCTAGGCTTCTTTCCTTCTAGCACCTGAATTTCTGCTACCAAGGTGCGGTCTGTCTTACACCACTCTCATGGTGGACTCCCTTCTTCCTCCTCAGCTGGGTTTCTGGCATCTGACTCCTAAAATTCCTGCATCTGTCTCCCTGCCAAGCCATTGGCTGTCTCAACCCGAGCAAAATGTTGCGCCCCACGTTTGGGGCGGCCACTGTATCCCAGCCCAAGCTGCTGCTCCAGTCTGCGGGTTGGGGGTTCAGCAAGAGAGTGAGGACAGACTCGAAGAATGGAGACCAGACACAGTGTAATTCAATCTGTTTATTCTTCAGTCTCTCTTCCAAGTGCCTGCTACCTAATGCCTAATTCCTGTCTGATTCTCTCTCTCCTCTCTGATTCTCTGATCTGTCTTCTGTCTGCCTCTCACCTTTATATGTCTCACTTCTAATCCATGCCTCTAAGTCACACCTTTAATCATGCCCTTAGGTCTTGTCTCTAAATCTGATCTCTAGGTCACACTCTTAAGTCACACACCTTTAATCTCACACACCTTTAATCTCACACACCCAAGGAAAGTCCTGGGTATCCAAAGCAAGATGTTATCAGAGTGTGCTCAGCTGTTGTAGGTTATTGTAATACAAGTCTCATGTCAGAGTATATGGCTCAAGATGGCTGCAAAGCTGATAGCTGCTTTCTGCTAAAAGTTGGCCCCCAACAATTGGCTGCTTGAAACTCCATTTCCAAATCAAAACAAATTGGGGGCAAAGACACACAGTGTCGAGACCCGAGCAAAATGTTGAGGCCCGGGCTGCCCCACGTTTGGGGTTGTCACTGTATCCCGGCCAAGCTGCCGCTCCGGTCCAAGGGTTAGGGTTCAGCAAGAGAGAGAGTGAGGACAGACTCGAAGAATGGAGACCAGACAAAGTGTGATTCAATCCCCTTTATTCTTCAGTCTTTCTTCCTAGTCCAAGTCCCAAATCTTGAGTTCCTAGTTCCTAGTTCCTAGTCCCTAGTGCCTCCAAGTTCTAAGTTACTTCTTCCAAGTTATCTTCCAAGTGCCTGCTACTTAATGCCTAATTCCTACTCCAAGTTGTACTCCAAGTTGTACTCTCTGAAGTGTCTCCTAAAGTGTCTCATTCTCTCTAAAGTGTCTGATTCTGTTTCTTCTGTCTGATTCTCTCTCTGATCTGTTTGATTCTCTGTTCTGTCTGCCTCTCGCCTTTATATGTCTCACTTCTAAGCCATGCCTCTAAGTCACACCTTTAATCATGCCCTTAGGTCTTGTCTCTAAATCTAATCTCTAAGTCACACTCTTAAGTCACATAACTTTAATCCCACACACCTTTAATCTCACACACCCAAGGAAAGTCCTGGGTATCCAAAGCAAGATGTTATCAGAGTGTGCTCAGCTGTTGTAGGCTATTGTAATATAAGTCTCATGTCAGGGTATACAGCTCAAGATGGCTGCAAAGCTGATAGCCGCTTTCTGCTAAAAGTCAGCTCCCAACAACACAGTTTCTTGCAAGCAGATATACAAATTCTCATGTGATGTGGAAATCTATTAAATCAAATCCTCAGCAATCCCATTTTGACAAAACCAACAAGTTAGTAAACAAAGAAAAGAAGCATAAAACAAAAATGCAAATTTCAAATTTCAACTTACCCTAGTCAGAATGAATTCAAGAATAAAAGACTATATATAGTTATATATATATATATATATATATATATATATATATATGGAGGATATAGGGAAATGGTAACTAAATAATTAAACCTCATTCATTATTAAAAGTATTACAGCCAGGAAGTGGTGGCACACACCTTTAATCCCAGCACTTGGGAGGCAGAGGCAGGTGGATTTCTGAGTTCGAGGTCAGCCTGGTCTACAGAGTGAGTTCCAGGACAGCCAGGGCTACACAGAGAAACCCTGTCTCGAAAAACAAAACAAAACAAAAAATAAAAACAAAGTATTACAAACTGCTGTAGCTACATTTGAATTACTGTGGTGAGTTAAATAAGTAACTAAGAGTGTAAATAAGCAACTAAGTAAGTAAATAAGTAAATAAAATAACATATGACTCTGAAAATCCAGTGTTTGGCCTATGACCAAAGACCTTGACATTCTATACCACACTTAACTGTTCATTCATGTTCCATCTACTGATATTCACAAGAGCAAAGAAATGTCAATGACTTAAAGTGATTAAATGATAATGAAAATATAGTGGAATTTTATTTATGTATAAAGTAAAGTGAGATTTTGAAATTTTCAGGTAAATAAATGGAACTAGAAAAGATTGTTGGAGGTGACTCAGAAACAGAAGGACAAACAGAAATCTCAAGTGTCCCATGCTGAGATGAAGAACTGTGAAAAACTAATGATCACTGAGAAGAGAATGAGACTTCCTATGAGTATACATGGCTTAAAGGAAAAGAAGCCACCAATTTGAGATAGAGCAGAGAAAGCATGGGAGTAGTTGAATGGAGATCAGTGAATTTATAAAATTACAGTACATGCATATAAAATTCTCAAAATGAATTAAAGATTAATTTAAAAAGCATTGTATGTAGTCACAAATAAGTGGATATTAGCCAAAATAAAGTACAGAATACCCAGGATACAGTCCACAGAACTCAAAAATGTTAACAAGCTGAAGAGCCCAAGTGAGGAGGCCTCAATCCCTCATGGGAGGGTAAAGGAAAGAAAAGGATGGAAATGGGAGAAAGGGCAGGACCAGGGTGAGAAAGGAGACAGTGAGGAGAAGAGGGGAACATGATCAGGTCAGGGGAACAGAATTGGAGCCTTGAAGGCCAGCATAAAGAATGGAAACAAGCAATCTCAGAAGGTAGGGGGTAGAGGGATCAACCAGAATGTACCGGAGACCTTGGTTGTGGGAGACTCTTAGGACTCAAAGGGAGGGACCTTAGATGAAGTGCCCTACAGTGGGGAGAGGGAACTTGTAGAGCCCACTTCTAGGAGAAAGTCAAGGCATCAAATGAAGAATGGGGTTGCCATCACACAATCAAAAACTCTGATCCATAATTGTTCCTGTCTGAAAGAACTGCAGGTATAAAATTGGATAAGAGCCTGAAGAAAAGAAGGTCCAGTGACAGGACCAAATTGTGATCAGGCACAAGGGGATGCTCAAAGGATGGACCTTATTACTGAGGCTATGGTGTGCTCACACAAAGAAACTTATCATGACTGTCCTCTGATAGACACAACAAGCAGCTGATTTAGATGCAGATATTTACACCCAACCAATGAACAGAAGCTGCTGAACCCTGTAGTTGAATTAGGGAAAACTGGAATAAGCTGAGGAGGATGGTGACCCTGTAGGACAAGAAGAAATCTCAACAAATTTAGGCTCCTGAGATATCTCAGACACCAAGTCACCAACCAGGCAGTGTACAGGCATGTAATATTATGCTCCCAACACATATACATCAGGGGATTTCCGGGTCTGGGTTCAGTCAGAGAAGATGCACCTAAGCCTCAAGAGATTGGAGGAAGGAAGTGGGGAAATCTGGTAGGACAGGGAGTGGGAGATAGGGATATTATTATGGAGATGGGATGTGAGGTGAAAGTATGGGATGTGGAAGAGTCAGTGGGTAGATCTAGAGGAGGATGAAATTTAGACTATAAAAAAGATGAAATAAAATTTTTAAAAGTTATCATTCTTCTGTACTTAAGAATAAGGTTTATATTTCTAAAGTAATGATTATTAAATACAAAGAAAAGTATACATAACATTATGGGATATGATCTATTGGCATAACAATTCATGTCATCCATACTATTTGTATACATTTTTGATTCTGATAAACATATAACCTACTAGGTGCTTAAAATTTAGTTGTAATTTGTAATAGTAAAAATTATTAAAGAATCCTATCCAATATGTAATAATAATGACAGGTGGAGTCAAATAATTATTTCTATTTATTTCTAATTACTTTGCTGTAATAAATAATTTTTTACATAAGTTCTGCTTATATGAATCGTTTTCTTTGAAGTATTTTCTTCAATGCAACACCTACATCCTTATTCCTCAGGCTGTATATCAAGGGGTTCAGCATGGGTACAATTATAGTATAAAACACAGAGGACAATTTCGCTTGGTCCATGGAATTTAATGATGATGGCTGAAAGTACGTGAATGCACCTGAACCATAGAAGATACCAACAGCAGAGATGTGAGAACTGCAAGTACTGAAAGCTTTAAACTTGCCCTCTCTTGAGTGAATGTGCAGGATGTTGGCAATAATGAAGATGTAGGAAGTAATAGTTGTCAGCACTGGGACAAAGCCATTCAGTGTAACAAAAAACAGAATCAATATTTCATTGATATAGGTATCAGAGGATGCAAGTTGCAAGAGGGGAAGAAGATCACAGAAATAGTGGTTAATCACATCTAATTTGCAGAAATGAATCCTAAACATCAAGGCAGTGTTTAAGGATGCACAGAACACAGCAAATATATATGCTTCTGAAACAAGGGAACAGTACATCTGATAGGACATGGTTACATTGTAAAGCAAGGGGTTACAAATGGCAACATAGCGGTCATACGCCATTACAGCTAATGTGTAGCACTCTGCAATGCCAAAAGTGAGAAAGAAGTAGAGCTGAGCCATGCATCCAGGGTAGGAGATGAGGTTCTTCTTTGTCACAAAGCTCACCAGCATTTTAGGGGTAACAACAGTGGACTGACAGAAGTCAATGAAGGACAGACTGCTGAGGAAAAAGTACATGGGTGTGTGCAGGTGGGAACTGAGCCCAATCAGTGTGATCATGCCCAGGTTCCCTGCCACAGTGATCACATAGATTCCTGTGAAGAAGAGGAAGAGCGGTAGCTGGAGTTCTGGCTTCTCTGAGAGCCCAGCCAAGAAAAACTCAGTCACTGTGCAGTAGTTTCCTGCTGCCATGTCCTCTATTCAGATCTAAAAAAGAAAAAGGGTTGTAAGCCAATTAAACATTAAGATTTTATTTTTCTTTTACGTTTTCACAAAATCCTCATATAAATTTTTTGTGTATTAGTATATGTTGCCCCTCAATGTAATTACCTTAATTGAATAAACTTAGATAAATACAATTAATCTTTTATTGTAATTTTAAACATATGCTTAAGATTAGGAATACATTTCATATAAAATACTATCACTGAATTGCAGCTTTAGAATTGTCATGAGTTCAAAACTATGCCTTGAATTTGAGATGTTGTATAGACATTAGTATGGGAGAATGTCCCACTGTGTTGAGGAAGTAAGCTTTTCTCCAAAACAGTGAATTTTTATCCAAAATCTAATTTCAGATGGGATTTCCACCTTTCTACTTTTAGACATTACTATTTCTCTAATGCTTAAGATACATAAAATCTTGAATACCCAAAAGTGAAAATTATTTCACCTCTGGAACATCCATTGCATTAAATACTTGAAACCTGGTTCTACTAAGGTTAAGTAGTGAACACATGGAGCTATTAGCAGGGGATTCTGGTTTGGGATGCAATTCTTGGAAGAGAAACAGTCACTAGAGGTTACCTTATAATCTTACTAAGACAATGTGCCCATATTCATTCCTATGACATGCCAGTAAAACTAATATAATTATTAACTAGGGAAAAATATAATTACTGTCTTCTATCCTATTAAACTTTGAATCAATTATTGATTGTATATACAAAGTAAATTTCTAAATGAATTAAAATTTTGTCATTAAAAAGTAAGAAGTTCCTTCCTTCCACTCTGCACCTCTACTCAGATCAAATGGGCTTGCCTGCCCCTCTCCAACACCCCACAGCCTGATTGTGTCCAAGTGGTTTGGTGTAACTAGAAACACAAGTGAGACCCCTGCCCTAATACCCAAGTCAGCTGGAACCCCAACAGAGCAGAAGGTGGATCTCTGCCCTCTGCCACAGTCCCATCATCCTTTAGATCTGCACCTCCCTCTGGGATATGTAGGCTGCCTGCCTTCTGTCCCCCACCTCACAGCATGCCTGTCTCTAAGGCTCTAATGAAGGACACAAGGGCCCTACTCCCAACATAAACAGCACTGCCAGATTCCCAGGATGTCTGACTTAACCCAGGTCACATAGCTCTACTGCTTCCAAGCAGGCAGGTTCCAATAAAAGACACACAGGCCAATTAACAGAGAGATAGGCAGACAGCAAGAGGCAAGCACAAAAATATAAGCAACAGATGTCAGATAATCTGGCACCATTAGAACCCATTTTTTTCCCACCATGCAAGTCCTGGATACCATTACATACCTGAAAACCAAAACTCTGACCTAAAATCCTATCTCATGAAGATTATAGAGTCCTTTAAGGACCATATAAATAACTCCCTTAGAGGAATACAGAAAAACACAGGCAATTAGGTAGAAGCATTTAAAGAGGAAATGAATAAATCCTTTTAAAAAATACAGAAAAACAAAATCAAGCAGGTGAAATAAATGAATAAGACAGTCCATGATCTAGAAATGAAAATAGAAATATAAAGAAATCACAAACACCGGAGACAGAAAACCTGTCTCCAGACAGGCTCCAGGAGAGAGATCAGGAGCTACAGATGCAAGCATCACCAACAGAATATAAGAGATAAAAGAATCTCAGGCATAAATGATACCATAGAAGATATTGAAGCTTCAGTCAAAGAAAACACAAAGTATAATAGGATTTTAACCCAAAACATCCAGGAAATACAGGACACACAAAAATACCAAAACTAAAAATAATTGGAATAGAAGAGTGTAAAGATTCCCAGTTCAAAGCCCCAGAAAATATCTGCAACAAAATCACAGAAAAAAAAATCCCTAATCTAAAGAAAGAGATAACCATAAATGTACAAGAAGCTTACAAAACACCAAATAGATTGTACCAGAAAAGAAAATCCTCAGCTCACATAACAATCAAAACACTAAATGCTCAGAACTAAGAAGGAATATTAAAGAATGTAAAGGAAAAAGGCAGACATATCAGAATTACATGAAACTTCTCAACAAAGTTTCTAAAAGACAGAAGGCCCAGAAGTGATGTCATGCAGACCCTAAGGGAACAGAAATCCCAGCCCAGGTCACTTTACCCAGCAAAACACTCAATCACCATCGATGGACAAATCAAGATATTCCATGACAAAACCAAATTTAAACATCTTTCTACTAATCCAGCCCTACCAAGGATACTAGAAGGAAAATTGCAGCACAAGAAGGGTAACTACACCCAAGAAAACACCCAAAAGAAGAGAACCACACAGACATAACACCATGTCCAATAACAAAAATACCAGGAAATAGCAATCATTGGTCTTTAATATCTCTAAACATCAATGGGCTCGATCCACCAATAAAAGATGAAAGCTAACAGACTGGATACATAAACAGGATCAAGCATTTGCTGAATATAGAAACCTAACTCAGTGACAAAGACAGACATTGCATCAGAGAAAAAGGCTGGAAAAAAATTCCAAGCAAGTGGTTCCAAGAAACAAGCTTGAGTACACATTACAATATCTAATACTTTAAATTTTCAACCAAAATACAACAAAAGAGACGGGAAGGACACTTCCTACTCATCATAGGGAAAGTCCGCCAAGATGAACTCTTATGAACATCTATGCCCCAAATGCAAGGGTACCCATGGTCACAAAAGTACCTTTATTAAAGCTCAAAACACACACTGAACCTCACACAAGAATAATGGGAGATAACAAGACCCCACTCTCAAAAACAGACAGATTATTGAAATAGAAACTAAACAGAGACAGAGGGAAACTAACAGAAGTTATGAGGCAAATGAATTTATCAGATATTTTCAGGGCATTTTACTCTAAAACGACACACCTTCTTCTCAGCACCTCATGGGAACTTCTCCAAAATGGACAATAAAATCAACAAAACAAATATAAATATATAAAAGAAGATTAAACTACTCCCCTGCATTCTATTAGATCAATACAGAAAAGACTGGATTTCAATTACCACAAGAGAATGCCCACATAATAATAGAAACTGAAAAACTCTCTACTCAGTGATTAATTGATAAGGGACAAAATTAAAAACATTTCAGAATTCCATGAAAATTAAGGCAGAACATACCCAAACTCATGGGATGCAGTGCTAAGAGGAGAATTCATAGCACTAAGTGCCTTTATAAAGATATTTGAGAGTTTCTACCCTAGCAACGTAACCACATATCTGAAACCTGTAGAAGAAAAAAAAAAAGAAGCTAACACACCCAAGATCAGTAGAAAGGAAGAAATAATCAAACTCAGGTCTAAACACAACCAATTAGAAACAAAGAGAACTATACAAAGAATCAAGAAAATTAAAAGGTGGGTTTTTTTTTTTTTTGTGAGAAAATTAACAAGATAGATAAACCCTTAAGCCAATTAAGTAAAGGAGACAGAGACAGTATCCAAATCAACAAAATCAGAAATGAAAAGGGAGACATAACAAGAGAAACTGTGGAAACTAAAAAAAAAAAAAAAAAAAAAAAAAAAAAAAAAAAAAAAAAAAAAAAAATTATCTGATCTTACTACAAAAGCCTGTACTCAAAAACACTGGAAAATCTAAATAAAATGGAGGATTTTCTAGACAGATACCACTTACCAAAGTTAAATCAACTCAGGTAAACCATCTAAAAACTCCTGTAACCACTAAGGAAATAGAAGCAGTCATTAAATCCTCCCAACCACAAAAAGGCCAGTGCCAAATGGTTTTAGTTCAAAATTTTACCAGACATTAAAAGAAGAGTTAATACAAAGATTCCTCAAACTATTTCACAAAATAGAAACACAAGAAAATCTACATAATTAATTGATACTTAAACCACACAAAGACACAACACAGAAAGAACATCAGACAAAATATGCTTATGAATATTAATGCAGAAATACTCAATAAAATGATTAAAACTGAATACAAGAACACATCAACACCATCATGCACCATGGTAAGTAAGCTTAATCCCAGGAATGCAGAAATGGTTCAATATATGAAAAATCCATCAACATAATCCACCAAATAAACAAACTCAAAGAAAAAGTCACATGATCACCTATAATATTTTGTAAATGCCTTTGAAAATTTACATCACCCCTTCACGCTAAAAAATTCGAGATTAGAAATTCATGGCACATGCTTAAACATAATAAAAGCAATATATAGAAAACCAACAGCCAGTATAAAATTAAATGGAGAGAAACTAGAAGCAGTCTCATGAAAATTAGGGACAAGAATAAGCTGCCCCGCTCTCTCCCTATCTATTCAACATAGTACTCAAAATTCTATCTAAGGCTGTTAGACAACAAAGATGATCAAAGGGGATACAAATGAAGAAGGAAGAAATCAAGGTATCACTAGTTGCAGATGATATGAGTAGTATACAGAAGAAACACCAAGAATTCAACCAGAGCTATAGCTGAGAAACAACTTCAGCAATGTGGCTGGATATCAAATTGACTCAAACAAATCTTTAGGCTTCCTTTATACAAATGATAAACAGGCTGAGAAAGAAATTAGGGAAACAACACCATTCACAATAGCCACAAATAATATAAAATATCTTGGTGCAACTCTAATCATGCAAGTGAAAGATCTGTATGTAAAGAACTTCAAATTCCTGAAGTTATTATTGCATAATCCCGGGCTTATACTAAATACAGAATTGTAACAATATTCTCAGCATTGATACCTAACAAACTAAAATTTGGCTAAATTTGCAAACATAAAATTAATACTATTCAATGTATTCAATATTCAAGGTTTTCATTTTAACATTTTAATATTTTTATCATTGATAAATATGTTTATGCTATACAATTATTCCAATGTCTATAAATCTTAATATTTTTCTCTGAAAATTCATGTTAGTCTCCAATACTTATCATAATAAAATAAAAATTCAAAACATGTTGTATGTATGCATAGTTGTTATAAATCATGTACCTAATCAAAATTTAGCTGCGTGCTACTTCTATAAAATAAAAGAGGTCTAATCTTGTTATTGAGATTAATTACATCAATTACAGTCATAATTGTGAAAATTACAGATTAAGAGGGTTTCATACCATCTAAAACTATGATTTTTTTTCTTTTTGACTTAAATTGAATGAGAGATCACCCATTTCTACCCAGCAGGCTTTTGAAGTTACTATGACTCATCCATACAAGAAAAACATAATTTTAACTCATTACATATTAAAAGTAAAATACAAAATCAGCTATAATTTGTTTCATATAGAAACAGTGAAAATAAATTAAACAAGGGCAAATTAATTAACCACTTGTTTTAAAATGACTATTAACATACTATATGTATATAAATGTCCAATTCATACGTAAAAATGAAGATAAATATTCAATCAATGAAAAAATAAACTTCTAGACTAAGTGAAAATGAATGGAAATGCATAACTTTTCATGAAAATCTTAGAATGTATCAAATTATAGTATATAATTATATAGTATATAATTATAGTATATATATAGTATATAGTATATATAGTATATAATTTTTGAATATCCTAATGAATTATTTCACAGTGATTTCTGAAAGACTTCTGATATGGCCAAACACCTACTGTCCCATTAAGGTATTATATGGGGTTAGAGGCCTGCACTCAATCAGGTACCCAGCTGCCTCTCACAACCCACTGCCCCAAAAAACACCACTGTCCACTGTTAAGGTTTGGCTTTCGCTGTGTATTGTAATGCCAAGCGAGGACCCCCAAGACCTGGCATCCCCTGTAAAGAGGGGGTCTGCACACAGAGCCAACTGAAGCTATGTGACCTTGCCCCCAAGTCTCTGTGATTGATAAATAAAGATATAAACAACCAATAATGAGCTAGAAGAGACATAACCAGGGTTTAGGATTCCTGGGTTGAAGGTCAGAGGAGACCACAAATTAGGGAGAAGAAAGTGGGAGGGAGAAGCCGCCATAGAGGAAGAATCTTAAAATAATGGCCATGTGGGTTGGCTAACTGGAGTTAAGAGCAGTCCAGATTAAACATGTCAAATTATATAATGGAAATATTGGCAAATTGACACAACAGTATAGCTGAAAAAAAATCTGTCCTGCTCATGTGCGGATTAAGTCTTGTTATGAGTATAAAAGGTGTGTGTGTGTGTGTGTGTATTTTATCTGGGAACTAAATGGTTAGAGGCACACACACACACACACACAAAAGAAAACCACCCAAGTAGGGGTTAAAAACTTTTCCAATAGTCCACTCACTTGATTCTGCTTAATTCTTCATGCATACCACCCCTCCTTCTGTGATGTACATATTAGGCTGCTACAGTACCTAGAATACATCATAGTTATTTGTTATCTACATTTTAGCATGCTCTTCATTCTATTTGAAAGAGATCACTATGCACTTTTTTCTTTGTTATCTGGTAAATATGTAATTCCTAGTATATCCCATTTAAAACTATTGCTGGCATAGTGTGATTCTCCAAAATCATATTTGCTACAATATGCATAGAAAGTTGTAAATTCTGAACCTCTCAATTCCTCAGGAAATAAACAATACTACTAACCAGATGACCTTTTGGCCTTATTTACCACCCCCCCCCTCAGTAATATTTGTCTGACACATTATGGGTTTTTATGGTATTTTTCAGAATAAGGAAATAATTACATGAATAAATGGAAATATTTGGAATTTTTAATTGACTTCTTTCAGTGATTGCTCCAGTCCTTGTAATTCTAAATAAAACATGTTAGTATGTGAGAAATACACACTACCTAACTATTCCCGAAATATTCAATATCAAATTTGCTTTGCCTCTTGCCAATGGCATTCATCCAGAAATAGGGAGAAGTAGGCACCAAGCATTCTACAGTTAGGATTTAAAAGACAAGACCTAGTCCTCAATGTCAACAGTACCTTTGATCCTGGTCACCTTCTTCCAGGACTCACCTAGTCTGTGCCCCTGCAGTTTCAATTTCATATCTACTTTCAACTGAACAGTTATGAGGCTCTGTCCTGAATTTAACTTCTTCAGGTACTGTGTGTTACTAAATAAGTATTCCCTAAGGACATTCATTATTCTAGATATGTTTGAATGAGAAAAGTAAGCAATTATTATTGCTAGTTCCCCAATTGCCTAGTTATTCTAAAAATGATTTTCTGTAATTTGTAAACTTTCAACTCCTAATAAAGATTTAGTGAATATGGATCACTGAGAAGCTTACTATGTTAAAATCCTTATGATGCACCATGTATGTGTAGATGTGAGAGACTGTACATTTCTTAGGAGCTCTCGCTTAAACAATATACAAAGGCCACGGGTTTTGTAACCAGGTTTTACAGGAACAATGACTTTTCCAATGAGTTATATTTCTCATAAGTTTAACATTATTTAAATAATAAATTTATTCACAAGAACATTATTAACAGTTTCCTGAAGATCACAAACTGCCTTGCGTTCTTCCACATTTAAGTAACCTGAAAAGCAAAGGAAAGGTCTAAAAGAAAGAGATGGAAGTAGGAGGAGTTGAATTATTTCAGGACTAAGTAGATGAAACCAGAAGAATCTAAATTCTTAAACTATCAGTGTAGTTTGTAAGACTGTGTCTTACATTCTAACCAATTTTATATGATTTAAATAATTCATTCTCTATTTTTCTTCTGTAAGCCTTAAAGATAATAAATACTCAAATTAATAAGGAGCACATAAAATATGATTAAAATTTTATACCATTCAGCATATACCAACACTTTAATTTTCTGTAGCAATTAAAAATATCTTTGATGATAATGTTCGTAGAAAAGAATTATAGGAAACACTGGTATGCATTCATAAATTGTTGCATGTGATTGCTTAGTGTGAATAATAACTTATGTGAGATGTGAGAAATTTCACAAAACAATATCCTTAATATTATATAAATTATAGGGAAATGATTAAAAGTTAGCAAATAATAGTTTATATATCATACAGTAGCAGTCTTCAAGTGTTCTGCAAATCCTGTTTATAATATGTGTTAGACTGTTGTTTTACATTTATGTATTTATTTTATTAATATACATTATTTTTATACATATATGTTTATGTATTGTATATTTTATATTTATATGTCACTGGATTTGAGTGTGTCATTTTCATCCATGCACACTAGGTTAACAGTAGAATCCCCTTAAGCTCAGATCCAGAGAAATCATGAATGACAAAGAATTACTGAGACAGTGAGGTCCAACATTATGCTGTGCTCAATTTGACACATGATATATTATTGATATATTATTAGAGAATCTAAGAGTCCAATAGAAGGACAACTCTATAGAGCTGTAGCAATACCATTTGTCCTTCATCCTTTTATCTGAAGTATCAGAGAAACAACAATTTGCAATATGAAAAAGGCTACAAAAACAATAAACTAATGGGAAAATAATCAGAATGGTTACTCAACCCAGTGAAGATAAATGAATGAATGGCTACGTAGGGATAGATAGATAGATAGATAGATAGATAGATAGATAGATAGATAGATAGATAGATAGATAGATAGATAGATCGATAGATAGCCCAAAAATCTCTATTCTCTAATCATGGTATTGTGTTTAATAATATGGTGTTTTTCATTTTGTTACATTTTCTATAGCTGATTTTACATAAATATATAATTGAATATGTGCCACAATTTTTTGATTTCATCATAAGCAAAATTATATTCTACTCATATTTGGAAATTTGTCACTATTACAAGTGGTTTGATTTTGCACAATCAATATTTCACAGATTTTCAACTTGAAGTATAAATTGTCAAACTTACTTATTTTTACCTTTCCAATGTGTGAAAAACAATTAAAAACTAAGACTTAATTTAAGAATTTGTTTATTAACAGGATTTTAATGAACTCTAAAATCGATAATTCACATATCATCTCTTTTGGAATGGTTTGCCAGAGATATACTACTCAAGATTAAAACTTTTAAGCCTTATGTGAAATAGATCAGAGTGTCATTATGATTTTACATATCCTGAAAGAATGAAAACACATAAACCTTAAAGTATTTTATTTACAGAAATGTACTAGACTAAATTTAGTTTAATAATAGACATAGCTTCAAGAAACAATACCAAATCATTGACAGATATGGACACTATGATTTCCTGGAGCTTCCCTTAAATATTTCATAAAAGTCATAAGAAAATCATTAAAGATATAATAAGTTTTAAGATGAACAACCAAAGAGTACACAGTGGGGCCCCAGGCCTCCAGCCGAATATGTAGCAGAGGATTGCCTTATCTAGAATCACTGGTAGAGGAGACCCTTGGTCCTGTGGAGGTCTGATGACCCTGGAAAGGGGAATACTAGGCTGCTGAGGCAGGAGTGGATGGAGGGCAGGTGGGAGAGCACCCTCTTAGAGGCAGTGAGAGAGAGGAAGGGATAGTGGGCTGGTGGGGCAAAACTGGGAAGGAGATAACATTTGAAATGTAAATAAATAAAATAACCAACAAAAGGATTAAACAATAAGAAATAAATAATTATTAAGGAAAATATTATTCTAAGACTTGGGCAGCAATAGTTTCTGATAACAAAAATTTCTGCTTGTATATATGAGTCACAATGATTTTGGCTAAAACAGGAAAGTAAAAACTAGAGTGTCACCAGATACAACGTAGCAGTACTGAATCAGGCTGGATAAATAAAGTGTTTACTTAAATAGTTTACCTGACCTTCATTTAACTCTTATAATTGGTATCTATCTAGAGAATCAATCATTTCATTTAGGTTTTCCAATTTTGTGGAATATATGCTTTTGAAGTAAGACCTAATCATTTTTAAAATCTCCCCACTATCTGCTGTTATGTCTCTCTTTCATTTCTGATTTAGTTAATTTGGGTGCTGTCTCTCTGTCTTTTGGTAAGTTTGGCTAAGGGTTTTTCTATCTTGTTGATTTTCATAAATAACCTGCTCTTGCTTTTGTTGATTTTTATATTGTTGTCTCTGTTTTTAAATGGATGATTTCAGCCTTGACGTTGATTATTTTCTACAATCTACTATTATTGAGTGCATTTGACTATTTTAGTCCTAGAGCTTCAGCTGTGCTGTTGTTAAATAAGACTTCTCCAATTTCTTTATGAGGGCAGTTAGTGTTCTGTAATTTCCTCATAGCACTGCTTTCATGTGTTCCTTAAATTTGGGGGTACAGTGCTGTCATTTTCATTAAATTCTAGAAAATCACTGATTTCTTTTCTATTTCTTCTTTGACCAAGTTGTCATTGGAATTTAATGTTAACTCTTGTTTCTATTTTTGTTAAAGTACAGTATTAGTCCATGGTGATTTGATAAGATGCAAGGGATATTTCAATCTTTTTTGTATCTGTTGAGGCTTCCTTTATGACTAAGTACATGGTCAATTTTTGGACAAGGTTTCATGAGATGCTGAGAAGAAACTATATTTTTTTGTGTTTGGATGAAATAGATTTTAGATACCCTTTATGTTAACATAATACATAGACTCTTAGTTTTAATATTTATCTTGAAAATCTCAATGGAGTAGATGATTTTCTAGACAGATACCACATTCCAAAGATAAATCAAGATCAGTAAACTATGTAAACAGTCCTGTACCTATTGACAAAATAGAAGAAGTCATTATTGGTCTACCCACCAGGGGGACAAAAAAGAAGGTCATAGCCAAAAAGTTTTAAGACAGCATAATACCAGACTTTTAAAGAAGACTCAGTACCAATATTCCTCAAAATATTCCACCAAACAAAAAAGGAAGGAACATTGCCAAACTCATTCTATTAGGCCTTAGTCACCCTGACACTTAAACCACACAGACTCAACGAAAAAAATTTCAGACCACCTTCCCTTATGAACATTGATGTTAAAATACTAACAAACTGAATCCAATAACACATCAAAGACATCATTCACCATATTTAAGTAGGCTTCTTCCCAGGGATGCAGGGGTGTGTTGAGGTTTAGTCTTTTGTTCTATATTGTAATGCAAAGTGTGGGATCCTAAGACTTGGTTGTTCCAGGGACTAGAGATTCTACATATAGATGCAAAAGATGTTGTGTGAACTTGCCTCCAAGTTATTTCTGATTGGCAAATAAACATGCCCCTAAATAAGGCTTCTATAAACATAGTGGATCATCTGACCTTGTTATATGTTGGATCACCTTTTGGGTATATGCCCAGGAGTGAGTGTAGAGCTGGTTCTTCAGCTAGAAGTATTTCTAATTTCCTCAGGAACTGCTAGATTGATTTGCAAACTGGTTTTTACCAGCTTGCAGTCATAGTCCCACCAGCAATGGAGGAAAATTCCTCATTCTCCACATCCTTGCCTGCATCTGCTGTCACCTGTGTTACTGATCTTAGCCATTCTGATTGGTGTGAGGTGGAATCTCAGGGTCTGTTTGAATTGCATTTCCCTGATGACTTAGGGTGTTGATCATTTAAGTCTTTCTCAGCCATTTGAGACTCCTCAGTTGAGAATTCTCTGTTTATTTCTGTACCCCAATTTTAATAGAGTTATTTGGTTCACTGGAGTGTAACTTCTAGAATTCTTTGCAAATTTTGGATATTAGCCATTTATTGGATCTAGGATTGGTAAAGATATTTTCCCAATCTGTAGGTTGCTGAAAAACACTGCAGATGTCCCTCAACAGAATAATGACTGCACAAAAATGTGGTGCATTTACACAATGGAGTACTATAAAACAATGACTTCATGAACTTAGCAGACAAATGAATAGAACTAGAAAATACCATCCTGAGTGAGACACACATGGTATATAATCACTGACAGGTGGATATTAGCCCCAAACCTCACAATGCCCATGACACAACCCACAGACCATATGGAGTAGGAGGAAAGAAGGCTAGGATGTAGATGTTTCAGTCCGGCATTGAAGGCAGAACAGTGTGATTGCAGAAGTTGGAGTGTGGAGGTGCTGGGAGACAGAGAGGAGGGGGAGGATATAAAGTGCTGGAGAGTATTCCAGAGAGGTACAGAGAGTCAGGAAATTAAATAAATGTATGTAGCAATGGGGGAAGTAAGTACTGGGGGTAGCCACCGGAGGATCCCTGATACAAAAGAAGTGAGAGTCTCCCAGGACTCAAGGAGGAAGACTTTAGCTAAAATATGCATACAAGTGGAGATAGAACCTTTAAACACTACCTCCAGTAGAGAGGAAAGGCCTCTAGTCAAGGGATAGGGTCACTTATCCATCTCAAAGTTGTTTTTTTCCTTTTTACAATTGGATATTTTATTTATTTACATTTCAGATGTCATCCCCTTTCTTCATTTCTGCCCCCTAGAAACTGTCTATTTCATCCCCCTCCTCTTTTTGTTTTTATACCATTTTAACTACATGAAAGTATTAAGGTCAGTTCCAGTTTGAGGAACTAGAAATACACTAGATGCAAATAGTCAAGGAACAAATAAGACAACAAACAAAATTCCATGAACACTCCCATGATCACTGTTTCTAAGGGCTTATCAGGATGACCAAAATATCTGTGCCATCTTCCCTCTTCCTAGCCCAAATTCAAGTTCATGTCTGAAGCCTATTTTTTATTCTAGCCTAATATTTAGATTTCTACCTGAAATTACTTCTCTGTTCTAGCCTAAGATTTAGATTCCTGCCTGAAATTACTTTTTTGTTCTAGTCTAATGTCAGATACCTGCCTGAAGCCCACTTCCTTCTGCTTGACCAATGTCATATTCCTGCCAAGCACACCTTTTCCTTGTCCTTGGCTCATGTCAGATTCTTGCCAAGCAGCTCCAAAAGCATCTAAAAGTTTTTAACCCAGAAACATTCCTGTCCAAAGGATAAGCAGGGACAAAAATTGGAGCAGACTCTGGAAGAAGGCTCATCCTGGGACTACCCCACATGGGGATCCATTCTGACTGCAGACACCACCAAATCCTGAACATTATTGCTAAGAAGTGCTTGCTAACAGGAAGCTGGTATGGCTGCTCCTTGTGTAGTTCTGCCAGCAACTAACCAATGCAGTGGTAGATGCTTAGAGCCAACCATCAGACTGAACTTGGGAACTCTGAAGGGGAGCTGGTGGAAGGACTGGAGGAGCGGATGGGGATTGCAACCCCACAGGAAGAACAATGTTGCCTGGCCAGTCTACCAAGTGCTCTCAGGGACAAGACCACCCAACACGGTGTGCACAGGATGGGATTTATGGCTCCAGATACATATGTAGCAGAGGATGGCCTTTTCTGACATCAGTGGGAGGGGAAGTCCTTGGTCTTGTAGAGGTTTGATGCCCCAGGGTAGGGGTATGTTGGAGTGGTAGGGCAGGAGAAGGTGGGTGTGTGGAAACACCCTCATAGAGGCAAAGGAGATTAGGGAGAGGGCAGGTGTAGAAAGGGAGTTTGTGGATGGGTAATCAGGAAGTGGAAGATCATTTGAGGTGTAAATGAATGGAGTGTTTAATAATAAAAACAAAAAGAAGATGCCAGTGTCCAATAACTGTGCAGAAGAGACATAGGTAGTAAAAGGGGATATGAAGGAAAAGAAGTTGAATGGAGAAAGAGGCATCCATGAGGTAAGAATATTAATATAATGACCTTGTGGATTGATTAACTGATGTTAAGAGTAGCCCAACTGAAAGCTGAAAAATTATATGATGGGATTATTGACTTGCAAATAGACATACTAGCATAGACGGTAGATATCTGAACATTTCTTATACTAAGGTTTATTGTAAATATAAAGACTGTGACTTTCTTTTTTCAGGAACAAAAAGGTTAAAAGCAAGGTGGAAAGTCTGGAATGGGATTAAAATTTCTACAACAGAGGCGTTTTAATATAAAAAATTAATACAGGGCTAATGTTCAAAATATATAAAGAACTCAAGAAGCTAATCACCAAAAGACCAAACAACCCAATCAAAAATTAGATTATAGACGTTAACAGAAAATTCACAACAGAGGAATTTTGAATGGCTAATAAGCAGTTAATCTTCAAAGTTTTAGTGACCAGGGAAATGCAAATCAAATGACCTTGAGATTCTACCTTATACCGATCAGAATGATTAATATCAAAACCTCGGATGACAGCACATGTTGAAGGATGTGGAGAAAGAAGAGCACTCCTCCATTGCTGTTCTGATTTCACAGTGATACAATCACTTTGAAAATGCCTGGTTATTCTTACCTTCCCTCTCTATCAATGATCCCCTGTCATCTACACAATTCCTCACATTCTTTCATTTTATGTATCCATATGTATAGATATAGTTCTAAAATATGAAGCCAGTATAAGAAAAAAACTAAAAAAAAACATGCTTACATATAAATAAATATGATTAAGTCTATAGAAATTAATATATTTAATATATTAAGTCTATACTATACACAATGAAGAATCTGCAAAAGAAATCTATTAGAAGTCAATAACAATAATTGTAGAATGCAAGGTTCTTACAAAAGTGTCAGGAGGCATAATGGGACAAGCTAATAATTAGCAGATGATCATCCTGAAATGCTTGCCTCAGGTTATTATATAATCTGCGATGAGTGTGCTCCGTCCAGCAAGGCTGTGGAGACATAAATTTAGGAAATATTCCTGCTATTAATAACCTTTTCCTATTATTACTATTATTAAACATATGTAACAATCACTAAGTAATAGCACACCTCTTTGTAGCAGATCTCTGCAGATCCATGAAGATGTACTGTCTTGTAGTGATGCTATATAGACAAATGGATGACTTCTTAAGTCTTAATGATGATCCTATAAGAATTCCTAAAATTATATCAATGATTATTAAGCTCTTTTATAATGGGACTGCTATTAGATCCCTCACACATAGTCTAAATTGCAATGAAAACTCTGCCAGTCTCCTGAGTGTCATCAGTTAATTGCCCTGAGAGAGATAGTAACCAGAACCTTCTCCTTCTCAGAGCACATTCCAAGAAGTTGTAAAACAATTAACCTAGGTCACTAAAGGAATTCACAATTTATTATAGGTACCGGGACAGAAGAGAAAATATTGCCTGGGTTTATCTATACAAAACTTCACTAATTTCTTAAGTTATAGTTCAAACTTTGAGCAAACCTGTGGAGCTAGACAGGTGATGAATCTAGCTAGATAATTCCCTTTTACAATGAAATCTTTCCTTTTGCTGATTGTTTGTGCTATAATTTAAAATCATGCATAATTTTCCCTCTTGTGTTATATTGTTTCATTAAAGATTGTTTCATTTATCTGACATCTTTGTACTCCCTATGAATTTCATGACTATTTTTCTATATCTGTGAGAAATGTCATAGGAATTGGTCTAACATTGTATCTATGAATGTTTTTTTGGAAGAAAGCTCATTTAATTAAAGATCAAGACCAAAAGATGTCATCTTTCCAATTTAGAATGCCTTCTTTAATTACTTTATTCATAGATACAATACTTCAGTATAGAGATCCTTCCTTGGTTTAGTTTATAAAAATTGGGAATGCAATGCTCCCCCAACACCCCAAATTCCCCAACCCTGGCAAATGAGGTCTCTGCACTGCTAAGCACATCCTCTCCCACTGAGGCCAGACAAGGCAGCCTAGTTAAGTGAGTTTATATTGTCCCTGCTTCAGTTGTTGGGGAAACCACATGAAGACCCAGCAGTACTTCTGCTACATATGTTCAGGGGGAACTAGGTCCAGCCTCTGTATGCTCTTTGTTTGGTGGTTAATTCTCTGAGAGTTCCTGAGGGTCCAGGTTAGTTGACTAGGTTGGTCTACTTGTGGAGATCCTATCCCTATCTGGGCCCTCAATTCTTCTACCTGCTCTTCCATAAGAGTCTCTGAGCTCCATCCAATGTTTGAATGTGGGTCTCTGAATAGGTTTCAGTCAGCTGATGGATGGAGCTCAAAGGACTCTTATGTTAAGCATCTGTTTGCTACCATAATGGAGTATCATTAATAGTCTCAGGGACTACTCCTTCCCTGTTGGGGACCGCTCTGTCAATGTTGGAACGGGCACTGCCAAAAGCCTTGGGGGCTAAGTTGTTAGAGCCTGTACTGCCCCAAGCTGGTCAGGTCCTCGGGTTAGTGTTCAGCAAGAGAGAGAGGGAGGACGGACTCGAGGAATGGAGACCAGACAGAGTGTGATTCAATCCCGTTTATTCTTCAGTCTCTCTTCTTCTCTCCAAGTCCCAAGTCTTGAGTTCCTAGTCCCGAGTTCCTAGTTCCTAGTCACTAGTGCCTCCAAGTTCCAAGTTTCCAGTTCCAAGTTCTCTTCCAAGTGCCTGCTACCTAATGCCTAACAACTAACTCCAAGTTGTACTCCAAGTTGTACTGAACTCTTCTGTCTGACTCTTGCCTTTTATATGTCTCACTTCTAAGCCACGCCTTTTAGGTCATGCCTTTAAGTCATGCCTTTAGGTCTTGTTTCTAAATCTGATCTCTAAGTGACGCCCTTAAGTCACACACCTTTAATCTCACACACCCAAGAAAATATCCTGGGTATCTAAACCAAGATGTTATCAAGAGTGTGCTCAGCTATTGTAATCAAGTCTCTTATCAGGGTATATGGCTCTAGATGGCTGCAAGGATGATATACTGCCTTCTGTCGGCTCCCTATACTTCCCGCTGAACTGGTCCCAAGTTGGGCCAGTTATTGCTTGGCCATTCCCTCAGGATCTGCTCCATCCTCCTTCTCTGAATATCTTTACAGAATAATTTTTTTTTTGAAAATTGTGTGGGTGGGTTGGTGTCCCTATCAATCCAATGAGGTTACTGCCTGGATACAGGAAATGGCCACTTTAGGTAACATAATTCACTGCTGTGATTCTCAGCCAAGGTCAGTAGCATTGATTTCTGGGAGTCTCTCCCCTCCCAGGTTCTGGCAGATCCTTGAGGTGCTCTCTAAGCTCCTGACTCTCCTGAACTGCAGATTTTTGTTCATTCTTGTTGCCCTCTGGCCCTAATTTCTTGTGCTCGGAGAGGCCAAATCTTTTAAGTTCAGACTCCAATTTAAAGAACTTGACCTAATTTAAACTCAGGTAAACGAATCAAACCTAGTTCCACTCTATAGGATAATCCCCAACAATACCATCTTCTCCTGGTTATACCCACAAGAAGACCAGCTTCTCCAGGTTACACCCTCACTGTCTCCAGGTTGTTCCCCCAAAAAACCTGTAGTCCCAGGATACAAGCCAACCTACTTCCTAATAACCACCAATGCAGAGGGGAGCAGAAATTAAGTTATTATATAACTCCCAGCACTAGCTGATTATGGAAAAGCCCACAGTAATTTCCAATGAAATGCTTGCACACTTATCCCCTGCTTGCTGCTTACTATAAAGTCTTGCCCCAAGAGATATTCGGGGCTCAACCACATAGTAAATGAGACCCGCATGACAGTGTTACAGTGTGGGGAGCAGAGCTAGCTCAAATAGAAAAAAGACCCTGCTGTGAGTAGCATCAGATTGGTTTCTGTCTGCTTTGGGGGGAACCACTAACATTTCCCTGGCACTACATTTTGGTACATTGTCCAGGAAGTTCCCCTTGATACACAGGACTACTGATCTAGAGGGCCTTGAAGCCAGCAAAACTAGCCTACATATTTATATTTTAATTTTTGTAACACTGTTTTAAAATTCCTGATTCTTGCCTGTATGAGTGCTGAATTTGTCTGAGCTTTCTGTGAGATCTATAGAGTAGAACAGAAGCTATCATGTGTAGTGATAAATGTGGTGACTCTTCCAGCTTTGCTGAGAATATTTATTTGTTTGGAACCTGGTTGCTTGTGTAGCCATGGCAATTTTCTAGGGTTGAGCCGTACTGCAGAAGGTTTCTATGTGGTCTGCTGTTGCTATGGTAATTTTTTCAGGTCTAAGTAGACATCTGTGTAGTAATGACTTTTGTGTGTTTGTGTGTGTGTGTGTGTGTGTGTGTCTATCTGTGTGTGTGATTGCCATCTTCTTGTTGGTTTGTATTACTGCTGGCTGTATGCTTTTCTTCCTGGTCTGAATGGTACCACAGTCATCTTCTGTGTCACCTTCTGTTTGGTTCTTGTTACTGCAGGCTGCATCTCTTTCTGGTTTTGGTTGTTTTTTGGTTCTGGTTGTGCCTTTTACTGTTCACTGATTCCAAATAGTGCCACATCTTTATGGGAACAAGGCCTACAATTTTTTTGGTGGCCGTCAGAAATTTACAAGGGTATGTAAAGGATGCTGTGATGATATTTTCTAGTCACATTCAACTAGAAAGTTAATGATGTCTTTGTTTTTAATAGCTCAGTTGTGTTCCATTTTGAAAATGAACCACATTTTCTGCATCAGTTCTTTGGTTTTGAGACATCTGGAAACAAATAATTTTGCTATGAATATAGTAAATCACATTTCCTTGTAGTATGGTAAAACATCTTTTTGGAATGTGTTTAGGAATGGTATAGCTGGGTCCTTAGGTAGAACTATTTCCAATTTTCTGACAAACTGTCATTGATTTCCATAGTGGTAGTACAAGTTTGCAATCCCACCAGCAATGTAGAAGTGTTCCCCTTTCTCTACATCCTAGCCATTGTTTGCTGTTTCTTGAGATTTTTTTTTAATCTTAGGCATTCTGATTGTTGATTTTGATCTCATTCAATATTAAAGCCTCATTGTTCTAAACCATAGTCAACTATGAGTTTCTGATGAGATTATTGAATTTAGGTAGAATCTAATAATGACAAATACACAAACTAGTAAACTAGTTAACTAATTAACTGCATATCTACTATTTATTATTCCACACACAGGTGCATGTAACTCATTTTATAGTAGATGGCCACAATTACAGAATTCCATAACTGAAGTCAATAGGGTAAATAATTCATGATGGATTGAAGAGCCACAATTTATCCAGCTACATCACCACCTGCTTCAAGCTCAGGAACATTTTGTAAGAGAAGAAAAGAGTAATCTATTGACAACAGTACAAGGAAGTCTGTGGTAAGATCATGTCTTCTATGTACTCCAGGGTAGTGGCACAGCAAATGTCAACAATAAAGTTATCTAGACAAGAAACAAAAATTATCCAGATGACATGCCAATGTATAAGGGGTTTGTTAATTTCAACAACCCCCATTTGGACCCCATTGATGAAGAGAGCTTCCAAATGAAGAGCTATGGGCAACTAATGATTGCTGACAACAGAGATAATCTACTCATGGGAATATATATATATATATATATATATATATATATATATATTCTTTTTAGTTTTCTCTCTCTCTCTCTCTCTCTCTCTCTCTCTCTCTCTCTCTCTCAATATTGCTGAATTAAAAAGGAAATGATAATGACCTTAGGTCACTGCTGAAGTATAAAATCCTTAGGTCACTGCTGAAGTATAAAATAAAAGAACTTCTGCTCTGCTTTAAAGAATTCACAACCTAGATCTCCCTTATTATAATTATATTAATTAGAACTGATATCTGAATATATAAAATTTACAGATCAGATAAAATTGGGATGAAGAGACAATAAAAGTTCTAATCAGTGTGATTATTATTGCATAGTCATGGGCTTACATTAAATACAGAAGTATACCAATATTCACAGTAATGTTGCATAATTAGCAAAATTTTGTCTAAATTCATGGCAATAAAATTTTTAATGTCATCAACATTATTCAGTTCAAAGATTTGATGACCAATTTAGTTATATTTTTATCATTCATAAAAATGTTTTTGCTATCCTATTATTCAAATATCTACAAATTTAATATGGTTTTTTTCAAAGTTTTTGTGCTGTCAAAACAACTTATGGTCCTCTTTGATTTTTAAGATAAACTAAAACTACATAACATTTTAATTATAATTAAGCATAGATATATGTTTCAAATTATATACATAATCAAAGCTAGTTTAATGTGGCTATAAATTCTCTAATATAGAAGAGAAGATCTAATCTTATACATGAAATTAGTATGTGAATTACAGTCATCATAGTAAGATTCACAGATTAAGAGTGTTTTACAGTATCTAACTCTAGGGAAAGTTTTTGGTTTGACTTAAATTTATTAGGTCATCACCCACTTTTCATGGGAAGGTGTACTTCTTGAATTCATTATGCCTTCAAAGTTACCATAACTTCATGTATAGAAAACAAAAATAATTTTTACTCATTACATATTGAAATGAAACTAAAACAATAAATAATTTATACTAATTTGTTATGTATAACATATGTGGAAATAAATTAAGCAAAGACACATTTATTATACACTAAAATATTTTAAATGTCTACTAAAATACAACATGTATAGATAAAGTCTAATTCATATTAAAACTAAAGACATATTTTCAGTTAAATGAAACAATGAAATTGATAGACTAAGAGAAAATGAAGGGAAATGCTGAACTTTTCATGAAAATATAAATTTTAGACTAGAGCAATTTGTACTATATTATTTTAGATTATCCTAATACATAAAATACAATGATTCCTGAAAGATTTTTGATGTGTCTTCTCATCTCAGAAGCTGTTGAATTGCAATAGAGTCAAGGGGCCATAATAATACTTTGGGTGAACCAATGAACCTCATAGTGATTACCATTTACTATAGTTAAAGCCCTTATCCATAGGTCTTGCTAAGGCATTCATTTATTCTGTGTTCTTAGCAGTTAGTTACCTAGCACCATTATAAAATTATTTTGCTGTATTTATAGTGATGACTTTAGGTGTGGATGTTTTTGCTAAGGAAAGGACATTGGCAAGAAGAAACAAAGAAGTTGGCCAATGCTTGGAAACATTTGAAGATGATATAATTAGTACGTGGCTTGCATGTTGTAAGACAGCTTCTTATGTTCGAAGGCATAGAGGATATGCCCGTTAACAATCATCACTTTGTTGTGAATGGCCCTGGGGTTGTTTGTATTTTGATGTTAATTCCATTTTCCCAAAAGGGGCTGTCTGGAATGAGGAATGAGTCACATACTCAGGTGACTTTTTGTGAACTATCCCCCAATGAATAAAGAAGCCAATCACTGGGCAAGTAGGCAGGACTTCCGGGTTGGATAGGAGAAGAGAGGGAGTAGGAGAGAGATAAGAATTTTTGGAGAGGGATCACTAAAGGACAAGATGTAGCCTAAGAGGTGTCCCCCAGTTTCAATGGCAGATCCGCCAGGACTTAACACAGGAGAATTTAGATTCAATATGGATTACAAGATTAGGATTCTAGTTATTGTACCTAGCAATTGTACTGAACTACATTTGTGTGATGTTTTCCTTCATATGGCAGTTCAACTGGGTTCCAGAGAGAAAGGAAAAAAAAAAAACTATGATTAAGAATGTCAGAAGCTTTCCTTAAATATTTAATGAAAGGCATTTGAAAATGATTAAGTATCTTTAAGAATTGTTCTAGTACCTGGATAGCAATAATTTATGAGAAGAGAAAGTTCTACTTGTATACCTCAGTCACAGTGATTTTTACTGAAGTGGGGAAGTCCAAAATGAAGAATCAACAGTTTCAGTCTAACAATAGTGAAAGGGACACAGTCTCAATAGAAAGAACTGTCTACAACATAGACCTTAAATGACAAAAAAGTATCCAAAGTAATATACTAAGGAAGAAAGAAAAACAATATCAAATTAAGAGTAATCATTTACAAATTAGAAATTACAAGAATCATAGCTTTTTTTCTTTAATTTACTTATTCCTTAATCTTTTTTTTTTTTTTTTTACAGTCCAGACTTTATTTGAGAGAGCAGGGGAATCATGGAAGTGGATTGTAGGGAGATGCAGGAACCGATGTAATTACATCCCTTACTATAAAATTCTCCAAAATGAAGTAAAAATGAATAAAATAAGAATCATTTTGTTGAAATTAAAATGTTTATTATTTTAAAAGTAATATTTATGAAATACACAGAATACACACACACTTTCTCTGACACAAATACACACACACACACACATATTACATGATGGACTCTCAACTATGGGCATAAAGATCCATGTCTTTCTTATTTTTTGTTTACATTGCTGATTTTGAGAAGCATATAAGGTATTAGGTGCTTTAAAATTTAAAGTTGAAATTTGTAATACTAAAACATATCAAAGATTCCTAACTTTATATTATATTATATATTTATTATATATATTATATATATATAAATATAAATATTATATTTATATTATAGTGTGACTAATAATAATGTAAGGTGGTATAAAATAAATATTATTAATCCAATCTATATAATTTTAAATACTTTGGCCTAATAAATAGTATTCTCATGACTTCTGATTACATACTTTATTTTCTTTCAAATATTTTCTTCAATGCAACACTGACATCTTTATTTCTCAGACTGTAGATCAAGGGGTTCAGCATGGGTACAACAGTAGTATAAAACACAGAGGACACTTTCCCTTGGTCCATAGAATTCACTGATAATGGCTGTAAGTACATGAATCCAACTGAACCATAGAAGATAGCAACAGCAGAGATGTGGGAACTGCAGGTGCTGAAGGCTTTGGACCTGCCCTCCATGGAGCTAATGTGGAGGATGCTGGCAATGATGAAGATGTAGGATGTAATAACAGTCAGCATCGGGACAAAAATATTCAGTGTACCAAAAAATAGAATCAGCATTTGATTGATGTATGTATTAGAGCATGCAAGCTTCAAGAGGGGAAGAAAATCACAGAAATAGTGGTTGACCACCTCTAATTTGCAGAACTGAATCCTAAACATGAACACTATGTTTACTGAAGCACAGAACACAGCAAAAATATACACCCCAGAAATCAGTGAGCAGTAAATCTGATAGGACATGGTTACATTGTAAAGCAAGGGGTTACAGATGGCAATGTAGCGGTCATATGCCATTGCAGCTAATGTGTAGCTCTCTGCAGTTCCGAAAATGATAACAAAGTAGAGCTGAGCCAAGCATCCAGGGTAGGAGATGAGATTCTTCTCTGTCACAAAGCTCACCAGCATTTTAGGGGTAACAACTGTGGACTGACAGAAGTCAATGAAGGACAGACTGCTGAGGAAAAAGTACATGGGTGTGTGCAGATGAGAACTGAGCCCAATCAGTGTGATCATGCCCAGGTTCCCTGCCACAGTGATCAGATAGATTCCCATGAAGAGGAGGAAGAGGGGCAGCTGGAGTTCTGGCCTCTCTGAGAGCCCAGCCAAGAAGAACTCAGTCACTGTGCAATGGTTTCCTGTTGTCATGTCTTCCAATCTTATCCTGAAAGAGTAAAACAATCATAAGCCTGTTAGAGTGACTTTATTATTACTTTCCATGTATACAGCATACCTATATGAATTATTTTTGGTTTGGTACACCTTTTACATGAACATAATTACCATAACTGGATTATCTTAGATAAATAAAATTCATCTCTTATTATTATTTTTAAAGATATTAGAAGTTAAATTGCACTTCACATAAAATACTAGTATTGATTTCAAATTTTAAACTTTTCATTATTGCACAGCAAGATCTCAAAATTAAGATTTAAAGTATGTAGTAGTGAAAAATTATAAGAGTTGTGACCAGTAAGTAAGATTTCCATAAAAACAGTGAATGATTATCCAAAATTTATTATCCCTAAGAGATCATCAGAGCTCTTGTTTTTAGACATTTCCTTTTTTCTAATTCCTAACATACATAAAGACTTTATAAACTCGAATGTGAAAATTGATTTGCATCTTGAGGTGACATTGCATTAAGTATTGTAAGCATGTGTCCAGTACTTAATTCTAGTAGAACTATGTAACCAGAGAATAAATCTAGCAGCATCATGTGTTCAAGACTTGATTCTAGTAACACTATGTTTACAGTACTTAATGCTGTATAGGGCAATAAGTATTACTGGCATCTTATCACTCAGAAAATCTGCAATTTGATTTTGTGTTGTTAGGTCATATTGACTTTACCTCAAATGAAAAATTAGATATACCTACATATTAAAATTGTAGAGAAACAGACTCAGCTCAGTTCTTTTTTCCCATTTATGTTATGAACTAAGTATTGCAATGCAGAAATACATTACTTAGTAGAAAGTATAATTATTATCCTCTTTCCTATTGAATTGTGAATCAATTACTGATGGTACACACAAAGAAAACTTTTAATGGAATTAGAGTTTAGTTATATAAAGTAAAAGTGAAAAAGATAAAATGTTTTTAAAATGCAAACATTTAAATCTTACATAGATAACAACATAAATCTCAGGAAAGTTCACAGACTTAAGAGACCAGTGTACAATAGAACTACTAGAAGACAACATTGAGTAAATTATTGGCTTCTGTGGAAAACTTCAACTTCAAGATTACTAAGAAAGTCTCACACAAATAAAGAAAACACAAAAATATATCTGGGTATACCAGAGCAAATGCTCTTAAGATTGTAAAAGAATGTACAGGAACAGTGTAAGTCAAAGCCAGACCATGTGCCAGCATAAAAAGGGGCGTTCCACTCAGGATTCACCCCAGCTGAGGAGCTATTAGCACTCTATAACTGCTGAGAGAGGGCATATCAACAGTTTCTCTGAGTGGAGTACCAGACAAGTTGACCATGTGACAGAGGAAAATCATATATCCATGAATATATGGAAGGAACAAATTGGCCACAATCGGAAAACAGTAATGACAGGACACAGGACTGATGAAAGGAAGAAGCTGGACCTGGGAAGAGTTGAGGGAAGGACAGTAAGTATAACCAAAGTATATGTATAAAAGAAAGAATTAAGTAAAGTGTTTTAAAGCTTAAAGGGATGAAAATGAGGAGACGAACCCACAAAAATTAAATAAATCTGCCATAAGACTTAATATAAAATGTCTTAAATATTTGCAATAGTGATACCATAAAGATAACAATGTTTAAAGTAAAATGAGGGTATTTATGAAAAATAAACCTTATAGATAAGATACTTACAAGGTCAGTGTGTGAAGTGTAAATATGTATAAAAGCACAGGCTCATTATGATTCAACACCAATGGAATCAAAATGAGACATCTTCATACAGGTATATAAGCATAGCTGTTGTAAAGTTGTAGCAATGTCACATGTAGACAAGGAGTAACTAGACATATCACAGAGCATGCATTAGTGGAGTAAATTGTAAAACGTTAAAAATTGGTAAAACTGTCTTGACAGCATATTACAAGTGTGGACACATATTTTCCTTTCACTTCAATTATGTGTTTCTCATGTTTTTCCAAGATAAATGGGAATACTTAAAGGAATGAAAAATAGGAAAATGTTGTGGCAGCTTTATTCATTCATTATTAAAACATTAGTAAGAAAGAACCAAATATTCAATGGTATCTTTTGTAAATAAGGTAATTAGCATTTATAGGTATTAGCATTTATAATGGAACAAATCACTAAGGCAAACAAGAGGATATAATTAAAAGGCATGCTATTATTAGAATAGCCATGAGTTGAAATTTTCAGGGAGGTTATGATGGACAGCAAATATATACTTTGCTGTCCCTGTTTTGGTGTTACTAGCTAGTAAGATCCCATAAACCATGCAAAAACCACAGACTCTTCTCATTACTATTAGTTACACACCACAGCTCAATGGTATGACCTCATTGCTGAAGGCACCCTGTACTTGAAACACAGAGCATGAAGATATCAAATTATCTGGGTTGGTCTCTAAGTTTCATCACTATTGGCTAGCTTTTATAATGCTGGAAGATACTATAGATACTACTGGAGGAAGCAACTACTCAACAAACTTATTAATCTCTACAACCTGTGACCTATATTAATATGACTTAAAGACATTATCATTTCTAAAATTTTATCATGAACATCATTGGATTATTGAAACATTTTCACTCCATAAAATAAAAACTATTCTGTACACTTGTCAGACCAAAGACATGTTGCTTTTTAGATATTTTAAAATTTTAATCAAAGCATATTAAATATTTTACTATTCTAAAATAAAAACTATTTTGAATCACTGCAATTATATATTTTTGTTCACTTTTTATTATATTGTTTAAGTTATTCATGTATGCAATATTGTGAACACTGTTCAAATTACTATTGAGCAAAGTACAGGAATACATGCAGCAAAATACTTGTTATGTTTTACTTACTTTAATTTTCAAACTTGGGTCACACTTATTTTCAATAACTATTATTTTCTTTTTGCTGTGGTGTAGTTTTAAATCTGTTTTGTATTGTATAAGTATATAACAGCAAGGTTTATATTTGGTAGTCTATGTCAAACATATCTTAGAACATGGCAAATTATATTATATTTTTTATATTATCCAAGTACATTATTACCCAGTGATTTATGAAAAATCTCTGATGTGGCTTCTTAGCTCAGGGGTTGGTGAACTGGAATATAGCCAAGAGGTCACAATGATGCCTGATTGTTTAACCACCTGGCCTCTTAGCACTCATGATTTATTAGAGCTTTAATCAATCCCAAGGTCTTGCTCAGGCTTCTACTTCTACTGTGTTCCATGAAGTTAGGAAGTACCAACATAGAGCTGTCATGTTAAGATTCAGGCCGTGATATTTACCTTAAACATTCTAGCTAAATAAAGACCATAGGCAAGATGAGACACAGAAGGTGGCAGAAGTGTGGAAAATGTTGAAAAGTGATATAATTCACATACAAGTAACATGTTATAAAATGTTTTTTTATGTTTGAAAGCATAAAATTACACTTTAATATTTATTTAAGAATATTATGTAAGTTGTTTATTTTTAAAGGAGAAAGCATTACTTATTCAAGCTCATGGACTATACTGTACCCACCCTAAGTTTCTTGATAATTCACTTTCAAAGATCTAGAGAAATTATTCCATTCTAATTTATTTGTAAAATAACAACTGTTCACTCCCTTGTTCCTAAATTCTTCATTCATACAACCCTCTCCCTCTGTGATGGACACATTGGGCTAATTACACTTCCTAAACTATATTAATTAATTGTCCAGATTTTAGAATGCTATTTATTCTACTTGAGAGACTGTCACTAAATACTGTTTCTTTATTATCTGGTAAGTATGTATATCCTTTTACATCCTGTCCAAAACTGTGGCTGACAGGGTGTGATTCTTCAAAATCTTTAAATGGATTCATCCTTTCTACAATGTCCTTAGGATGTTGTACTTTCTGAAACTTGCACTTCCTTGTGAAATAAAGTACACTACTATCCAGATGACTCCTTGGACTTATTTCTCAGTCTCATCAATAATTCATGTGTGCCTCATTACTGTTTTTGTAATTCACTTAAGAATAAGGAAATAATTAGAATGATTGAGGATATCCAGCGTTCTCTGCCTGACTGCTGTTAGTGATTACTCCAGTCCATATAGTCCTAAATAACACATTTGAGTTTGTGAGAGAAACATATTATTTTACTCTACCTGAAATTCTAAATATCAAGTTTTAATTGCTGCTTGCCAATGGTAGTAATCCAGGATCTGGGAGAAGTAGGCATCCAGCATTCTACAGTTAGTATTGAGAAGACAAAGCTAGTCATCAATGGCTATGGTACCTTAAAGCCTGTTCTTCAGATCCAGTCATCCTCTTCCAGGACTGTGTGCCTCTGCAGATTCAATTTCAAAGACATAGTCAACTGAGCAGTTCTGAAGCTCTATCTTGAGTTTAACTACTTCAGATGCTGTATGTCAGGAAATAAACTTTCCCTGAGGACTCTTGTTATTCTAAAGATATGCTAATGAGAAAATAAGCAATTATCAGTGCTAATTCCCAATTGGCAAGTTATTTTTCAAATAATTCCATGTCACATCTAAACTTTCAGCTCCTAATAAAGGTTTTGAGTATGTAGACCACTGAAAAGTTGCCTGAAAATGCTAACCCTGATCCAGCAGGTGTGAGTAGATGTGAGATTCTGTATATTTTTAGGAGCCTTTGACTGCACAACAGCAAGAGACGCCAGAGGCATAACCAGTTTCTCCAAGTATCAAAACTGCCTTGATTTGTTCCCAATATGTACCAAAATTATTCACTTTTATTATAGGCAGAATTATGATATGGAAAATTGTCAGTACTACAAGAGGATTGACTTGTGGTATTAACATAATTTACACAAATTTTACATTTTAACCACAGTTTTCAAACTTACTTATTTTTAAATTCTCAAAAGTTTGAAAACCAAAAAAAAAAAAAAAAAAAAAAAAAAAAAAAAAAAAAAAAAAACCCTGAGTGCTACTTTAAGAATTTCTTTAATAAACATGGCTTAATAGACTTGAAAAATCAGTTATTCACCATAACTTCATGTAGACTGGTTTGCCAGAACGATTTTACTCAAGACTGAAACTTTAAAATATTTCTGTGAAATAGTCCAGCTACTAGTTTTAATACATCCTTAAAGCAAGGGCATAAGTGTGCCATAAAGTATTTGATTTACAAAGCTGTACTGAACTAAATTTAGTTAAATATAAATATAGAGCCATGGAATGATAACAAATCATTGATGGATATAGATGGTATAGAATTCAGGATTTTCCTTTAAAAATTTCATAAAAGGGATAAGAAAATCCTTAAGGATATATTAAGTTTGAAGTCTTGTTCTAGGACCTGGACAGCAATAATTAGTGAGATCAAAAATTTCTTCTTGTATATATCAGTCTCAATAATTTTGGTTACAAAGGGAAAGTACAAACTAAAGAATCAACAAATATACAACTAGGATCCTGGATCAGACACAGGTTCAAACACAGATGTTTCTATAATATAAAGTTTAAATGACAATAGAGTGTCTGAAGAGGAAGCCAAATAAAATCCAATAAAGTAGAGGACTGTAAGTGGATTTTCAAGTTTCATCTCCAAAATAAAATCACAAGTAACATAGTTTTATGTCTAGTGTTTTTTCACATAGATGGACTTTAACTTTTTGAAATATCTTCTTTACATTGATAATAAACAAAAGAGGTTTTTCTAACTGCACAGTCAAAGACATATTACATTAATGTCATTGGTAAAAATAAATTAAATAGGTAGATTCTATTCATAGTATTTCAATTACTTTTTTCCTGTGAGACATATGTGAACAATTTTATATAAAAAACAGTAATGGACAATTATAGAAATTAGATATATACAAATTTCTGAATAAATGTTTAGATTAACAAATGGATTAAAATAAATAATCTCAATTCAAACAATGTATCAGTTGATGACACTGTTTTAATAAGTAAATCCATATTAGTTCAGTTGACATGAATGATTTTCTTTCTAATATTTTCTTTAGGGCAATACAAATAGATATACTTATTCCTTAAGTTGTAGATCAATGGGTTAAATGTGTGCATAGCAATGGCATAAAATATGAAGGATACTTTCCCTTGGTCTTTGGACCTGATTGATGATGGCCAGAAGTACAAGAATGAAGCAGACATAAAAAAAAAAACCACAGCAGTACTAAGATAACAGACCAATATGCACTGAAGACTTTTTCATTTAAATGTTGATGGACATGATAACAATGGTGAAGTAAGAAGTGAGAATAGCCAAGATGGGGCAATATTGTTTAAAGTACCAAAGCATAAAATCAAAAATTCTTTAACATAAGAACTATAGCTTAATGGGAAAAGTGAATAGGATGAAAAGTGATTAAGTAAAATAATAAATAAAATCAGTAAAAAAGAATAACGTAAGTGGGGAAGCATTGTGGGTTAAGAAGAACATAGAAATGGTGACTGATCACATCTATGTTATTGAGCTGTAACACAGATTGTGAAGCCTGTGTGAGCTGATGTACAAACTACACCAATAATATGTACTTCTGAAATCAGAGAACTGTAAATCTGAGAGACTATGGTCACATTGTAAACCAAAGAGTTATAGATGGCAATATAGGGTCATATGAAATTGGAGCTAACAAGTGACACTTTGCAATTACAGAATAGAGGATGAAATTGAGTTGAGTTATGTACTGAGGATGGGAGATGGGGTTGTTTTCTATCACAAATTTTACAAACATCTTGAGGTTAATGGCCATGGAATGGCAGAGATGAATGAAATATACACTGCGGAGGAAATAGTGCATGGGTGTGTCAGGTGGGACCTTTACAAATCAATGTGATCTTGACCAAATTCCAGTAAGAGTGAGGACATAGATTCCTATAAAGAGGAAGAGAAAGGAAGCTGAGATTCTGGCTCCTTAGAGAATTCACACATGATGAACTCACCCACACCCTGAAATATTGTCCTACTGGTATATCCTCTGTTAAAATTCTGAAGATGAGAAAAATGTGTTTGTTATAGTGATTTTGTTATCCTTTTAAACTTATAATAACATTCTGAATGTATATGACTTGTAGCTATATGTGACTTTATTCTCACTGTAATTACTAATTCTATAAAAGTACATAAGCAATTTTTCCTAATTTAGTATTTAAACATTATTTTTTTAAAGAAACAAGTCAGAATGCATGCTATGTAAAATACTGCCAAAGAGCATTTTTAACATTTCCATGGCTCCCCAGTAATGTCTTTAATTGAAGTTTGCATCACCTTTCTTAAGACTACATCTAATATACTTAAGATGCTAGGGAACATGCCAAGGGAGAAAAGTAATCAATAGTTCCAGCCAGCTACAGAGCCTATAAGTCAGCACAATTGCAAGTATGGCAAGATGACCTTAATAGTGCAGCAGTGGCATTGAAATTAGGGTAGTAAATGCATACCATGTGATTAGACTTAAGACCTGCTCCATACTAAGCCTGACAGTTTAAACCCGACCCACTACTCATACCTCATGAAATCATACATCATAGAAGAGAACCCACTTCCATCAATTTCTTCAACAGCTATAATTTTAAATGTATTTGAAGTACTTACTCTTGCATCCTCAGGTAGGATTATCTCCTTACTCTCATCACAGAAGCTTCTTTTTCTAACAGATACAGGCCATTATGGAAGACCATAACTGGGCAAAATGCAAATACTTAAGTCTAAATTCTACAGCACCAACTGATGTATTTGTAACATGGCATTTGCACCTGAAGTTCAGAGAGCATAACAAAATAGGTTTATAAAGATTACAAAAAGCAAATGACCAGAGTGTATGCTGTGAGATAGTACCTTGTATCATGACAGGGAAGCTACACCCATAAAATATTAACTTATGTTTACCTAACCAAGATGAGCACAATGACAACACCAATAGTCATGCCAACTGGACTGGGAAATCTCATAAGGTTTTACCTGAGATCAAGAGCTGTATGCAGTTAATAGATGATGAGAGACGGAGAATCAGAGTCCTCCAAGATAAGGTCTCTGATAGTTACTTCAGTCTCAGTGTTCAGCCCTAAATGCACATAATCAACATTAAATGATTTTAACAGGATATGTTATGTATGGATGCTTATATGCTTGTGTAGGGGAGATGTTTAGAAAATGGCACCTGGTCTGGCTTGTTCCCAGGCAGCCACCATGTTCCTGCTGCTCCTTGGCTCTGACTGGGGCTCTGGCTAGCTAGAGGCACAGGCCCTGGCACCCATGAGTTGCCAGCATGGGGGCAAATCCCCTACACTACAAAGCTCAGCTGAACCCCAGACAATATCTGCCATCCTCATAGTACCTGGTAGAAATAAGACCCTTAAAGCTTAATGATTATCTAAAGGATTTATATATTTAGAAATGCTCAATCAACAAGATGTCCACACAATTAGAGTTGTTACCCAATAGCTAAACTTTTGATAGAAGTTGCTACCCACGACAGCTTTTGACTCATCCATGGTTCTCCATGACTGATAGCCTCCTTCTTCTCCTCCCCTTCCTCTCTTTCTGTCCTCCCCTTCCTCTCTTGCTGTCCCCCCTTCCTCTTTTTCTCCCCTCCCCTTCCTCTTTCATCTCCCAGCTCCACCTCCTCTTCTACTGCCTAATCACAGAGCTCCATTGCGAATACAGTGTAGTGTGAGGCCGTGAAAGTATGGGTTGGTTTTTCGGTAGAGTGCTAGCTGGAGATAGTAGAGCCCCAACGGGTGTCCATGCCTGTGAGGGATGGCATATATTTCACTGTGCTCCCAGACTCCAGGTTCCTAACATGCAGTCTAAGACCACCATTTGATCTGTGCTATTCAGTCACGTGGGGCAACACCTCTACCAGCCCCTCCACAGGTAGAGGGTATGACTACAAGTCTTAGAGCCTTGAAAGATTTCCATATTAATGAGATACCTAAAGGCCAGAGGGTGTAGCCAATTAAGTATGCTTTCCTAGACCCTCCATTTTACAAACGGTAGTTAACCAAAGGCCCGCCCTGGGGATGTGAGGGGTGCATCCAGATTCAACTACCATTCGCTATGAAAACAAACCCTTTTGAAACCCTGAACTTCCTCATGTATTTGGGGCCCACTGTGGGGAACAATGGAGAAGGTCTCAACTATTGAGCCATGTCTAATCTCCTTTCAAGGATTTCTCTGCATTCCAGCCATGGGAACCAACATTCAACCAAGCTAATTTGACCATGCCAAGCGAGTGATGAGCCAAGAGTCTCACTCCACTGGGTGCCGCTGGAGCTCGCCCTCTCCCCATTGCTCTCGGCTATGGGCCAGCCCCATACACCCCTAATCTCCATTCTTCCATGCCCCCCCTTCCAGGTCTAGAACTGTCTTGTGTAGGATTGAGCGTGTGTCTCTGGAATCTTCAGTCAGTAGAAGTATCTTTTGAACTAGACATGAGTTAGACTTTAGCCAAGAGTCAAAGCAGAGAAGCTGACCAGTAACACATGGAGAGAGAAAGAGAGGAGAGGGGGGACAGAGACAGGCCTGGGTCTTTTGAACTAGGCCGGGTGTTACTCACTGTCCTTGAGTTACATGGAGAGGTTTTTCCTGGGGTGTCAGCAGGGGTACTCTTGGAGCTGGCTTTGCCCACATCTTCCACCACCTGTGGGGATGATTAGCTCACACATGGGTGGTTGTGCTTTCCACGGCTCCGTAGAGACTGGAGCACTGGAATTTGACTGAGTCCACTACATGCAGCACCAGGCAGATGTTTGGCTGTTATAAGCCAACGGGGCACCCCCAGGTGGGAAGAGAACTCAGTCTGAAATTCTGTGGGGTTACAAGGCTCTCGAGTGGACCAGGAGGCCAGTCTCCTCCATTCGGGAGCCCCCAGATGCTGCTGGGACGCCACAGAAGAATGGTGACTAGGTGCATACAAGGCTGACCCAGAGCTGAGAGAAACAAGAGCGGGAAGGAGTGCCCCACAGAGTGAGACTCTTGGTTTGTCACTCTTCTGGCAGGGTCAGCTACCTTTGTTGAATACTGGTTCTCATGGCTGGAATGCAGAGAAGTCCTTGAAAGGAGATTAGACATGGCTCCATAGTTGAAGCTTTCTCCACAGTTACCCACAGCAGGCCCCAAAAAACATGAGGAAGTCCAGGGTTCCAAAAGGGTTTATTTTCATAGCTCCACCCACATATGTAGCAGAGAATGGCCTTGTCAGGTATCAATGGGAGGAGAGGCCCTTAGTCCTGTGAATGCTCAATGCCCCAGTGTTGGGGAATGCCAGGGTTGGGAAGTGGGAGTGGGTGGGTGGGTTGGGGAGCACCCTCATAGAAGCAGGGGAAGAAGTGATAGGATAGGGGGTTTCCGGAGGGGAAATAGAGAAAGGGGATAACATTTGAAATGTAAATAAATAAAATATCCAATAAAAAATTAATTAGAAAAAATTATTTATTAATGAATATTCTTTTTCCCTTTGGAAATCACTTTGATAGTTGATATAGTTTACTAATTATGATATTCTTTGGAATAATAATAATGAAATATTTGATACGCATGAAAAAAAGAGTAATGAATTAGCACGTATGTAAACTGCCCTAAATTCTACAATGGATGTGCTATCAAACTGCCCACATTGGCTTTAAATATGAATGTTAATATATTTTTCAGGGTAATGATTAGGGTTCAGATAAAATTTGGGTTTAGATTTAGTTTAAATTTAGGTCTAGGGCCAGGGCTAGGGTTAATATTAGGGCTAGGGTAATGGTAAGTGTAAGGGTTTCGGTTCTGGATAGGATTATGGTAAAGGTAAGAATTAGGGGAAGTGTTAGGTTTAGAGTAAGCTTTAAGGTGTGGGTTAGGGTAAGGCTTAGAGTTAGAGTTAGGGTTAGGGTTGAAGATAGGGTAAAGGTAAGAATTAGGGTTAGAGGAAGGGTAAGAGTATGAGCGTTTCCCTAATTCAACCACAGGGGTCAGCAGCTTCTTCTATCCATTGGTTGGGTACAAATATCTGCACCTGACTCAGCTGTTTGTTGGGTCTTTCGGGCTCCAGTCATGATAGGTCCCTTTTTGTGAGAACTCCATAGCTTGGGTTAGCAGATGGAGGCAGTAAGTCTTAGAGACAACAATTATATTAGACAAATAAAGATACTTTTACATATGAGCATGTTTATTGAAAGTTTTATCCGAGGAGTAAGAACACCCACCTCCTACTGAATGTGATAAGGAACACCCCATGTTGCAGTCAATACTTAAACCAAGGTATACTCCTGGTGGGTGCTAGCTCAGTTCCTCTTGCATGCCCCTCCTCTATTCCTCCTCCAATGTTCTGGATCCAAGATAGAAACACACAAATACACACACATGAAAACTCCTTATCATTTAATATGCCTTAACTCACTCAATGGCTGGTCATTCCTGAAGCTCCATGTGGCTAACACACGCTCCTCTGATATTTTTTCTAAATCTATAATTTATCTTTGTTGCTCTAGACCCTCTGGGCAGCTCTTCCAGGGCTGTTTTCCCTCTTGCACCTGAGTTCATCAAGGTGTGGTCTGTCTTATACCACTCTCATGGAGAACTCCCTTCTTCCTCCTCTCCTGAGTTTCTTGCATCTGATTCCTAAAAGTCCTGCATCTGTCTCCCTGCCTAGACATTGGCTGCTTAAAACCTTATTTCCCAATCAAAAGAAATTGGGAGCAGGGATGCACAGTGTCTTGCAAGCAGATGTACAAATTTCTATGTAATGTGGAAATCTATTAAATCAAATCCTCAGCAAACCCATTATGAATAAACCAAAAGTTAGTAAACAAACAAAGCATACAACAGAAATGCAAAGTTCAGATTTCATCTTACCATAGAATAAAATCAAGAATACAAAAGACAAAAAACAAAAAACAAAACAAAACAAAAAAAACAAACACAAAAACAAGAAACAAAATCTCCCAAGCATGTGGGGAAATGATAACTAAATCTCATTCATTATTGAAAGTAGTACAAACTACTGCAGCTACTTTTGAATTACTGTGGTGAGTTAAATAAGTAGTTGAGTGTAAATAACCAACTACTAAATAAATAATATAACATATGACCCTGAAATGCCAGTCTTTGACCTATAACCAAAGACTTTGACATTCTACACCACACTTCAGTGTTCAATCATGTTCCATCTACTGCTATTCACAAGAGCAAAGAAATGTAAATGACCTGAATGACCTACAAGTGATTAAGTGACAATAAAAATACAGTAAAAGTTTATTTAGGCATAAGGAAAAGTAAGATTTTGAAATTTTCATGTAAATAAATGGAACTAGAAAAGATTGAGTGAGGTGACTCAGAGACAGAAAGACAAACAACACGTGTTCTCCAATGTAGAACTTGGAAATCTCACGCACTCCATGCTGAGATTAAGAGCTAAAAAAAACTAATGATCACTGAGAACAAAATGAGACTTCCTATGGGTGTATATGGATTAAAGGAAAAGAGGCCATTAATTTGAGAGAGCAGAGGGAGCATGGGAATGGTTGAAGGGGGATGAGAGAATTGATATAATTACAGCACTCACATATGAAATTCTCAAAAATGAATTAAAAATTAATTTGAAAGCCATTTTAGGTACTCACTAATAAGTGGATGTTAGCCAACAAAAAGTAGAGAATACCCAAGATACAATCCACAGAACTAAAAAATGTTAAGAAGCCAAAAAGTCCAAGTGCAGATGCCTCAATCCCACTTTTGAGGGAAAAGGAGGCAATCACAAGAGGGGTGTGAGAGGAAAGGAGGGACCTGAGTAAGAAAGGAGACAGTGAGGGGAAAAGGGGAACATGATCACGTTTGGGTAGGGAGAATAAAACTGAAGCCTTGAGGTCCAGGAGAAAGAATGGAAACAGGCAACTTTGGGAGGTTGGAGGGACAAGAATGTACCAGAGACCTGGTGACTAGGAGACTCTCAGGACTCAAAGGGAGGGACCTTAGATGAAAAGCCCTACAGTGGGAAGAGGGAATTTTTAGAGCCTACTTCCAGTAGAACTTCAAGGCATCAAGTGAGAGATGGGTTTGTGTGGGGCGGTGGGCTGTGAGAAGCAACTGGGTGCTTGGTTGAGCATGAGCTTTGAACCCCGGAACCTTATTAGATGGCAGGAGTTCAGCTCTGCTCCCAGGCCCTGTTTTTAGTTTTTTGTTTTTTTTTTCATTTAGTTACAGCTCTCCAACAACCACTCCCACAGAGAGGTCTAGGGTCAACAGTCAGGCCCTAGAGAGATTTGCATACTTATGAGGTACCTGAAGGCCAGAGGGTGGAGCCAATTAAGCATTCTTCTCCAGTCCCTCCCCCCTCTCTCCTTCCCTATTTAACTGAGGTCTACCCTGAGTTTTGGGGGGGAGTGCATCCAGATCCATCCACCATCCGCCATGACATTAAAGCCAGTAAAAACCCATGGATTTTCTCCTGTTATTGGAGCCACGTCATGAGGAACTGTGGAGCCACAGCAGCCGTGCCTAACTTCACCCTGAAACCCTCTCTGTGTCTCCCGCTAATTACCTACAGGTTTGGCATCCCACAGTCAAAAACTCTGATCCATAATTGTTCCTATCTGAAAGAACTGCAGAGATATGAATAGAGAAGAGCCTGAAAAAAAAAGGAGGTCCAACGACAGGACCAAATTGGGATCAGGCTCAAGGGAAGGCTCCAAGGCTAAACCTTATTACTGAGGCTATGGTGTGCTCACAAAAAGGGACCTATCATGACGGCCCTGTGAAAGACACAACAAGCAGCTGAAAGATTCAGATGCAAATATTTGCATCCAACCAATGGGCAGAAGCTGCTGAGTCCTGTGGTTGAATTAGGGAAAAGCTGGAATAAGTTGAGGAGGAGGGCAACCCTGTAGGAGGACAAGCAGTCTCAACTAATCTGGGCCCCTGAGATATCTCAGACACTGAGCCACCAACCAGACAGCATACACCAGCTGATATTACTGATATTACTCCCAACACATATACATCAGGGGATTTCAGAGTCTGGGTTCAGTCAGAGAAGATGCATCTAAGCCTCAAGAGACTAGAAGAAGAGAGTGGGGAGCTCTGGTGGGATGGGGTGTGAGAGGTCGGGGGAGGAGGTATGGGAGGTGGAAGAGTCAGTGAGTGTACTGGGAGGAGTGTACCTTCCCCCCCACCATGAGCAAGCCTGAAGAGACCTTGGTTACCACAACAAGGTCAAGTGACGGGATCTAGGTGGAGTTACCCACCTTGGCTGCCCGGAACACAGAAGCGGAACTGCCCCTGGGCTTGCCTTGAGACATCTCCGGTCGTGACCTGGAATGGACTATGGACTATCCCACCCATCTGGAACCAGGAGGGGTTGTGGGTTGGGTCTTCCCCTTTAAATTGAGAGCCGAACATTAAAGCTTTGGGCCTTGATCAGAGAACTTTGTCTTGGCCTCATCTCTTCTCGCCCTCCTTCCCCCTTCATTCCCAGCCCCCCTTTCAGGTGAATCCAGTTGACTTGTGGCCGCGGGCGGCTACAGATTGGCGCGCCATCGTGGGACTTGAAAACGGGGACCAGCTGAGGAAACACTGTCTTAGGTGGGGCCCCACGGAAAAAGGTAATAAAAGAATGTATCCCGCGCACTTAGGAAGTAGCAAACAATATTGAATCTAGCGCTAGGTAAGTTTGGGAGGCCATGTTTGCAGGAAGTGCGTTGTGAGGGATACGGTATAGGTCTAGGTCAAATAGGTGTTGACCCGATGCCTACTTTGCCTAGGGGTGACAGTGAATTCGGGATAGGAGACCGGCAGATGCCCGCAGCCTTCAAGAGCTGCCTCAGACGAGAAAGAGCAGGGTTAGAAGAAATTGGAAAACTAAAAAAGCAGCCACAGCTACATCTCCTAAAGAAAGGGATAAAGTGTTAGATCTTAAACTTCAGAGAGAGAACGGGTTTTGAAAAGCAGTTGTTCTCTCTCTGGGTTATGCCAGCAAAAAGAATGGAAAGGCTGTTTCAGAGCTCTCCTAGGAACAAGAGAAAATTCAGGAGACGTTTTAGACTAAGAGAAAGTAAGAGAAATCCTTAGTTCTGCTTTCTTTGTTTATTGTCTTGTCCTTGGTGCACCAATGTCCACGTGTGTCTCATTGTGTTTTCTGTCCACGTGTCTCGTTGTATGAATGATTGGTCGTCTATGTTTTATGTTCTATGTTTAATGTTTAAAAGATCGTTAAAATCGCTTGATTCAACACTTGGTCTAGTTTAACTTGGTTTTCAAAGGCAGTTTTAATATGCAGAGCAGCAGCTAAGTTTGCTTAACACCTGTAGCTAAAAGTTTGGGAGCTGAGCTGAGCTGGAAAGGCTGCCTTTTTAAAGGGACAGGCAGGTTTCTTGGATTAAATAAGGAAGTTAAGAGTTGTTTGTCGTGGAAAAAATCTCAGTGACAAGGTGCTTTTATTTTAGAATTGTGGCTAGAAAAAGCGAGAAACTTTGTTTGGTTTAAATATATAAGATGTGTTGTTACTTCATTTTTGTTTGTAATTGGTTTTAAGGTACAAATATGTTCATGTCTTGGTTATAAATTATTGGCCTATAAGTTATTGGGTTTGATTAAAAATTTACAACTTTGGTAACAAAAAGTTGGCTTAAAACTGGTAACACAGGGTTAGTCATTCAAAAACCAGATGTATAAAAGATATCAAAGCAATGTCTATTTAGTGAGATATTAAAGACTGCACTATCATGCATTCATATATAAGAACTGCAGCCAAACTTTGTAAGGTAATCCACTTGGTGTTGATTTTAGAGAAAAATAGATTGCTTACATTGTTAAAAATTGGTTTTGTTTCCAAAAATTATGGTTATGCTAATATTGCAAAGGAAGCTTAAAAATGTGGTTAATTGCCAACATTCCTTTGGCTACAGCTGACAGGAATCGTGAGCTTGAAAATTTTTTGACTTGGTTATGTTTATAGTAGAAAGGCTATAGCAGGTAGAGTTAAATAAAAGAGTTAAAAAACAATTGTGGCACAATATGGGTCTACTGACCCCTTCACACAAGCTTTATTGGATACTGTGGTAGAAGCAAATTTAATGCTCAAATATTGGAAAACTATATGTAAGGCTACTTTGTTAGGAGGAGATTACTTGCTTTGGAGCTCAAAAATGGCGTGATACCAGTAAGAACCGCCATGATGATTGCCCAGGCAGGCAATGCAGATTGGGATCTTAACATGCTTCTAGGAGAAGGTTATTGTGAAGGTAATGCTAAATCAGGTTAAACTGCCTACAGGATTGCATACATAGGTTGCAATGGTTGCCTGCTGTGCTTGAAACCTACTAAAGGGGATCTTAGTGGAAATTTATTCAGTATTAAACAGGGTTCTGAGGAACCACTCCAGAAATTCATAGACAGGCTGCTGAAAGCAGCTGGTAGAATTTTTGGAGATCCTCAAACAGGAATTCCTTTTGTTACTCATTTGGCTTATGAGAATGCTAGTGCAGCCTGTTGCACAAAGCAAAGACAGACTTACATGGAGACTTCGTCTTTGCGCTAAAATTGGGCCCTCTTACCATCAGGGTCTGTCTGCCTTACAAGGGACCACTGTACAAGCAATGCTTGCACAGAACCGTAAAGATAAAAGATGTTTTTAAATGTGGAGATTCAAGTCATTTTTAAAATGACTGTCTCAAAAACAGGCACTGGCAAATAATCCAGTCACATGACACATTTGTCCTTGGTGCAGGAAAGATAATCTCTGGGCCAGGCCTCAGGATATAGGCCAAGATTAAAAACATTTACATTTGAATTAAGTTGATATACAATGGGTGCAGCAGAAGCTTGTGTGACAAATACTCTTTTTGCCTTGTTCGTCCTGACCAGCCCCTTGAAGGGTGTTTTCTGGAATTTGTTTATTGCCTTGTTTGTTCCTTGGAAGGGTCAGCTTCAGGGCCAAGAGTTGTAATGATTATGCTGGAGAAATTTAAATAATGGCTGCTCCGCCCATGGCATTGTAACTACCTGCTGGAAAAAGAATTGTTCAACTTGTTTTTTTGTTCCTTTGCATCTAGTTCCTTCCAAATTGTTAAGAAAGAGAAAGGACAAGATGGCTTTGGTTCCTCTAATATATATTGGGTTCAGTCTATCACTAGCAAGAGACCTAATCTTAAGTTCTGTTAACAATTAGAAGGTTGCCTTCAGCTTGGCATTCATCTGATACTCTCACTCTGCTAAAATAGATTGGTTATTGAATTAATCCAAAACAAAGTTCAAACTTAAGATTTATAAAACTAATGGGGCATTACAGCCTGACTTGCCTACTCCAGCTGCCATTTCAGTAAATATGTATATATTTATTATAGATCTAGAAGATTGTTTTCATACCATTCCTTTACATTTCTGCTAAAGGTGTTAGGTTTGCATTCAGTAAGTTTGGTCGTAATTGAGAATCCATGGTCCTCATCATTGGAAAGGTTTGCTTTTAATTTCATTTGCATTTAATGATTTTCAAAAGTTGTTAAGAGATATTATTTGGCTAAAACCTCATCTTAAGCTTACCATGAGAGTATTTGAACCTCTGCTTGATATTCTCAAGGGAGATACAAGTCCTAATTCCCCTTGACAATTGACTAAAGGAAAAATAGCTTTGCAGAAAGTAGAGTAAGCTGTTAGTTATCAACAGACAAATTATATAGACTATGAAAATTGTTGGCTGTTTGTGTTATTATTACTCATATGCCCACAGCAGCCCTTTGGCAAAAGAAACCGTTAGTTAATGTAGATTCATCCTTCTTCATCTAAAGTAAAGTTTGTGTTAATAAAAGATTGTAAAATAGAATTCTAAGAACATTTTTGATAAAATATTCCTTATTCCAAATAGCAATTAAATTGGTTATTGAAAAATGATATTTGGCCTATTATGTGGCAAACATTTTAAGCAAATTTGGTGATCACTATCCAAAAGTTGTTACAGTTTTTTTCTGCATGCTTTTATATTTCCTGAAATTTACTACGCATGCAGCTCATAGAAAAGACATTTACTGTATTTACAGATGCCTCATCTATTGAGAAGGCAGTATATGTAATTAGATCACATGTTTAGATCACATATTTATTTTCTTGAGTTTTCTCTACTTGAGCACAAATAATTAAATTATGTGTTGTAGCCACTGTTTAAAATACTAGAAAATCAAGCTTTCAATTTATATACTTATAGCCAGTAAATGGCTCATAATTTATAATTGCTTAAAATTGTTCCTTTTTTAGATATTGCTAATTCTCAAATTTTATAGTTATTTATAAAAATACAGCTTAATTTTTAAAACATGTACTGTCTCTGAACTTTTTAAGACATTTAAAAGCTCATTGGATTGCCTGAACCCCAGGGCAATGCCAGAGCAGATTTGTATACTAGGCAGATCATAGGCCTTGCAAATAATTGGCCATACTATCTTATTCTTTACAGCATCTTGATATAATAATTTGGCATTTCTAAAAAGTGTGCAAGTTAAATTGCAAAAACTTGTTTTTAGTATTCTCAATTTTTTCATTTTGGTGTTAAACCTTGAGGTCTTATGTAATCAATTTTGGCAAATAGATGTTACTCATTTTGATTTTTAAAAATTAAAATATGTACATGTGACTTGACACTTTTTAGGCCTTTTAGTTGCAACTACTTTAACAAGAGAAGCAACTAAAAATATAATTAGTTATTGCCTATATTATTTCCCTGTGCTTGGTGTTCCATACCAGACTAAGATAGGTAATGGAACTGGCTATTGCAGTTATTTGACTACAGTCAAACATTTGAGATGTTTTGTTGACAATTTAATATTGAAATTCCTTATTATCCTCAAAATTGTGAAAGAGAGATTATAAAACCTTAATATCTTTATAACTCTCTGAGTGTGGGAAAAACAGCTATTGGTGCTTCTTCCCTGATTTTACAAATACTCTAAAAGGTTGGCTTTTTAAACTAAAAAGGGGGGGAGAATTATACCCTCCAAGATCACCAAAAGCACATCTTGCTTTTGTGTTATTTCTTTTAAATTTTCTGCAAACTGATGTTAAAGGTCAGTCTGCAGCAGATTGCCACTGGCATCCAGTCACTTCCAGGGTCTAATGGAGAGACCCCCTAACTAATTCTTGGAATGGTCCTGACCCTGTCTTAATTTGGGGTCGTGGATCAGTCTGTATTTTTTCAGAAAAAGAAAATGGAGCCCGATGGCTGCCTGAAAGATTGGTCCGTCAAGTAGACACAGATCTTGAGCCTAATAATTATGATTCTGATAATGAAGAATCTGATGACAAAATTTAGTCAGACACATTATCATGTGTTAGCCATGGAGGACCGAAGACTCTAGATAAGGTTGTTACTCTATCCAGGGTGTTCCCAAGTCTCATCTCCACCCAACCTAAAAGAGGGGACTTCCACCCCTAGACCAAGCAGAGAGGGACTACCCAGAACCCCTCTGTCTGGCAATCTGAATTCTTGCTAAGGCTGCGAGGCTAAGCACTGCAAGGGAATATAAATAAAAGTTAAAAATATGTTTCTGGGTTCCCTGAGGGACAAGCCTGACTGCATAGGGGTTGATGTCAAAAGTATCCCCTCTCCAGGAAAAAGACATCAGGACGGGTATGACCTTCAGGCCTTACTGGACAACGACAGGAGGACTGGAGCCATTACAAGGTTCCCTTTAATTACTGGAGGTCAGGCCTCTATCCCCGCCTGGGTAAGATGAGAATTGCCACGGTCCTTCTATACTTGGAAAAGAGAGGAGACTTTGGGGACAGCCCTGCTTAACTTTGAAGGCCTAAAATCAGCTATAAGCCTAAAATTCAGCAATAGGCCTGGCTTATTTGCCTGCTCAGAGTCTTAGGTCTCCATGGAAAAACACTGAAACAGAGGGCTATAAATTATTGTAAACAGACAGCTTTTGTTGATATCTACCAGCCTGAGTAGTCATAGACTTTGTGTCTGATCCCTGTCAGTCAGCAGTTGGATTAGATACTAAAACAGTTCCATTTTCAACCTTATTTCCTACTCGGCTTGGATAATTATATTGCTGTTAACGTTTGAACCTTGTGTCTCAAGCAGATAAGTTGCCTTCACACAAAGATCTCTCCCAACAAGCCCGGCTACTCGGTACCTCAGATGGGATGAAGTCGTGTACCCCACACAGCTGCTTCTACTGGACCTGTTCCTCCTGACCTATCCTCAGATGGGCTCCATAAACCCTGGACAGCAGGACACAGCCGACTCTCCTATATCCCCCATACCCCTTCTTCTAGGTTCCCCCTAGAGACACGTCGCCCCCAATGTCAGCAGGAAGTAGCCAGATATCACGACGACGACCCTATTCCTGTTTTCACCTCTCTCTTTTCTTTTTAAGTTAACTAAAATGGGGGAAACTGTACCTTCCCCCCCACCATGAGCAAGCCTGAAGAGACCTTGGTTACCACAACAAGGTCAAGTGACGGGATCTAGGTGGAGTTACCCACCTTGGCTGCCCGGAACACAGAAGCGGAACTGCCCCTGGGCTTGCCTTGAGACATCTCCGGTCGTGACCTGGAATGGACTATGGACTATCCCACCCATCTGGAACCAGGAGGGGTTGTGGGTTGGGTCTTCCCCTTTAAATTGAGAGCCGAACATTAAAGCTTTGGGCCTTGATCAGAGAACTTTGTCTTGGCCTCATCTCTTCTCGCCCTCCTTCCCCCTTCATTCCCAGCCCCCCTTTCAGGTGAATCCAGTTGACTTGTGGCCGCGGGCGGCTACAGAGGAGGATGAAATCTGGACTGTAAGATGAAATAAATTTTCTTAAAAAGAGTATCAACGTGCTGTACTGACGAAGGTGGTTTTTAAAGTAATGTTTATCAAATACAAAGAAAAATATACATAACATTATGGGATATCATCTATTGGCAGAACAATTCATATCACCCATTCTATTTGTATACATTTATAATTGTGAAAAACATATAACATATCAGGTGCTTGAAATTTAGTTCTAATTTGTAATAGTAAAGATTATTAAAGAATCCTAAGAAATATGTAATAATAATGACAGGTAGAGTCAAATAAATATTTCTATGTATTTCTAATTACTCTGCTGTAATAAATAATTTTCACACAAGTTCTGCTTACATGAATTTTCTTCTTTCAAGTATTTTTTTCAATGCAACACTGACATCCTTATTCCTCAGGCTGTAGATCAAGGGGTTCAGCATTGGTACAATTGTAGTATAAAACACAGATGAAAATTTTGCTTGGTCCGTGGAATATAATGATGATGGCTGTAAGTACGTGAATGCACCTGAACCATAGAAGATAGCAACTGCAGAGATGTGAGAACTGCAAGTACGAAAAGCTTTGAATTTTCCCTCCCTGGAGTGAATGTAGAGGATGGTGGCAATAATGAAGATGTAGGAAGTAATAATTGTTAGCACGGGGACAAAGAAGTTCAGTGTTCCAAAAAATAGAATCGATATTTCATTGATATAGGTATCAGAGGATGCAAGTTGCAAGAGGGGAAGAAGATCACAGAAATAGTGGTTAATCACATCTAATTTGCAGAACTGAATTCTAAACATCAACCCAGTGTTTAAGGATGCACAGAACACAGCAAATATATATGCTCCTGAAACAAGGGAACAGTACATCTGATAGGACATGGTTACATTGTAAAGCAAGGGGTTACAAATGGCAACATAGCGGTCATATGCCATTGCAGCTAAAGTGTAGCACTCTGCAATGCCAAAAGTAGTGAAGAAATAGACCTGAGTCATGCATCCAGGGTAGGAGATGAGGTTCTTCTCTGTCACAAAACTCACCAGCATTTTAGGAGTAATAATTGTTGACTGACAGAAGTCAATGAAGGACAGACTGCTGAGGAAAAAGTACATGGGTGTGTGCAGGTGGGAACTGAGCCCAATCAGTGTGATCATGCCCAGGTTCCCTGCCACAGTGATCAGATAGATTCCTGTGAAGAAGAGGAAGAGGGGCAGCTGGAGTTCTGGCTTCTCTGAGAGTCCAGCCAAGAAGAACTCAGTCACTGTGCAGTAGTTTCCTGCTGCCATGTCCTCTATTCAGATCTAAGGAGAAAATGATGTGTAAGCCAATTAAACAGTAAGATTTTATTTTTCTTTTACATTTACACAAGATCCCCATGTAATTTTTTCTGCTTTAGTATATGTTTGACCTCAATATAATTACCTTAAGGGAATGAACTTAGATAAATACAATTAACTTTTTATTATAATTTTTGAACATATACTTGAACCTAAGAATGCAGTTCATATAAAATGGTATCACTGAATTACAGCTTTAGAATTGTCATGAGTTCAAAACTATGCCTTAAATTTGAGATGTAGCGTGGGTATTAGTATGGGAGAATGTCTCACTGTTTGAGGAAGTAAGCTTTCTCCCCCAAATAGTGAGTTATTATCCAAAATCTAATTTCAGATGGGATTTCCATATCTCTACTTTTACACATTACTATTTCTCTAATGCTTAAAATGCATAAAATCTTTAAATACCCAAAAGTGAAAATTAATTAATTCACCTCTAGAACTGCCATTGCATTAAATTCTTGACACTAGGTGCTACTAGGATTAAGTAGTGAACACATGGCGCTACTAGCAGGGGATTCTGGTTTGGGATCCAATTTTTGGAAGAGAAGCAACCTAATGAGCTCACTAAGACAATTTGCCCATATTCACTCCTATTAGCAGTAAAACCTATAGCTAAAAAAGTTTGTTTTTTTTTTTAATTTTTACATTGTAAAGAAGTAAGCATTACTGGCATCTTACCATGCAAAATATCTGCAGTATGATTTTTGTGTTCTAAGTGCATAATGGCAATCTCTCAAGTGGAAAATTGGGTATTTCTGCATATTAATATTAGAGAAAGAGACTGAAGTCAGTTCTTCCTTTTCCATTTATATATTGTGTATTGCCATGCAGAAACACATTAACTAGCGAAAAATATACCTACTGTCTTCTATCTTATTAAACTTAATCAATTATTGATTGTATACACAAAGTAAATTTCTAAATGAACTAGAATTTTGTCATTAAAAAGTAAGAAGTTTCTTCCTTCCGGTCTTCACCTCTACTCAGAGCAAATGGGCTTGGCTGCCCCCCTCTAACAACCCACAGCCTGATTGTGTCCAAGGCGTCTCGTGTAACCAGAGACACATGTGACACCATGCCCCAATACCCAAGTCAGCTGGAACCCCAACAGAGCAGAAGGTGGATCTCTGCCCTCTGCCACAGTCCCATCATCCTTTAGATCTGCACCTCCCTCTGGGGCAGGTAGGCTGCCTGCCTTCTCTCCCACACCTCATGGCATGCCTGTCTCCAAGGCTCTAATGACAGACAAAAGAGACCTACAGCACAACACAAACAGCACTGCCTTCTTCCCAGGAGGTCTGACTTAACCCAGGTTACAGAGCTCTACTGCCTCCAAGCAGGCAGGTTCCAATAAAAGACACACAGGCCAATTAACAGAGAGATAAGCAGACAGCAAGAAGCAAGCACAAAAACATAAGCAACAGATGTCAAATGATCTGGCATCATTAGAACCCATTTTTCCCACCATTAAAGTCTTGGATACCATTACATACCTGAAAATCAATATTCTGACCTAAAATCCTATCTCATGAGGATGATAGAATCCTTTAAGGGTGATATAAATAATTCTCTTAGAAAAATACAATAAAACACAGGCAAATAGGTAGAAGAACTTAAAGAGTAAATGAATAAATCCTTTAAAGAAATATAGGAAAACAAAACCAAGCAGGTGAAAGAAATGAACAAAACAGTCCGTGATCTAAAACTAGAAATAGAAGAGTTAAGAAATCACAATCCCTGGAGACAGAAAACCTAGGGAGAGATCAGAAGCTGCCGATGCAAGCGTCACCAACAGAATACAAGAGATAGAAGAAAGAACCTCAAGTATAAAAGATACCATAGAAGATATTGAAACATCAGTCAAATAACCAAAAAAAAAAAAAAAAAAACAAAAAGTGTAATAGGATTTTAACCCAAAACATCCAGGAAATACAGGACACAACAAAAAGTCCAAAACTAAGAATAATTAGAATAGAAGAAAGTGAAGATTCCCAGTTCAAAGGCCCAGAAAATATCTGCAACAAAATCATAAAAGACGACTTCCCTAACCTAAAGAAAGAGATAACCGTAAATGTACAAGAAGCTTATGATGTGTTTATAAAAAGATAAAGAGATAAAAAGAGTATGTTCTGTGGGTGTGTGGAGAGGTATGGTGGAAGGAGATGTCTCAGCGGGCCCATGCAGAGGCATCTCTTCCCCCCTGAGGGACCAGTCACACACCTGTATAGCATAGAATAGAGTTTATTCAGGACATAGGGAGGGGAGCCAGGAGGGTAGTAGAGACAGAGACAGAGACAGAGACAGAGAGAGAGAGAGAGAGAGAGAGAGAGAGAGAGAGAGAGAGAGAGAGAGGAGGAGGAGGAGGAGGAGGAGGAGGAGGAGGAGGAGGAGGAGGAGGAGGAGGAGGAGGAGGAGGTGTTAGGTGGGGTTGGTTACAGGGGTAGGAGTTGGAAGGTGAAGTGGGAGCACCTTCTGAGAAGCAACAAGGATGGGGTATAGGGAAAGAACTCAGTCAGGAGGACCATAAAGTGTGGCAACATTTGGATTATAAATAAATAAAATAATTCAATAAAACAAAAACAAAAAAGTAAAAGTTGAAATGTTTTTTAAACACTTACTTCTTGCATAGATAACAACATAAATCTCAAGAAAGCTCACAGATTGAAGTACACAGAGTAAGACAGAAGGTCTTGCAGACAACACAGATGAAATTATTGTCAGCTCTAGAAGAATTCAGCTTCAGATTCCTTAGAAATAAACACATAAATGTCAAAACATACAATAATTTTGATCATAATATGAGAGGGGCCAGAAGCACTGTAGGAAACATAAAATAATTCAGCAATCTGTGATGTATTTGGTTATTACAATGACCCATCCAGTGCATTCATGATTTCAAAGCAGCAGTCTCTGCTTCAATGGTGCACATTAGACTGAGCCTGTAAATACATCACGACTTTGTGAGGAGGTGGACCTGACACTTCCACTCCCCATTAAGATATGGACTACTAATAGTTCTAAAATGGAGCAGACATTGTTTTCAGTTGTGTTCTTACTAATAAGACCATGATACACCCCTGAATAGTTCTAAACTTATGGTCACACAAATTACATACTTAAACTAAATTGATCAGAAAACAAAGCAAAAATTCATCAATGAGGGAAACAGATTGTAGGCAGGATGGGTTGTAATGAAGAATCTTGGGCAGAAGATGATGAGGGTGATACTAATCAGTGCGTGTGTGTGTGTGTGTGTGTGTGTGTGTGTGTGTGTTGGTGTGTACTTTAATAAAATTTAAAAACTTTAATAAACAGTAAAAAATTAATGAGCATGTCATCTAAATTCAAAACAACAGCCCTCTTCTATTGGCTCAGGAATCACCATGAAGGAGGTTCGGAAGCCTGAGAAATCTATAGGTGGTGGATGACTACAGGAATGCAATGTATCTGGGCACGATGGAGCGGAGTCTTCATGATTGCTCCAATGTGAAGAGGATCTATGTAAGCCCACGTAGACAAAATGCCCCCATGGAAAGGACAGTTACACACCCATTTCATACCATCTGAGGAGATATTAGCAGTTGATAATTGCTGAAATGACATTTTAATTTTCCCTCATTTGCATCCAGACATTGTGAATTCATATAACCCCCAAAATATTGAACAGAACAAATTGGACATGGTGAAGAAACAATAACAAGAAAACACAAACCTGCATGAGATGGACAGGGAAGAAGCATGGGCCTCAGAAGAGCATGGAGAGTGAATATCATCAAAGCATGCCTGTGAAAATGTAAGAGTTAATTATGTTTTAAATCTTAAGGAAATAAAAATGAGGTGACAGACAGTGATTAAATACATCTGCCAAAACGTTTAATGTGAAAGACCTAAAATATCTGTAATTTGTAAAACCATAAGAACAACTGTTTAAAGTAAAACAAATATATTATTGAAAAATAAACCTTATAAATATGTACAAAGTCAGTGAAGAGTAAATTTGTATACAAGAATATGCTCATTATGTTTAACACCAATGCAATCAAAATGTAATATTAACATATAAGGATATTAAAATTGACATTGAAAAATTTTAGCAATTCCTAAAATTTAGCAATTCCTAACCCAGATGACGAGTATCTAGACACATCACACAACATGTGTTAGTGGAGTAATGTGTGAAACCTTGAAACTTTGTAAAACTGGCTAACAGCATATTGTAAGTGTGAAGACACATCTTCTATGCACGTCAATTCTGAGTTTATATCCAGGATAAATGGTAAAATTTTTCTGCATAAAAAAATTGTGAAAAAATGTTCTGGCAGATTTATTCTTTCATTATTAAAGCTTTAGTAAGAAAAACCCCAAGTATTCTGTTTTACTTTTTGTATACAATATAATTCTAGTTAACATTTATTAGGGAACAAATGACTCAGGCAGTCAATAACATATAATTCCAAAGCATGGCATTATTGGGATAGCCATGAAGTACAGTTTTTAAATTAGGTTGAGTTTGCACAGGAATTATGTATATTGTCACAATCACTGTGAGTTCATATGTGCAGCGGTCATCTGTGCACAGGAATTATGTATAATGTCACAGTCACTGTGAGTCTGTATGTGCAGCGGTCATCTGTGCCTGGATGACGTTGTTCCCTTATGGTCATCCACCAGCGTGGGCATCTAAGCTCCCTCTTTTCAATTTGTTGGCCAGGGAGTTTCCATCAACCCCTGCCAGGATCACAGGCTCTCGTTATTAACATTGGTCACACACCAGAGCTCAGTGTTACGAACTTGTTGCTGAAGGCACCATGTACTTGAACCATAGAACATAAACTTGTGAACCTACCTGGCTTAGCCTTGAATTTCATCACTATTGGCTAGCTTTCACAGTGCTGAAAGCTACTATGGACACTACTGGAGGAAAGAGATGCTCAATATTTTTATTCATACATAAAACCTGTGAGCTATAACAACATCTGGACTGGAAGACATTCTCATTGCGACAATGGTGTCATAGACATCATGAGGGTATTTGACCATTTTCCCTCCACATGATAAGTGGACATCATGACAGTACTATCAAACCAAAGACCTGTTGCATTTTCAACATTTTAAAAATACTATCAAAGCATACTAAAGATTATACTGTCCCAAAATAGACACTATTTTGAAGCATTGCATGTATGTTATTGTGCTTGTTTATTTTTATTATATTGTTTAGTTATTTGTGTGTGTAATAACTTTGTAAATGCTGTCCCAATAACTATTGAGCAAAGCAGAGTCATTCATGCATTAAAAATACTTGTTATGTTTTTCTTAAATTAGTTTTAAACTTGAGTCACATCTATTTTCAATACTCTATAACATATATATATATGTGTGTGTGTGTGTGTGTGTGTGTGTGTGTGTATAACATAGTTTCTTTTTGCTTCTGTACTACTTTAAGCCTGCTTTTTCTCATGTGAAACATCACCACAAGGTTTATATTTGTTAGTTCTTAAAATTCAAACATTCTTTTCTATATTTCTACTTCATTGCTATGTGTCCTTATATTAAAAATATTTCAGTGGCATCTATAAAATTAAAAATGAAATAGCAATGACATAAAACATCAAACTTCCAGCAAATATTTGAAGTCAATTTAATAAACCACAAACAATCCACAAATACTAGATCTCTCAAGTAGCTCTGAGAGAACTTGAAGGAAAGTCTAATACAAGAACAACTCATGATAATAGTGTTCTTTATTGTTCAATATGGTAAGGAAATTAAGACTCACAGATTTATGGATAGGTTTATCATAAGCCAATTAATGGATTTTATAGCACTTAATAAACCAACGAAGTACTTAAAGCAACTTTTGTCTCATTTACAACATTTCAAAATTTACAGTGAAAATAAGTATAGTCAGATGTTAAAAATAATACATGTTAAATGATTAAAAATAATGGAATCAGGAAGCTGAAGATATATAAGGCTCAATAAAAAGCTTTTTTCTTCATTATAAAAATAGTACATACATAAATTATGGTAGTATTTTCATTTCCTTTAAAAATATTTATTAAAAAATAAAAAACAAAAAAACCAAAAAATAAAAAATATTTATTATTATTATTATTATTATTATTATTATTAATTATACATTTCTTTATCTGAAGCATGTATGCACAGGTGTATGGTATGTTATGGTGCATATTATAATGCAAGTGGATAAGTCTGAACAGAATGTTTTTTCTTTCCACCATGCAGTTCAGAGGACAGATCTCAGGTTATCAGGATTGTGTTGCAAGAGCATTTGCTCTTGGAATCATCTTGTCTGCCCATTTAGTGACTTAATTTTTTTTTTAAGGGTTTTTTATTTTATCTTTTTTTTTACACTCCAGATATTATTCCCCTCCCAGTCCACCTTCTGACTGTTCCTCATCCCATACCTCCCTCTCTCCCCCCAAGAATGTCCTCACCCTTCCTACTTCCCACTCCACCATACCTCTCTACTCCTGGGGCCTCCAACCTTTTGAAGGTTAGGTACATCTTCTCTGGTCCAGAGTAATTGAGTCTGCTGGTTCTCCTGCAGGATCGCCCTCCTCCACAGCTTCTTCCAGCTTTACCTTAATTCAACCACAGGGGTCAGCATCTTCTGTTCATTCGTTGGTTGTAAATATCTGTATCTGAATCTTTCAGCTCCTTGTTGTGTCTTTCAGAGGGCAGTCATGAGAGGTTCCTTTTTGTGAGCACACCTTAGCCTCAGTAATAAGGTCCAGCCTTGGAGCCTCCCCTCAAGCCTAATCGCAATTTGGTACTGCCTCTGGACCTCCTTTTTCTCAGGCTCCTCTTCATTTTTATTCCTGCAGTTCTGTCAGACAGGAATAATTATGGGTCAGAGTTTTTGACTTTGGATTAGTAATCCCATCTCTCACTTGATGCCCTGTCTTTCTGCTTGAGGTGGGCTCTACAAGTTCCCTCTCCTAACTATAAGGCACTTCATCTAAGGTCCCTCCCTTTGAGTCCTGAAAGTCTCTCTCCTTCCCGGTCTTTGGTACATTCTGGAAGGTACTCCCACTTCGTATATTCTGAGGTTGCCTGTTTCCATTCTTTTTCCTATAATTTCTAAGATTCTAATATATCTAGTTGCTTTTTATTCCGGCACAAAACACATATCAAAAACACAGTAATAAGGTCCAGCCTTGGAGCCTCCCCTCAAGCCTAATCGCAATTTGGTACTGCCTCTGGACCTCCTTTTTCTCAGGCTCCTCTTCATTTTTATTCCTGCAGTTCTGTCAGACAGGAATAATTATGGGTCATAATTATTATGTATTATGTATTTATTTCCTAACATTCGTATTATGTCATATAAGATGGCTCCAACATTAATAAAAGTTTTCCAATACAAAAATGTAACATGTTTATAAACACAAGCAAAAAGTATTGCCTTTCTATTTTTGGTTGCTTAGCCTTATCTCCAAGAGAAAACTGAATCTCTGAAGAATCAAATCTACCTGTTTAATCTCTGTCTTCTCAACATCACCTCAGCAGCTATAAATAGCTCCTATTTTATTTGTAGACAATCTGACTTTTAATATTATATCACCTATCCATATTCTATACTCAGTTACATTAATCAGGTGCTATTACTTCTTTGTTCATTATTGTATTTGGAAATTGTGTTTTATTGTAGACAGACTGGTAACTTATACAAATGTTAAGTATACTTAGGATTATTTGTTCACTTCTTAACATTTATTTAATATAGAGCTCTTAACTCTATGCCAAATATCATGAATAGAAATATCTTCTGGTAGCATGTGGAGGTCTGAACCACTTAAAATTGAAAATAAAAATGTAAAACTATAGAAATATCAAGATAGTTGTGCACCTGGGAGCTTTTAGGTTGAGTAAAATTATACTAATACCAACTTCAAAGACAGAATCTGACAACTTTTTCCACCTGCCCACATTATATTCCTCCTAATTTTCTCTCTATCACTTACTGCTGAATTGCAAAAGAAATAACTCTGATCTTTGGCACTGCAGCAGTAAAAATTGATGTGACGTCTGCTTCTGCTCTGCTTTAAGAAAGTCACAACCTAAATCTTCCCTATTAGCATATATTAATTAGATCTGGGTTCTCAATATGTGATAACATTTACAGACAAAATAAATCTAGGAAGAAGATGCAATAGAAGTTGTAACATAATGAGTTATTATTGCATAATCATGGCCCTACACTAAGTACAGAATTATACCAATATTCGCTGCATTGATGCATAGCAAACAAAAATTTGACAAAATTCACAACCATAAAATCAATAATATTAAATGTATCCAATATTCAAATTTTATTTGAACATTTTAATGTTTTCGTCACTCATAAATATATTTTTGCTATGCAATTATTTAAATGTCTATAGATTTAATATTTTCTCTGAAAATTTATGTGGGTCTCCAATAATTATCATAATAAAACAAAAATGCAAAACATGTTATATGTAATCACAGTTTTTATAAATCATGTACCTAGTAAAAATTTAGCTCAGTGTGCTATTTCTGTAAAATAAAAGTGAAAATCTAATCTTGTTATTGAAATTAATTATATCAATTTCAGTCATAATTATAGAAATCATAGATAAGATCTAACACTATGAAACACCATCTAACACTCATCTAACACTGTGAAACTTCTTTTTTCTTTTTGGCTTAAATTGAATGAGAGATCATACATTTTTCATGGTAAGGATTATGACTTGCAGCCAGCATGTCTTCAAAGTTGCTGCAACCTCTTCCATATAAGAAAAAAAATTGATCTCATTATGTATTAATTTAAAAATAAAATATCAAATGAGTTAGGATTTGTTATATATAAAAACAGTGAAAATAAATTAAACAAATTGTTTTTAAATGACTATTAACATACTATAAGTATATAAATGTCCAATTCATATGTAAAACTGAAGATAAATATTCAATCAATGAAACAATAAAATTCATAGACTAAGTGAAAATGAATGGAAATGTATAGTTTTCATGAAAGCCAAATCTTAGAATGTATCAAATTATGGTATATAATTTTTGATTATCCTGATGCATTATTACAGAGTGATTTCTGAAACATCTCTGATGTGTCTTCTCAGCTCAGGAGATGTTGAACTGGAATACAGCCAAGAGGTCACAATGATGCCTGAGAGTTCAACCAATGATGCTCTTGGTGCTGACATTTACCCCAGCTGTACTCTCTCCCACGGCCTTGCTAAGGCTGCCATGTCTTCTGTGTTTCATGAAGTTAGGTAGCACCAATATATAGCCATTATGCTAAATTTCAGGCAGTGACATTCACTGTGGATATCCTAGTTAAGGAAGTGATATTGGCAACATGAAGAACTGATGTTGACATAGGTGATATAATTAGTTTGCAGCAAACACGTTATAAGAAAGTTTTTGATGTTCAGAAGCATAAAAGATACAAACTTTAATAATTATATGGGAATATTATGTCAGTTTGTTATTTGAAAAAGGGAACATGTACTTATTTGCTTCATGGACTATATTGCACATTAAATGGTATGATAATTGACATTCATAACCCTAGAGAAGCAGGTCCTTTAAATTTATTTGTAAAACCACGACTGTCCACTATTGAGGCTTGGCCTTCGCTGTGTATTGTAATGCTAAGTAGGGACCCCCAAGACCTGGCATCCCCTGTAAAGAGAGGGTCTGCACACAGAGCCAACTGAAGCTATGTGACCGTGCCCCCAAGCTTCTGTGATTGATAAATAAAGGTGTAAACAGCCAATAACTAGCTGGAAGAGACATAACCTGGGTTTAGGATTCCTGGGTTGAAGGTCAGAGGAGAAAACAAATTGGGGAGAAGAAAGTGACTGGAGGAAGAAGCCACCATAGAGTAAGAATCTTAAAATAATGGCCATGTGGGTTGGCTAACTGGAGTTAAGAGCAGTCCAGACTACACATGTCAAATTATATAATGGAAATATTGGCAAATTGACATGATAGCATAGAGGAAAAAAATTCTGCCCAGCTCTTGTGCGGATTAAGTCTTGTTATGAGTATAAAAGGGGTGTGTGTGTGTGTGTATGTGTGTGTGTGTGTGTGTGTGTGTGTGTGTTTTATCTGGGAACTAAATGGTTAAAGGCACCAAAAAAGAAACACCCAAATAGGTATTAAAAATTTTACCAATAGTTCACTCACTTGATTCTGCTTAAGTCTTCATGCATACCACCCCTCCTTCTGTGATGTACATATTAGGCTGCTACAGTACCTAGAGTACATCATAGTTATTTGTTATCTACATTTTGGAATGATCTTCATTCTATTTGAAAGAGTCACTATGCACTTTTTCTTTGTTATCTGGTAAATATGTAATTCCTTCTTTATCCAATTTAAAACTATTACTGGCATAGTGTGATTCTCCAAAATCATATTTTCTACAATATGCATAGAAAGTTGTAAATTCTAAACCTCTCACTTTCTTGGGAAATAAATGATACTGCTAGCCAGATGACCTTTTGGCCTTATTTACCAGCCCCCTCAGTAATATCTGTCTGACACATTACAGGTTTTTATGGTACTTTTCAGAATAAGGGAATAATTACATGAGGAAATTGGAATATTTAGACTCTTTTACTTGACTTCTTTCAGTGATTGTTCCAGTCCTTATAATCCTAAATAAAATGTGTTAGTATGTGAGAAATACACACTACCTAACCACTCCTGATATATTCAAAATCAAATTTCCTTTGCTCCTTGCCAATGGCATTCATCCTGAAGTGGGGAGAAACAATCACCAAGCATTCTACAGTTAGTATTTAGAAGACAAGACCTAGACCTTAATATCAACAGTACCTTTGAGCCTGGTCTGCATCTCTTCTTCCAGGACTCACCTAGACTGTGCCCCTGCAGTTTCAATTTCATACCCACTTTTAACTGAGCAGTTATGAAGCTCTGTCCTGAGTTTAACTTCTTCAGGTACTGTGTTTTTCGAAATAAATATTCCCTAAGGACATTCATTATTATAGAAAGGTTTCAATTTGAAAAGTAAGCAATTATCATTGCTAGTTCCCCAATCGCCAAGTTATTCTAAAAATGATTTCCTGTAATCTCTAAACTTTCAACTCCTAATAAAGATTTAGTGAATATGAATCACTGAAGAGCTGTGTTAAAATGTTTACTATGATCCAGCATATGTGCATGGGTGTGAGATTTTGTACATTTCTTAGGAGCCTCTGGCTGATACAACAGACAAAGCTCACAGGTAACCAGGCTATACAGAAAAACTGACTTTTCTGATGAGGTAAATTATATTTCTCATAAGTTTAACATTATTTAAATAATAAATCCATTCACAAGAACATTATTACCACTTTCCTGAAGAACACAAACTGCCTTGCTTTCTTCCACATTTAAGAAACAAACAAAAAAACAAAGGAAAGGTCTAAATAAAAGAGATAGAAGCACTATTGTGACAATAGGAGGAGTTGATTTATTGCAGAACTAAATAGATGAAACAAGAGGAATCTAAATTCTTAAACTTCAATGTAGTTTGTAAGAATAATGTTTCTTCTATTCTAACCAATTTAATATGCTGTAAATTATTCATTTCCTATTTTTTATGTAAGAATTAAAGGTAATAAGTATTCAAATTAGTAGAGTGCATAAAATAATTAAAAATTTATACCATTCAACACAGAACAACACCTTAATGTTTTATAGCAATTAAAAATATCTTTGATGATAATATTCATAGAAAAGAATTATAGGAAATAGGCATGCATTCACAAATCGTTGTATGAGAGTGCTTCTTAGTGTGAATAATAACTTATGTGAGATTTGAAAAATTTGGAAAATTTCACAAAATATTTTGCATAATAGTATGTAGATTATAGGGAAATGATTGAAAATTAGCAAACAATGATTTATTTAATGTACAGTATCTATCTTTAATTGTTCTGCAAATCCTGATTTAATATGTTAGGCTCTTGTTTTACATTTTCTTTATGTATTTATTTTTACTAATGCACATTAATTTTTATACTTATATATTTGTGTATTATATATTTTATATTTATATATTATTGAATTGGAGTGTGTCATTTCTATCCATGCACACAAGGTTGACGGTAGAATCCCCTTAGACTCAGATCCATGGAAATCATGATTGACAAAGAATTACTGAGATAGTGAGATCCAATATTATGCTGTGCTCAGTTTGACACATGGTATATATATAATATTAGAGAATCTCAGAATCCAATAGAAGGACAACTCTATAGAGCTGTAGCCATACCATTTGTTCCTCATCCTTTTATTTGAAGTATCAGAGAAATATCAATTTGCAATATGAAAAATGCTATGAAAAACAATAGATAATGGGAGAACAATCAGAATGGGTACCTAACCCACTGAAGATAAATGAATGAATGGATAGGTAGGTAGATAGAAAGATAGATAGATCGGTGGATGGATGGATAGATAGATAGATAGATAGATAGACAGACAGACAGATAGCCCAAAAAATCTCTACTCTCTCATAATGGTATTTTTTAAATAATATTGTGTCTTTTATCTTATTACATTTCCTATAGCTGATTTTATATAATTATATAACTGAATATGTGCCTCAATTTTTCTGAGGTCATCATAAGTGAAATTATATTCTACTCATATTTGGAAATTTGTCAGTATTACTATGGGTTTGATTTTGTCCAAACAGTATTTCACTGAATTTCAATTTGAACTATGAATTGTCAAACTTACTTATTTTTACCTTTCCAATGTGTGAAAATCAAGAAAAACTAAGACTTAATTTAAGAACTTGTTTATTAATAAAATTTTAATGAACTCTGAAACCAGTCATTCACATATTATCTCTCTTGAATAGTTTGCCAGAGGTATACTATTCAAGAGTAAAACATTTAAGTCTTGTGTGAAATAGATCAGAATGTCATTACTATTTTATGTATCCTTAAAAAATACAACACATAAACCTTAAGGTATTGTATTTACAGAAACATACTGGACTAAATTTAGTTTAATAATAGATATAGCTTCAAGAAACAATAACAAATCATTGACAGATGTAGACAGTATGAATGCCTGAAGCTTCCCTTAAATATTTCATAAAAGTAATAAGAAAATCACAAAGGATATAATAAAATCTAAGATCACCAACTAAGGAATACACAGGGGGTACCCATGGCTCCAGTTGGATATATAGCAGAGTGTTTCCTTATCAGGAATCACTGGGAAGGGAGCACTTGGTCCTGTGGAGGCTTGATGACCCAGGATAGGGGAACATTAGGCTGCTGAAACGTGAGTGGGTGGGCAGGTTGGGAAGCACCCTCATAGAGGCATTGGGAGATAGAAGAGGATAGAGGGCATGTAGGGGGAAACTGGGAAGGGATAACATTTGAAATGTAAATGAGTAAAATAACAAACTAAAAAGGATAAAAGAATAAAAAAATTAAAAAGTATCATTCTAAGACTTGGACAAAAATAGTTTCTAAGAACAGAAATTTCTGCTTGTTTATGAGTCACAGTGATTTTTGGCTAAAATGGGGAAATACAAACTAGAGTGTCACCAGATACAACATGGCTATACTGAATCAGAATCAGGCTGGATACTTAAAAGTGTCTATTTAAATAGTTTATCTGATCTTGATTTAACTCTTGTAAGTGGTATCTATCTAGAAAATCATCCATTTCATTTAAGTTTTCCAATTTTTTTGGAATACATGCTTTTGAAATAGGACCTAATGATTTTTAAAATTTCCTCACTATCTGCTGTTATGTCTCTCTCTCATTTCTGATTTAGTTCATTCGGGTGCCTTTTGCTTAGTTTGGCTAAGGGTTTATCTATCTTGTTGATTTTCCTAAAGAACCTGCTCTTGCTTTTGTTGATTTTTTTATTGTTGTCTTTGTTTCCAAAGAAATGATTTCAACGTTGATTTTTTAACTTTCTGCAGCCTACTATTCTTGGGTGCTTTTGATTCTTTTGGTTCTAGAGCTTTCAGCTGTGCTGTTGTTAAATGAGACTTCTCCAATTTCATAAAGAAGGCAGTCAGTGCTATGCAATTTTCCTCATAGCATTGCTTTCATGTGTCCCTTAAATTTGGGGGTTTTGTGCTTTCATTTTCATTGAATTCTAGTAAGTCATTGGTTTCTTTCCCATTTCTTTTTTGACCCAGATGTTATTGCATAGGGAATTGTTTATTTTTCATGAATCTAATGTTCATTCTTGTTTCTGTTTTTTTGTTGATGTAAAGTATTAATTCATGGTGATTTGATAAGATGCAATGGGGGATTTCAATCTTGTATCTGTTGAGGCTTGCTTTATGACTGAGTACATGATCAATTTTGGACAAGGTTTCATGAGGTGCTGAGGAAAAAACGTATATTCTTTTGTATTTGGATGAAATAGTTTATTCTTTATAATCCTTTATAATATGATACATAAACTCTTAATTTCATTATTTCTCTGGAAAATCTAAATGAAGTGGATGATTTTATAGACAGATATTACATTTTAAAAATAAATCAAGGTCAGGTAAACTATGTAAATAGTCCTGTAACTATTCCCCAAATAGAAGCACTCATTATTGGCCTACCTACAAGGAGAAAAAAATAGAGACCAAGTCAGAAAGTTTTAAGACAGCATAATACCAGACTTTTAGAAAAGAGGCAATACCAATACTCCTCAAATTATTCCACAAAACAGAAACAGAAGGAACATTGCCAGACTCATTCTATTAGGCCACAGTCACCCTGACACTTAAACCACACAAAGACTCAACAAAAAGAATTTCAGACCAACTTCCCTTATGAACATTGATGTTAAAATACTAACAAACTGAATCCAATAACACATCAAAAACATCATCCACCATGTTTAAGTAGGCTTCTTCCAGGGATGCAGGGGTGTGTTGAGGTTTAGTCTTTTGTCCTGTATTGTAATACAAAGTGTGGGATCCTAAGACTTGGTACTAGAGATTCTACATATAGATGCAAAAGATGTTGTGTGAACTTGCCTCCAAGTTATTTCTGATTGGTAAATAAAGATGCCCCTAAATAAGGCTTCTATAACCATAGTGGATCACCTGACCTTGTTATATGTTGGAACATCTTTTGGATGTATGCCCAGGAGTGTGTGTAGAGCTGGTTCTTCAGATAGAAGTATTTCTAATTTCCTCAGGAACTGCCAGATTGATTTGCAAACTGGATTTTACCAGCTTTCAATCATAGCCCCATCAACCATGAAGGAGTATTCCTCTTTCTCCACATCCTTGTCAGCATCTGCTGCACCTGTGTTACAGATCTTAGCCATTCTGATTGGTGTGAGGTGGAATCTCGGGGTCTTTTTGAATTGCATTTCCCTGATGACTAAGGATGTTGATCATTTCTTTAAGTTTTTCTCAGCCATTTGAGATTCCTCAGCTGAGAATAATCTGTACCCCATTTTTAATAGAGTTATCTGGTTGTCCGGAGTGTAACTTCTAGAGTTCTTTGCAAATTTTGGATATGCTCAATCTAAATCTAGGATTGGTAAAGATTTTTTTTCCCAATCTGTAGATTGCTAGAAACAACCTAGATGTCCCTCAAAAGAATAATGGCTGCAGAAAAATGTGGTGCATTTACACAATGGAGTACTACAAAGCCATATAAAAGAATGATTTCATGAAATCAGCAGACAAGTGAATCGAACTAGATAATATCATCCTGAATGAGGTAACCCTGAATGAGGTAACAAAAGAACTCACATAGTATGTACTCACTTAAAGGTGGATATTAGCCCCAAAGCTCACAAAGCCCATGACACAACCCACAGACCATTTGGAGCATAGAAATAAGACATCCAGGGTGTGGATGTTTCAGTCCTGCATTGAGGGCAGAACAGAATGGTTGCAGGAAATAGAGAGAGGGAATGCTGGGGGAAGAGACATGATGGGGAGGAAATTAGGGTACAGTATTAGGTGCTTGGAGGGGATTGGAGAGAGATACAGAGAGTCAAGTAATCGAATAAAAGTATGTAGCAGTTGGGGGAGAAGAACTGGGGGTAGACACTGGAGGGTTCCTGACACAAGGGAAGTGAGAGCCTCTTAGGACCCAAAAGGGATGACTTTAGCCAAAATAAGCATACAAGGGGAGATAGAACCTATAAAATCTGCCTCCAGGAGATAGGTATGGCCTCCAGCAAGGGATGGGTTCATAAACCCATTTCAAAATTTTGAACTCAGAAATGTTCCTGTCCAAAGGATAAACAGGGACAAAAATTGGAGCAGACTCTTGAGCAAGAGCCATCCAGGGACTGCTCCACATGGGGATCCATCCTCTCTGCAGACACCCAAACCTGAACACAGTTGCTGTTGCTAAGCTAGGATCCTGGTGTGGCTATTCCTTGTGTCAGCAACTGATCAACGCAGTTGTGGATGCTTGGAGCCAACCATCAGACTGACTTTTGGAACTCCATCCCTGGAGAGAGAACTGGCAGAAGGACTGGAGGAGTGGATGGAGATTGCAACCCCACAAGGAGAACAATGTTGGTTCACCAGACCACCAAGTGCTCCCAGGGACAAGCCTACCAAACAAGGAGTGTACAGGGTGGGATCCATGGCTCCAGATACATATGTAGCAAATTCCTTTTCTGACATCATTGAGAGGGGAAGCCCTTGGTCCTGTGGAGGTTTGATGCTCCAGCATAGTGGGATGCTGAAGTGGTAGGCCAGGAGAGGGTATGTGTGTTGTGGGGAGCATCAGAATAGGGGCAAAGTGGATGGGGGTGAGGGCAGGTGTGGGCTGGGGGTTGATGGACCTAACAACCCAATCAAAAAAATAGCATATAGAACTAAACAGAAAATTGTCAATAGAGAAATCTTGAATGACTGAGAAGCAGATACTGTTCAAACTGTTAGTGACCAGAGATATGCAAATCAATGACCCTGAGATTCCACCTTAAACCAATCAGAATGATTAAGATCAAAACCTCAGGTGACACCACATGTTGCAAGGATGTGGAGAAAGAGGAGCACTCCTCCATTGCTGTTCTGATTTCACAGTGATACAATCACTTTGAAAATGCCTAGTTATTCTTACCTTCCCTCTCTAACAATGATCCCCTGTCATCTACACAATTCCTCACATTCTTTCATTTCATTTTATGTTTGTTTGTTTGTTTGTTTTGTTCTGCTTAATCTATACACTGAGTTTAACTAATATGTATTCATATGTATGAATATAGTTCTGAAATATCAAGCCACTGTTAGAAAAAATGGAAAAGCAAGCTTACATATACATGAATATGATTAGGTCTATAGAAATTAATATATTTAATATATTAATTATCTATACAGAATCCACATTCTGTAAATGACATCTATTAGAAGTCAATAACAATAATCATAGAATGCAAGGTTCTTAACAAAAGTTGATTGAAGTTTTACAAACTTCCCTTATACAATGAAATTTTTCCTTTTGCTGATTGTTTGTGATATAATTTAAAACAGGCATAATTTTCCCTCTTGTGTTATATGTTCCATAAAGGATTGTTTCATCTATCTGGGATCCTTTGTATTTCCCTATGAATTTCATGATTATTTTTCTATATCTGTGAGAAAAGTCATAAGGATTGGTTTAGCATTGTATCTATGAATGTTTTTTGGAAGAAAGCTCATTTACAGAAGCTCAGACCAGGAAGATGTTGTTTTTCCAATTTTGAGTGCCTTCTTTAATTACTTTATTCATAGATTTAAATATTTCAGTATAGGGATCTTTCCTTAGTTTAGTTAATAAAAATTGGGATAGTTATTTAGGTTCTTTTTTTCTACTTTTTGCTTTTACTTTTTAAATGTTGTAGTGAGTGGTATTATTATTTGTTTAATTAACTATTTATTTAATTAATAAATGCACATTACTTCCAATGTTGCCCCTCATTCCTGTCACACCTTCACATTGCTCTCAGAATTCTCTGTCCCCTTTACTTCTGAGAATGTGATGCTCCCCCGACACCCCAAATTCCCCAACACTGGCAAATAAGGTCTCTGCAGTGCTAAACACATCCTCTCCCATTGAGGCCAGACAAGGCAGCCCAGTTAAGTGAGCCTATAATGTCTCCTCTTCAGTTGTTGTGGAAACCACATGAAAACCCAGCAGTACTTCTGCTACATATATGCAGGGGAAACTAGGTCCAGACTCTGTATGCTCTTTGTTTGGTGGTTAACTCTCTGAGGGTTTCTAAGGCACTAGGATAGTTGACTATGTTGGTTTACTTGTGGAATTCCTATTTCCTTCCAGGCCCTCAATTCTACCTGCTCTTCCATAAGAGTCTCTGAGCTCCATCCAATGTTTGGATGTGGGTCTCTGAATAGGTTTCAGTCAGCTGCTGGGTAGAGCCTCTGAAAGGACTCTTATGCTAAGCTTCTGTTTGTTAGCATAACTGAGTATTATTAATAGTGTCAGGGGCTGCTGCTTCCCCATCAGACTGGTCTCAAGTTGGGCCAGTTATTGGTTGGCCAGTCCCTCAGGATCTGCTCCATCCCCCTTCTCTGAATTCTTGTTTACAGAATAAATTCTTTTAAAAGCTGTGGAGTAGGTTGGTGTCCCTATCAATCCAATGAGGTTCCTGCCTGGATACAGGAAATGGCCACTTCAAGTAACATAAAGCACTGCTGTGAGTCTCAGCTAAGGTCAATCCCATTGCTTTCTGGGATTCTCTCCACCCCCCAGAATTCTGACAAGTCCTTGAGATTCTCCATAAGGGCATGACCCTCCTCAGCTTCAGATTTCCATTCATTTTCCTTGTGCTATGGCCCTATCTCCTTGTGCTCTGAGAGGCCAAATCTTTTAAGTTCAGACTCCATTTTAGAGAACCTGACATAAGTTTAAACTCAGGTAAACTAGCAGGCTGGTAATTAGTATTAGTTTCCAAGTTGCCCACCAACAAAACCCAAACATAGCTCCAGTCTCTAGGCTAATCCCCCAAAAGATCATCTTCTACTGGTTATACCTTCAATAAGACCAGCTTCTCCAGGTCACACTCACTTTTTCCAGGTTATTCCCCCAACAAACCTTTAGCCCCAGGATATAAGCCAACCCCCTGCCTAATAACCACCAATGCAAAGGAAAGCAGAAATTAAGTTTATGATATGACTCCCAGCACCAGCCAATTATGTTAAAGTCCACAGTAGCTTATCAATGAGATGATTGCACACTTATCTCCTGCTTGCTACTTACTATGAAGCCTTGCCCCATGAGATATTTAGGGCTCCACCACCCAGTAAATGAGACCCATATGACAGTGGTGCAGTGTGGGGAGCTGGGCTACCTCAAATTGAAATAGACCCTGTTGTGAGTTGCATCAGAATGTCTCCTGTCTGTTTTGGAGGGAACCACTAACATTTCCCTGGCACTACATTTGGTGCATTGGCCATGAAGTTCCTTCCCCATGACACACAGAACTACTTATCTGGAGGGTCTTGAAGCCAGCAAAACTAGTCTAGGTTTTAACGTTTTAAATGTGTTTTAATGTTTGTAACACTGTGTTATACTTCTTGATTCTTGCCTGTCTTAGTGCTGAATTTGTCTTGAGCTTTCTGTGAGATCTACAAAATGGAACAGAAGCCAGCTTGTGTAGAGATAAATGCGGTGTCTTCTAACTGTGCTGAGACAATTTATTTGTGTGAAACCTAATGGCTTCTGTTGCCATGGTAATTTTCTAGGTTTGAGCCATATTGCAGAAGGTTTCTATGCGGTCTGATGTTGCTATGGTAATTTTTTCAGGCCTAAGTAAACATTTGTGCAATAATGACAGTTTGTGTGTGTGTGTGTGTGTGTGTGTGTGTGTGTGTGTGTGTGTGTGTGTGTGTGTGACTGCCACCTTCTTGTTGGTTCTTGCTACTGCTGGCTGTATACTTCCAGGTCTGAGTGGTGCCACATCCATCTTCTTTGAGTATCACCTTTGATTGGTTCTTGTTACTGCAGGCTGTATCTATTTATAGATTTTGGTTGTTTTTTTTTTTTTTCTGGTTGTGCCTTTTTCTGTTCACTGATTCTGAATGGTGCCACATCTTTATAGGAACAAGGCCTTGATTTTGTTCAATGGCCAATTTGACCTTTTTGGACAGATATGTCTGGGAGCTGTGGCTAAGGCAGGGAGACTCTGTCTCCCTGAGACATCTTGTCTCTGTGGGAATGGGCTCAGGGGAGCCAAGATATGCCTACCAATCGGGTTCTTTTCTTGTGTGTGTGTGTGTGTGTGTGTATACCTCCTTCTGGTTGTTTCTTGTTTCTGTCTGATAGAAAAGGTGAGACTTAGGTTTGTGGCTGGTGTTTTGGGTAGCATAGAGAGGTCTTTTTCATGCGTGTGACTTTCTGGTAGTTTCTTGTTTCTGCACAATAGACAGGGAATATTTTATTTGTGTTTTTATATGCTGTGTTTGTGTTTCTCCTTACAAGTAACCAAGCAGCTATTAATGTTTGCTTCCCTCTAACTCACCCAGACTGGAATTTTAACATCATTGAAGGTAAAACTAGGCTGTGGTCTACAGTTAGGCTCTGCTGTAAGATGGCCTACAAATTTGGCCAGAGTGTATGACATTAGACAGGAGAAAATAAAAACCCTAGAGCTTTTTTAGAGATGGTCTTTTAGGCTTTTCAATAATACACTCCCATTAACCTTAAAGCACCAGAATCAAAGGCTGCAGTCATTCTAACTTTATTAATCAGGCAGCACCATATATTAAGAAAAAGCTCCAGAGGGTTGAGAGGTTGGGGAAAAAAGTCTGGGAGACTTAGTGTTAGCAGCAGAGACAATATATAATAGAAGAGAGAGTACAGAAAAGAAGCACATGAGAGAGCAGAATCAACAGATGCACGAAGTTATATTTGGTTCACCTATTGCCAAAAGTTTTTACATAATCTCAAGGGTGTCCAATGATCACAAAAATATGTTTGGCTTAAAACAGATCCACCTCTGGAGCTCCACCATCTTTAACCCTGAGAGTAAACCCTAGTCAAGAGACACTGCCAGGGCTCACAAGAGCTTTACTGAAAGGGTTTCTGTACTACAGAGTTACAGTGTGGATCCACTGAACATCTGTTTAGAGTTTAAGAAGATCCTGGTCAGCAGAAACAGAATTCAGCCTCAACACTCCCTCCTGTCACCAACTAATGGACCACTATGAATGCCCAAGGGAGACCACAAAGATATAGCCCTGTTACTGTTTTCATGAAGCTTCAGGAAGTCCCATGATTGAGCCTTCTAGTCACAAGACAAATTAGGGGATCAGAGCCCAAAATCTTTTAAATTCAAACTCTATTTTAGAGAACCTGACCTAAGTTTAAACTCAGGTAAACTAACAGGCTGGTCAACTAGCATTAGTTTCCAAGATGCCCCCACCCCCACCCCCAGCAAAATCCAAGGCTAACTCCAGTCTCTAGGCTAATCCCCAACAAGATCAGCTTCCCCAGATTACACCCTCACTGTCTCCAGTTTATTTCCCCCAAAAAACCTGGTACCCCAGAATAAAAGCCAATACACTGCCTAATGACCACCAATTTGTAGATGAGCAAAAAATTAAGTTATTATATGACTCCCAGCACCAGTCAGTTATGTTAAAGCCCCCAGTATCTTTCCAATTATGCAATTGCACACATATCCCCTGCTTGCTGCTTACTATAAAGCCTTGCCCTGATAGATATTTGAGGTTCCCACACACACCAAAACAGTCCTTTGTGACAGTGGTGCTTGGGGAGGCCAAAGCTAGCTCAAATAGAAATAAGACCCTGCTGTGAATTTCATCAGATTGGCTCCTGCCTGTTATTGTGGGGGTACCATTAACATTTCCCTGGCACTATAGCTCTCCATACTCTTAACTTGTGCATTCTCCTCCCGGTCCTCATCCTCATTCCCTGAATCTTCTTCCATCAAACTTCCTTCCCTCCATCTGCCTCCTATGGATATTTTATTTCCCCTTCAGTTTATTTGCTGTTGTTATATACAAAGGGTTTGAAATTTTATTAGTTGTATTGTTTCTGTTGTAAGATTCTTCATCAATTCTGGAATGTTTCTGGTGGTACCTTATGGATTTTTTATATATAACATATTGCCTGCAACAAAATTAATTTTAGATGATTTTTAATCTCTTTTATTTCTTTCTGTCACTTAATTGCTTCATTTAGGACATGAGGAAATACATTAAAATGACTGAGGACAATAGATTGCCCAATATTCTTCCTAAATATTTCTGTTTTATTTTTAGGATACTTTTTTTGAGAATTTCATAAAACCATACTCTTTTTGCACCCTTTCCAGCCTTCCCTCTCTGAACTAACTCCTCTTATATTTCCCCAAATTCTCTAAAATTTATAGCCTTTTCAAAAATAAATGTGGACATGCACATATGTATGTTTATATGTATGCATGCATGTGTATATATACATGTATATGTGTATGTGCATATGTTTGTGTATGTGTATATATATATATATATATATATATATATATATATATATATATAGTCAATATGTAGGTATATACAGACAGGAGAATACTGGCTAGCAAGCAAAGTGCAGGGAGCTTCTAGAGGCGAAAGCTTAAAGCTTTATTCCTTCTGGTTAGGATCTTACATACAGTTTTGAGATGGGTTGGGATCTAACAGCAGGTGCTTCCTATTGGTTTGCTCTGAGATGTTAGGAATTTACATGTGGAGGTGTTTGAGGGCACCTCCCCTGCATGATTGATGGCTATAACTCTCTCCATGGGGGTCTGTGGCTAAGTAAGAAGATCTTGGTGTTGGAAGCAGACAAAATTTCTACCAGCTCTTCTGAGTCCCTAGGGCTTTAAATTCAGCTTAACCTTCCCAAGCTTCCTCTCATAGTCCACCCCTGCCCCTCAAACACACACCAATTGAATATAAAAAAGACTTTCTTACAGCCAACAAACTAGTCCCCAACACTGACATTTTTTCTTTCTCTCCTCCTTCTTCAAAATTCTTTGAGCCATGAGTGTTGTATATGCGTCAGGCAGAACTCCAAAAAGTCCCTCTCCTAAAAGTTCTGAATTAGCTCATGTGTAAAATGTGTGTTCTGTGGTTGTGCTTTTAAAATGCATGTGCTCTGGGTGTAAAATTTAAAAGTGGTTTTGTTTGTTTGTTTGTTGATTGGTTGGTTGGTTGGTTGGTTGGTAGGTTGGTTTTGTTTGTTTTTGCAGTTATTTTTGCTTGCCCATGTGTATTTTTAATAGCAAATTCAAGGTCTTTTTTCCAAATTCATAATGTGTTTTATATGTTTAAGCTGCGTTGTAGCAACTGCTACAAAAGATGTGGCATTGGTTTACTAATAGGACACTTTTTTGTTACCTTCCTGTACTTGGCCATATGTGTTTTAATGAACATACTACAAGTTCACTAGCTCTTAAAAGTGCTGCATTTGCAAGTATGTAACTGTTTGTCCTAATCTCACCAAAAGATGTGGTAAGAAACTTCCCCCTTAAGATTTAACTGCAAAACTTAAGGTCAATTTCATGATTAGGTTTAGATTTAGGTTTAGGCTCAGGCATAGGCTTGGTGCTACATCTAGGGCTAGGGTTAGGGATAGGAATGGGGTAGGCCTAGGGTTGGTGTAGGTTACTTGTAGTTCTATTGGTAAGGGTTTGGGTTGGAGTTGGGGTTTTGTTGGGATTGAAGTAGGTCTACATGAAAGAGAAGACATAGTGATAAGGTAATGGGTAAGGGTAACGATAAGTCTAAGGCATTTGTTTTACACTCACTAGATTTCAATCTTTTACTGTCTTTATATTTTTTAAGAGACTAACTATAAAGGTGACTGTTTCCTGCTAAGATGGTAGAATAGGAGTTGCCTTTGCAAGATGCAGTGAAGAGTTTTGGTGAGAAGGAACAGCCAGTATCAAATTAAAAAAATGGACAAAAATTAATAACCATCAGAAATTTACAAAGGTACGTAAAGGATGCTGGGATAAAATTTTATAGTTCCATTCAACTAGAAAATTAATGATGTCTTTGTTTTTAATAGCTCAATTGTGTTCCATTTTGAAAATGAATCACATTTTCTGTACCAGTTCTTTGGTTGTGGGACATCTGGAAACAAATAATCCTGCTATGAACATAGTGAAGCACATTTCCTGTAGTATGGTAGAACATCTTTTTGCTATGAGTCTAGGAATGGTGTAGCTGGGTCTTCAGGTAGAACTATTTCCAATTTCCTGAAAGAGGGGTTGCACACTACGAGCAATCCATCACATACTCAGGTGGTTCATATGTGAACCTTCTCCCATTTTAACTTTTCACTGAAGTCTAGAGCCTGTGGAGGAAAAAAAAAAGGAACTGGAGCTTTGAGACTGGAGGCAGATTGAGAGGAGGCTGAGAGAGAACTGAAGACCTTAAGGAAGACATGATGGACCAGAAGCATGGGGCCAGGAGAAACAGCAAGTAAGAAGGGGTATTATAGCTGGAGAATAAGTAAGTGAGGTGTTAGAGCTCTTCAATCTATACATATAGCTTACAATTAAAATAATTAGATTGAGTTTTTATATGGGCATCTTGGGGTTAGAAATTACAGCATCAAAGATGTCAAAGACTAAAGAAGTTTGCAAAGTGAAACTTTTTTAAAAAAATCCCCAAATCATACCTGACCCCATTCCATATACACTCTCTATTAGGTCAGACCTTGTAGACTTGACTCTAGGACTGAGCTGTTATTGCTGTTATCATTTTAAATAGCTACTGAAACTCTGGCTCAGGGTTTTGTTGAAGCTTCAATGTGAGACATAAAAGAAACATAAAGATGGAAAAAATGGATGAAGATAAAAATAAGCAGGGAAAATCTCCACTGATTAGCTGTAGATGCACAAGCTACAACTGAATTGACACACTGAAAATTAAGAAGAATTCTTATTTGCCACTATCTTTGTGATGAATTATATTACTGTCAGCTACTATTTTTAGAATTACAATAGAAATATAATTTTAGCATTGTTCATGAGTTTAGAGGAATTCTAATCCAGTAGCATGTGTACATTGCCTGGAATATAGACACACCCATAGTACTCACTTTCAATCACAAACAGTGTCTAAGTGAGTGGCAGAAGAAGTGATAAATGAAAGAAAGCTTCAGCAGAATACAATATGGCCAATTATAAAAAGAACAGAGAGAAAGGGGAGGTGGTAGAAGAGAGAACTGAAGAGAGAGAGAGAGAGAAAGAGAGAGAGAGAGAGAGACAGACAGAGACAGAGACAGAGACAGACAGAGAGAAACAGAGAGGGAGAGAAACAGAGAGAGAGAGACAGAGAGAAACAGAGAGAGAGAGAAACAGAGAGGGAAAGAGAGAGAAAGAGAGAGAGAGAGAGAGAGAGAGAGAGAGAAGGGAGGGGGCAGTTTTACTGTGAGTTATACAAAGACAGGTTGAAGATGGAACAAGCTAGACACAGGTGAAGACAGAGGTAGACAGGGCTAGAATATTAGAACAGATTGCTAGAGGTAGTTTTAGGTCAAGTGGAGAAATTCAGTCATAAGTGAGAGAAACTAGTTTGAATTAATCATCTCAGAAAGAAGTTTTGAGGCAGACACATGAAGTAAACCATGTAGCCACAGATCAGAAAGAGCTAGAAAGGATGGATTCATTCAGCAGTAAGTCTCAGAGGCTAAAACAATTCTAAGCCTAAGTTATACTAATAGAGAGGTTACAATCTTCAAGGACTAGGCCTAGGTTAGCAGATGGAGGCAGTAAGCCTTAGAGACAACAATTATATTAGACAAATAAAAGTTACTTTTACATATGAGCTTGTTTATCGAAAGTTTTATCTGAGGAGCAAGAACACCCACCTCCTACTGAATGTGATAAGAAGCAGTTCATGTTGCAGTTAATACTTAAACCAATCTATGCTCCCAGTGGATGCTGCCTCTATACCTGCCCAAATGTTCTGGATCCAAGATAGAAACACACACGCACACGCACACGCACACACACACACACAATCTTTATAATTAATAATGCACTTAATGGCTGGTCATTCCTGAACCTCCATTTGGCTAACACACTCCCCTCCTGTGGGACTGCTAGCTCGGGCATGGTAGCTGGTTTTGGTTCTGTTGGGCAGAATTGTTCCCACGTGTCTTCGGCTCCAGGGGGTTGGAACCGTGGTTCTGAGGAGCAAAAGCATGGGAATTCAACTTAGTTCCTTCCAAGCAGCACTGGGCAGATGCTGGTCTACGAAGCATGGAGAGGTCTCTCCACATGGTGGCTGACAGACGCTGGACTGAGAAGACACTAGTGGTTCTGCCCAGGCGCAGAGGTCTCAGTCTGAAGGTCCTGCAGGGACAGGGCTCCTGAGTGGACACGGAGGCCAGTGGTCTTTGCTCTTGGGCTCCCAGAAGATGCTGAGGGCCACAAAAGAACAGAGACGTGAGCGGAAAGAGAGAGAAAAAAGCCCTGACAGCACCCCGCGGGAAGGAGACTCTTGGTTACTGTACTAGCTTGGCTGACTTGGAGGCTCAGCTAGCTTGCTTGAATTGGTGGCCTCCATGGCTGGAATGCAGAGAGGTCCGCTGGAAGGAGATTAGGTGGCAGCAGAGCAGCAGCGGCAATGGCTCATTAGTTAAAGGCCTTCTCCACGGTTCCCCATGGAGGGGCCCCAAAGACACAAGGAAATCAATGGTTTTAAAGGGTTATTGTCATGGCAGAAAGTGGAAGAATCTGGCTGTACCCCACCTCTCTCAGGGCAGACCTGAGTTAAATAGGAAGGGAGGAGTTAGAAAGGTCTGGGAAGGAATGCTTAATTGGCTATGCTCTCTGGCCTTTAGGTACCTCTTTAGTATGTAGATCTCTTGAGGCATGTAGTCACACCCTCTACCTGTCAAGAGGCTGATGGGTAACTTGTCCTATGTGACTGAAAGACACAGATCAATGGTAGGTTTTTGCCGCTTGTCAGAATCCTGGAGTCTGGGAGCATAGCAAAACGTATGCCATCCCTAGCACAGTCTCTGGCCATTTCTAGCTATTTCTCTACAACAAACCAAGCCATCCATTCATGGTCCCACACCCTACAATATTTATTATAAATCTATATTTTATCTTTGCTGCTCTAGACCCTTACAGACAGCTCTCTCTGGGCTTCTTTCCTCCTATCATCTGAATTTCTGCTATCAAGATGTGGTCTGACTTATACCACTCTCATGGTGGACTCCCATCTTCCTCCTCTCCTGGATTTCTTGCATCTGACTCCTAAAAGTCCTGCATCTGTCTCCCTGCCTAGCCATGGTCTGCTTCAAACTCCATTTCCAAATCAAAACAAATTGGGGCCAAGGACACACAGTTTCTTGCAAGCAGATATACAGATTCCCATGTAATGTGGAAATCTATGAAATCAAATCCTCAACAATCCCATTTTGACAAAACCAATTAGTAAACAAAGAAAAAAGCATAAAACAAAAATGCAAATTTCAAATTTCAACTTACCCTACTCCTAATGAAATCAAGGATACAAAAGAATATATATATATATATATATATATATATATATATATATATATGGAGAAATGGCAATTAAATAACTAAACCTCATTCATTATTGAAAGTATTGCTACCTGCTGTAGCTACTTTTGAATTACTGTGGTGAGTTAAATAAGTAACAGTGTAAATAAGCAACTAAGTAAGTAAATAAATAAATAAAATAACATATGACTCTGAAATTCCAGTCTTTGGCCTATGACCAAAGACCTCGACATTCTACACCACACTTAGTTGTTCAGTCATCTATTGCTATTCACAAGAGCAAAGAAATTTCAATGACCTACGTGACTGAATAATAAGTAAAATACAGTGGAATTTTATTTATGCATAAAGTAAAGTAAGATTTTGAAAATTTCATGTAAATAAATGAAACTAGAAAAGATTGTTGGAGGTGACTCAGAAAGACAAACAGAGATCTCACGCATTTCGTGCTGAGATGAAGAACTGTGAAAAACTAATGATCACTGAGAACAGAATGAGACTTCCTATGAGTATGCATGGCTTAAAGGAAAAGAAGCCATCAATTTGAGATAGAGCAGAGGGAGCATAGGAGTAGTTGAAGGGAGATGAGGGAATTGATATAATTACAGTACATGAGTGTGAAATTGTCAAAAATGAATTAAAAATTAATTTTAAAAGCATTTTATGTTCTCGCTAATAAGTGGATATTAGCCAGAAAAGATACAGAATACCCAGGATACAGTCCACAGAACTCAAAAATGTTAACAAGCCAAAGAGCACAAGTGTGGATGCCTCAATCTCACTTGGGAGGGAAAAGAAGACAATCACAAGAGGGGGATGGGAGGAAGAAAGGGACCAGGGTGAGAAAGGAGACAGTGGGGAGAACAGATGAACATGATCAGGTGTGTGTGGGAGAAAACAGAATTGAAACCTTGAGGGCCAGCAGAAAGAATGGAAACAGGCAATGTCATGAGGTAGGAGGTAGAGGGACCATCCAGAATGTGCCAGAGACCTCCTGGGTTGTGGGAGACTCTTAGGACTTAAAGGAAAAAACTTTAGATGAAATGCCCTACAGTGGAGAGAGGGAACTTGTAGAGCCCACCTCCAGCAGAAAGTCAAGACATCAAATGAGGAATGTGGTTGCCATTCCACAGTCAAAAATTCTGACCCATAATTGTTCCTGTCTGATAGAACTGCAGGGATAAAAATGGATAAGAGCCTGGAGGAAAGGAGGCCCAGTGACAAGACCAAATTGGGATCAGGCACAAGGGGATGCTCCAAGGCTGGACCTTATTACTATGAGGTGCTCACACAAAGTAACTTATCATGACTGCCCTCTGAAAGACACAACAAGCACCTGAAATATTCAGATGCAGATATTTAACCGAACTAATGAAGATAAGCTGCTGACCCCTGTGGTTGAAGTAGGGAAAAGCTGTAATTAGCTGAGGAGGAGGGCCACCCTGTACGACAATAAGCAATCTCAACTAATCTGGACCCCTGAGATCTCTCATACACCGAACTATTAACCAGTCAGAATACATCAGCTGATATTAGGCCCCAACACAGCAGGGGACTTCCGAGTTTGGGTTCAGGCAGAGAAGATGCACCTAAGCCTCAAGAGACTGGAGGAAGGTAGTGGGGAAGTCTGGTGGGATGGGGAGTGGGAGACAGGGTTATTATTATTATACAGATGGGGTGTGGGGAGGAGGTATGGGATGTGGAAGAGTCAGTTGGGTAGACCTGGAGGAGGATGAAATCCAGACAGTAAAAGAGATAAAGTAAAAATTTAAAAGGTATCATTTCTATACTTAAGAAAGATGTTTATATTTCTAAAGTAATGTTTATCAAATACAAAGACAAGCGTACATAACATGATGGGATATCATCTATTGGCATAAGAATTTGTGTCATCCATACTATTAGTATACATTTTTGATTCTGATAAACATATAACGTACTAGGTGCTTAAAATTTAGTTGTAATTTGTAATAGTAAAAATTATTAAAGAATCCATTCCAATATGTAATAATAATGACAGGTGGAGTCAAATAAATATTTCTATGTATTTCTAATTTTGCTGCTGTAATAAATAATCTTCACACAAGTTTGGCTTACATGAATTATTTTCTTTCAAGTATTTTCTTCAGTGCAACACTGACATCCTTATTCCTCAGGCTGTAGATCAAGGCGTTCAGCATGGGTACAATTGTAGTATAAAACACAGAAGACAATTTCACTTGGTCCATAGAATACAATGATATTGCCTGTAAGTATGTGAATGCACCTGAACCATAGAAGATACAAACAGCACATATGTGAGAACTGCAAGTACTAAAAGCTTTAAACTTGCCCTCTCTGGAGTGAATGTAGAGGATGGTGGCAATAATGAAGATGTAGGAAGTAATAATTGTCAACACTGGGACAAAGACGTTCAGTGTACCAAAAAGTAGAATCAATATTTCATTGATATAGGTATCAGAGGATGCAAGTTGCAAGAGGGGAAGAAGATCACAGAAATAGTGGTTAATCACATCTAATTTGCAGAACTGAATCCTAAACATGAATCCAGTGTTTAAGGATGCACAGAACACAGCAAATATATATGTCCCTGAAATAAGAGAATAGTACATTTGATAGGACATAGTTACATTGTAAAGCAAGGGGTTACAAATGGCAACATAGCGGTCATATGCCATTACAGCTAAAGTGTAGCACTCTGCAATGCCAAAAGTAGTGAAGAAATAGACCTGAGTCATGCATCCAGGGTAGGAGATGAGGTTCTTCTCTGTCACAAAACTCACCAGCATTTTAGGAGTAATAATTGTTGACTGACAGAAGTCAATGAAGGACAGACTACTGAGGAAAAAGTACATGGGTGTGTGCAGGTGGGAACTGAGCCCAATCAATGTGTTCATGCCCAGGTTCCCTGCCACAGTGATCAGATAGATTCCTGTGAAGAAGAGGAAGAGGGGCAGCTGGAGTTCTGGCTTCTCTGAGAGCCCAGCCAAGAAGAACTCAGTCACTGTGCAGTAGTTTCCTGCTGCCATGTCCTCTATTCAGATCTAAGGAGAAAATGATGTGTAAGCCAATTAAACAGTAAGATTTTATTTTTCTTTTACATTTACACAAGATCCCATATAAATTTTTCTGTATTAGTATATGTTTGCCCTTAATATAATTACCTTAAGATTATATATATATATAATTTTATTATAATTTTAAACATATACATAAAATTAAGAATGCATTTAAAATACTATCACTGAATTACAGCTTTAGAATTTTCAAGAGTTGGCCGAGCGGTGGTGGCGCACGCCTTTAATCCCAGCACTTGGGAGGCAGAGTCAGGGAGATTTCTGAGTTCGAGGCCAGCCTGGTCTACAGAGTGAGTTCCAGGACAGCCAGGGCTATACAGAGAAACCCTGTCTCGAAAAAACAAACAAACAAACAGACAAACAAACAAACAAACAAAAAACAACAAAAAGAATTTTCAAGAGTTCAAAACTATACCACAAATTTTAGATGTTGAGTGGGTATTTGTATGGGAAAATGTTCCACTGTGTCAAGGAAGTAAGATTTCCCCCAAAACAGTGAATTATTATCTAAAATCTAATTTCAAATGGGATTTCCACATCTCTACTTTTAGACATTACTATTTTTCTAATGCTTAAGAAACCTAAAATCTTTGAATACTCAAAAGTGAAAATTAATTCACCTCTGGAACAGCCATTGCATTAAATATTTGAAACTTGGTGCTACTAGGATTAAGTAGTAAACACATGGTGCCACTAACAGAGGATTAAGGTTTGGGAACCAATTCTTGAAAAAGTATCTGTCATTATTGGTTACCTAATAAACTCACTAAGACAATGTGCCCATATCCACTCCCATTACATACCAGAAAAACTGATAGCTAATACAATGTATTTTTAATTTTTACAGTGTAAAGAAGTATTATTGGCATCTTATCACTCAAAAATCTGCAGTATCATTTTTGCATTCTATGTTCATAATGACAGTCTCCCAAGGGGAAAAGTGGGTATTTCTGCATATTAATATTAGAGAAAGAGACTCAACTCAGTTCTTATGTTTCCATTTATATGTTGTGAACTAAAAATTCTTGTCAGGCAGAAACACATTAACTAGGGAAAATATAATTACTGTCTTCTATCTTTTTAAACTTTAAACAATTATTGATTGTGTATACCAGAGAATGCCTACAGCTGAGAAACAACTTCAGCAATGTGACTGGATATCATATTGGGGCAAGATGCTTCATACCCATCATAGAAAAAAACCCACCAAGATGAAATCTTATGAACATCTATTCCCCAAATGCAAGGGTACCCATGTTCATAAAAGAAACTTTATTAAAGCTCAAAACACACACTGAACCTCACACAAAAATAGTGGGAGTTAAAAAACACCCCAATCTCAAAAACAGACAGATTATTGAAATAGAAATTAAACAGAGACAGAGTGAAACTAACAGAAGTTATAAACCAAATAGATTTATCACATATTTTCAGGACATTTTACTCTAAAACAAAACTTCTAAGCACATCATGGGACCTTCTCCAAAATTGAATCAACCATAAAACAAGTCTAAATATATAAAAGAAGACTAAAATACTCCCCTGCATTCTATCAGATCACCACAGAAAAGAATGGACTTCAATTACCACAAAACCAAGAAAAAGCCCACATAATCATGGAAACTGAAAAACTCTCTATTCGATGATTAATTAATTGATCAGGGAAGAAATAAAGAACAAAAATTAAAGACTTTTTAGAATTCAACGAAAATTAAGGCAGAACATACCCAAACTTATGGGACGCAGTGAAATCAGTACTAAGAGGAAAATTCATAGCACTAAGTGCTTCATAATGATATTTGAGAGGTCCTACACTAGCATCATAATTACATATCTGAAATGTCTAGAAGAAAAAGAAGAAAAACACACCCAAGAATAGTAGAAGGGAAGAAATAATCAAACTCATGTCTAAAAACAACCCATTAGAAACAAAGAAAACTATACAAAAAATCAAGAAAATTAAAAGCTGTGCTTTTTTTTTTTGAGAAAATGAACTAGATAGATTAACCCCCCCCCCGACAAATTAAAAAAGATCACAGAGACAGTATCAAAATTAACAAAATCAGGAGTGAAAGGAGAGATATAACAACAGAATATGTGGAAATTCAAAAAAATTATCTGATCTTACTACAAAAGCCTGTGCTCAACAACACTGGAAAATCTAAATGAAATCGAGGATTTTCTAGAAAGATACTACTCACCAAAGTTAAATCCAATCAGGTAAACCATCTAAACACTCCTGTGACCACTAAGGAAATAAAAGTAACCACAAAAAGGCCAGTGCCAGAAGGTTTTAGTTCAAAATTCTACCAGACGTTAAAAAAAGAGTTAATACCAAGACTCCTCAAACTATTTCACAAATTGAAACACAAGAAAATCTACGTAATTAACTGACACTTAAACCACACAAAGACACAACACAGAAAGAACATCAGACAAAATATGCTTATGAATATGAATGCAGATATGCTCAATAAAATTATTGAAAACTGAATACAAGAATACATCAACACCATCATTCACCATGGTAAGTAAGCTTAATCCCAGGAATGCAGAAATGGTTCAATGTGTGAAAAATCCATCAACATAATCCACCAAATAAACAAACTCAAAGAAAAAAATCACATCATCACCTATAATATTTTGTAAATGCCTTTGAAAAATTACATCTCCCCTTCATGCTAAAAAAAATTGAGATTAGGAATTCATGACACACACTTAAACATAATAAAAACAATATATAGCAAACCAACAGCCAACATCAAATTAAATGGAGAGAATCCAGAAACAATCCCCTCAACATCAGGGACAAGAATAGGCTGCCCCACTCTCTTCCTATCGATTCAATATAGTAATCAAAGTTCTATCTAAGGCTACTAGACAACAAAGAAGATAAAAAGGGATACAATTTAAGATGGAAGAAATGAATGTATTATTAGTTGCAGATGATATTAATAGTATAAATAAGGGACACCAAAAATTCTACCAGAGAATGCCTACAGCTGAGAAACAACTTCAGCAATGTGGCTGAATATCAAATTGCTTCAAACAAATCATTTGATTGTTTCTTTATTCAAATGATAAACAGGCTGAGAAAGAAATTAGAGAAACAACACCCTTCACAATAGCCACAAATAATATAAAATGTCTTGGTGTATCTCTAACCACACAAGTGAAAGGTCTGTATGTAAAGAACTTAAAATCCCTGAAGAAAGAAATCAAAGACATAAGAAGATGGTAAAATGTCTGATGCTCATGAAATGGTAGGATGAGCCTAGTAAAAATTGCTTTCTTACCAAAAGCAATCGAAAGATTCAATGAAATCCCCATTAAAATGCCAACACAATTCTTCGGAGACATGGAAAGAGCAATTCTCAACTTCATATGGAAAAACAACAAACAAACAAACAAAGGAACAAACAAAAACGAAAACCCAGGATAGCAAGAACAATTCTCAATAACAAAAAAAAAACCATTTGAGGACATTACTATACTTCAGTCTTAAGCTGTACTACATATAGAGCAACAGTGAGAAAACTACATAGTATTGGTACAAAGTCAGACAGGTCAATCAATGGAATGGTATTGAAGATACCGAAATAAACCCACTCATCAATGGACACTTGTGGGGTGGTGGGCAGTGAGAAGCAGCTGGGTGCTTGGTCAAGCATAAGCCTCGAACCCCGCACATGTTCGGCTCTGCTCCCGGGCCCTGGTTCTTTTCATTCAGCTTTATCCCTCTACAGCTCCTTCCATAGAGAAGTCTATGGCCTTCAGTCACAAGGAACAGTGCCTCAGGCTCTTCCACATGCAGATGAGGTATCTCCAAGCTCTCAGACCAACTCAAATAGGCATTATCTGCTGCCAGACCCTAACCCACCCTGAAACTATATAAGGGCTCTATTTAGGGGAAATAAAGTACTCAGGAATCATCCTGGTGTCTGAGAGTTTCTGTCACAAGAGCTGTAACACTTGGGGAGAAATCTGCTCTCCCAGAACCTGCCTGGGACACCAAGCTGCCTCCTTGCCAGCTAGCCGTCTCCTTATCCACCCAGCCCAAGCCTGGGCTGGCTCAGCTCAGAGAGACAGGTGCAGCACCTGGGAGTGACCAGGCAGCGACAACAGTGAGAGAGCAGAGGCAGCAGTGGGGACAGGCAATCTCCCCTCCCTGCTTGCACTCTGTGCCCTTTGGCCTGGACCTCTGACACCAGGCCAGACCAGAAACCAACGGAGAGTGGAGACACAGGTGAAGCCAGCAGCAGAGACAGTAGCAAACCCTTCCTGCTCTCAACTTGTCCCCAGCCGGGAGATAGTCGTGGGATGCCCTCCAGAATGAGGGACCCACAGACACTTACTTGACAAAGAAGCCAAAACCATACAGTGGAAAAAAAAATAACCTTCAATAAATGGTTCTGGCCGAACTGGTGTTCTACATGTAGAAAAATGCAAATTGTTCCATATCTATCATCTGGTACAAAGGTGACATCCAAATAGATCAAGGATCTCAAAATAAAGCAAGATACACTGAGTCTAATATAAGAGAAGGTGGCACATAGTCTAGATTGCATTGGCACAGGGGAAAATTTCCCGAACACAACACCAATGACTTAAGCTCTAAGATCAACAATTGATAAATGGGACCTCATGGAACTAAAATTCTTCTGTAACGAAAAGGACACTGTCAACAGGACAAAATCTCAAACTACAGATTTGTAAAAGATCTTCACTAACCCTATATTTGATAGAGAGCTAAAATATTCATCATACTCAAGATGGCAGACTCCAAAACACCAAATAAACCAATGAAAATCGAGGTACAGAGCTAAACGTAGAATTTTCAGCAAAGGAATCTTAAATGGCTGAGAAGCACTTAAAGTTCAGCATCCTTACTCATCAAGGGAAGGCAAATGAAAATTGCCCTGAGATTCCAATGTGCACCAATCAGAATGGATAAGATCAGAAACTCAGGTAACAGCACACATTGGCAAGGATGCGGAGAAAGAGGAGCTCTCCTCCATTGTTGATGGAATTGTAAACTGGTGCAGCCTTTCTGGAAATCAGTATGGCTGTTCCTCTGAAAAACTGGAAATAGTTTTATCTGAAGAACAAGCTATACTGTTCCTGAGAATATACCCAAAAGATGTTTCACTCTACCACATGGACACATGCTCTACTTATATTTATAGTGGCCTTATTTGTAATAGTCAGAAGCTGAAAACAGCCCAGATACCTCTCAACTGAAGAGTGGATGCAGAAAATGTGGTTCATTTTCACAGCGGGATACTTCACAGCTATTAAAAGCAAGGACATCATGAATTTTGCAGGCAAATAAATGGAACTAGAAAATACCATCCCGAGCAAGGTAACCAAACCCAAAAGGACATGCATGGTATATACTCATTGATAAGTGGATATCAGCCAAAAAGTACAGCACACCAAGATACAACTAACAGACCATTTGAAGTTTAACAAGAATGAAATATCAAGTGTGGATAATTCAATCTCAGTTAAAAGCAGGAACAAAATAATCACAGGAGGCCGAAGAAGGAAGGGACTCGTGTGGGAGAGGGGATAAGCAAGGCAGAGTCATGAATTGGAGAGACAGAATAGAAGCCCAGCAGCCAAGAGAATGAATGGAAATAAGCAATAGTTGAGGTTGGGGGTGGTGAGAAGCACTAGAAAATCCAAGAGACTTTGGATTAAAAGGCTCTCAAGATCCAATGTGGATGGAGATAGCCTAACTGCCCAACCATGGGGAGATAGAATCTGAAGCGATGCCAGTAGATACACACGAACCCCTGCTGAAGAATGGGGCCAGTCAACCATCTTGAAAATTTTTGACCCAGTATTGTTCCTGTTTGAAGGAATTGCAGGCACAATAATGAAGCAGAGACTGAAGTACAGGCAATCCAGTGACTGGCCTAATTTGGGTTCCATCCCATATGCAGGCACCTGACACTATTACTGATGTCACGTTGTGGTTGCAAATAGGAGCTTAGTGTGACTGTCCTCTGAGAAGCTCTAACAGAAACTAACAGACACAAAATCAGATATTTGCAGCTAATCATTGGACCGAGCAGTAACTCCTATGGAAGACTTAGGGGAAGGAATGAAAGAGCAGAAGGGTATTGCAAGACCATGGGAAGAACAAAAGTGTCATGGCTAGTCCATGGCCCCTGACACAGATGGCTACTTTGTCTGACATAAGTGGGAAAGAATGAACCTAATCCTATAGAAATTTGATGCCCCAGGGAAGGGGAATTATGACAGGGGTTAGGTGTGTGTGGTTGCATCGGTAGGGGTGGGATGGTGAGTTGGGAACAGCTTCTGAGAAGCAAAGAAGATAGAATATAGGTAAAGAATTCGGTGAGGAGGTCTAAGAATATGGAAACATTTGGATTATAAATAAATAAAATAATTAAATAAAAACAAAAATGAAAAGTTGAAATGTTTTTTAACCACTTACTTCTTGTATAGATAACAACATAAATCTCAAGAAAGCTCACAGATTGAAGTACACAGAGTAAGACAGAAGGTCTTGCAAACAACACAGATGAAATTAGTTGCAGCTTTAGAAGAATTCAACTTCAGTTTCCTTAGAAATAAACACATAAATGTCAAAACATACAATAATTTTGATCATACTATGAGAGCAGCCAGAAAGATTGTAAGAAACATAAAATAATGCAGCAATCTGTGATGTATTTGGTTATTACAACAACCCAGCCAGTGCATTCCTGATTTCAAAGCAGCAGTTTCTGCTTCAATGGTGCACATTAGACTGAGCCCGTAAATAATACATCATGACTTTGTGAGGAGATGGACCTGACACTTCCACTCCCCATTAAGATATGGGCTACTAATAGTTCTAAAATGAAGCAGACATTGCTTTTCAGTTTTGTTCTTACTAATAAGAGAACTATATACCACTGCATACTTCTAAACTTATAGTCACACAGATGACAGTAAAAGTAAATTGGTCAGAAAACAAAGCAAAACTTCATCAGTGTGGAAAAGACACTTGTAGGTAGGATGGATTGTATAAAGAAGACTGGACAGAAGATGAAGGACATACTAATCAGTGTGTGTGTGTGTGTGTGTGTGTGTGTGTGTGTGTGTGTGTGTGTGTGTTTTGGTGTGTGTTTGAATAAAAATTTCAAAAACTTTAATAAAAATAAAAATTACTGAGCATACCATCTAAATTTAAAACAGCAGCCCTCTTCCAATGGGTCAGGAATTACTGAAGGGAATTAGGAAGCCTGGGAGATCCAGAGGTGGTGGATGACTACAGGAATGCAATGTATCTGGGCCCAATGGAGCAGAGTCACCGTGATTGCTCCAGCATGCACAGGACCTATGTAAGCCCACGTAGACCAAATGCTCCCATGGAAAGGGAAGTTATACACAGAGTTCATACCATCTGAGGAGATATTGGCAGTTGATAATTGCCGAAATAACATTCTAGTTTTCTCTCATTTGCAGCCAGACAAAGTCACTATGCAACAGAGGGAAATCATGTAACCCCTAAAATATGAACAGAACAAATTGGCCATGGTGGGAAATCAGTAACAAGATAACACAAACCTGCATGGGATGAACAGGGAAGAAGCATGGGCCTCAGAAGACTTGGAGAATGGATAGTGAATATGATCAAAGCCTGCCTGTGAAAATGTAAGAGTTAATTATATATTTTAAAGCTTAAAAAGATAAAAATGAGGTGACAGACCCACAGTGATTAAATATATCTACAAAACATTTAATGTGAAATACCTAAAATATTTGTAATATGGAATACTGTAAGAACAACTATGTTTAAAGTAAAATAAATATACTATTGAAAAATAAACCTTATAAATAAGATATGTACAAAGTCAGTCAGTGAAGAGTAAATTTGTATACAAGAATATGCTCATTATATTTAAACACAAATGCAATCAAAATGTAATATTATCATACAAGGATATTAAAAGAGACATTGAAAAATTTTATCAATACCTAACCCAGATGAGAAGTATCTAGACACATCACACAACATGTGTTAGTGGAGTAAAATGTAAAACCTTGAAACTTTGTAAAACTGGCTTACAACATATTGTAAGTGTGAGGACACATCTTCTATGCACTTCAATTATTGTTTCTTAGTTTATATCCAGGATAAATGGGAACAATTTTCTGCATAAAAAAATTGTGAAAAATGTTCTGGCAGCTTTATTCTTTCATTGTTAAAAGGTTTGGTAAGAAAAAACCCAAATATTCTGTTGTACGTTTTGTATACAATAGAATTCTAGTTAACGTTTATTGGGGAACAAATAACTCAGGCAGTCATTACCATATAATTCAAAAGCATGGTATTATTTGTATAGCCATGAAGTACAGTTTTTAAATCAGGTTGAGCTTGCACAGGAATTATGTATATTGTCACAATCACTGTGAGTTCATATGTGTAGCGGTCATCTGTGCACAGGAATTGTGTATATTGTCACAGTCACTGTGGGTCCATATGTGCAGTGGTCATCTGTGCACAGGAATTATGTATATTGTCACAGTCACTGTGAGTCCGTATGTGCAGTGGTCATCTGTGCCTGGATGACATTGTTCTCTTACAGTCATCCACCATGTTGGGCAACTAGGTTCCCTCTTTTGAATTTGAATTCAATGGGAAATAAACTATACTACTATCCAGATGACCTTTTGGACTTATTTGCCATTCCCATCCGTAATACATGTCTGGCACATTGAATACATTTTTATTGTACTTTTCAGAATAAGGGAACAATTACATGAATGAATGGTAGTATTTGGCCTCTTTTACTTGACTTCTTTCAGTGATTGCTCCAGTCCTTATAGTCCTAAATAACAATTGTGAGTATGTGAGAAATACACACTACCTTACAACTCCCAAAATATTTAATATCAAATTTCCTTTGCTCCTTACCTATGGCATTCATCCTAAAATAGAAGTAGGCAGGCACCAAGCATTCTACAATTAGTATTTAAAGACAAGACCTAGTCCTCAATGACGACAGTACCTGGTATGCATCTCAAGTCACCCTCTTCTGAAACTTACCTAGTCTGTGCTCTGCAGTTTTAATTTCATACCCACTTTTAACTGAGCAGTTATGAAGCTCTATCCTGAGTTTAACTTCTTCAGGTACTGTATGTTGCAAAATAAATATTCCCTAAGGACATTCATTATTCTAGAAATGTTTGAATGAGAAAAGTAAGCAATTATCACTGCTAGTTCCCCAATTGCCAAGTTATCCTAAAATTAATTCTCTGTAATTTCTAAACTTTCAATTCGTAATAATGATTTAGTGAATATGGATCACTGAAGAACTGTGTTAAAATGTTTATTATGATCCAGCATATGTGTATGAATGTGAAAATCTTTACATTTCTTAGGAGCCTCTGGCTGATACAACAAAGCCCAGAGTGAGGTTACCAGGTTTTACAGGAACAATAAGTTTCCTGATCAGTTATATGATATTTATTATGAGTTTAACATTATTTAAATAACAAACCTATTCACGAGAATATTATTAACCTTTTCCCAAAGAACATAAACTGCCTTGCTTTCTTCCACATTTAAGAAACCAGGGAAACAAAAGAAAGATCTAAATGAAAGAGATAGGGGCACTATTGTGACAATAGGAGGAGTTGCATTATTTCAGGACTAAATAGGTCAAAACCAGAATAATCTAAATTATTAAACTTTCAAAATAGTTTATAAGACTAATGTATCTTCTATTCTAACTAATTTAATATGCTTTAAATAACTAATTATTTTTCCTTGAATGCATTAAAGATAATAAATACTCAAATTAATAGATACCAAATAAAATATAATTAAAATTTTATACCATTCAACACAACACAACACTTTAATGTTCTATAGATATTTAAAATTTCTTTGAAGATAATTTTCATAAAAAAGAGTTGTAGAGAACAGATATGCATTCACAAATTGTTTCACTAGTGTGCTTACTTTGTGTGAATTATAACAGGTGAGATATGAAAAATTTGGAAAAGTTCAGAAATCCATTTATATAATAGGATGTAGATTATAGTGAAATATTTGAAAATTAGCAAATAATAGTTTATTTAATGTGCAGTATCTTCAATTGTTCTGCAAATCCTGTTTTTAATATATTAGGTTCTTGTTTTACAATTTTTATATTTATTTTTATCAAGACAAATTAATTTTGTACATATATATGTGTGTGTTTTTGTGTATATATATTGTATTCCCATTAATGTTATATTTTTTTCATGAAAATTTTAGGCTTCTAATACATTTTCTATTAGTAACTGGTCAATTTTGTCATTTAGCTGTAAAGAAAATTCTGATTTTAAAATTTTCATGTAAATAAGTGAACTACTAAATACTGATTAAGGTAACACAGAGACAGAAAGACAAACAACACATGGTCTCCTTACTACATAAACCAGATACTAAAAAGTAGATGGTGGTGGTAGACATCTTCTGCAGATATCAGGACAGCATGGTGCAGGTGGTATGGAGAGGGAAAAATATTTGGGGGTCTTTTGAGAACAGGGTTGGAATATCAGTGTAGAAGGAGGAGTAAGGAAGAGGACAGAGAGATAAATATCAATAATGACGTTTGAAAAATCCATCAGAAAACATATAATTCCATGTTTACTTGAACACACACAAACACACATGTCCCAACATGTATATGCTATTGTTATTGTCCTTAGTAGCTTCTCAGAAACTGAAAGCAACTAAAGATATTAGATGATTTTGACACAGAACTCATATGAATCAAACTGGATTTGATATAGAAGTCTTCTTTCCAGGAACTAAATTTCTTAAGAAGGAATAGTGAAATCCAAGTTGACAAGGGTGTAAAATAATTATTATATCCAGTTGCAACATTCATAAAACTCAATAATAACCAGCAAACCAACTAATAGCTAAAGATACAATAGTGCAAGTTACATCATGACAGGAAAAAAAAAAAAGCTATCAAATCGTTCTAAAGGCCAACACAATAGGGGGAATTCATTACCTGGTTTTATAAACATAGTCAACTGTAGGGCCATGAAATGGGTCTTGGTTTTGGTTGGCTTTTGGAAAGCCAGGAGACCCAACAGGTGTCCATTGCCTATAAGGGACAGGCATCTATTCTACCTCTCCTAGATCCAGGCTCCTAACACATGTTGTGGAACTCCATTAACCTGCAGTGTTCAGTCACATTAAGGGAATGCAGCCCCACCCAAAGAGCACAGGTAGAGGGCATGACTACAGGCCTCAGGCCCTAGAGAGACTTACATACTAATGAGATGCCTAAAGGCCAGAGGGTGGAGCCAATTAAACATTCTTCCCCAGCCCCTCCCCTCTCTCTCCCTCCCTATTTAACTCAGGTCTGCCCTGAGTTTCACAGGGGTGCACATCCAGATTCAACCATCATCTGTCATGCCAATAAAGCTGTTTTGGAAACCCATGGACATTCTTGTGTCATTGGGGCCTCGTGGTGGTGGAGAAGGCCTTTATTGAACCTCTGTAGCCACAGCCACCATGCCTAGCTTCCCACCTGGAAGAACCTCCTGCGTTTCCAGTCAACTACCCAGAGTCAACTATGAGTTTCTGGTGAGATTAATGAAGCTAGAGGAGAACCTAATAGTGTCATCTACACAAACTAGTATAATTTCTAACTGCATACATAGTTCTTATTGGGTCATCCACAGATAATTGTAACTCTTCTTACATCATATGAAGACAATTACAGAACTTCATAACTAGTCTAAATAGATGAAATAACTGCGGGGAGGAGAGCCGCAACTCATCCATCTACAACACTACCTTCCTGCTTAAATGAGAGTAAACATTTCGAAAGGAAACTAAATATTCTAATAACCAGAATACAATGAAGTCTGTGGAAATAATGTGTCTCCAATGCATAGCAGAAAAGTGAAACTTAATATCTCAAAAATATAGTCTCCTCAAAATGAGTTTAAAAAAAGAAAGAAAAGAGAAAACAAAATACCATGTAACATACCAATGTAGTTGGGGGAAATCTCAGGGACCCCATTCCTAGATGGGTAAATAGGGACATTAATGATCCTTGAGAAGAGAGTCAGTCTTCCTATGGGTATTTATGAATGAAAGGAAAACAGTCCATTGATTTGAGAGAGAGCAGGGAGTTTATGAGAGTGGCTGAAGTGAGATAAGAAAAATGATGTAATTACAGCACTTACATATAAAATTTTCAAAAATGAATTCAGAATGAATAAAATAATATCATTTTGTTGTAATTAAGAATGGTATTTATCAATTTAAATTAATGTTTACAAATGTTAAGAAAAATTATATACCATGATGGGGCTATCAACTATGGGCGTAAGCATCCATGTTTCCTTACTACTTGTTTACATTGTTGATACTTAGAAACATATGACATATTAGGAACTTAAAATTTAAAGTTGAAATTTGTAATAGTAAAAATTATCAAAAAGTCTTAGCAAATAAGTAATAATAATGACAGCTAAGGTAAAAATAAATAGAATCAAGTCAATTGATGTACTCTAGATAACTTTCCTCTAAGAAATGTTCTACATGTGACTTCTGTTCACATGAGTTTTTTTCTTTCAAGTATTTTCTTCATTGCAACACTGACATCCTTATTCCTCAGGCTGTAGATCACAGGGTTCAGCATGGGTACAACCGTAGTGTAAAACACAGAGGACACTTTCCCTTGGTCCATTGAACTCACTGATGATGGCTGTAAGTACGTGAATGCAGCAGAACCATAGAAGATAGCGACAGCAGAGATGTGGGAACTGCAGGTGCTGAAGGCTTTGGACCTACCCTCCCTGGAGCGAATGTGGAGGATGCTGTCAATGATGAAGATGTAGGAAGTAATAATGGTCAGCATTGGGACAAAGATGTTCACTGTACCAAAAGATAGAATCAACATTTCATTGATATAGGTATTAGAGCATGCAAGCTTCAAGAGGGGAAGAAAATCACAGAAATAGTGGTTGATCACATTTAATTTGCAGAACTTAATCTTAATCATGAAGCCTGTGTTTACAGATGCACAGAGCACAGCAAATATATATACCCCTGAAATCAGGGAAGTAAAAATCTGAGAGGACATAGTTGTATTGTAAAGCAAGGGGTTACAGATGGCAACATAGCGATCATATGCCATTACAGCTAATGTGTGGCACTCTGCAATGCCAAAAGTGATGAAGAAGTAGAGCTGAGCCATGCATCCGGGGTAGGAGATGATGTTCTTCTCTGTCAGAAAACTCAAGAGCATTTTAGGAATAACAATTGTGGACTGACAGAAGTCAATGAAGGACAGACTGCTGAGGAAAAAGTACATGGGTGTGTGCAGGTGGGAACTGAGCCCAATCAGTGTGATCATGCCCAGGTTCCCTGCCACAGTGATCAGATAGATTCCCACGAAGAGGAGGAAGAGGGGCAGCTGGAGTTCTGGGTTCTCTGAGAGCCCAGCCAAGAAGAATTCAGTCACTGCGCAATAGTTTCTTGCTGTCATGACCTCCATTCTGAATCTGAAGGAGTAAAAGTATAGTAAAACTGTTAGAGTGACTTTTTTATTCTTTCCCATGCATGCAAATTCCCTATATAAATTATCTGCCTTAGAACTCCTTTGCCCTGTATATAATTGCCTTAACTGTATCTTCTTTAACAAATAAAATTTCTATTACTATTATTTTTAAACATATACTTAAAAATTAAGAATGAATTTCATAGAAAACACTGTCACTGGATTGCAGTTTTCAAAAACTTTGTGATTTCAAAGCAATGCTTCTAATTTTGGATGTAAAGTGGTTATTAGTATAAAAAAACATATAAGCCTGTGTTGAGGAAGTAAGCCTCCCCCGCCCCCAAAAAAACCCAGTAAATAATTTATTCAGAATCATATTGTTCTAAGAGATTTCCAGGATTCTTGTTTTTAGACATTCCATTTTTCTAATTCTTGAGATACACAGTCTTTAAATATCCAAATGTGAAGTTTCGATATTAGGTAGTGGACACCTGGTCCTACTGCGAAGGGGGTTTTCAGTTCTTGAGAGTCATCAGTAGTAGTTATATAGTGAGGCAAAGACAAAATACCCATACTCACTCCCATTATGCAACAGTGACACTGTATTTTTTTGTATTTCCACATATTAAAATTAGAGAAACAGACCCAATGCAGTTCTTCTCTTTCCATTTAAATGTTGTCAACTAAAAACAATGGCAATACAGATATGTATTAATTAGGAGAAATGTAATTATTATCCTCTATCCTATTGAACTGTGAACCAATTAATCATTGTGTACACAAATTAAATTCCTAATTACATTGAGTTTAGTTAATAAAATTAATTAAATTATTGAAATGTAAAAGTGGAAAGGGATCAGGTATAGGGGAGAGACAGGAGAGAAGGCCAGAGGGGCAAGAGAATGAACAGAGATAAGCAGTCTCTGGGGGAAGGGGGTGGAGGGACCCTCTAGAAAGGAGAAATAATTCCTTCAACTCCTTCAGTCTTTCTCTAACTCCTTCATTGGGGACCCCATTGAGAACCCAGTGCTCACCCCAGTTGCTAGCATCCAAGCAACTGCCTCTGTGTCAGACTCTGGCAAAGCCTCTCAGGAGACAGCTGTATCAGGCTACTGTCAGCATGCACTTCTTGGCATCTGCAATAGTGACTGGGTTTGTTGAATGTAAATTGGATGGAACCTGGGGGCGGGGGCAGTCTTTGGATGGCCTTTTTTTCAGTTAACCACATGCCCCCGCCCCTACCACAGAGCTCCCAGGGACTAAATCACCAAACACACAAGGGCTCAATGGCTCCAGCTGCATATGTAGCTGAGGATGGCCTTGTTGGGCATCAATGGGAGGAGAGGCCCTTGGCCCTGTGAAGACTCAATGCCCCAGTGTAGAGGAATTCGAGGATGGGGAGGCTGGAGTGGGTGGGTGGGGGAACACCCTCATAGAAGCAGGGAAATGGTGGTGAGGTAGGGGCTTTCAGGGGGAGGCAGGAAAGGGGGATAACATTTGAAATGTAAACAAAGAAAATATCCAATAAAAAAAGTAAAAGAAAAAGAAAGAAAGAAAGAAAGAAAGAAAGAAAGAAAGAAAGAAAGAAAGAAAGAAAGAAAGAAAGAAAGGCTATGCTAGATTATAGGTGGACTCTAACAACTATGACTTCTTTTTATTGGAAACACTTATACTACAGAATTGGCAAAATTATGAGAAAAGCAATGTAAGAAGGTTGTAGATCATGTTCAGTTCCTCAATAATATCAAATAAAAATTGAAAAAAAATTGACTTCTAGGATTAAAGAGCTAAAGTTTAAATGACAACTTAAGGGGTCCTTAACATGCTTCAGCAGGTAAATGCTTGCCACCAAGCCAGATGATTCTGATCCCATAATGTCAAATTGTTTTCTGACCTACACAACATGGCACAGGTGTGCTCACCAAATACATGAAAACAAATAATTAAAAGTAATAAAAATTTATAGTGTTACTCAATTTATAGTGTAAATAGCTGCCTGAAGCTACTAGCGATAGCATTTCTCAGTATGGTAGTCAAGCCATTCCTGTATCTTTTATTTACTTTAAACTTATGAAAATTATAGAAAATAAAAAATTCTCATACTCCAATGTATAGTTCTAAACTTAAGGTCACACAGATAAAAGACATAGTTAAAGCAAATGGTTCAGAAACAAAACAAAAATTGTAACAAATGTTGGAAAGAAACTTGTGGGGACAAGGAATTGTAACGGGGAATACTAGACAGAGGATGATGAACGTGATACTAATCAGAACGTGTGTGTGTGTGTGTGTGTGTGTGTGTGTGTGTGTGTGCATTCATGCATGTATGAGTGCAAGTGTATGTGCATGCATGTGTGCATGTATGTGTGTGTGTCTGTGTGCATGTGTGTGTGTCTGTGTGCATGTATGTGTGAGTGCAAGTGTATATGCGTGCATGTGTGCATGTATGTGTGTGTGTCTGTGTGCATGTGTGTGTGTCTGTGTGCATGTGTGTGTGTTTGTCTGTGTTACTGTGTGTATCTGTTGGTACATAAAATGTTGTCAGATACTTAAGTAAAGACAAATCTTAGTGAGACTATCATCTAAATTTAAAACTACAACCCTCTTCCAATGGCTCTGGAATCACTGTGAAGAGGGTTAGGAAGCATGTGAGATACAGTAGTTGATGACTACAGAAAAGGGAAAGCAGTGCATCTGGGTACAGCAGAGGAGTTGTTAACAGTCACTATGATTTTGGCAGCATACACAGGATCTACGCAAAGCACAGCAGACCAAGTGCCAGCATGGAAACGAGCATTCACCCTAACAATCTATATACCTGCTGAGAGAGGGCATACCAGTTTCTCTGAAAGTGTAGTACCAGACAAGATGATTATGTGACAGAGGGAAACCATATATCCATGAATATATGGAAGGGACAAATTGGCTGTGATGGAAAAACAGTAACAACAGAACACAAAGGTACAGAGGAAGGGAAGGAGCATGGACCTGAGACTGAGAGCGAATGTGATCCAAGAATGTTTATGAATCTGTCAAAGAGTTTATGAAAATATTTTAAAGCTTAAGGGACATAAAAATGAGGTGACAAACCCACAGTGTTTAAATATATCTGCCAAAGGATTTTCTACAAAATACCAAGAATATTTGTATAAGTGATACCATAAGCACAAAGTTTTAAAGTAAATGTATTGAAAAATAAACATTATAAAGAAGATACCTACAATGCCAATATGTAAAGAGTAAATATGTATATGAGCATATGTGCATTAAGATTAAACTGTGTCAACTAACCTGGACCTCTAAGACCTCCCAGAGACTAAGCCATCAACCAAAGAGCATACAAAGGCTGGTCCAAGATGCCCTGCAGATATGTAGCAAAGGACTGCCTTGTCTGGCCTCAAGTGGAGAGGATGCACGTAATCCTGTAGACACTTGATGCCCCAGGAAAGGAGCATGCATAGGTGGTAGGAAGAAGGGGGCACCCTCTCAAAGGCAAGAAGTGGGGGGGGGGGATATGCTGAAGAACTCTGGGAGGAAGAACCAGGAGGGATATAACATTTAGAATGCAAATAAATGAAATAATTAATTAAAAGATTGATCATTAATAAAATCAAAATGAGATATCTTCATACAAGTATATCATAATGGCCATTGAAAAGCTGTGGCAATACCAAATGTGGACAAAGAATAGCTAGATGCACCACAAGCCACATGTTCATGGACTAAATGTAAAACCTTAAAACTTTGAAAACTTGCTTGACAGCATATTATAAGTGTGAACACATATCTTCTGTGCATTTTAGTCATATGTTTCTCAAGTTTTATCCAGGATAAATGGCAACATTTTTCTGCATAAAAAAAGATTGTGAAAAAATGGTCTAACAGCTTTATTCATTCATTATTAAAGCTTTAGTATGAAACAACCTAAATATTCAATTGTAATTATTGTGTAGAATGAATTCTATTTAGCATCTGTAAAGTAACAAAGCACTCATGCATGCAATAGTATATATTTCTAAAGCATATTATTATTGGAATAGCCATAAAATACATTTTTCAGTCTTGTTGAGCTTGCACAGGAATTGTGTATATTGTCATAATTACTGTAAGTTTATATGTGCAACTGTCCCCTGTGTCTGGATGACATTGTTTCCTTTTACACACCCACCACATTGGGTAAATGGGTTTATTCTATGAGAGTTGCTGGCCAGTGAGATTCCATCAACTTCTGCAAACATCATGAGCTCTTCTTCTTATTATTGGTTACACTCCAGGACTCATTGGTATGACCTTGTTGATGAGGACATGCTGTAGTTGAAAAACAGCATGAAATTATCATATCTGGCTTGTCCTGAAAATTTCATCATTAATGGCTAGCTTTCCCAATGCTGGAAGATACTGTGGAGACTACTGGAGCAAAGAAACACTCAGCAATCTTATTCAGATGTATAACCTTTAAGCTATGTTAATATCTGAAATGTAATACATTCTTATTGGGACAATGGTGTCATGAGTATAATGGAACTATTGAAACATTTTCTGCTTCATTTCTATACCTGACACTATTCTCATACCAAAGACCTGTTGCTTTTTGAATATTTTAAAAGTATTATCAAAGCATGTTAAGGATAATAGTATTCAAAAATAGACACTATTTTGAAGCACTTATATTTTGGTTGTTTATATTTTAACTATATTGTTCAGTTATTCATATGCACAATGACTTTGTGGGTGCTGTTCTAATAGCTATTGCACAATGTACAGTAAAACTGGCACTAAAAATTGTGATTGTCTTTTTATTACTTTAATTTTTCAAAATTGAGTCACACCTTATCTCTCTAGCTATGATACATTTTCTTTGTGATGCTGTACAGTTCTAAGCGTGCTTTTTCTTATGTAAGTGCCTCACCAAAAGCTTTATATTTGCTAGTCTTTGCATGTCAAACAATGTATTATTTATTTCTATTTTATTATCATGTGCCCTTACATTAAAATATATTTCAATGGAATTTCTAAAATTAAAAAATAAAATACAAATGGCATAAAATATGAACAAGTTAGCAGCCAATATCCAGAAGTCAACCTAATACAATACAAGCAATCCTCATATACTGTATCTTTCAAGTAGCCCCAAGAAATCTTGTAGAAAAATGAAATAAGAGAAGAACTTACCATAGTAGTGTTTTGTAATGCCCTATATGGAAAAAATTAAGCCTAACAGATTTATGGATAGGTTTATCATAATCCAATTAGTGGATGTCATATATCAAGTCATATCAGTTAAGACAAAATACAGCAACAATCACTATAGCCCAGTGTTAAGAAATATGAATCTTAAAAGATTACAAGTAATGGAATCAGTACACATCTGGAAGTATATAATACTCAATACCAAGCTTTCCTCTTGAATCTCTTTATATACAATATGCACACACACATCATTGGCAGATGCCTACATTTTCTTTTTAAAAATAATTTTAAAATAACAAAAAGTATTTATAGTTTTTATGTGTTTCTTTATATGAAGCTTGAGTGTACAGGTTTATGGTATGTTGTGCTGCATATTACAGAGACAGAAAATAAATTTGGACAGCAGGTTTACTCCTTCCACAATGCAGGTTTGGAAGACAGATGTAAGATCACCAAGATTGTGTAGCAAATGCATTTACCCTCTCTCTGAGGGAAGCATCTTGTCTGCCCAGTTAGTACATTAATTTCTAAGAGAGTAAAGTATGTAGTTATTTTTCATGCAGATGTAAAATATGTATTAATAAAAAGTACATATTAACTTATGTCCTCATTCTCTTATTCTTATAAGTCACATAACATGATTACAACATTAATAAAATTATCCAATGCAAAAATGTAAACATTGTTTCACAAAGAAAGTAAAATGTATTGCATTTTCTGTTGCAGTCTTAGCCTCACCAAGAGAGAATTGAATCTCTGCAAGATAACTCCTGTTTAATCTGTAGCTCTGCTAAGAACATCACAAAACTATAAATAAGTACTTGTTATTCTATTCCTAGGCTCCCTGACTTTTGATATTATATTAACTGTCCAAATTATACACTTAGTTACATTAAGCCTATGCTATTATTTCAATTTTCATTGGTATATTTGGAAGTTGTGTTTTATTGTAAATAGACTGGTAGCTTATATAGCCATTGGAATACTCTTAAAATTATTTATTCATGACTTATAATTTATTTAACATAGAGCCCTTAATCCTATGACAAGTTGCATGAATAGGAATGTCTTATGTGGTAGCATGTAGAGATTTAAAACACAGAAAATATTTAAAATAATAATGTACAACTTTAGAAATATCAAATGAGTTTTCCACTTGGGATCCATTACATTTAATAAAATCATTCTAATACCATGCCTCACAGACAGTTTAAGCAAATTTTCCTTCCCTGTCCCCATTTCCTCCCTCTTTGCTCTCTCTGTGTCTTTTACTCTCCATATCTCTCTAAATGTTGCTGAATTACAAAGGAAATAAAATGACCTTCGGTTACTGCAGCAATCTAAGTTAAAGTGACATGTACTCTGTTTTAAAGAACCCACAACCTAAATCTGTCTTTTTAATACATATGCATCATAACTTGGATCTGAATATGTGATAAAGCACATTACAGATAAAAGAAAAGTAGCAGGACAAAGCAATATACTTTGTAATAGAATTATTATTACATTCTCATGCTTTTACACTAAATACAGAAGTGTACCAATATTCACAGTGATGCTGCATAATAAACAAAAATTTGTGTAAATTCACAACCATAAAATTTTGAGTGTCATCAATGCTACTCAATGTGTTCAATATTCAAAGATTTCATGCAAATGTTCTTATATATTTCATGACAATGTTTTTGCTAATTCAATTTATTCCAATGTCTATAGATTTTCATATTTTTCTCTAAAAATTCATTTTGCTGTCAGAATGTCTTATGTTCCACAATAATTATCAGAATAAAAGAACACCAAAAATGTTCTACTTTAGCATGTGTGTTTCAAATGATGTACTTAATCAACATCTAGTGTGATAGGCTATAAATTCTTCATGCATACAACCCCTTCTGTGATGGACACTTTTGGCTACTTACAGTTCCTAAACTATATTGAAGTTATCCATTGTCTACATTTTAGAATGATGTTCACTAAGTATCACTAAGCACTTTTTCTCTGTCATTTGGTAAATATATATTTTCTTTTATACTCCATCTAAAACTATGGCTGGCTGACATGGTGTAATTCTCCAAAATTTTGCAATAGACTTATCCTTTGTAATACGTACTCAGGATGTTTTAAGTTATTAACCTCATTCGTTGGGAAATACACTCCACTACTAAATAGATGACCAGTGGGATTTATTTTTCTGTCTCCTTAGTAATACATGTCTGCCAGATTACAGATTTTTATGGTACTTTTAAGAATATGGGGATAATTAAATAAATGAATGTGAATATTCAGCTACTTTCTGCTTGAGTTCAAAGAGAGATTGTTCTAAGCCTTATAGTTTTAAATAATTGGGAGTATATGACACAAACTTGCTCACTTTAACTTTCCTCAAATTCTCAATATCAAGTTTTATTTGCTACTTGCCAATGGCACTATTCCTGGAATTGGGAGAAGCAGGCAGCCAGAATTCTACAGTTAGTATTGGAAAACAAGGCCTAGTTCTCAATGGCAACAGTACCTTTGTATCTGGTCTGCATCCAAAGTTGTCTTCTTCCAGGACTTACCTAGATTGTTTCTCTGCAGATTCAGTTTCAGACTCACAATCACCCAAGCAGTTGTGAAGCTCTGTCCTGAGTTCAACTTCTTCAAATACTCTATGTCAGGAAATAAATATTCCCTAAGGATTTTCATTATTCTAAAAATATGCTAATGAGAAAAAAGCAATTGTTAGTGCTAATTCCCCAATTGCCAAGCTATTCTTTAAATGGATTTCTGAACATTTATTCCTAAACTTTCAACTCCTAATGAAGTTTTGAGTACATGGACCACTGAAAAGTTATGTAGGCAGGGGGGAGGGGATAGGGGATCTGTGGAGGGGAAACTGGGAAGGGGAATAGCATTTGAAATATAATTAAATAAAATAACCAATAAAAATAAATTTAAAAGAATGTTTACTTTGACCCAGCAGGTGTAGGTAGGTCAGTGGGACATTCTGATTAATACAACAAAGACTCCAGTGATGTAACCACATTTTAGAAGACAATGCCTTTCTTGATGGCATATGATATTTATTATCATAAATTATATAAATAAATAATAAATAAATAATTTATTATCATAAATTATTATTAAATTTATTATTATTTAAGCAATAAATCTACTCACATTAATATTATTAACAGATTCACCAAGAAACAAAACTCCTTTGCACTGATCCTGATTTAAGAAACCATGAAGAAATGTAAAATGTTCTAAATGAAAGTGATGGGGGACCCACTGAGATTATAGAAGCAGTTGAGTTATTTTATGACTAAATAGTAAGAAACAAGAACAATATGAATTGTTAAACCATCAAAATGTTTTTAAAGACTGAATCAAAAGTCTTCTATTCTGAAGACATTTTCATTTGCTTTTTGTAATTTATCCCTTATTTTTCTTCTGCAAGCATTATAGATTGTATATATTAATAGAGAGCATATAGCACATAATTAAAAGTATTGCATTCTGCCTAACACAACACTTCAATGTTCTAAAGAAATTCAAAATACATTTGATGCTAATTTTCACAGAAAAGATTTATAGCAAACGGGCCTGGTTTAACAGAATAGTTATACTAGTGTGTTAACTTAGTAAAAATAAAAACTTCCATGAAATATGAAAACTTTTGAAAATTTCTGAAAAAGTTTTGCATAATAGTATGTAAATTATAGTGAAATAATTGAAAGTTAGCGAATGACAGTTTATTGGATGTGTAGTAGCTATTTTCATGTGTTCAACATGTTAATATGTTTTTGCCTCGTGTTTTAGATTTTATTTATTTATTTATTTTTATTAGCACATGTCGCGGCCTGAGCTGGCCCACGTTTGGGTGCCAGAAATGTTGAGAACTGCTCTACCCCACATTTGGGGTCCAAAATGTCTTGGACCGTTCTGTCAATGTTGGAACCCGCACTGCCAAAAGCCTTGGGGACTAAGTTGTTAGAGCCTGCACTTCTCCAAGCTGCTCCAGTCTGCGGGTCAGGGTTCAGCAAGATAAAGAGTGAGAATGGATTCGAAGAATGGAGATCAGACAGAGTGTTATTCAATCCTGTTTATTCTTCAGTCTCTCTTCCTAGTACAAGTCCCAAGTCTTGAGTTCCTAGTCCCTAGTGCCTCCAAGTTCCAAGTGCCTAATACCTAATAATCATCTTCCGAGTTCTCTAGTCCAAGTGTCTTCTTCCTCAATGCCTAATTCCTACTCCAAGTTGTACTCTAAGATGTACTTTCTAACCTAATTCCTAGTTCCAAGTTGTACTCCCGAGTGCCTAATAATCTGTTGCAAGTTGTACTCTCTGAAATGTCTGATAATCTGTTCCTAATGTCTATTCTTCTTCTGGCTGCCTCTCGCCTTTTATATGTCTCAGTTCTAAGCCATGCCTTCAAGTCAGGCCTTTAATCATGCCCTCGGGTCTTGTCTCTAAATCTGATCTCTAAGTCACACCCTTAAGTCACACACCTTTAATCTCTTAGATCCTTGGTATCTAAACCAAGATGTTATCAGAGTGTGCTCAGCTGTTGTAGGCTGATGTAATCAAATCTCTTGTCAGGGTATATGGCTCTAGACGGCTGCAAGGATGATAGCCGCCTTCTGTCTGCTCCCCACAAGCACACATTAATTTGTATACATATATACATATATATGTGCATTACATTTTATAAATTTATATTTGAGTTTCATTTTCATCTATGGATGATCCTTTAACAGTAGATTTTCCTTAAGCTCAGGTTCATGGAAATCATGAATGAAATATGCTGAGACAGTGAGGTGAGACATCATGCTGTGCTCAATTTGACAGAAGACATAATATTAGAGTCTCCCTGAGTCCTACAGAGGGACAACTCTATAGAGCTTTTAGCCACACCATTTATTTTTCTCTCTTTCATGTTAATCCTAAACAAACTCAGCATAAAATATAAAAAAAGCTTGTAAATAAACATAATAGAATAATTGGAGAATAATCAGAATATTTAATCAGCCCACCAAAGATGTATGAATGGATAAATACAAAAAAACCACCCCAACTCTACCCTTTAGTAACATTACTATGGTTAATAATATGATGTTATTCATTTTGCCACCTTAACTATAGTCTATTATATATATATATATATATATATATATATATATATATATATACACCCAAACAGATAAATGATTAGCGATAGAGATAATAGATACAGACATAACGACAGATACAGATTTCTGACTTTGTGTTCCTTATTTATAACAAACCTCTAGATTTCTCTAAATATTGTGGCACTTCTCCCTCTGCAAGAAACAAGCAAAAATGATACTAGTTTGAAGGAAAACCATTATTTTTTACTACATTGATTTTTTTCTATATAACACATGATAGGAAATACATAGTCCTTAGAAATTAAAAAAAATCAATTTAGAGAAAAATGTTAACACTTAATTTAAAATGCCTTTTCAATCAGCATGCTTTTGTTGTAGTGAGGTTGAATATTTTAAAGTAGAAAGCTGACATGGTTGAAATTTCACAGGTTTCACAACTAGATAAAAAGCTAAAAGTAATCAATGACTAATTGGCTGCTGAGACATGGAGAATCAGCCTTCTCTATGGATGAGCTACCTGCTAGTTTATCCTTTAGTTATAATAATATGTATATATAGAATTTTTGTACCAGTCAATATTTTCTTATTCAGTTGAATAAAGGTAACCTGATCTTAACAAATAATGTATTTTATGGGATATTGAATATTATAGGGAACTGTATTGGACTGTATCCCACAGTCACAGGAACTCGGAGAACATCTCAATATTTACCTTAATGTGTAAAGTTTTAAGGTCTTATCTCCCACTTATTTCTTAAAAATTTAATTCAATCAATAACTGTATTATGTCATATATTTATTACTGTGATATTTAGGAATACATATGTGTAAAGAAATTCACACTTGCATGCAGTAACAATTAGTAAAAAATAAAGGTTGTCATTTGAAAGAAAGTATGGAAGGGTAAGTAGGAGAGTTTGGAGAAAGGGAAAAGGAGGTAGGGATGTTTTAACTAAAATGCAACTCAAAATAAAAACAAAGACAAATAAATTAGTATGAGATTTTTAGAAATGGTAACAAATGTTAAAGATTCAAAGAATTGTTTAGGATATTAATGTGTACTTATGTTAAAACAAATTTAAAAATATAAGCACACAATTTCCTATAGGTGGTCAGCACACAAAGACAAAAGACGATTGCCCTGCTCTACAGAATGTTAATCAAACAATACTTATGGTGTTTGGGGAGTTCCAGCTGGAATACAGCTATTATGTTATTGCTCCATAATTGTGAAGGTGGGGCTGGCAATAAAGCTGTATTAGAGAATAAAAGTGTAAAATCTATAGACGCATATGCAGGTAAGAACAGTTATTGGGAAAAAAAGAGGTCATAGATTTGAAAAAGATTAAGGAGAGATACATGAAGGCTTTTGAAGGAGAAAATGAAAAAAATAGCACAGAAAAATAAGATCAACAACTCAGGTGACAGCACATGCTGGTGAGGATGTAGAGAAAGAGGAACACTTCTCCATTGCTGGTAGGGTTGCAAACTGGTACAACCACTCTGTAAATCAATCTGGTGGTTCCTCGGAAAATTGGGAGTAGTTCTACCTGAAGATCCAGTTATACCATTCCTGGGTATAGACCCAAAAGATGCTCCACCATACCACAAGGACAAGTCCTCCACTATGTTCATAATATCAAAAACTGCAATACGATTTTAAAATATTAGAGGGAAAACTTTTCTTCTTAGTCCCATGTATTATAAGATATAACATTTACAGAAGATATGGTAAACAGGACTTCAGTCATTGCTTATATTCTTCCTTTAAATTTACCTTTAACACTGTACACTATTTTAGCATGCATATAACTCTCATGGCCATATATGAGTTATATTTACTTTTAGGAATGTATTAGTTATATATGCATCATTATAAAGCACATAATAACTTTTCACTAAATTTCATACTTTACAATTGTATGATGCATTGCATAGTGTTTTAAAAATATTTATCAAGTATGTCAACAGCTTCAAAATGACTGTAAAGTATAACAGCTTGACCTAAAATAAGTAAACATAGAAGTATTTTTCTTGACATTCTGCTGAGTTAAAAAGTAAGATGTATGGGGAAGCTGTGGACCTAGAATGTGAGTCTTGAGAAATAATTACCCATACACCTCTGTCAAAATCATATATAAGAAAGAGCAGGGGAGTTTCCAGTGGAAGGAGATAAGAACTTATATTTAAATATAACCTTCTTTGTTGTGTTGAAATATTTCCCTTTTCTCTCACTTTCTTCTAGCTTGGAATGTGTGAGACAGAATAAACAAAACTTAGCTTCTAAGTTACTAATCTTTATTGATAATAAAATTGATACCCAAAACCACTTGTTGCTTCCCCAAAGTTAGTTGATATGAAGATTTTAAATACTGTGCTGAGAAAATAAAGATCTGATTAGAAGGCATAGTGATGATGACCTTCGGCTACAATCTCATCCCTCATGCTTTAAGTAAAATCTGTAACCAAAATTTCTGTTTTCTCTTCTGATTCTCCATTCTGCAATGCAACCAACTGATAGAATTCTAGCTTCTCTTTAAAACAAAAATTTAACAAAAGTATATGAGTTATTGTCTAAAAATTAAAGCACTGGATTTTCTCAAATTTTAAATGCATATGCAACTAGTGTTACTTAAAGTAAATTCTGGTGAAGAAAACATGTAAAAACAGGAGAAATAGAAAATATATAGTATTTGGACTTTTTAACGTTTATTGACATGTTATTAGATAGTATGACAGAGTCACTAAGTATTTTATTTTTTGATACTTTTACCTGAGGATTAAATAAAAGTAATTTTACTTCAGATTGTAGCTATTAAAATGATAGAGTATGACAATATTTATATGAGTTTCCATTATTGAAACTTTAAATAGTTCCTTGGATTCTGAGAATTTCATACTTCATGTTTTAATAATATTCATATCCTTCAGCCACTCTTTCTAGGTCAATCTGCTTCCCTGTTCACATAACTGTGTGCCATTTTTCCCTCCTCATATCAAGTCCAATTTTTCAGGCCCACACATTTTGGTTGTATGGAATTCCACTGGAACACGGTTGATTTATGAGGGGCTATACACTTGAAGAAAAGTGACCCTCATCTCTCAGAAGCTATCAACTGCCATGAGATCACTGCTACAGGCATAACTTTATGATCACTTCTGATTGTCATTTCATTATTCCATGTACTTTGGGCTTGCACACATCTTGTGCATGCTGTCACATCTTACCTAGTCATGAACCATGTAAGACAAAATAACAGTCAGATTAGACTGATATGCCCACTTGTGAAGTAGTGGTATGAAAACTTTGAGGAAACTAATCACTTCCTTATTGTTCCTAAGGCGCACATCACAAAAGGAAATTTATATGATTGCCAAAGCCAAATCAAGATCCTGTTTCTAGAAAAGTAATAGACCCTAGGGACAAACCTACCTCTTATATGGATTATTAAAACTTTTGATGTACTATTTTCAAGTGTAACAATGTTTGGCAAATCCTATAGATTATGTTTTGTCTTATTGATGATGCTACTCCTTCCTTGGGGTCATGATTTGGGAGTCACAACACACTGCTTCAGAATCAGAATAAAGTTTATGTTAATATTTTTCTTAGTATCTTTCTCTGCTTATCATAATCACTGAACACTGTGGGACAGTGGGATTCATTTACCCTTCCAACCAAACACTTTGTCATAATTTTCTATGTACATGATCACTTCAAAATATAACTATCCATAATGAGTATATTCTTCCTATTACAAATCATTATGATAAAATTTTACTTGATATTTTAAAGTACTATGATTAAAATTGCATCCACATAAGCCTTTGAAAGCACAGCCAAACAATACACAAGACATATTCAAATTAGTAAATATACACAAATATATATATATATATATATATATATATATATATATATATATATTGCATATAACATATCCCTTACAAAGTCATATGATCAATTCTTGGTTCTGACATTCTGTCATCATTTTGCGAGACATTAGAAATTGTATGAAGCCAGATCCAACTAGAAAAGGTAATACATCATGTCTATGTTTTTTCCCTCTAAAACAAGCCACTACAATGAGTCTAGCTATAAATAGAACCAGGTTAATATGCTGAAATCGATGACATTATACTCCAGAAACAAAACAAAACAACAACAGCAAAACTCCCCCTATATGAATTCTCCAGAATATTCTAGTTATGATTTATAAATTGCTATTAGCACAGAAAGTAAGTACTGTGTTCAGGATCATTGTGACTACAGGAGATGATTCTCAAGCCTCTTAAAATGATTTATGAGAAGATTGGGAAGGTGAATATGTGGGTTAGAGAAGATATAAATGATATACAAAGATCTTGTTCGGGACTTATTGTATATGCTCAAAATACCAGAATGGCAATGGAAGCGTAGAGAGTAAACATAGTGCAGAAGCTTTAGAAAAACATGAGAATTCCATTGAGAACTGAACTGCACGGCATTCCTTTTACATTCACTTGACTTCAGTGTTTTTCCTGTCCTTCTATTTTATAAGAGGCTGAGAGAAAAGACAATGGACTACTTCCAGTTTAGATGGTAGATTAGAAGCTGTCTTTGTAAGATGCAGGGAAGAGGAGTCTTGGTGAGAAGGAAATCTGTACCCCAAGATAGACAAAAGACATATTGCTGATGCCAAGAAGTGCTTACTGACAGGAGCCTAGTATAGCTGTCCCCTGAGAGGCTCTGCCAGAGACAGACCAATACAGATATGGATTCACACAGCCAAACATTGGACTGAGTACAGGGACCACAGTGGGAAAGTTAGGGCAAGGACTGTAGGAGCTGAATGGGTTTACATCCTCATAGAAAAAAACCCAATATAAAACAACCAGAGCCCCCCACCCCCCAAAAAAAACTCTCATGGCCTAAACCACCAACCAACAAGTACACAGAAGGTACACATGACTCCAGCTGGATATATAGCAGAGGATTGCCTTATTTGGCATCACTGGGAGGGGGGCCACTTGGTCCTTTGTAGGCTTGATGACCCAGGAAAAAGGAATGCTACAACACTGAGGCAGGAGTGGGTGGGCAGTTGGGGGAGCATCCTCATAGAGGCAGAAGTGAGTGAGGAGGGGATAGAGGGCTTGTAGAGGGGAAACTGGGAAAGAGGGTAACATTTGAAATATAAGTAAATAAAATAACCAATAAAAAGGAATTTATAAAAGGAACTTATAGGATAGCAGGAATATATGAAAAACAAAAACAAAACAGAAAGATGTTATGGACAAAAGAAGCACTTCAAGGTGAAACTGCTTAAAGGAAAAGGTCATACCTGACCACATTCCTAAAACCCTGTCTACTTGGTCATTCCTTATATACCTGACACAAGGCCCAAAGGCTCTTACTGTTGTTATCATTGTGAATAGCTACTGAACCTCAGTATCATGGTGAACAGTAGTGAAATATAGAGTATTGCCGAATCTCCAAAGTGAGACATAAAAGAAACTTAAAATCCATGAAAATTCACAAAGATAAAAGTACCCAGGTCAACATCTTCCCAGGGTAGCTAAGATGCAGAAGGTACAAAAGAATTGACTGAACACTAAGAATGACTGTCATTTGGCACCATCTTTTTGATGAGCAATAAATACTGTCAGTTACTATATTCAGAATCCCAATGAAAATATACTATTGGCAGTCTCTGAGTGTAGTGGGATTCTAATCCAACAACATGGCTACATTGGCTGGAATACAGACACACCTGTAGTCCTCACTGTTATTCCTGAAAATGAAGATAAAGTTAGTTTGTAGAAGGAAGAACCAATTTTGGAAAGTGATGCCTCCTTTAGTGACAAAGTGACAAATCATAGAAACATTTAAGAAAATAGGATATGTCCAACTCTCACGAAAACAGAGGATAAAGTGAGATGATATAAGAGAAATAGCACAGAGAGGGGAAGGGAGAGAAGGAAAGAGAGATGTGGAAAAGAGAGAGACAGAGACAGAGAGAGCAGAGAGAGAGAGAGAGAGAGAGAGAGAGAGAGAGAGAGAGAGAGAGAGAGAGAGATTTACTGTGAGACTTTTACGGAGCCAGGTTGATGAGAGAACAAACTAGACACAGGTAAACTAGCCAGATAAGTAAAAGGAATCAGAAGATCAATTTGCTAAAGGTAATTTGAGGTCAAGTGGAGCAATTCAGTCAGAATTGAGAGAATCCAGTTTGAATCAGACAGGTTGGAGCATTTTGACCCATATACCTGAGTTAAACTAGCCAGCCAGAGTTTAGAAAGAGATGGAAAATGTGAGGTTATTCAGCAGTAAGTATCAGAGGATGTAAAAACATTCCAGGCCTAGATAAGATGTTACAGAGGCTAGAATATTCCAGGACTAGTTATAGCTTACCAGATCAAGTCAGTAAGCCTTAGAGACCACAATTAACATCCAGAAACTTAGAGTTACATTTACATATGAGCAAGTTTATTGAAAGGTGTAACTGAGGAACAAGAACACCCATCTTATGCTGAATGTGATTAAAAATACCCTATTTTGGCCAAACCATCAAAATAGAAGAAAAATAATAAAATAAACAAAACCCAAAAATGCCCCTTTCAGTTTTCATCTTACCACAGTCAGATGTGGGGAAAGAGTAACTAACCCTCAATAATTGTCAACTGGATTGCAAAGTGGTGTGGCTAATTTTGAAGTCTGTGTGGTGAGTTCTACGTAAGTAAAGTGGAAAGTAAATAAGTCAGGAGAGAAGGAGGTGAGAGAATATCTTGGCCTCTGACAAAAGAACTTGATATAATACATCATATTTTACTGTTCAGCCATGTTTGTTAAACCTCTATTCACAATAGCTAAGAAATGGAAATGATGTAACTGACCTAAAACTGATGAAAACACAGTGGAATTTTATCGATTGAGGTACCTCGGTCAGAAAGGAAAACAACACATGATCTCCTTACCGCATGAACAAAATAAAGAAAAGGGAGTGGTTGTGGTGGGTGTCTACTGTAGAGATGGAGACAGTAGGAAACAGATGCTATGAACAGGAAAATCAAAATACTAGTGGAGACTCTAACTGGGGAGGGGATGGGAAATCAATGTAGAAAGAGAAGAACGGAAGAGAACAAAGGGATATATAGCAACAACTATGTTTAAAAATAAATCAGAATTCATATAATTCTATGTTTACCTAAACACACACACACACACCACCCAAAATATTATATGCTATTGCTATTGACCTTAGTTGTGTTCCAGAAACTAAAAGTAAATATTGCTGAAGACACTATAGTATTCTGACACAGAACGTGGATGAATAAAGTTGTATTTAAATAGAAGACTATTTTCTGGAGACTAGGTTTCACAACATGGCCAAATGAAATCCAAGTTGACAAGGGAGAAAAAAATTTAATAGTTGTATTCAGCTGTGACATTCATGAATCAAAATAATAACCAGCAAGACAAGATATACCTAAGGTGCAATGATGTCATTTATATTATGATAGTAAAAAATACCCACTAAATTGTTCTTAAGGCCCACTCAACAGGAAAAATTCATACCTGGTTCTATAAACATAGTTATCTGTGAGTTTCTGATGAGATTATGAAACCTAAAGCAGAATCTAATAGTAACACTGACACAAACTGCTCTAATATCTAACTGTATATGTAGTACTTATTAAGTCACCCACAGATAAATTTAACTCTTTTTATATCAGGTGGTGACAATTACAGAACTCTAAAATTGGTCTAAATAAATGAAACAACTGATGGTGTGGCAACAGCACACTCATCTATGAACAATACAACCTCCTTATGTAAAGCTTACGTAACATTTGAGAAGAAAAAAGAATATTCTAGCAACCAGAGTACAAGAAGGCCTGTGGTAATATTGTGTCTTTTATGTACGACAGGAATGTGGCACTGCACATCTCAATAATATAGTTTCCTAAACAAGAAACAAAAATGATGCCATGTGATACAGTAATGTAGAGCAGGGACATCTCAGGGCACCCAATCCTGAGTAACTAATGATTGCTGAGACCTCAATCTGTCTTCCTATGGTTATATATGAAGGAAAGGAAAAGAGACTATTGTTTGACAGAGAGCAGAGATATCATGTGAGGATGGCTGGTGGGAGATGAGGAAATGATGTAATTACAGCACTAACATGTGAAGTTCTCAAAACAGAATAAAAATGAATGAAAAGTACTTTTGTGTTTTAATTAAGAATGAATTTTTTAATTTTAAAGTAACATTTATCAACTATGAAATATATAACATGATGGGCAATAAGCTATGAACATAAGAATCCACGTCTTTCTTCCCATTTGTCCACATTCTTGATTCTGAGAAATATATGAGATATTAGGTGCATAAAATTTAATGTTGACATTTTTAATAGTAAAAGTTATCAACGTGTCATAGCAAATGTGTAATAGTAATGACAGGTAAAATAAGTAGCATCAATTCAATCTATATGTTTTTGGACAGTTTTGCTCTAATTAATAATCTTCACATGACTTCTGTTTACATGAATTTTTTTCTTTCAAGAATTCTCTTCAGTGCAAGAGTGACATCCTTATTCCTTAGGCTGTAGATCAAGGGGTTCAACATGGGAACAACAGTAGTATAAAACACAGAGGACACTTTCTCTTGGTCCATCAAACTCACTGATGATGGCTGTAAGTATGTAAATGCAGTAGAACCATACAAGATAGCAACAGCAGAGATGTGGGAACTGCAGGTGCTGAAGGCTTTGAACTTGCCCTCACTGGAGTGAATACGGAGGATGCTGGCAATGATGAAGATGTAGGAAGTAACAACAGTCAGCATTGGGACACAGATGTTCACTGAACCAAAAAATAGAATCAGCATTTCATTGATAGAGGTATTAGAGCATGCAAGCTTCAAGAGGGGGAGAAGATCACAGAAATAGTGGTCGATCTCATCTAATTTGCAGAACTGAATCCTAATCATGAAACCAGTATTTACTGATGCACAGAACACAGCAAAAATATACACCCCTGAAATCAAAGAACAGTACATCTGATAGGACATGGTTACATTGTAAAGCAAGGGGTTACAGATGGCAACATAGCGGTCATAGGCCATTACAGCTAATGTGTAGCACTCTGCAGTTCCAAAACTGATGAAGAAGTAGAGCTGAGTCATGCATTCAGGGTAGGAGATGGTGTTCTTCTCTGTTAGAAAGCTCACCAGCATTTTAGGGGTAACAACTGTGGACTGACAGAAGTCAATGAAGGATAGACTGCTGAGGAAATAGTACATGGGTGTGTGCAGGTGGGAACTGAGTCCAATCAATGCGATCATGCCCAGATTTCCTGCCACAGTGATCAGATAGATTGCTACAAATAGGAGACAAAGGGGCAGCTGGAGTTCTGGTTTCTCTGAGAGTCCAGCCAAGAAGAACTCAGTCACTGTGCAATGATTTGCTGCTGCCATGTTCTCCAATCAGGTCCTGAAGGAGTAAAACAATTGTAAGCCTGTTAAAGTGACTTTATACTCCTACTGAATCTGAGACTTAAAATTTTTTGTGAATTCAAAGCAATGTCTCTAAGCAAGATGGAGAGTAGGTATTCATGTAGAAAAGGGCACAACTGTGTTATGAAGGCAAGATTTCACTAAACACACTGAATTATTATCCAAAATCATATTTCATGAAGGGATCTCTGGGAGTTCTTGTTTTTAGACATTAACATTTTTCTAGTTCTTAAGATACGTAGTCTGTAAATGCCCATGTAAAAATTAATTTCTATCTGAACCATCCTTAGCATTAATTACTGGACACAGGGTTCTATTTGGATTAAGGACTGGACACACGGTAATACTAGAATTAAGTCCTGGACACAGCAGAGCATATGATTTTAAGACTCACAGTGACTGTGGCAGCATGCACAGGATCAATGTAAGGCAACACAGTATCAGCAAGGAAAGTAGGGTTCAGCATAAAGTTCATCCCATTTAAGGAGCATTGAAGAAGGCAGTCTATAGCTGCTGAGAGAGGTATATCAATTTTCTAGCAAAGTGAAGTAGGAGACACATTGATAGTGTGACAGAAGGAAACCATATATCCAAATATATGTATGGAAGGGACAAATTGGTCATGATGGGAAAACAATAACAAGAGGACTCAAAGCTGCATGGGAAAGGAAGGAGCATGAGCCTGGGAAGAGTTGGGAGATGGAGAATAAAACTGATCAAAAAATGCTTATGAAATTGACAATGAGTTAATAAAATTATTTTGAAGCTTAAAGGAATAAAAGTAAGGTAACAAACCCATAGTGATAAAATACATCTGCCAAAGAGTTTATATGGACTAGATAGAATATGTGTATAAGTTTTACCATAAAGATATCAATTTTCTAATGTAAACTAAATAATTAATGAAAAAGCTTTATAAATAAAGTACCTATAAAGTCAGTGTGTAAACAGTAAACATGTATGTGAACATATGCTCATTAAGATAAAATATCAACGAAATATAATTCCTAAATTATATTACAGTTATTCATTGTCTATGTCTTAGAATGATGATTATTCTAGAGAGTATCACTGAGAGTTTTTCTTTGTTTTCTGGTAAATATGCATTTCATTTTATATCCTATCTAAAACTATGGCTGACATGATGTGATTCTCCAAAAATTTTGTAATAAATTCATCCTTTCTACAATGTGCTCAGTTCAGTAATTTCTGAACCTCATACTTTCTTGAAAAATAAATGACACTACTAGCCAGATGAGCTGTTGCACTTATTTGCCAATCTCCTCAGTAATACATGACTGCAAAAAAAATGTTCTATGGTACTTTTATTAATAAGGAAATTAGATGAATGAATGAAGTATATACAGATACTTCTACCTGACTTCTCACTGTGATTTCTCTAGGCATTATTGTCCTAAATGACAAGTGTAAGTATGTGAGAGAAACACATTACCTTAATTCTCCTGAAATACTCAATATCAAATTTATTTGCTGCTTACCAATGGTACTAATCCTGGAATTGTGAGAAGCAGGCACTCAGCATTCTATAGTTAGTATTTAAAAGTCAAGCCTAGTCATCAATGACAACAGTACCTTTGAGTGAGTTTTTTATCTCAAGTCATCTTCTTCCAAAATTCACTTAGTTTGTAACACTGCAGTTTCAATTTCACACCCATAGTATTCTGAGCAGTTGTAAAGCTCTGTTCTGAGTTTAATTACTTCAGGTACTCTACTTTACAAAATAAACATTCCCTAAGGACATTCATTGTTTTATAAATTTGCTCCCGAGAAAAATAAGCAATTATCAATGATAATTCCCCAATTGTGAAGCTAGTCTTCAAGTAATTTCTTGTAATTTTTAAACTTTCAAATCCTATTAAAAATGTTGAGTATGTGAATCAGTAAGAATTGTGTTTTAGTATTTACTATAATCCAACAGGTGTTGGTGGGTTTGAGATTCAATACATTTCTTAGTTTCCTCTGGCTGACATGAGAGAGCCCAGAGTGAGGTAACAAAGTTTTAGAGGAACAATGCCTTTACTGATGAATTATATTGTGTTGATTATAAGTTTATAGTTGTTTAAATAATAAATCTATTCATATAATTATTATTAACAGTTTTTCTAAGAAACAAAACTACTTTGATCTTTTCCTAATTTAAGAAACACAGAAAAACAATATAATGATCTAAAAAAAGGATTGGGGTACCCATGTGACTATAGATGCAGTTGAGATATTTCAGGAGTAAAGTTAGAATGCAGAAAAATCTAAATTCTTTTCTACTTTCATTTTATTTATTTATTTATTTATTTATTCATTTATTTATTTATTTATTTATGCACTTTACAACCTGATCACTGCCCCCTCCCCTATTACTCCCTTCCCAGAGTCCCTCTCACCAGCCCCACTCCCCTCCTACTATGAGAGAGTAGAGATCCTTCCTAAGTACCCCCAACCCTGGCATATCAAGTCCCTGTAACACTAGAGGTTTATTCCTCCACTGTGGCAAAATAAGACAGCTGAGTTAGGGGAACCAATTCCACAGACAAGCAACAGGTTTAGGGATACCCTCTGCTTCAGTTATTCTGGACCTAGACCATGAAGACTGAGCTGCACATATGTGAGAGTGCCTAGGTCCACCCCATGTATGTTCTTTGGTTGGTGGTTCAGTGTCTGAGAGCCCCCAAGGATCCGGTTTAGTTGACTCTGTTGGGTTTTCTATCCCATTTGAGGCCCTCAAACCTTCTTCCCAACTCTTCCATAAAAGTCTCCAAGTTCCATCCATTGGTTAGCTTTGGGTCTCTACATCTCTCTGAGTCAGCTGCTGGGTAGAGCCTCTCAAAGGACAACCATGCTGGGCTCCTCTCTGTAAGCATAGGAAAGTATCATTAATTGTTAGAAGCTATCTAGGATAGGCTAAAGGCTAGCAGGAAACTGTCCTGAGATGGTCTACCATTTTTGCATGGACTGCAATGGACGCTTTCTGGGATGCAAGACCTTGAGGGACCTCAACTCAGGATTGATTCTTGCTCCTGATATGCATTTCCTGTCATTATTAAATTAATACAATAATTTCTGGGCATTGGCCCACCGTATTGGGCAGATTTTCTGCACATCTCAGAAGATTTGCTATGTAGACAGATAATTTCTTAACTCTTAATAGGGATTCTATAGAATTTTCAATTTTATACTAGAAATTATTGAACCCTTTATAGAAAGGGCTGCAATTAAGGCCCTGCAAGTCTTTCACATGTCACAAGCTATTTACACTAGGATGGAAAGCAGTCATAAAACAGATTCATGATTTAGGAAAACATTCATTTTTAGCTGGTCATAAAACAATTATCTAATAACTAAAAGTAATAAAAGGGAAATGATTTATTGTAAGTGCAAGGAAAGAAGATAGATTATTGACTGGGTTTTTCTATACAAAACTTCAATAGTAATGAGACACTAAGCATATGATTTGCCTCTTGATATAAGTGCTTACACATAAGAATTATTAATTTAAACTCTTAGCAAACCTATGGAACTACCTAGAAAATAATGTTTAGTTAGATAACTAATCTTAATAGAATACATATAAATATCTCTGTTCTTCTTGTTCAATTTATGATTTGAATTTATGTTTGAACTTGTGAACTATTGAAAATTGATTCTTGGAATACTATGTGATTATGTTGTAGCTCGAGTGTGAGCATGGGAGCTGTTGGGCTGTGTTGTGGTTCCCGTGTGTCTGCCGCCCCAGGCAGTTGGAACCGTGGCTCTGGGGAGCAGAAGCATAAGAATTTGACCGAGTATCCCCCAAGCAGCAACAGGCAGGCGCTGCGCGGGGCTTTGCTGGGCATGAAAGATCTCAGCCTGAAGTCCTGTGAGGGCAGAGCTCTTGAATGGGGACCCCTGGACAAGAAGGCCAGGAGCTACAAAAGAGTTGAGACTAGGGACATTCAGGCTGGACTGGCCCACAGTCGACAGGGGTGAGAGAAAAAGCTCCGGCTGTGCCCCACAGGGTAGAGACTCTTGGTTGTGGCAATTGCTTGGCTGGATCATCGCTGACCCAGCTAGCTTGCTTGAGTTGTCAGGGCTTCAAGGTGGGAACATAGAGAAGTCTTCTAACAGGAAATTAAGCAGCAGCTCGGTAGTCAAAGGCCTTCTCCACAGTTCCCCATAGCAGGCCCCAAAGACTTGAGGAAGTCCATGGTTTTAAAAGGTTTTTTGTCATGGTGGAAAGTGAATTTGGCTGTACCACCCCCCCACCCCCAAACTCAGGACAGACCTGAGTTAAATAGGGAGAAGGGAAGATGGTCTAGGGAGGAATGCTTAATTGGCTATGCCCTCTGGCCTTTAGGTATCTCATTAATATGGAGATCTCTTAAGGCTTAGGCCTGTAGTCACACCCTCTACCTGTGGAGGGGCTGGTAGGGGCATTGCCCTAAGTGACTGAAAGGCACTGATCAATGGAGGCTTTTGGCCATGTGTCAGGAGCCTGGATTCTGGGAGTATGGCAAAATATATGCCGTCTCTTGCAGGGCCTCTGGCCATCTCTAGTCAGTGCTCCACCAGAAACCAAGCTATCCTTTCAGTCCCACAACTCCTCCTTTTTCTTTTCTTTTTTTAAGGAGGGGTGTCACTGGAGTGACTGTGTCACTTGTAGTGAAAATTTTGGATGAGCAAGTCAAAAGAAAACACTACACAGGCTGTAGGAGGTAGCACAATTAAGTCACAGATTAAAGATAGTTGAGGGTGGAGGTCAGGAAGGCAAGGAATCATTGTCATGGGTTGTACGGTTTGCTGGTAATAACATCTGATTAATCTAGATAGACATTATGTTTTCCTTACTAACATGTAAGTTTCTCTAAGTTCACTAGCTATTTGACAAGAGAGTTCATCTATAGCTGGAAAGTCTAGGTCTGTGTTCTGTAGGACTCAGCACATGTCTCTGGATCTCAGCATGTGTCTTGGGAGACTTCAGTCAGATGAGGTGTCTGGAGGAAGGCAGCTTGGTGTCCCAGGCAGGTTCCAGGGGATGGCATTGTCTCTGCTGGATTTGTGGGAGCACTTGTAGGATAATCACAATGTTGGAGCATCACCCCAACAGGGGGATGTCTGCAAAGGGTGGATCGCAAGTATTAAGCTACTTGGGAGCACATCACGATCTGTTGTTATGATCCTAGAAAGGCAAGGGTGTTTGAAGAAACTTAGTCTTGGAAGGCACCTATGAGTCTGTTTTGGATGGCTGAGGAAGAAAAACATCGTGTTAATATGTATCTAGGACAGGCAGCAACAGTTTGTCTGTAAAAGGAAACTAGTTGTTAATTAAGGATTGAAAATGGTGATCAGCAAAGTTGGTTTGACCTGTGGAAGTAGATTAGATGACTTTTGAACCTTAAAGAAATCTCAAAAAGGTTGAAAATTCTTGGACATATATCACAAATGTTAGGGAGAAAAGGAAATGTTTAAATAAAAGCAAGAAAAATGTTGGGTTGAAAAGCACAAACATTGTTTCAGGTATTCCTGATATGGAGAAAAAGCATTAAAAACTTGGGTTAAGGGCCTTGGGTGTGGTTCTCTGTTGTCCTTGGCAGGTTTAGAAACAGTGGAGGAGGGGCTTGCTCTGCCATATGGTGGCTGTGCTGCCATGTGGTGGCTGGGTGCTCTAGCAGAGAGGTCTCCTGTATTCTCTGTTTGTTTTCCTTAGCCGGTAAATCCTAAATGTAGAGAAGGAGAAAAAGGCCAACTTTGAAAAAAAAAAAAAAAAAAAAAAGCCTAAAGGAAGAAGCATAGAGGCTTGATAGGACAGTTAGAGCAAGAAGAAATGAGAGATTGTGTAAAAGACTAGAACCATGGGGGAGACATGTGGAAGCTGGGTTGGAGCCTGCAGCTCCTTGGAGCAGTTCCTCCAGGCCAAGCCTGGAACTCTCAGCTTCGAGAAACTGTCTCAAAAGGAAAGGGGAATTTTCCACCCAAGGGGAGAAGTCCTAGAATGAAGGTCTAAGGAACACAGGAGCGACAGGATCAAGCAGGGTCCTGTACCAGCTGCTTCAGGCAAACCAGCTGAACTAAGTGGCTGCAGCTAGATGCAAATGTTAGAGGAGGAGGGGGAGAAGCCTACACTAGCAGGTGGTGCACAAAAGACTGACGACCCCTGGAGGAGATACACTGGGGACTAGAGCTTGGAGCTGGTGCTCCTGAGAGATAGAGTTCAGTCTGTCCAGGCCTGGCCTGGGGTTCTCATCCATGAGAAGGAAACTGTCTCAAAAGGAAAGAGAAAAGTCTCACCCAAGGGAATGCGTCTTAGAATGAGGGTCATTGTAGGCACTGTGGCCTGAAAGGCAGCTGTTAGCTGTGAAGGAGCCCTCTCTGTGGGGCTGGGAGATAGGTAGAGAGTGGAGACTATGGAGTCGTTACCATCTTGTCCTTGAGTTGGAGGCTGTAGCTAAAGTTCAAAGGGAAGAAGCTGGCCAGGAACATGTGCAGAGAGAGGACTTGGGCTAGTCTTTTGAATTAGGCAAGAGTTATACTATAGCTAAGAGTCAAAGGGGAGAAGCTGACCAGGAACACGTCGAGAGAGAGAAAAAGAGAGAGAGACAGGGAGAGACCTAGCCTTTGAACTAGACTGAGTGTTACTCACTGCCTTTGAGTTCCATAGAGAGGTTCTTTGTGGCCGCCAGCGGTGTCTGGGAGCCCAAAGACAGAGGTCACTGGTCTGCCAGTCAACCATTTTGGCCCAGAGACCCTCACTCAGGAGCTCTGCCCCTGTGAGACTTCAGGCTGAGACCTCTCCACACCCAAGCAGAGCCCCAGCAGCTTCTAACAGCCCAGCATAAGCCTAAAGGCTGCATGTAGGGAATTCAGTCAAAATCCCTCACTTCTGCCTCTCTGAGCCATGGCAGACATGCGGGAACTACAACTCAGCCCAACAGGACTCATGCCTACATGCGAGCTACAGCCCCACAATCATGTACACTAAAATAATATAAGAACTAGGAATGATGACAATAAAGAAGAGAACATAGGAGAGCAGAGAAGCAGGCAGGCTTCTTTATACCATGAAACAGTATTTTTCTTAATAGCAGGTTTCTTCTCACTAACCCTTGTGGTTAAATTAGGGAAGAGCTGGAAGAAGCTGAGGAGGGTGACTTTGTAGGAGAACCAGCAGTCTGAATTATCCTGGATCCCCGAGATCTCTCCAAACTGGATCACCAAGCAGGCAGCATACACCAGCTGATATGAGGCCCCCAACACATACAGTAGAGCATGTCTAGGTTCAGTCAGAGAAGATGCACCTAGTCCTCAAGAGACTGGAGGTCCTCAGGGAGTTTAGAAGTCTGGTGGAGTAGGAGTAGGGTGGGAACATTCTCGTGGAGATAGGGTAGTGGGGAGGAGGTATGGGATGTGTAACAGTCAGAGGGTGTACTGGGAGAAAAATAAAATCTGGAGTGTAAAAAGAAAGAAAATAATAATAATAATAATAATAATAATAATAATAATAATAATAATAATAATAATAAAACAATAGTGCAATAGTGTCTGGGTTTGGTGGCTAAAGATGAGATGGATCAGCAGTCTCTGGATAGCCTTTCCTTTAGTCTCTGTTTCACTCTTTGTCCCTGCATTTCCTTTTGATAGGAACAATTCTGTAATAATATTTTTGAGATCAGTGGATGACCCCATCCCTCAGTTGAGGGTTGTGCCTATCCACTGAATATGTTCTTTATCCTATCCTCTTTGTTAAGTATTTCAGCTAATGTCATCCCTGTTGGGTCCTGGAAACCTCTTGGGTCCCTGGCATCTGACACTTTCTAGTGGCTACTCCAAGTTTCCCATCCCCCACTACTCCACACCTCTGTTCAATTTCCTGACCCTCTGTAATTTCCCCCCATATCCTCTTGTATCTGAACATGGCCTACCTTTTCCCCCCTCTCTCTTTCCCTCCTACATCCCTCCCTCCCTCTACCACTGCTCTTTATTGCCTTCCCTCTTCTGAGTAGGACTGAAGCATCCACACTTTGGTCTTCCTTCTTGGGTTTCATATGGTCTGTGAGTTTTATCATGGGTAATCCCGATCCTTTTTTTTTTTTTTTTTTTTTTTTTTTTTTTTGCTAATATCCACTTATAAGTGAGTACATAACAGGTGTGTTCTTTTGTGACTTGGTTACCTGACTCAGGATAATCTTTTCTAATTCCATCCATTTGCCTGAGAATTTCATGAAGTCATTGTTTTAAATAGCTGAGTTGTATTCCATTGTGTAAATGAAGCCCATCTTCTGCATCCATACTTCAGTTGAGGGACACCTGGGTTGTTACCAGTTTCTGGCTATTAAGAATAAAGCTGCTATAAACAGAGTGGAGCACGTGTTCTTTTGTTATGGTGGAGCATCATTTGGGTATATGCCCAGGAGCAGCATAGCTGGGTCTTCAGTTATCCTCAGATATCTCCAGTTATTGAGGAAGCTACAAATTGATTTCAAGAGTGGTATTCCATTGTGTAAATGAAGCCCATCTTCTGCATCCATACTTCAGTTGAGGGACACCTGGGTTGTTACCAGTTTCTGGCTATTAAGAATAAAGCTGCTATAAACGGAGTGGAGCACCTGTTCTTTTGTTATGGTGGAGCATCATTTGGGTATATGCCCAGGAGCAGCATAGCTGGGTCTTCAGTTATCCTCAGATATCTCCAGTTATCTGAGGAAGCTACAAATTGATTTCAAGAGTGGTTGTACGAGTTTGCAACCCCACCAGCAGTGCAGGAGCTTTCATCATATCTTCAGTGCAAGGTCTGTTCCTTGAATTTTTGATGTTAGCCTATCTGATTTGTGTACAATTATGTAAGGTATATTGTCAAGACATTAAAGCACTGGATTTTTGACATACTAGAAATATGTACAAATGGTATTAATTACTTGACATAAACTTTTGGTCAAGAAGAAAACCTGTACAAATAAGGGGAATAGCTAATATATAGTATTTAGACGTTTTACCATTATTGACATCTACCACATGTACTGAGGTAATATGATACAGTCATAATTTTTTATAAAAATTTACCTGATGATTAAATAAAATTAGTTTGCATTTATCTCCTAGTTATTAAAATGGCAGAATATGGCAATCTTTTATATTCATTTCCATTACTAAAGCTTTAGATTTTTTCTTAGATTTTTTGAGAATTTCAGACATATGTGCTTTTGATAATATTTATATTCTCCATCAACTCTTTATAAGTCCATCTTTTTCCCTAGTCACATAACTTTGTGCCTTCTTCCCCCTACCATCAAGTATAATTTTCAGGCCCACACACTCTTGGTTGTATGGCATTCCCCTAGAACATGGTTGATTTGTGTAGGCCTAAACAAAGTAAACAGACCCTCTTAGCTCTCAAAAACTATCGAATGTTAATAGCTCCTTAGCTATAGGCATAACTTCATTCTTCTGCTGTCTGTTTTGATATTTAATCTGTTTGGGTTAATACTCTTCTTGTGTATGCTGTCGCTTCTTACCTAATTGTGAACCCTGTAAGATACAACAATAACAACTATAATAAACTGATATTCACTATTCATGCAATAGTGCCTTGAAAATGTCTGGACAATGAACCACTTACTTATTAAACTTAAGGTCTACCTCACCAGATGAAACCCATATATAGCACCAAACCAAATCAAGAGCTCCTTTCTAGATAAGTAATAGACTCTAGGAAAAAACCTACTTCTTATGTTGAATTATTAAACCTTTTGATGAATTATTTTTTTATAATAATGTATACTAATTCCCATACTTGAATTCTTATCTTCTTTATAATCCAACTCTTTTCTTGGAGTCAATTTTTTCATTGTCACATCACATTACTTCAGAATCAATCTGATAATTATGTTAATATTTTTGTAGTATCTTTCTATGGTTATCATAATCACTGAAAACAGTGGGATTTCTCTTCTCTTCTAAATACTTTTTAATAGTTTTTATCCATACATAAGCACATCAAAAAATTAAAATTCCACAAACAATATTTTCTACTGTTACATATGATTATGATAAAAATTTACTTGGTATTAAGTAATATGATTAAAATTGTATCCATACAAGCCTTTTAGTTTTATGAAGCAATATGTCTTCAAATTATTAAGTGCACGAAAAGTATTTACTCTATATAGGCCTCTAGATTGATTATAATATCTAGGCTACAAATCCAAATGATCAACTCTTTGTTCTGACATTCTGTTATCATTTTGGAGATGTCAGAAATTATACAAAGTTGGCCTCATTTATAAATAGTATTTCACTGGGACCACTCTTTCTTCTAAAACTAGCCACTATGATATCTAGCTATAAATGGAGCAAGCTTAATATAATGAAGTCTATGACATTGTAATCAAAAATGAAAAGAAAAAAAAAAAACCTCTCTCCTGTATCAAGTCTCATGAGTATTATAGTCATGATGGATAAATTCTGACTGGCACAGAAAGTAAGTACCATGTGTAGGAGGAGCTAATGCGGGAGAAGTAAGAAGAGGAAAAAGAGGAGTAAAGGGAGGAGAAGAAGAAGGAAGAGGAGGAGCTAAGGGAGATGGAGATTGAGAGAAGTGGATATGGAGGCTGATGTTCACTTGTCTGTAGTAGTCAAAGGTAGTTGGTATATCTAGGTTGGGTATTTGGTTACACCTCTGATTGTAAGGGTATCTTGTTATTGATCATTGCTAAATATATAAGCCTTTGGATAATCTAAGCATTAGAGTCTCATCTGTACTGAGCTTGCGTGGTTGGCGGGATGATCCGGGCACTGCCCAGCCTTGCAGAGATAGCGTGGAAGATCGGCAGGCATCTCATGAGTGGCAGGGCTGGTATCTTTGGCTGGCTGTTTCTAGCTGTGGTGTGCACATGGCCTCTGGCCACGTGGCTGAGCTAAGCAGAGATGCTGTAGTCTAGACAGTCGGATTGACTGGCAGCCACTTTTTAAAAATAATTACTACAATGCCATGTTCAGGTTTACAGCTGTGATTATTGTGACTAAAGGAGCAGGTGATACTCAGGCCTCTGAAACTGATTTATGGGAAGAATTAGAGGGATAAATATGTGGATGAAAGAAGACATGAATGCTATATGCAGATCTTAATGGGCAATTATTTTATGTGCTCATAATATCAGAATGACAATGAAAGCAAAGAGAGTAAATACTATGCTGAAGTTTCAGATGAATGTGAGAATTCCATTAAATTGAACTGCAAGGAATTCATTTTACATTCTTGGGACTTTGGTTTTTTTTTTTTCTGTCTTTATAATTTGTAAGAGACTAAGTGTAAAAATTATAGACCGCTTTCATTTACAAAGATAAATTAGAAACTGTCTTTGCAAGATGCAGGGAAGATGAGTCGTGGTGAGAAGGAACAGTCAGTATCCAAAGATAGACAAAAGACAGTGCACAATATTAATATTTACTGTCTGCTACTATATTCAAAATCACAATGCAAATATACCTTTGGAAATGTGTATTAGTGTGGAGCAACATGGCTACTTTGGAAAGAATACAGACACCCCTTTAGTACACACCTTTAATTCCAAACAATGAAGGTAACGTTAATTTTTAGAAAGAAGCACCCAAGTTGGAAAATGATGTCAAATTGAGTGACAGACAAAATAAAGAATTAGAAAAAGATTTGACAGAATAGGATATCCCCTAGTCTTATAAGAACAGAGAGAAAAGAGAAGTGACTTAAGAGATAGCAGAGAGAGGGGGCAGGGAATTTTTACTGAAAGTGACTTACAGAGACTGTTTGAAGAAAGATCAAGCTAGCCACAACTGAAGACAAGGCTAGTTTGATAATGAGAATTTCCAGTTTGAGGTCAATGGGAGCAGTACCATCAGAAGTGAGGAGAGCAGCAGTACCATCAGACGTGAGGAGAGCCAGTTTGAATTAGTCAGCTAGTAGAGGAGTTTTGAGCCAGAGAACTGAGTTAAACTGGCTAGCCAGTGTCAGAAAGAGCTAGAAATGATGAGATTATTGAGCAGTAAGTCTCAGAGGCTGAAAATATTCTAGGCCTAGACAAAATTATATAGAGGCTAGAATCTTCCAAACGAGGCCTAGGTTAGAAGATGAGGGCAGTGCATCTCAGAGACCATTACTTCAGGCAAATAATAGTTACTTTTATATATGAGCATGTTCTTTGTATCTTTTAACTGAGGAGCAAGAACGCCAATCTCCTAAATGTGATTAGAAACATCCAATTTGGTCAAGCCACCAAATTAGAATAATAATAATATACATGCATGCATGCATGCATACATACATACATACATATGTACATACATACATATATCCACACATACACACATACATACAAAAATTTGCAAGTTTCTGTTTTTAATTTATCCCAGTCAGAATAATCAAGAATACAAAAGACAATAAACTCAAGAGAATGTAGGAAAATCATAACTAACCCTTATTCATTGTTGGTGGAACTACAAACTAGTAGAACTAGTATTGAAGTCATTGTGGTGTATTAAATATGTAACTAGAAAAGTAAATAAGTAAGTAAATAAATAAATAATCTACCATGTGACCCTGCCATATCATTTTTTGTCCTATGACCACAGTTAACTCTTCAGCCATTCCTTCATACTTCTGTTCACAATAGCTAAGGAATGAAAATGACATACATGACCTACAATTGATGGACTGAGAGTGAAAATATAGGAGAATTCTTCTTTGGTGTAAAAAATAATATTTTGAAATTTTCATGTAAATAGGTAGAATTAGAAAATATTGATTGAGGCAACTCAGAGCCAGAGAGACAATACATGATCTTTTCACTGCAATAACCACATAATTAAAAAGAAATGATGGTGATGAGCATCTGCTGTAGAGAGGTAGCTAGCAGGGTAGAGGTGCAAGAAAAAGGGAAAAAGAAATATTTGGGGCACTTTGATTGAGAATAGGGATGGGAAATCAATGTAGAAAGACAGCTTGGGTAAGAAGGTAGATTGATAAATACCATTAATGGTGTTTGAAAAGCCATCAGAAATCATATAATTATGTTTACATAAACAAACAACCAGACACACACACATACTTCCCAAAATATTATATCTTATTGCAATTGCCCATACTTGCTTCTAAGAAACAGAAAGTAAATCCTTACTGCTGAAGATATCATGGGATTCTGCCACAGAACTTGGAAGGATAGAACTGGATTTGACATAGAAGAGAACTCCCTGGAGACCAGCTTCCATAACATGGAGTAGTACAATCCAAGTTGCCAATGGTGTAAAACAATTAACAGCTGTATCCAGCTGTGACACCCATGAATCACAATAACCAGCAAGGCAAGTTATCCTTAAAGGTACAATAGTTCCAATTACATCATGACAGTAAACAATAGCTCTTAAGATCTACTCAATAGGAGAAATTCATGCCTAGTTCTATACACATAGTCAACTATGAGTTTCTGATGAGATTATAGAACCTTGAAGAGAATCTAGTAGCGACACCTACACAAACTAGTATGATCTCTAACTGCATATCTAGTACTTACTGTGTCATCCAAAGATACCCTTAACTCTCTTACAGGAGAAGAATACAATCACAGAACTCCATAACTGGTATAAATAGAGAGAGGAACTGGTAGAAGGATGAAGCACCACAATTCATCCATCGATAGTACAACCAGTATGCTTATAGCTCAGGAAACCATTTTTGAAAAGAAGAAAGGGATATTCTAATATCCAGAATTCAAGAAAGACTGTAGTAAGTTTGTAACTTCTATGAATGTCAGGAAAGCAGCACTGTACATTTCAACAATATGGTTTCTTAAACAAGAGTCAAAAATAATAACAGGTGACATACCAATGTACATGTGTGAAATCTCAAGGAACCCAATTCCTAGATGAAGATCTACAGCCAAATAATGACTGTTGAGAGCAGAATAAGTCTTTCTCTGGGTAGATAAAAATTAAAGAAAAAGAGGCCAGTAATTTGAAAGACAGCAGGGAGAACATTGGAGTGGCTAGAGAGATGTGAGTAAAATTATATACCTATAGCACTTATAACAGAAAATATTAAATATGAATTAAAATGACTAAAAAGTATCATTTTAGTTGTCATTAAGAATGAAGGTTATTATTTTTAAACTAATGTTTATCAAATACATAGAAATAAATATATGTAACATGATTAGTTATCAACTATGGGCATAAGAATCCATGTCATTCTTACAATTTGCCCACATTGTTGATTCTGAGGAACATATGAGATATTGGGAAACTGACATATAAAGTCTAAATTTGTAATAGTAAGAATTATCAAAGTGTCTTAGTAAATGGGTAATAATAATGACAGGTAGGGTAAAATAAATAGTATCAATTCAAACTATAATTTTTTAAGTAACTGCTCTAATTAATATTCATATTTCAGCTTACATGAATTTTTTTCTTTCAAGTATTTTCTTGAATGCAAGAGTGACATCCTTATTCCTTAGGCTGTAGATCAAGGGGTTCAGCATGGGTACAATAGTAGTATAAAACACAGAGGACACTTTCCCTTGGTCCATTGAACTCACTGATGCTGGCTGTAAGTACATGAATGCAGCAGAGCCATAGAAGACAGCAACAGCAGAGATGTGGGAACTGCAGGTGCTGAAGGCTTTGGACCTGCTCTCCCTGGAGCGAATGTGGAAGATGCTGTCAATGATGAAGATGTAGGAAGTAATAATGGTCAGCATTGGGACAAAGATGTTCACTGAACCAAAAAATAGAATCAGCATTTCATCGATATAGGTATTAGAGCATGCAAGCTTCAAGAGGGGAAGAATATCACAGAAATAGTGGTTGATCACATCTAATTTGCAAAACTGAATCCTAGTCAGGAATCCCGTGTGAACTGATGCACAGAACACAGCAAAAATATATACCCCTGAAATCAAGGAACTGTAAATCTGATAGGACATGATTACATTGTAAAGCAAGGGGTTACAAATTGCAACATAGCGGTCATATGCCATTACAGCTAATGTGTAGCACTCTGCAGCCCCCAAAATGATGAAGAAGTAGAGCTGAGCCATGCATCCAGGGTAGGAGATAACATTGTTCTCTGTCAGAAAGCTCACCAGCATTTTAGGGGTAACAACAGTGGACTGACAGAAGTCAATGAAGGACAGACTGCTGAGGAAATAGTACATGGGTGTGTGCAGGTGGGAACTGAGCCCAATCAGTGTGATCATGCCCAGGTTCCCTGCCACAGTGATCACATAGATTCCTATGAAGAGGAAGAAGAGGGGCAGCTGGAGTTCTGACTTCTCTGAGAGCCCAGCCAAGAAGAACTCAGTCACTGTGCAGTAGTTTCCTGCTGCCATGTCCTCCATTCAGATCCTGAAAGAGTAAAAGTATTTTAAGGCTGTTAAGCTGGAAGACTTTAGAATATCCTTGCCCTCCATATAAATAGCCTTTACTAAATCATTTTAGATAAATAGAATTTACCTTTTATTATTATTTTAAATCACATATTTAAAAATTAAGGATGCATGTCTTATAAAATACTATCATTGAGTACAAATTTTAGAAACGTTTGTGAGTTTAAAGCAATGTGTCTCAACTGAGATTTAGAGTGGGCATCAATGTGGAAAAGTGCCTGACTGTGTTAAGGAAGCACGTTTTTCATAAATGTATTTTCTTAAATAAAATGTAATGCAATTTATTTCTTAAATAAAATGTAATTTTTGGATCTCCAGAGGTTTTGTTTTCGGATGTTCCTATTTGCCTAATTTTTAAGATACATCAAGTCTTTAAATACTTAAATGTGAAAATTAGTTGATATTTGGAGAAGCCATTGCATTAATTACTGGACACATGGTGCTACCAGAATTAAGTACTGGACACAGGATGATATGAGGAAGGGGATCCATTATTATTATTATTAATCTTATTATTATTAATTTTATTTATGTTCATTCCAGTCATTGCCCCCACTCTTGGTCCCCCTGTCCCACAGTCCCTCATCCCATTCCTCATTCTCCTTACATGTGAAAGGGTGCTCCCTCCTCACCAGGCCTTCTCATTCCCTGGGGCCTTACATCTCTGGAGAATTAAACACATCTCCCATTGAGGCCTAACCAGGTAGACCTTTGCTATATTTGTTCCAGGGGCCTTGGATAGATCCATGTATGCTCCTGGTTAGTGGCTCAGTATCTGAGAGTTTCCTGGGGCCTATGTTAGTTGAGACTACTGGTTTTCCTATCAGGTTGCCCTCCTCTTCAGTTTCTTCAGTCCTTCATCTAATTAAACTATAGGGGTCCCTGACTTCAGTCCAATGGTTGGGTGTAAGTATCTGCTTCTGTCTCTGTCAGCTGCTGGTAGGGTCTCTCAGAGGAGAGCCATGCCAGGCTCCTGTCTATAAGCATGTCATAGCAGCAGTAATAGTGTCAGGCCTTGGTGCCTTCCTATGAGACTGATTCCAAGTTTGGCCTCTGCTTGAGGCCCTGTCTGTTTACTGGAGGTGGACTCTTCAAGTTCCCTCTCCCCAATGTTGGGCATTTTATCTAAAGTCATCATCATTGAGTCCTAGAGTCTCTCACTTCTTGGGTCTCTGGTACCTTCTAGAGGGTCTCCCCACCTCTCACACTCTGATTCTACTTATTTACATTCATTCTCTTGACCCCCTGGGCTTCTCTCCTATCTCCACCCCTGCATCCGTGACTGATCATATTCCCCCTTTCAGCTCCCCCTCCCTCCCATAATTATTTTCTTCCCCCTTCTATAGGGATTGCAGCTTCCTCATTTGGGTCTTGCTGCTTGTTACATTTCTTATATTACATGGGTTATATTCTAGATATTCTGTACTTTTGGCTGGTATACACTTATCAGTGAGAATCAATGTCATTTTAGGTCCAGGTTACCTAACTCAGGATGATATTTTCTAGATTTGCCGGCAAAATTCATGATGTCTTTATTTTTAAAAACTGAAAGATATTTCATTATGTAAATGAACCACATCTATGCATCCATTCTTGGGTACATGGATATCTGGCTTGTTTCCAGCTTAAGGTAGAGCACATGTTCTTGGGGTATGATTGGGGTGTCTTTTAGATATATGACCAAGAGTGGTATAGCTGGGTCTTCAGGTAGAACTATTTCCAATTTTATGAGGAACTGCCAGATTGATTTCCAGAGTGGTTGTACCAGTTTGCAAACCCACCAGCAATGGAGAAGTGTTCCCCTTGCTCCACATCCTCACCAGCATATGCTGCCACTTAAGCTTGTGATCTTAACCAGTCAGGTATGAGGTAAAATCTCATTGTTGTTTTGATTTGCATTTCTAAGGATCCTGGAAATTTCTTTGAGTGTTTCTAGGCCATTTGAGATTCCTCTCTGGTTAGCTCTGTACCCCATTTTTAATTGGGTCATTTGGTTTTTAGGAGGTTAACTTCTGGAGTTCTTTGTATATTATAGAAATTAGGCCTCTGTAGGATGTAGGGCTAGTGAAGTATTTTTTCAAGATCTATAGGTTGCAGGTTATTAATATTGACTGTATCTTTTGCCTTACAGAAGCTTTTCAGTTTCACAAGGTCTCATTTATCAATTCTTGATCTTAGAGCCTGAGCCATTGGTATTCTGTTCAGGAAATATGTCCCCCAAATCCCCTGCCAATGAGATTGATGTTCATTCCTACTTTCTCTTCTATTAGATTCAGTGTATCTGGTTTTATGTTGGGGTCCTTGATTCACTTGGACTTGAATTTTGTGCAAGGTGATGAATATCGATCTATTTTTATCCTCCTACATACAGATCACCAGTCAGACTTGCACCAGTTTTCAAAGATGCTTTCTTTGTTCCATTGTATGGTTTTTGGCATGTTTGTCAAAGATCAAGGGTCCACATGTGTGTGGGCATACTTCTTTGTTTTCAGTTCTATTCTATTGATTACCTGTCTGTTTGTGTAGCAATAACCATGAGGTTTTATTTTATACTATTACTTTGTAGTATAGCTTGAAGTCAGAAATGGTTTTTCCTCATAAGTGCTTTTATTGTTGAGAAATGTTTTGGCTATCCCACATTTTCTGTTTTTCCATATAAAGTTGTAAGTTGCTCTTTCCATTTCTGTGAAGAATTTTGTTGGAATTTTGAAGGGAATTACATTCAAATCCTTAGGTTTTGGGTTTTTTGTTTTTTTGTTTTTGTTTTTGTTTTTTTTTTTTTTTTTTTTTTTTTTGGTAAGATGGTCATTTACACTATGTTAATCCTACCAATCCATGAGCATGGAAGATTTTTCCATCTTATGTGGTCTTCTTCAATTTCTTTTTCAAGAATTTGAAGTTCTTATCATACAGATCTTTCACTTGCTTGGTAAGAATTACACCAAGATATTTTACACTATTTGTGGCAATTGTGAAGAAGGTTTTTTTCCAATTTTTTTCTCATCCTGGTTATTATTTGTATAAAGGAAGGCTATTGGTTTGTTTGAGTTATTTTATATTTTGCCATTTTGCTGAAGTTGTATATTAGCTATAAGAGTTCTCTGATACATTTTTGGGTGTCACATATATACTATCTTATCATCTGCAAATGGTGATACTTTGACTTCTTCCTTTCTAATCTATATCCCTTTGATCTTTTTTTGTTGTCTAATTGCTCTAGCTAGAACTTTGAGTACTGTACTGAAGTGATAGGGAGAGAATGGGCAGCCTTGTCTTTTTCCAGATTTTAGTGAGATTGCTTCTGGTTTCTCTCCATTTAGTATCATGTTGGCTGTTAGTTTGCTATATATGACTTGTATTACATTTTATTAAATGTATATGTACATTTATTACATTTGTGCCACGAATTCTTGGTCTCTCCAAGACTTTTAACATGAAGGAGTAGCAAATAATAGTCAAACTCGGGGCTGAAATTAGGAACAAAGAGAATGTTACAAAGAATAAACAAAACCAAGAGCTGATTCTTTGAGAAAACCAACAGGATAGAGAAACCTAACTAACTAACTAAAGGGCACAGAGACAGTATCTAAATTAACATAATCAGAAATGAAAAGGGAGATATAACAGAAACTGAGGAACTTCAAAAATCATCAGAACCTTTTGAAAAGCCTATCCTCTACAAAACTAGAAATTTTAAAGGAAATGGATGATTCTCTAAACCACATACCAAAGTTAAATCAATATCAGGTAAACTATCTAAACAATCCCATAATCCCTAAGAACATAGAAATAGTCATAAAAAAAAACCTCCCAACAAAAAAAACAAACAAAAACCAAACAAACAACAACAGCAAAAAAAACAAAAAACAAAAAAAAAAAAAAAACAGGGCCAGGTAGTTTTAGTGCAGAATCCTATCAGACTGTCAAAGAAGAGCTAATACCAACACTCCTCAAACTATTCCACGGGATAGAAACAGAAGGAACACTACCTAATTCATTCTCTGAAGCCACAGTTTCTCTGCTACCTAAACCACACAAAGACCCAACGAAAAAGAACTTCAAACCAATCTCAATGAAATTCTCACACACCAAATCCAAGAACCCATCAAATCCACCATTCACCATGATCAAGCAGGCTTCACCCCAGAGATGCAGGGATGGATCAATATATGGAAATTCAACAACATAATATGCTATACAAACAAACTCAAGGGAAAAAAAAAAACACATGATCATCTCATTAGAGACTGAAATCGCCTTTGAAAAACTGGATTCTTATTTAGGAACCATTCTTCACAGGAACAGAGCCAGTCAGCGGTAGTTACATAGTGAAGCCTTTTAGACAAAGTACGCCTATTCAGTCAGCCCCATTACTTACCAATGACACTGTTCACTAATACAATGTATTTTTATTTTATATTTTTTATAATATATTTTTTCTTATCTTTCAGGAAACTTTCAATATGACTTTTGTGTTGTTAGCTCATACAGGCATTCTCTCAATGAAAAATAGGGTATTTCTACTTAATAAAATTAAAGAAACAGACTCAACTCAGTTCTTCTCTTTCCATTCATACCCCTGTGAACTAAGAATAACAATGCAGAAACACACTAATTAGGATAAATATAATTATTATTCTCTATCTTATTTCATTCTGAACCAATTAAATATTTTGTGTACAAAGTAAATTCCTAACTGATTAGAGTTTAGTTGTTAAAAAGTAAAATAATCAAAATATTTTTAAAATGTAAACATTTATGTCTTGCATAGGTAACAACTTAAAACTCAAAAAGCTCAAAGATATAAGTAGATAGAAAAGAGAGAAGGTCTTGAAGACAACATTGAATAAATTATGGACATCTGTGGAAGAACTCAGCTTTAGGACACCTTAGAAACTCACGCAAAAATAAAGAAAAATCAAAGCATACAAAGATTCTTATCACAAAATAAAAGGGACCCAAAGTACTATAGGAGCCATAAAATAATGAGAATTTCTTTGAAAAACCTCTGTATTTAACCTGACCTGGCCAATGTAATCCTGATTTCATAGAATCACTGCCTCAATGACCTATATTAAACAATTCATTATGATTTGGTGTGAGGGAGACAGAACTTACACTTCCTTGGCCCACTGAGCTATGGGCTACTAATAATTCAGAAATGCGGTAGACATAATATTTAATTGTGTTTTTAATAATAAGATCCCATAATCCAATGTATAGTTCTAAACTTAAGATTATGAAGATGCTGTAGTTAAAATGAATGTGTAGAAAATCCAAAGCAAAAAATCATTAATGTGTTTAACAGACTTTTAGAGAGGAGAAATTGTAACAGGGAATATTACAAGATAATGAGGGTGATACTTATTAGAACATTTGTGTCTATGTGTCTGTGTGTCTTTGTGTGTTTCTGTGTGTGTCTGTGTGTACATGTACGAAGTTATCAAAAAGTTTAATAAAAGATGAAAATTAATTACCGTATCATCTACATTAACTACAGCTTTCTTCCAGTGACTCTAGAATCACTGTGAATGGAGTTTGGAAGCCTGTGAGATTAAAGTGGTTGATGACTATGGGAAAGCAATGTATCTGGACACAGCAGAGCCATTGTGCTTAAGTGTCACCATGATTGTGGCAGTATGCCCAGGTCTGTGTAAGTGAAAGCCAGATGTTGTGCTGACATGGAAAGGAGAGTTTGGACAAGTTCACCCCAGCTGAGAAACTATTTGCCATCTATAACTTCTGAGAGAGGGCATATCAGTTTGATCTCAAAATCTATTACCAGAAAGGTGACTCCCGCGACAAATAGCAACTATATATAGAAGAATATATAGAAGGGACAAATTGTCCACCATGGGAAAACAATAACAACAGGAAACAAAGTTGCATGGGAAGGGAAAGAGCATGGATCTGAGAAGAGTAGGGATGGAAAGTGAATATGATCCAAGCATGTGTATAAAACTCTCAAAGAGTTAATTAAAATGTTTTAAATTTAAATCTTTAAAATAAACTAAATATATTAACTGAGGAATACACTTTATAAAATATGTACAAATTCAGTATGTAAGAAATATATATGTGTATAATATATATATTAACTGTATATATATACATATATATAAATATATGGATATAATATATAATTATATAATGATATATATTATACATATAATATATATTATACATATATTATAAACACACATATATAATATATTATACATACATATTAACTATATGAATATATGTCTATATTCATATGTATATTAATATATTATGTATGTTAATATATATACATATATACATATAGTTATTATGTATATATGCATATATTAATATATGTATAATATATTATACATATATATTAACTGAGAAATAAACTTATAAAATAAGATATGTACAAATTCAGTATGTAAGGTATATATATATATATATATATATATATATATATTTACAATCTTATGGTCATTCATATTATATATCTATGTAATCAAAATGACACATCTTTATACAAATCTTTATACAAGTGTTTTAGAATGGCTTTTGAAAAATTGTGACAATGCCAAATGTGGATGAGGAGTGTAGATGCATCACATAAATGTGCTAGTAGAATGAAATATAAAACCTTGGAACTTTGAAAAAACTAGCTTGACAGCTTATTATAAGTATGAACACATCTTCTACTCAATCATATTCAATTATATGTTTCTTAGGCTTTATCTAGGATAAATGACAACATTTTTCTGCTTAAAGAATTATGAAAAAAATGTTCTGGCAGCTTTACCTATTTGTTACTAAAGCCTAAGTAAGAAAAAGTCCAAATATTTACTTGTACATTTTGTATAGAATACAATCCTTATTAGTATTTAAAAAGGAATAAATCTCTTATACAGGCAATAACTTATATTTCAAAAGAATGCTATTATTGGAATTGCCAGAAAAATAGATCTTTCAGTGTAGATTGAGCTTGCACATAAATTATGTGTATTGTCACAATCACTGTGAGTTCACCTGTGCAGCTGTCCCCTTGTGTCTGGGTAACATTGTTCCCTTGTATTCACCCACCATCTTTGCTGAACAACTCTTTGGAATTGTTAGCCAGTGAGTTCCCGTCAGCCCCTTCAAAAATCACAAGCTCTTCTCAAAACTATTGGTTACAACCCACAGCTCAATGGTACGAACTTTTGCTAAAGCCACCCTGTAGTTGAGTCACAGAGCATGGAGATATCAATATATCTTGCTTGGTCTGGAAGTTTCATCACTAATGGCTAGCATTCATGATGCTGGATGCAACTATGGACACTACCAGAGGAATGAACTGCTCAACAATCTTATACAGCTGTGAAACCTGTGAGCTACATTAACATCTGGAAGACATTTTCATTGGTATAATGGTGTCATAAAAACCATGGGAGTATTGAGCCATTTTTTTTCTCTACAAGATGAAACCTATACCTGAAACTATTATCAAACCAAGGACCTAATAATTTCTTAAAGTATTAAAAAAATATTATCCAAGAATGTTGACATTTATACCGTCCCTAAATATACACTGAGTATTCCATGTATATATTTGGGTTGTTGATTTCTTTTAGTTACACTGCATAGTTGTTCCTATGCACAATGACTTTGTAGATGCTGTTTTAATACCTATTAAGCAAATCACAGTAATGCCTGCACCAAAAATTGTGATTCTGCTTCTCTTACTTTAATTTTTAAAACTTGAGTTGTACCTTTTCTCACACAGCAGTGAGATATTTTCTATTTGCTGTTCTGTAAGACTAAGCCTGCTTTGCTTACTTAAGTTCATCACCATGACTTTCATATTTGCTATTCTCTGTATGTCAAAAGTGAATTCTGTGTTTCTACTTTAATATCATGTCTTTATATTAAAACATATTTTAATTAAGTTCCTAAAATTAAAAAATAAATTTACAAATGGCATAAAATATGAACAAGTTAGCAGCAAATATCAAGAAGTCAATATAATAAAATATAATTAATTCTCATATTTTGGATATTTCAAGTCATTCTGAGAGAAGTTTAAGAAAAGTTTAAGGACAGAAAAATATATTATAGTAATATTTTTAATATTTAATATCATAAAGAAATCAAATCTCACTGACTTAAGGTTTGTCATAGTTCGATTAGAAGAGTTCTCACATAAAGTCATAGCATTTAAGATACCAGTACAGTACCTAAAGAAACTTTTTTCTACTGGGTCATTTCAGACTTTACAGTAAAAATCAGTATAGCCTCATATTTAGAAATGTACATCTTAAAAGATTACAAATAATGGAATCTGGAAACTCTTGATGTATATAGTGCTCAAGTCTAGGCTTTCTTCTTGAATCTCTCCATATTTAATATGCACGTACACTATTGGCAGGGACATTAACTTCTTTTAAATAATTCTGTTCATCAATTTTATGTATTGTTTATATGAAGTATGTGTGCTCAGGTGTATATTGTAGTACACATTAGAAAGCTGGAGAATATCTTTGGACAGGATACTTTCTCTTTCTGTCTTGCAGGTTCTAAGGATTGAATTCAGATCATCAGAATAGCATAGCAAGGACATTTACCCTCTGAGTCATCTTGTCTGTCCTGTTAGAGCCCTAATTTCTAAGAGAGTAATGTATGTAGTTGCTTTCACTAAGATGTAAAACATATAATATGCAGTATGTATTAATGTTTCCTAATATTAAAATTCTGAAATGTCACATACAATGATTACAGAATTAATAAAATTTTCCAATGCAAAAATATAAACATGTTTAAGAAGAAAACCAAAAACTATAGTTTTTCCTGATTTAGTCTTAGCCTTATATCCAAAAGAGAATCGAATCTCCGCCAAACAGCTCATTTTAATCTCTTGTTCTTCTCAAGATTACCTCTACTTTATTACTTCTGTAAATAAGTAGTTCCTATTCTACTTCCAAGCTCACTGACTTTTAATATTACATCAGCTATCCACATTCTATTCTTAGTTACAGTAAGCCAGTGCCACGAACTCCTTGCTCATTTTTATATATGAAAGTTATGTTTTATTGTAGACAGACGAGTAGTATATACAACCATTAAAATATTTTTAAAATTATTTGTCTCTTAAAATTTATTTAACATAGAGATCTTAACTTATGCCAAATTTCATGAATAGAAATCTCTTCTGGTGATGTGGATATCTGAACCACCAAAAATAATGAGAATAAAAATATAAAACTATAAAAATAGCAAAATAATTGTGCACATAAAATTTATTTGGCCGAGTAAAATCATTCTAATACCAATATTCACAGTTAGGTTACATAATAAACAAAAATTTGTGTATTTACAATGATATAAATTAGAGTGCCATCAGTATTCTAAGATTTTATGCTAATATGTTTATGAATTTTATAAATGTACATATAGACTTTATTTTTGTGTATGTATATAAATTTATTTATTGACAATTCACAAAAAAGATTTATATATATTATACATTATTTATGTCTATATAAATTTTTATATATTTGTTATTCATAAAAACAATTCTTCTAATTACTCCAATGTCTATAGAATCAATGTGATTCTCTGAAGCTTCATTTTGCTGTTACAGTACCTTATGTTCCCCAATGATTATCAAAATAACATAAAGATACAAAACATGTTATATATAAGCATAATTGTTACAAATTACATACCTAACTTTAGTTTAGTGAGCTTTAAATTCTATAATATAGAAGAAATTATTTAATATTATAATTGAAATTAATTACTTGAATTATAGACATCATAGTAGGAATCACAGATTAAGAGGGTTTCTTCAGTCTAACAATATGAAAGTTTTTCTTTTTTGACTTAAATTTAAAAGATAAGGGGTATAACATGTGGACAGCATCCCTTCAAAGTTACTGCAACCTCAAAAATAATTTGAACTTATTACATATTAAAATAAAGATGAAACACCAAATCAATTATAATGATGTTTTATATATGAAACAGTAAAAAAAATTAAACAAGGACAAATTTAATCAATTGGTTTTTAAGTGACTATTAATATTTCACATAAATAAATTCAGTCCACTTCATATAAATAAAACTAAAGATATACTGTTAAAAATGAAACAACACAATTCATAGACTAAGGACAAATGAAAGGAGGTTCATAAATTTTCATGAAAAACAAATCTTATAATGTAGTAAATTATGCTATACTATTATAATTTATCCGAATACATTATAACATAGTGATTTGTGAAATCACTCTCATGTGGATTCTCAGCTGAGGAGCTATTGAATTGGAGAGGCTGCTGAGTCCAGAGGTCACAACCATGTCTGATAGTTGTTCTATTATTAATATACCTCATAGTTATCGTCTTTTATCATAGCTGTACCCTCTCCCAAGGCCTCTAAGGCTCCATTTCTTCTATGTTCCATGAAGTTAACAACCACTAATACAAAGCTATTATGCTACATTTCAAGTCATGACATTCACTGTGCATATTCTAGCTAAGGAAGGGTCATTGGCAAGATGAAACACAGAAGTTGACAGATGCGTGAAAAATATTTAAAAGTGGTATAATTAGTACATAGCATACGTGTTATAAAACTGTTTGTGATGTTTGAAAACATAAAAGATACATACTTTAATAATCATAAGGGAATTCTATATCAGTTTGATAGTTTAAAAAAGAGTTTATTTATTCATAGAGTATATTGCACCCTAAATCTAATGATAATTTACTTTCATAGATCTATAGAAATAATTTTCTTAACATTATTTGTAAACCCACAACTGTCCACCTAACTTGATCCTTTTGAATTCTCCCTGCACACAACCCCCCCTCATTCTGTGATGGACACAAATGGTTACTTATAGTTCCTAGATTTTATTACAATTATTTGTTGTCACATTTTAGAATGTTATTCATTCTCCTTGAAAACATATTATTAAGATCTTTTGCTTTGTCATCTGGTAAATATATCTTTCCTTTTATACCGCATCTAAAACTGTAGCTGGCATGTTTTGATTTTTCAAAATATCATAATGTATTTATCCTTTCTAAAATGTGCTCATTGTATTCTAATTTTTGAACCTTATACTGCCTTGGGGGGAAAAAAACTATGCTACTAGACAGATGACCAGTTGAATTTTTAATCTAGTCTCCTCAATAATATATGTGTCCCACATTATACATCTTATGGTACTTTTAGTAATAAGGGAAGAATTAGATGAATGAATGGGGCTGGCTATTCAGCTACTTCTGACTGAAGTCTGAAAGTGATTACTCCAGACCTTATACTTCCAAATGACAAGTCTAAATATTTAAGACAACACATACCATACTTTTACCCGAACACTACCTCCTCCTGAAATTCTCAATACCTACACTTATTTGCTGTTTATACAGGGTACTTATCAGGAATTAGGAGAAGGAAGCACCCAGCATTTCACAAATAATATTCAAAAGACAAAGCCTAAAGCTCAGTGCCAACAGTAACTTAGAGTACGGTCTGCATCTAAAGTCATCTTCTTCCAAGACTCACCTAGTTTGTGCCTCTGCAGCTTCAATATCATACCAACAGTCAGTCGAGCAGTTGTGAAGCTCTGTCCTGAGTTTAACTTCTTCAGCTACTCTATGTAAGGAAATGAAACATTCCCTAAGGATGTCCATTAGTCTAGAAATATGCCCATGATGAACATGAGCAATTATTTGTGCTAATTCCCCAATTGCCAAGTTATTATTTGAATTGTTCTTCTTGTATATCCCAGTCACAATGATTTTGGCTAAAATGGGGAAGTATAACCTAAAAAATCAATACATATACCATGAGAATAGTGGATCAGACACAGTCTTAATACATTGAAGTGTTAATAATATAGACATTAAATAACAGTAAAGTGTTCAAAATAATATACTAAAGAAGAAAGGAAAGTAAGATCCAATAAAGAAGAAGCCAGTAAGTGCATTTTCTAGCGTAGTCTCCAAACTCAAAATCAGCATTCACACAAATAGACCAGATTGGCAAAATTTTAGACATATGTTCTTTATGATAATTATGAAAAAGGTTTTTTTGACCAACTGCACAATCAAAGAGATATGAAGTTGATGGGGTTGCCATAATAAAGTAAATACGTGGATTCTCTCCCTAGCATTTCTTCCTAGGAGTTTCTATGATGCATTTGTGATCACTTTCATAAAGAAAATAATAGTGCACAATTATACAAATTACATATAGCAAAGATATCTGAATGAATGATTAAATATTGACATATGGATTAAAATGAATAATAACACTTGAAACAATGTATCAGTTAATGAGTTTATTCTAATAAATAAATATTACATTCAGTTTAGATAAATTGTTTTCTTTCTAATATTTCATTCAGGGCAATACTGACATCCTTAGTCCTTGACTTGTAGATCAAGGGGTTGTACACAGGCATGACAAGGATATAAAACATGGAAGAGACTTTCCCTTACTCTATGAGCATGCCTGATGATGGCTGTAAGTACATGAATGAGGCAGACCCAAAGAAAACAGCAATGGCATAGGTCGAGGAGCAGTAGGTACTTGAAGGCTTTTTAAGTAGGACTGAATGCTAAGGATAGTGGTAACAATGAACATATAAGAAGTGAGAATAGTCAAGTTTGGGACAATAATTTGAAATGTACCAAAACATAGAATCACACATTGTTTTTAACATAAGAGCTTTATCTTAAGTGGGGAAGCTTTGTATGGAGAAGAACACAGAAATGGTGGTTGATCATATATAAGTAATAGAATTGTACTCTGATCATGAAGCCTGTATTAGCTGATATACAAAAGGCACCAATAATATATATAGCTAATACTAGCAAAATGGGAATCTGAGAGAACATGGTCACATTACAAACCAAGGAGTTGTATGGCAACATAGGAGTCGTATCAATTGCAGATACCGTGAGATACTTTGTGATGACAAAAAATGAGGAAGAAATAAAGCTAAGTCATGTACTGAGGGTAGTAGATGTGGTCGTATTCTGTCACAATTTTCTCAAACATTCGATTAGTGACCAAATGGCAGAAGTCAATGAAGGTCAACTGAGGAAATACTACATGGGCGTGTGCCCAGGGGAACTGAACAAAGCAATGTGATCTTGCCCAGATTCCTGACCACAGTGACCACATAGATTCTTGTAAAGAGGAGAAAGTGGGGTAGCTGGAGTTCTGTCTTCTTAGAGAATTCAGTTAGAATGAACTCATGCACCCTGCAATATTTTCCTGATGCCATATCCTGTGTTAATACTGTGAGGAAGAAAAAATGTATTTTTATTATAGTGATATTTGTAGTGTCTTAAATTTATAATGGTATTCTGCATGCCTATAACTTTTAGCTATGGATAATTATAATCTCTTTATGCTTATTAAACACATAGAAACTTATATAAACAAAATTTCTTAATTTAGTATTTAATTGGCATTATTTTTTAAAAATTCAAAATGTATGCAATGTAAAATACTGCCTATGAACATCTTGAGCATTTCAGTGGCTTCTCAGCAATGTCTTTACTAGAAGCTTGCATCATCTCTCTTAGAACTACATCTAATATATTTGAGATGCTGTGGAACCTACCAAGAGAGAAAAATAATCAGTAGTTCCAGCCAGCTACAGAGTCTACAGTCTAGCACAATTACAATCAAGGCAAGATGTCCTTAAGTGTGAAACAGTGGCACTAAAATTATGGTGGTAACCACATGTTGTGTGATTAGGCTTTTAAGACCTGCTCCATACTAAGCCTTATAGTGTAAACCCAACCCAATACTCATGCCTCATGAAGTCATAGACCATAGAAGAGAACCTACTTCTGCCATTTTCTTCAACAGCTATAATTTTAAATGTATTTAAAATACTTATTCTTGCATCTTCATGTAGAATTAATTCTGTACTCTCATCACAGAAGCTACTTTTTCTAACAGATGGAGGCCATTATGAAAAGCCACAACTGGGCAAAATATAGATAATTAATTGTGAGTTTCCCAGCCAATATCTATACATCTACAATAACATTTCTACAACTACATCTCAAGGAACATAAAAAAAATAGGGTTGTAAATATTATAAGAACCAGACATCCAAGAAATCTGCTGTGAGATAGTATCTTGTATAATGACGGGAAGCAACACCTGTATCAACATCTATTTGCCTAAATAAGACTAGCAGAGTGACAACAGCCGTAGACATGCCAAATGGATGGGAAAAATCTCATTAAGCTGCTACTCCTACATCAAGGGTTACAGCAAATAGTGGCTTCTCCAGGGTTGAGCTCTCTGATAGTGTCTCCAATCCCACTGTTCAGACCTAAATACATGTAACACTAAATGGTCTCAACATGAGATGGATGGATGGATGCATGTGTGCTTGCATCTATACATACATATATATGCATATATTTACATATATATGTTTGTGATATGTGTATGTATGTGTGTGTGTGTGATGAATCTGACATTGAGCTGGGAGCAGGAGAAAACTGATGGGAATAATGTGAAATGAAAATAGAGTGTTTATGTATAAAGTTATAAAAATATTAAATTAAATTTTTTAAAGATTTATTTATTTATTTTATACATATGAGTACACCACCATTGCTGTCTTCAGACACACCAGAAGAGGGCACCAGACCCCATTACAGATGGTTGTGAACCACCATGTGGCTACTGGGATTTGAACTCAGACCTCTGAAAGAGCAGTTAGTCGGTGCTCTTAACCGCTGAGCCATCTCTCCAGTCCTAAATTAAATTAAAAAATCATTTTGGGGCTTGCAAGTTTGAATATTTAAAGTCAGTGTCAATGAGTAAAGATGACCAAAAATCTGAGAGCAGGCCCTTCCTGAAAGCAATGCCTTAAATCTTCCAAATTCTCCCAGAAATAAGCAGAGCTTTTCTTTTCAGAAATTTCAGTTTCATATATTTTTTTAAAATCATGTTTCCATAAAGTTATCAGACATTTTTTTATTATTTAAACCTCCTCAGTTTCATTTTTATATGTGTGAATATACGCTATAGATATTCTTACCTTCTGTGCCTGGCAATGACCCCTATCATCTGCCCAATTCCTTATTTTTTGTGTGTTTGTTTGTTTGTTTGTTTGGTTCTGTTTGGATATCCACTAAGTTTAGGCATAGCAGTTTGTATTGCTATACTTCTGAGATATCCATTGAAGAGTAGAGATATTTTTTTTCCCATCCTTTATTAGATATTTTATTTACACTTCAGATGCCATTCCCTTTCCCCATTCCCCCCCCCCTTAGAAAATCCCTATCCCATGCCCCAATTTCCTTTTTGCATTTATACATTTTTTAAAAGATGTTAATTATAGGCTTTAAAGTTTGGTATTGTTCAATCAGAGGTGTAACCCACTACCCAACCTAGATATATCAACTATTTTTGACTGGTGGAGATACATGAACATCTGCCTCCCTGTCTCCCTCCTCTTTCTCTCTTTCATCACCTAGCTTCTCCTCTCCTTCTTCTCCTCCTCTTCTTACTCGTCTTCCTTTCAGTACTCCTCCCACCTTAGCTCCTCCTACAAATCACTCTTCCTGTTAAAATGAAACTTTTCTCTCAAAATACAATTAGAGCATAAATATGCCGATTTGTACCAGTGAGGTACAAGATGGTCCTAATACCCAGTCCATCATTTTGTTGACTAACCAGCCCCTCTGTCATCTATCCTAACTAAAACATTTAGTTCTGCACCTGACTTTAGGATGAATGTCAGCTGATGACCATCCACTCAAATCTTTTCTCTCAAGATAAATAGCCAGGACTGGCTATGAGGCTATAAGTTTTCAACCTCATCAGAAATCCAGAATGACTGAGTTAACTATAATTGTGGGAAGCACAAAGTATAGCTTCTAAAACCTAGCCAATATATAGAGACCTCTGAACACCTGGACACTCCCTCTACTTCAAAAAGTTGGAGCATCTGTTCTTCTGCCTTCTGGCCCAGGATCATCTGACAGACCTTAGTGATGCAGAATTATTAAGGGCTGATTACTCTGTCTAGGCAGATATAATCAGTCGACTATTCAGAAATCCACAGAATTGACATGACAAACATTTCTGTATTAATGTTCATTTTGATTAGAGACCTGTCTGTTCCTGACAGCTTCCTATATTGAATTCTAAGAAGAAATTGAGCATCTTTGGAGTTACTCCAGTTGTGGTGAGACAGCCACTAGACAAGAATTGCCTCTTCCTATCTACAGACAAATTACTGTCAAGAGTAGAGATCTTATCAGTGAGTTCACAACTATAGGGAATATCTACTCCTCTCTTAGATACATTCAGTAGCCATTAGCTCACACTGAGGAATAGAGTGTTTCAGCAGCAGCAGTTCTCCTGCCCAGAACGGATCGACTGAGCCACTTTTGCCCAGTGCAAGCCATCAGAGTTGTTGTGGGTTCCAGAATGCAATAGTAGCATGTCCCAGAGATGCTGTTTGATATTTAATATTATTAAAATTTAACAACCTGTATAACAGCCAGCATACAATCAACTGAAGAGTATAATCCATATTTAGGGCATTAATTGCTTCTGGACTGATTCTTGAGAATATCGAACCAGTTGTGGTTAAATGATTACACAAAGTCAATGTCCCTATATTCCTATTCATATCCAGTCATTTGATAGTGACCCTTGTGGTCAGGACCACACATCTTTCTGGTCACATCTTCCTGAGCAAATCTCCTGCCCAGCACTCACTCAAAATTCTTTCTACCTACAAGATGTTCCACCTCCTATTTTCTGCCTAATCTATAGACCGTCAATTTTATTATTGACAGATGTCACATCCCTACAGACACAAGATATTTTCTCTGTGGATAACCTGATACCCTATTCTGGCTTCTGCCCAAAAAGAACATAGTACACATACATATGTGCAGACAAAAAAATCAGTAAACATAAGCTTGACAATAAATAATTACAGAAAGCACACTTATACAACACTGCATATAACAAGGCAAAAACACTAAAATCTGATAAGCATAAAGTCTTTTATGGCTGCCTAAATGAATTTTTAAAATATTTTGAATATATTTTTATTTTATTATTTGAAAAATAATTTTTATTTATATTAATCTTCACAGAATTATTATAGAATTTTGAAAATTATATGTGCATGTAAAGCAAAAGTTGGTCCTCAGTAATCATAAGCATAAACTAAAACTATTGAAGGGAAAAATGATTGTGTCAGTCTACACAAGCACAAAACATGTCTGTAACAGATCTTAAAGCTGTAATTTGGCTGCCTAAGTAAGAAGACAAAGAAGATGGACAACAAACAGCATGTGGGTACACTGAGTCAGGGTTATCTCACATAATATTTATCCTTTTTCTGGAAATATTAATTTGTTTATTTTTTAACAGTTGAGTAAAATACCATTTCCCTTCGGGTGTATGTTTGATTAAAACTTGATATTCTTTTAACTTAATTACTCACATTTTCCAGGTATAATTATTACACTACAGATCCAAAAAAATTGATATAAGCTGGAGGTCTGGAGGTTTATAACATAAAAATTGTCACAGATATTTTCGCAGACTTATAAACCTAAGTCATGAATTATCTAAGGTAATCAAAGGCCCGTTTCAATTTACACCAAAATATCTATTCATTTTATGAATGTACTCTCCTGTCTAGAGTTCTCTTCAGGGCAGATTTGACATCTTGATTTCTCAGACTGTAGATTGATAGGTTCAGCATGGAAATAATAGTAGTATAAAAGACAGATGACACTTGCCCTTGGTCCATTGAGCTTACCAAAGATGGCTGTAAATATATGACTGTAGCAGAAACACAGAAGACAGCAGCAGAGATGTGTAAACTACAGATGTTGAAGGCTTTGGATCTGTTTTCAGAAGAATAAGTGCAGAGGATGCTGACACTGATAATTCTACATGAAGTAAAGACGACCATCTTTAGGAGTGAGTTAGGAGTGCCTATGTACTTAGGAAATGAACTTATGCAAAGAATCAATGATTCATTAGTTTATGTTCTAAAGCAAGACAAATCCAAGAGTGGAAAGAGATCACAAAAGTAACAGCTAATCTCCTTGGTCTTGAACAAAATTGCACAAAATGCACAGTGCATTGCACAAAAATATTGAGATATGAGATCTGTGGGAACAGATAATCTAACAATTTCCAAAGTATAAATCCCCACTGTGAGCAAGAAGCATAGATGATGAGACATAATGACATTATAAGATAAGTGGATACAGATGGCAACATAGTGGTCACTTGCCCTTGTCATCAACATATGACAATTTGCAATACCAGAAAAAAAGGAAAAAGTAGAGCTGAGTCAGTCCTTCAGGGAAGGGGATGATGTTCTCTGTCATAACATTTGCTACCATTCTGAGGGCAATCACAGTGGTATGACAGAGAGTGGCAAAGACAGATTGCTGAGAAATTAGTACATAGGAGTTTGCAGGTGAGAGCTAAGCCAAGTAAGTATGATCATACCCACATTGTGTGTTATGGTGATGACATAAATTTGTAGGAGAAGAAGGAAATGGAGCGGCTGGAGTGCTGGCTGCATGAAGAGACCAGCCAGCAAGAAGAGAGTTACTGTGGAATGATTTCCAGGCTCAATTTTCCATTAAGAAGTTTAATTAGAAAATGTTAGAATTGCAGTTACATATCTCTGTGTACAACCCTGTGTGTAAATATTTACATGTGTGCAGAGAAATCCTGTGGAAATCATGAGTTCATCCCTCTTCAGATTAGGTAACATACTGTATTATCTTTTACTCCCTTCATAGAACAACCAATGACCCTATCTTCAAATGAGTAATATAGAAAATCAGGATTGTGATTGGAAGGAGAGTATTTTCGTAATATTGACACTAATTTAAACCTTTTCCTGTCAGATAGAAGGAAGTTGTTTTGGGAGAGTATTCTTTTTCTTCTTCTCTTAAAAGATATTAACATCATGTACACTAACTAAATTTTCTGTGGACATAGAGAATATTTGCAAATATTTAAGGTTTATTAACATGGGAAAATTTAGTGTATAAAGTATTGATATTTATTTTGACTTTTTAAAAAATTATTACAATTCCAACTCAAAGTTATATCCCAAATTCTTGAACACAGTTTCACTGACTCAGGAAGATAGGAACATTATTGCTTTATAGAGAATATCCATTTTTTTCCTTTGACATTTTTAGTTAATGAATGGTCCTCTTTATTTTCCACTTTTAAATAGTCTCTAGGGAAGCAGAAACAAGATGCCTCAGAATTGTGCAATTGTTTTTGCCATAGAAAGTCACTGAGTAATCTACATTAATTGTACTTCATGGCTGTATTGATAGAACCGAGGAAACTACTCACAATTGTGAATTAAAAGAAGATTTTGACAAAATATATTTGCTGTATTCAACTTTGTTCACTTTTTATATGTACGTATTTTGTAGAATTTTAATATACTACCTGTGTTGATTAGGAAAAAATTTAGAAATTCTATCCCAATTTCAATAATGCTAATCAGATTTGTGATTTTAAAGACTGAAATGTGCTTCATTTACATATTCAAATCAATCAGATTGATATTAGAAAACAAAAAACCATAGCTGTAACATTTAAGAGACAGTCGGCATCATGAGTAGTGTCAATAATGCCCTGTCATTTGAAAAATGGTTTAAATGATGAGATGATTAACTGTATAGTACATGACATTTATATTGAAATATTTGACTCATTGTTCTATTCAAAAGGGTTGATCAACTTCCCAAACTTCTGAAAAGCAGAATCACTACTACCTATATTATAGGAAAAATTTATTAAATATTAAGACTGTATGACTAATAAATACTACCATTGATTTACAGTATATTCTATGGAATTTCTCCTAGAAATATTTTTTCATTCAAGTACAAATTCATTCCTGTGGTAATGTTTGAAGGTTTTTGTTTAAGGGGAGTTTAATTTATGTTTTACCTAAGCATAATTGTCCATAGTACTTATTTTAGTACAATATTTTATTGCATATTAACTTATTGTGTTCTCAATACGTTTCAGTATCTCAAATAAACTTCAGTGTACTACTTACGGTGTAAAAGTTAATGAAGACATTTTGTTTTCTTTTATTATGACATATTTTAATGCCCTGATTACTTAGAAGAAATATGAACATTCCTCAATTTTAATCAAAATATTTTCTGTAGAATTATCTGCTAAAAACTTTATGTAATAAATTCTAATTAATATTTGAAATACTGAAGGTGCTTAGTACTTAAAAGAAGAGGTAGTATGTGGGACCTTGAAAGGATAGCTTGTTTCCTGGTCAAGCAGAGGCCTTGAACCCCGGACCCTAATGGGACGATGGCAGGTGTTCAGCCATGCCCCCAGACTCCAGATTCCTGACCAAAGACCTCCATTGATCAGCACCTTTTAGTCACTTAGGGCAATGCCCCTACCAGCCCCTCCGAGGGCTTAGCCAATTAAGCATTCCTTCTTAGACTCTCCTCCTGCCTTCCTCCCTATTTAACTCAGGTCTGCCCTGAGTTTTTGGGGAGTGCAGCCAGATCCATTTACTTAATGCCATGATAATAAACCCTTTAAAACCAAGGACTTCCTCGTGTGTTTGGAGCCTGCTGTGGAGAACCATAGAAGAGGCTTTCGATTACTGAGCTGCCATCTAATCTCCTGTGGAGGACTTTTCTATGTTCCTGCTGCTGAGCCTTGCCAACTCAAGCACGCAAGCCAAGTCAGCCAAACGAGTCCCCGTAACAAAGAGTCTCAACCCGCAGGATGCTCTCAGGGCTTCCCTCCCTCTCATTCTTCTTGACTGTGGGCCGGTTCAGCCCATACGCCTTCATGGCTCGCTCTCATTGGCATCTAGGTGGCCCAAGGACGGAAACCACCAGCCTCTGGATCAGCCCTCTCTCAGAAGTCCTGCCCCTGCAGGACCTCTGAGGTCTCCCCATGCCCAGGCAGACTGCCGTAACATCCACCCGGTGCCACATGGAGTGAACTCAGTGAAATTCCCACGCTTCTGCTCCCCAGGACCACAGGATCCACAACTTCACCCAACAGGACCCAGGCCCGCCCACGTGAGGGCTAACTGCCCCGCAGTAGTAAGACCATTTTCTGTATGTCCATGAATATACTTCTTTTGTTTACATTCACACACACACACTGCTATTATAATTATATTTAGTATACCAGAACACTTTCTACACAAAGTTGTAAATTGAGTATAATGTTTTGTATCATGTCTTGTATATAGCACTTCTGAAAAGCAGTGTATTCTATTTAAAATAGTCTAAAGAGTCTTAGAAATTCAAATCTTGGAAATAGAAATTCAAAGAAGATGATAGAATTATAAACAGATGTACCCTTCTTCCCAGAAAGCTTGGTGTTCTTCCTTTCTTTTAATCTCCATTCTTCTGAAGGGATATCGGCTTAGAAGACTTGAGCAAGGTCCACTTCGCAAATGTTCTATGAGTGACCAACCATGCTTTCAGATGAGGATGACACACAAATCATTTGCTCTCTACAAATCTTGGTAGATGTGAAAACTTTATATGCTGAATCAATATGTATCAAGAGAAAATAATGATTGCGAAATTCCCAATAGAATCTGATCCTACATCCCAAGTCGTGGAAAACTAGAATGAGGAATCCATATTCCTCCGGCAGTCACAAAACCATGTCTGGTAGTTGTCCTTACTTCTTCTCATTAGATTGAGGGTTTAAACAAGAACAAAAGAGGTAACATTAAATCTACAGAGGGATTAATAGTAAAGCATCTAAAAACTTGTTTCAAGAAATTATTAGACCTACACTATAGGCAATGTGAACTACTAACAAGAGAAAAGAGAGAAAAGCAATTTTCATTTCTAGGAAACTCACTAGGTATGACTGATGTGGAAGTTATACACACCAGCATGGTGCACGCCAAGCTTGGCAGGGACTATAAGAAGTTTCTATTCTGCAGGAGGGGTGAGGGTTTTGTTTTGATAAAAATAAAATTTAAGAATGGTGAAAATATATGAGATACAAAAATATCATTTTATATTGTTTGTTGAAAATTGGATTTAGCATTATATTGTTTTTTAATTAATTGATCAATTGGAATAATATTTTGTATACCTCCATTTCCTTTCCCCCTTCACTCCTTTGAAGTAACATTTTCCAGTTTGTTCATATATATTTACGTGTGTGTGTATGTATGTGTGTATGCATGTGTATGTATGTGTGTGTGTGTGTGTGTGTGTGTGTGTGTGTAAATATAACCTGCTGAGCCTATTCTTTCCCTTTGACTATGGTTTCAGAGCTTACCATTATACAATGAACAGCTAGCAAGGGGCATCATCCTTAGAAGAGGCTAATAATACTTCATGTAGCATTATTTGCTTTGTTTATGTGTGAGAGTCTGAATTTTACTACTTTCTATGTTAACATGTCTATTGATTTTGCTATTATTCTGGTCTCCTTATGACACAATTTCTAGGACAGTCTATTTCATAACACAACTTCTTGATACTCTAGCTCTTACAAAAAATCCATTTCATCATCAGTTATTTTCCTGAGTCACAGGTATAGGAGCTTTAGGGCAGATGTATCCACTAGTGCTGAGATTCCCATGATCCACTGGCCTCTGCATTGTGTCCAGAATATTTTTTGTGAGTCTCCAGTTGTGGTTCTTTTGTGATGGTCTTCATTTTCTATAAAGGAGCTTCTTTAGTGAGTTGTCTTAGCTACACTTATATGAGTATAATGATATGATTTAGAATGTAGTAACATATTTTAATACTACTATATTATATTTAATTATAATAGATATTTAAATATGTATGTAAATTAAAACACTTGATCTGGCAATGCTGCCAGACAAAAACAGACTATCAAAACTCCAGTTGTTGGCACATGAGACCATTTGAAGGGTTTGGTCATGATAGTTCAAGTGGCACCCAAGCTTATACAGACTGGCAGTGAGGCACTCAGACTTTGAGGATGAGACCCCATTCCTGAAATCCTTATGCACTTAACACACAGAATGCAGATAATCTGATCTAGATAAAACCTGAAGTGACAGTTATACATTGATGGTAACGAGCTGAGATTAAGATCAACTATTCTAGATGGGAATCAGGTCTCATAATGGAAACCTAGCCAACGTTGTGGGGCTAGTGATTTCAAGTACTTTTGAGAAGAGATAATTCATATAGTTATATGTTATACAATATTAAATTTTAATTCATGTTAGACATAGTACTAAGTGTACAAGGGAAATTTTACATATTGCTAAAAAATGACCTTTCAAATTGTAAACTCTGAGGACTTTGTAAGAAGATTCCTAAGCCCTGTGACTGATGTTGCCTTTGAATAATTATAAATATTAAATTTTAAATATAAAATATAGGAATCAAAAGTGTTCTCAAAAGTTTTACTAATTTTGTTCTTGGTAAACAACCTTAATGATAAGGAATATGGAGGATATAGATAGTAACTCTGAGATGAAGCAGATGTGCCTCATATTAACATGGATGAGAAGTACAGCCGTAAAGTTTTCATTAAAATATGTCTAACGTTTGGAAGGATGAGATGTCATCAAGAAGACACTTCAAAGAGTGAGACTACTGAGAACAAAGATGGGATATGCATCTCAGTACAGAACAGTTGCGGTATCATAGGGACATTAGAATCCAGTGTAGGTACATCTTGGGTTCCGTAGATATTTCAAGTCATACTGTGACTAAATTGACATGATTTTATGTGTGTTAAATATGATTGTATGTTTTGCATATGCAGCTTAACTCAGACAAGCCTAAATGAGAATAAGGAGGTCTGTGCAGTACAACTAGAAATGGCTTAATAGAGAGTGAGGGAAGACCATGTTATTTGGAAATGTCTTCCTTTGTCTTCTGAACAACTATTTTGGACAGCCTTGAAGAATAATGATGTCAAGAGTGTCATAGCTAACATCCAAATTAGAATATAAGTATGTGGCATCCAATAATCTAAGAAACTGTTCTGTAGAGAGGTCACACAAAACAGTTTCCTATATCCCCCAGCAGGAGATGTGGGAACTGAGGTGCCATTGAAGGCAGATGCCACTAAGAGCCACTAAAACTTTCAAATGAGCTGTTTACTTTCCAAGATGAGTGAGTTGAATTTCTACTTCATTAGTTCCAGCAACAAAATAGGAGTTTCTTTCCAAGTAGTTCTATGTGTAGGATTCAGGCCTTGTGGGCAAGCCCCTATAAAATTAAATGAACTAATACCTATGAAAAGCTTTGCCTTATGCTTTGTTCTTAGTTAATTAGCTATGGTTATATTTTTCTAACCAAATATCTTTAGAATCTTAGTCTAACTGGGAGTTTCACATTCTACTTGAGATCCAGTATGCTTGCTGGATATCAGTTATCTTTAAAGATACATCTGGTTATTGGATTCTTATTGATAAGACAATGACTTCTGTGTATACATTATATATCATTAAACTACCAATTAGGATACAGCATAAGCTCAGGGTAGCCTGTCTAATAACTGTCAAAAACATGTCTTTTAACAAGTAAGAACATTTATTTCTCCACTTTAAGAAACCTACCCCACACAGGGAGGTGAATCTTGCTTTGCAAGAAATTTAATGATGATTGATATTTGAGGACCATATCAGGAAAGTGTAGTTCTTCCTCTTCAGCCAGTTTTTCTCAAATGGAAATTAAGAAAGTGAAATTCTAGGTTATTAACAAATCTTGTAATTTTTCACGGAAAAATAGATGCTGACAGACATCCTGCTTCATGAAACCTTACCTGCAAATATTTTAAATGCCTACTTTTAAAGTTACTGTCCTCTGTGTGTAATTTATTTGTATATTTATATAATTAATAATTTCTTTGGAGTGCGGGTCTTTGTAAATTCAATTATTTTTTAGTTGTTTTCTGTCATTCCTGCTAAAGCTTTTTATTTATCAGGAATCTGTCCTTGGGTGTTGTGAAGTGAACATCTAATTGCATAAAATATTAGCAAAGTTTGGTACTTTTCCTTTAAAAAATACAAGAGCTTAATTAGCAAAGAAGGTTAAAAAAAAAAGTAGGCATTATTTGCAGGTCTCCTTTTCTGACCCTTCATCTCCTTTGGGATTGATCATAATTTTCAGAGTGACACCAACCACTAGTAGGGAAAACAATTTTATAATTTTATCCTTTGTTCCCATATGAATAAACAATACAAGGTACAGTGAGAGAATAAGATTCTAAGTCTGGCACTGATAAAGGCAAGCAGGAAAAGTAGTGTAACTCTCCATGAGGAAGCAATATGATAATGGATTGTAGGGAAGTGAGTAGGAGTCAAAGAGCAGTGCTAGGAATGTTGAACAGATAACCACAGTACTGCACAGTATATCTATTCCTCTTTATCATTGCCATTGAGACATTAAGTTAATCACCTTGTGTGTAGGACTGAAACAGAATCTATCTGTTGATCCATTGCCACTATTTGTAGTTCTAGATACTGTTAAAAAAAAATCAGAGTTAAGCATTGATTATTTCAATTGCTTAACTTACATAAGGAAGAATGATATTTTTGAATAACTTGCAAATTAATCAAAAAAGACATCTGTAAATTTTGAGACAACAAAAGGATAAAGAAGACATTTTATTCCAAGCTTAATATTCTGAGGCTTGCCTAATAGAGCAGTGTTCATATATGTAAGTACAACCAACCATACGAAGGTGTTAAAGTATATTTGGGGGTGGGGATATAGGTGACTATCTATGAGTGATATGAGTGAACACAGGTTTTACCAGAGAATAACATTTCTCCATGGATAGGAATCTGAGAATCCTTTCCTACTGTTCTATTCTTTTTTTAAATAAAAATTTACGTCTAATAATCTCATATTTAGTATTATCAAGTGCTGTTTATGGAGCATATTCTTCCACACACTGCAGTAATTGCCAAGAAAATCTTTTCTTTGAGGTTATATCGTTTGTAGTAACTTTTTTAGGGCAACTTTGACATCTTTGTTTCTCAGGCTGTAGATCATGGGATTCAACATAGGCACAACAATGGTATAAAACACAGATGACACTTTTCCTTGGTCCATGGAGCTGACTGAAGATGGCTGTAGGTACATGAATGCTGTAGAACCAAAGAAGACAGCAACAGCCATGATGTGGGAGCTGCAGGTGCTGAAGGCCTTGACTCTGCCCCCAGAGGATTGAATGTACAGGATGCTGACAATGATGAAGATGTAAGAGCTAACAATGATAACGGCTGGTACAATAATATTAAATGTACTTAAGGAGAGTGCTAATACTTCGTTGATAAATGTACTAGAGCAAGAGAGCTCAAGTAATGGGAAAAGATCACAAAAGTAGTGGTTAATTTTATTAGCCTTACAGAAAAACATTCTTAGCAGGAATACAATGTGAGCTGTAGCAACAACTAAGCCAACACCATATACCACAGCTACCATCAACAAACAGACTTGATAGGACATGGTTACATTGTAAAGCAAAGGGTTAGATATAGCCACATAACGGTCATATGCCACTGCAGCCAACATGTAACATTCTGCAACAACAAAAGCACAGAAGAAATAGAACTGAGCTATGCATTCTGGATATGGGATGACATTCTTCTCTGTCACAAAGTTCAACAGCATTTTTGGAATAATGACAGTGGACTGACAGCAGTCAATAAAGGACAGACTGCTGAGTAAATAATACATGGGTGTGTGTAGCTGAAAACTAATCAGAATCAAGATGATCATACCTAGGTTTCCAACAACTGTAAATGAATAGACTGCTAGGAAGATAAAGAATAGAGGCAGTTGGAGCTCTGGATTCTCTGTTAAACCAGCGAGGATGAACTCAGCCACTGAGGTCTGATTTACTTCTTCCATGGTCTTCTGGAAAGTATATGTAAAAGAAAAGTATGAAGAAGAAAAAATTTGATTTTCCATTCTCCTATCACTCAATGAATTTTGAAAGAATTCAAATATTTTCAGATTATCTGCAATCATTTGCCATCCTCTTTTTCATTTGATCAGTCAGAGGTTTTGCAGTCCTGGAGAAAGGACATATGCAAATATAATCATGCATATGTTACATACTTGTGACCTTAATGTAAAAATTGTTTTTATTGGTTCCCACTTGCTTCCATGTTTCAGTTTGCTTCGAATCATTCTAGGACCTTAATTGAGTGCTTCAATAATTTCTCATGACTTGTTTATCCCACGTCTCTTTCAGTATAAATTTTTTTGGATGTAATAAAGTAAAAATTTCCACAAAAGATTTATAGTCATAATTTCAGTTGATAGTGAAGATTTGAAGATTTTACACTAAAATAATGTATAGGAAAATTGTCTTCCACTTCCATTTAACTCTAGATAATGTGTGGGGAAATTAGACACACACACACAAAAGTGAACAAAATAAGCCAGTAGATTAGAAATCAAGAAATTAAAACATCTACTAGTACATAAATATAATTGATCATATATTAGAAATCCAAAATTGGCTAAAGAGAACTATTAAATATAATTAGTATATCTAGGTATCATAAGAACAAAGATATCACAGCATAGATGTAAAGGTGTTGAAGATTCTGAAATCATCAACAAACCCAAGAGATATTGTGGAGTTCTCTTTTGACCATTGTTTTCATTTGATTCAGCAGTTGTAGTTGCCTGTTCCACACAAAGCAGAGCTGTACCCATTCTGTACCAATTATTCTAAACCATAAGGAAAAGCTTCATAATGACTATAGGTGGATACTGTTAACTTGGGTTCCTGTAAAGCAGTTCCTTATCTGGTAATACCAGACTTTGTGTTTTCTTAACTAGGTTTATTTAAAGAAGATATCATTTCTATTTTAATGCTTCTCTCAAATACACCTCTACTATGAAAGCTGAAGACCACATATTGTGACAAAATGTGCTTTTCAAAATGGAAATTTGGGAAACTTAGCACCTACTACAACATATTGAAGAAGCAGAACCATTCTTTATGGGAGCTTAGGTTATCTGACTGTTTCATCAATGTTACTAAGAATGAGTTAGGTACCACAGGTGTGGGAGCCTAACACATGGCTTACTTTGGTTCCTTCTTTACAACTGTCTTTTGAATTCCTTTTGCCCTTCAGCCTTCTACCATATCAGTATGTAGAAAAAGGGACTTTTTTTGGTATGGGCTTTTGGTCTTGATCTTCTCAGCCTTCAGAAAATTATGACAAGATACATATAGTTCTGATCACTCACTGTATATTAACTTCCTGTGCTATTATGTCACATCAAAAAGATTAGACCAAGACACATCTTTTTACTTCTCTGAGTCTGTTTATTACTAATGCTGTTTTAATTATGTTTCTTGTCCTTCACAAAGCCAGCCCTATAAATATTAGTCTCCATCACAGAAGCTGTATTATATGTTTCTCAATTATGTTACATCAATGCTTGTGAGCTTTGACCAATTTCATGTCATTAACTTTTTCTGCAGCCCAGTTCTAACATTCTTAATTCTGTTCAGCTCTTCTTGTGTCACCTAAATGTTTGTATGCCTTTGTTCTTCTTCCTGGAGCCTTTCTCAAAACTTGCTTTGCATTACATCTCTTAGCTTCCCTTTGTCATTTGCTACTTAAATATTAATGAATGCTAAGTCCAATATGGCCTTGGTAGGGACAAAATGACATGGTTCCTGGCCCTGGGACAGGGCCTACAAAGCATAGGCCTCCATGAGTATCAATGGTTGCTGTGAGTGTCATGCTTGTTTATGTAATAATGTACATATTTTCATGTTTCTCCTTAAAGGAATGTAATTCCGGTCAATATCAATGTTTAGAGACAGCACAAGTCTAAGAGGTAAAGGTGTGGCTAATGTCTTAGCAAAATGGTAAATGCTGGGACCTTCAGGACAGCCCTTAAAGATGTGGAAAAGAACTCTGAAAACATGAGTTCAAAAATACATAATTTCTCAACTATGTAAAATATAAGAATACAATACAAATAAGTTCATGAATCTAATACAACAAAAGCAGCTGTACTGTTATCCAAGTTGTCAGAAAGTTACTAAGGAAAGAGATAAAGAAATTTAAGAAGTGGTGATCACAGGAGATCCCATCCAGCTAAGATTTTGTTTATGCTTACAAAGGCAGACAGATTCCTAAGTACAAAATCATCCTGGGAGAGAGAGAATTTAGGTCCATTCCCAGGCATGTTAGTAGTGGCAGTTTCAGGTTAGTTTCTGCTTAACAAAGCAGACAGATTTGTCAGGGTTTTTGTTGCTGTTGTTGTTGTTGTTGTTGTTGTTGTTGTTATTTGTTTGGTTTTTTTTGGTTTTTGGTTTTTTTTTTTTTGCAATGTTAGAGAAAGAGAGAGAGAGAGAGAGAGAGAGAGAGAGAGAGAGAGAGCTTGCTTGCTTGCTTGTCTCCTAAGAATCAACAGGTTGGGGTAATGAGATGCTGATTTATGGGAAGATCAAAAGGGAACCTAAAGCACATGAGTGGATTGACATGTAAATAAAAAACTGGGCTCTTGTTTTGCAAGGAATGAGCTATCCAGAAAGGTTTTTTGTTGTTGTTTGGTTTTTTCTTTCCGGGTTTTGTTTTGTTTTTTCAAGGGAAAACTGCTTTGAGAACTGTCTGGAGCAGAGAGAGAGAGAAAAAAAAGAGAGAGACAGAGAGACAGAGACAGAGACAGAGAGGATCCAGACTGGAGAGCTCGGGAAAAGGCAGAATAGAGAGAAAGTAATCTGGAAAGCTTTCTCCAGCAGAACATAGGTCATTGACTTGTACCCATGGTTTGACCTCCAGTCATTTGTTTTGCTGCTCCCAGACATCCCTTCCTCTAACCCTTCTCCAAGTGGAGTCTGGTCCTTAGTAAATGAATCATAAGCAAAATAACAAAAAAAGTGTAGCAACAAAGAACTTTTTTCTGACCAATAAATTCAGATTCAAAATTCCACATGTATTTAACATATATGATTTCATTTGTTTAGACCTTGAAACTGGTCCTCCTACCAGTAGTACTAGCAATATCATCAAAATATGTATCACCCCCAAACTTTGCTTGTAGGAATTTGTGTCTCTGGCTTGTCTGATTTTTTTTTTTTTTTGGTAAAAATATTTGATATAATACTTACCACCAAATAGTTTGAGTTACATAATCCCATATTTTAAACTTTCAGCATGATACTACATGGAATATATTCATGAAGATACAAAGATTTAGAACTGATTCACTGGAAATACTGGAGGCTATAAGTTCATTGAACATGTGTATTATGTATCTTCTCCCGATGTCTCACAACAATTATTATATTTTCCAGCTCATTGAGATAATTCTTCTCAATGTATATTCTCCAGATAATTCATATAAGTGAATCTGTACAGTATTTTTCCTATTTCCTGGCTTATTTGTGGCAGTAAAGTGTCCTGAAGTTTAGTTTATATTTTTTTCAATCAGTGTAATTTTATGTATAAGGAAAAAATTAGTGAAGATTCAAAACAATCTAATATACATTTATAATTTTTGTATCATATGCTACTTACTACTAACTAATATAAGAAATGGATGAAACTGCTAAAGTAACCAGTTTTTAACAGATTATTTATTATATAATACAGTTACAAATTATAGGTGAAAATAGAGAATAGTATCTCATAGTTATATGAATACAAAATTTATCTAATTTTCCTGTCAGTTATTAATGTGTTATTTTTTAGCTCTGTATGTGTAATTTTGTCTTCAGAATAGCATTATAGCATTACTTTGGATAATACCAAGTAAGAGATTGCTATCTCATTTATTAGAAATAGTTTTTTTATGTTCTGATAATAATGATTCATAAAGATATTGTTAGGCTGTCAAGATGGATCAGTATTAAAGTGAATTAAAGATGATAAGCATATAGAATAGAAAAATAAGAAATATATATAACCTGTTCTTCAGAATTACACAGTCTAGAAGGGCGGAAGAAGAGAAACAAGTTTGGTATTTATAAATATAGGGAACACCACAGCTACTATAATCCTCTTCCTGACAGAGGTGATGGTATCAACAAAGGTATTTTAGAGGAGCTTAAGAAATAAAACTGCCTTTCTTTTTGGCCCAAGTATCACATGACATGATTGTTCCAGGAAACTATGTCTAATTTTCATACTCATAAGTTGTAATTTTCTTTAAGTTTTACCGTTATCTCTTTAACTTATTAAACATAAATTTTGTTGTTCTACTTAAAAGTAAGGTTTGTGTTTTATTCAATAATTTTTAAAAATAAATTATAATTTTTTTAAAATCTAAAAAGCAATACAATAAAAAGCAATATTAGTCTTGCAAATAAGCACCATTTAAAAACACAAGCAAAAATTAAATTATTTTTAATTTAAAACAATTTTTAAATTCAGGAAGATTTGAGCATATTCTTCTTCTTCCCCAACTCTTTTGAGATCCTCTCTCCCTCTTTACCCACCCAACCTAAGTTCTTTCGGAATAGACCAAAAAATTCCAATACAACTACAAAGTCCCCCAAAACTAAGAAAGGAAAAGAAAAGAAAAGAAAAGAAAAGAAAAGAGAAAAGAACTTTACTTCCCAATAAAACTACCATACTGTAACCAAATAAAAGCAAAATCGCAAAGAAAAAAAAAAAAAAACGGTAAAGTTCAAATATGTTGGTCACTTACTGCTGATCATGAGATCTACCCTGGAGTAGTTTGTATGCCCAGTGTCAGTCTATTGGAGAAAACTGACATTTGCTCTCCCAGCAAGAGTAAGTGACAGTTCAGTTAAGCTTTACCATAACAACTAGGTTTCACTCATTCATTTTTGAAATACAACAAAGTAAAGCAGAGAAGATAAAACAAAAAAGCAAATGTTTTTTGATGTTGAACAAGATAAAACTACAGACAAGAAAACGTCCAAAAGAACCAGGACCACACTTAGAAAGCCTATAAAATACAAAAACTAAAAGTCATAATATATACACAGAAGAGCTGGCATATTTTATGTTCATTTAATGCTTCCTATTTTTAGAGTCAGCAGTTGCCTAACTTTATATTTATTAGATAAATATATAAATTATTTAAATTATTATATTATATAAATAAACATAAAAATTATTTATTTATATTTTTGTTCCACATTAAATTACATTTGTAGTAATTAACATGTCTTAAATATATGAATTAAAAATTATTCAACTAGCTAAGTTAACTAACTAACTGTGAAACCTTCCTACTGCCTGAATTTAAATTAGCATTCACAGAAGTGTTTGTTGTGATTTATATAGTAAGGACTGGGAGAATGCTTAGGAGAGCTGTGGAAAACAAGCAGTCCAGTTCTTAACTGGATTCAATAGGCTTGACAACAAAGTAATGAGGAAAATGACAAGACTACATCCATAGAAGAACTACAGGAAAATTTCTGGTATGCTGCTGCAAAGAAATGTCTGGCCAATTCAAGGTACAGAAGCAAGCATTAGTTGCGGGCTTAAGTAGAATAACAGAAGCTTCTTCCATGCTCATTGTGATGGGGAATGTGGCAGCAGGCAAACTTACAGGCACACAGGCTATTGTGTCATTGAGGCAGTAGCTGAGACCTACAACCTGATCTGCAATAGGATAAAAGTACTGAGACTAAGGCTGGCATTTCTGCAATGATACGACCTCATCAACAAGGACAAACATATTCCAAAAATCCTGTCACAACTCCTAATCCTTACAAATAGTCTGCCAACTGGTATCCAAATATTCTAATCCATCATTTTATGGGGGCCATTCATATTCAACTAATTACAGCTATCTAATCCCAACTGCTTAGTCGTAAACAAATGCACATTTGAGGAACATGATGTTGTAGGTTTATATACATACATACATACATACATACATAAACACACACATATTATATATACATGTGATATATATAAAACGTGTGTGTGTGGTGTGTGTATGTATGTATGTAATGAAAATTAAAGAAAATAATTTGAGAGAAGTTGCAAGAGAGATATAGAGAAGTTATAGAAAAGGAGAAATGGGACGTTTGAAATGATATGAATACAGATATGAATTTTATGTATAAAATTACCCAAAACAATTTTAAACTGAAATAAATATTACCTATATTATCAACTGTATTTTTAAAAGGATGTGAGATTATGGAATGAAAATGGGTTTTGAGAGATAAAAATATGTCACATATGTCTGTTAACAAGGAAATGTAGAAAAAAGTAGGAAAGACTAAGATTTTATGAGCTAAGGACTTGAGTCTGAACATACCTCTCCTTCACAGATGGCTCTATGTTGGTTGCTTATCTTCTCCTTTACCCTAGAAGAGAAAATGGCCTTGAACAGGTGAGGAACAGAGTACATTAAATTATCTATTGTGATACTATACTATAAAGTTAGTTCTCAAAATCATTTGTTATTCTACACAGTTGGTTAATATAAACATTTTATATGCTGGCCACAGAAACAAGAGATTGGTTATAAAAAGAATAGCAAGTGTTATTTCCCTATAGAGTCTCATCCCTCAAAGGTTCATCTCTGGAGAAATCAATAATCAGAATTACTCTATATTCTCCAGTGGTTCTCAAGTGTTTATAGTATCCTGGTAATAAGATTTCTAGTTCTTTTTAAATTATCATAAATATAGATTAGAAGCACAACAATATTCCTGAAATCTAAAAGATATACACTAAAGGGATTTTCTAAAAAAATATTTCCTTCAAAAAAAATTAAAAATCGGGGTAAACAACAAAAAGATTTGAACTTTGTAACTCATTGACATATACCAAATGGACTTAGATATTATGAGGGTACAAAATCATTTTACTAGGTAAACTTTAACCAAGAATTGAATAAGAGCAGCTTTCTCCCCACTGAAGTTATAATAACTTAGATATTTTAAACAACACAGAAAACGTGCCAAGTAAGACTAACAAGGAAAAACTAGGAGAGGAGAGGTGGAGAATGGGGTCCAGTTAAGGCAGATGCCATCAAGAGCTATTGAGTCATACTGGGGGAAAAAAACTGATTCTATCAAAAGACAAGTAAAATGCGTTCACTCCTTCCTGCTTTTTTTTAACGCTGTATTTTATTCTCCTCCAGGTCCACCCTCCAACTGTTCCACATCCCATACCTCCTCTCCTCATCCCTGACTCCAAGAGGATGTCCTCACCCCTCCTACTCCACCAGACTTCTAAACTCCCTGGTCCTCCAGTCTCTGGAGGGTTAGGTACATCTTCTCCGACTGAACCCAGTCCTGGCAGTCCTCTCTTGTATATGTGTTGGGGCCTTATATCAGCTGGTGTGTGCTGCCTACTTGGTGGTCCAGTGTTTGAGAGATCTTGGGGGTCCAGGTTAATTGAGACTGCTGGTCCTCCTACATTCCTCCTCAATTTCTTCCAGCCTTTTCCTAATTCAACCACATGGGTCAGCAGCTTCTGTCCATTGGTTGGGTGCAAATATCTGTATCTGACTCAGTTGTTTGTTGGGTCTTTCAGAGGGCAGTCATCATAGGACCCTTTTTATGAGTGCTCCATAGCCTCAGTAATAGGGTCAGGCCTTGGGGCCTCCCCATGAGCTGGATCCCACATTGGGCTTGTTGTTGTACTTTCTTTTCCTCAGGCTCTTCTTCAATTCCATCTCTGCAGTTCAGACATAAACTATTATGGGTCAGAGTTTTGACTGTGGAATAGCAACTCCATCCCTCACTCAATCCTGTCTTTTTGCTGGAGGTGGGCTCTTCATGTTCTCTATCCCCATTTTAGGGTGTTTCATCTAGGCTTCCTCCCTTTGAGTCCTGAGAGTCTCTTACCTCAGTTCTCTGGTACATTCTGGAGGGTCCTCCCAACCTCCTCAGGATTTCCTGCTTCCATTCTTTCCATTCTGAAGCCCTTTGGGCTTCTGTCCTTTACCCCCATCCAATATCAGATCATGTTCCCCTCTCGGCCCCCTTTTATATAATATTTAATTGTAATGTATATTTAATAGTTATTTAAATATATGTAGAAATCAAAACACTTGATATGACAATGCTGCTGGACAAAAATAGACTAACAAACCCTCGGTCTTTGCCCCAAGGGACCTTTTGAATAGTTTGGTCATGATGGTTCAAGTGACTCCCAAGTTTATATAGATTGACAGGGAGGCACTCAGCCTTTGAGGATGAGACCCCATTCCTGAAGTCCCTATACACTTAACACACAAGACTCAGATGATCTGATCTAGATGAAACCTGAAGTGCCGGTTATACATTAGTGATCACACAAAGGTGACTAATTGAACTGAAGACCCACTTTTCTAGATGGAAATCACGCCTCATAATGGAAACCTAGCCCACTTTGTGGGGCTGGTGCTGTCAAGTACCTTTGAAAATAGATAATTTATATAGCTACATGTTATCAAATATTAAATTTTAATTCTTGCTAGACATGGAACTTAATTTGTTTTACAAGATAATTGTGCATATTCCTAAAGAATGACTTTTCAAATTGTAAACTATGAGAGCTTTGTAAGATAATTCCTAAGCACTGTTGTGCCAGAAATTTCCCTGCCCAATCTATTTGCAACGGGAGATCTATGATTTGACAGGAAAAAGGAGGCAGAGCTAAGGGTGGCAGAGAGACAGAGAGGGAGAGAGAAGCATGGGGAGAGAGGAGAAAGGCAAAATGTCTTCAGATGTGGACCTGTGTGGCATGAAGTAAATAGGTAGATATGAAATCTAAACATTGGGGTAATTTTAACCTTTAAATTGTTTGGGCATTTTGTGTATTGCATATTTGCTGATATAAGTATCTTTTTGAATAATCTTAATCTTTAGAGTTTTACTTGACTGGGTTACTGATAGGTGGGTCCACTGACATCTGGGTGGTTATGGCTGTGAAAGAGCTAGCACCTCCAGCACAAAAACCATGTCCAGAATGATAGTTTTTTAAGTTAGGACAAATGACAATGTTCTTTTAATTGATGATGTTGGGCTGGGTATTAGGTCTATCTTGTTCCTTACAATTACAAAATAGTAATAGCCATGCTCAATATATATTTTAAGGAAACTTTTTTTTTTTAATTCTAACAGAAAGAGTGAAATCTGGAAGAAATTTTCTCCACAGAGTTTAATTGTAGTGGAAGGCCTATGATTGGACAGAAAAGGAGGAGGCAGAGCTGGAGGTGGCAGAGAGACAGAGAGGCAAAGAGACCCAGAAGAGGGAAGAAGGCAAAAATGGCTGTGCATGTGGACTGGCATGGCATCAAGTAAATAAGATGATATGAAATCTAAAGGTTAGGAATATTGGGATAACTTTCAAATCTTTGTGGGCATATTGTGATTTGAGTATGTCCTTATTTATACATCCATTTAAGCATTCAGAGTCTATTTCTACTGGATACTGGGTATTGTGATAACATGGATGATGGTCATTGTCTAGGTTTTTTGTTATTCCAAATGAATTTGCAAATTGCTCTTTCTATGTTTATAAAGAATTGATTTGGAATTTTGATGGGATTGAATTGAATCTATATATTGTTTTTGGCAAGATGGCCATTTTTACTAAACTAATCCTGCCAATCCAGGAGCATAGGAGATCTTTCCGTCTTCTGAGATCTTCTGTTTCTTTCTGCAGAGACTTGAAGTTCTTGTCATACAGATTTTTACTTGCTTGGTTAGATTCACTCCAAGGTATTTTATATTATTTGTAACTATTGTGAGGGGTGTCATTTCCCTAATTTCCTTCTCAGCGTGTTTATCCTTTGAATAAAGGAAGACTACTGATTTGTTTAAGTTGATTGTCTATCCAGCCACTCTGCTGAAGTTGTTTATCAGGTTTAGGAGTTCTCTGGTGGAAATTTTAGGGTCACTCAAGTATACTATCATATCATCTACAAATAGTGAAATTTTGACTTCTTCCTTTCCTGTTTGTATCCCTTTGATCTTAGTGGGATTGCTTCCAGTTTCTCTTCTTTTAGTTTAATGTTGGCTACTGGCTTGCTGTATATTGCTTTTACTATGTTTAGGTATGGACCTTGAATTCCTGATCTTTCCAAGACTTTTAACATGAAGGGATGTTGAATTTTGTCAAATGCTTTCTCAGCATCTAGTGAGTGGATCATGTGTTTTTTTTTCCTTTGAGTTTTTTTTTTTTTTTTTTTTTTTTTTTTTTTTTTTTTTTTTGTAGTGGATTACATTAATGGATATCCAAATATTGAACCATCCCTGCATTCCTGGGATAAAGCCTACTTGATCATGATGGATGATTGCTTTGATGTGTTTTTTAATTCAGTATTCGAGAATTTTATTAAGTATTTTTGCATCAATATTCATAAGAGAGATTGGTCTGTAGTTCTCTTTCTTTTTTGAGTCTTTGTGAGGTTTAGGTATGAGCATAATTGTACCTTCATAAAATGAATTGGGAATTGGTCCTTCTGGTTCTATTCTGTGGAATAGTTTGAAGAGAATTGGTATTAGGTCTTCCTGGAAGGTCTGATAGAATTCTGCACTAAAACCATCTGGCCCCGGACTTTTTTTGGTGGGGAGGCTTTTAATGACTGCTTCTATTTCTTTAGGGGTTATGCGGCTGTTTAGATGCTTTATCTGCTCCTGTTTTAATATTGGTACTTGGTATCTGTCTAGAAAATTGTCCATTTCATCCAGATTTTAAATTTTTGTTGAGTATAGGCCTTTGTAGTAGGATCTGATGATTCTTTTATCAGTTTCTGTTGTTATGTCTCCCTTTTCAGTTCTGATTTTATTAATTTGAGTACTGTCTCTGCACCCTTTGGTTAGTCTGGCTAAGGGTTTGTCTATCTTGTTGATTTTCTCAAAGAACCAGCTCCTGGTTTCGTTGAGATTTTGTATAGTTCTTTCTGTTTCAACTTGATTGATTTCAGCCCTGAGTTTGATTATTTCCTGCCGTCTATTCCTCTTGGGTATATTAGCTTCTTTTTGTTCTAACGCTTTCAGGTGTGCTGTCAAGTTGTTAGTGTATGCTCTTTCCAGTTTCTTTTTGTGGGCACTTAGAGCTATGAGTTTTCCTCTTAGTACTGCTTTCGTGGAGTCCCACATTGTTCAGTTTCCATGTGTATGTGGGCATTCCGTTGTTTTTGTCCACATTAAAGATGAGTCCTAGTCCATGGTGGTCTGATAGAGTACAAGGGATTATTTCAATTTTTTGTATCTGTTGAGAGCTGTTTTGTGACTAATTATATGGTCTATTTTGGAGAAGGTACCATGAGGGGCTGAGAAAAAGGTATATTCTTTTGTTTCAGGATGAAATGTTCTATAGATGTCAGTTAAGTCCAATTGGTTCATAACTTCTGTTAGTTTCATTGTGTCTTGGTTTAGTTTCTGTTTCCATGATCTTTCCATTGCTGAGACAGGGGTGTTGAAATCTCCCACTATTATTGTGTGAGGTGCAATATATGCTTTAGGCTTTAGTAAAGTTTCTTTTATGTATATGGGTGCCCTTGCATTTGGGGCATAGATGTTCAGAATTGCGAGTTCCTCTTGGTACATTTTTCCTTTGATGAATATGAAGTGTTCTTCTTTATCTTTTTTGATTACTTTTGGTTGAAAATCAATTTTATTTGATATTAGAATCGCTACTCCAGCTTGTTTCTTGGGACCAGTTGCTTGGAAGTTTGTTTTCCATCTTTTTACTCTGAGGTAGTGTCTGTCTTTGTCACAGCGGTGTGTTTCCTGTATGCAGCAAAATTCTGTGTCACGTTTATGTATCTAATCTGATAGTCTATGTCTTTCTATTGGAGAATTAAGTCCATTGATATTAATAGATATTAAGGAAAACTGAATGTTGTTTCCTGTTATTTTTGTTATTGGCAGTGGAGATATGTTGGTGTAACTATCTTCTTTTAGGGTTGTTGGAAGTTTACTTTCTTGATTTTTCTTGGTTGTAGTTTCCCTCCTTGTGTTGGAGTTTTCCACCAATTATCCTTTGAAGTGATGGATTTGGCCTAAAATATTGTGTAAATTTGATTTTGTCATGAAATATTTTGGTTTCTCCATCAATATTGATTGAGAGTTTTGCTGAGTATAGTAGTCTGGGCTGGCATTCGTGTCCTCTTAGGGTCTATATGATATCAGTCCAGGATCTTCTGGCTTTTATACTCTCTGGTGAGAAGTCTGGTGTAATTCTTATAGGTCTGCCTTTATATGTTACTTTACCTTTTTCCCTTACTGCTTTTAGTGTTTTTTCTTTGTTTTGTACATTTGATGTTTTGATTATTATGTGGCAGGAGGTATTTCTTTTCTGGTCTAAACTATTTGGAGTTCTGTAGGCTTATATATTTATGGGCATCTCTTTTCTGTAGGTTAGAAAAGTTTTCCTCTATAATTTTGTTGAAGATATTTACTGGTCCTTTAAGTTGGGAGTCTTCCCCCTCATTAATACCTATTATCCTTAGGTTTGGCTTTCTCATTGTGTCTTGGATTTCCTGTATGTTTTGGGTTATTAGCTTTTTGCATTTTGCATTTTCTTTGACAGTTGTGTCAATGTTTTCCATGGTATCTTCTGCACATGAGATTCTCTCTTCTATCTCTTGTATTCTGTTGGTGATACTTGTGTCTATGACTCCTGATCTTTTTTCCTAGGTTTTCTATCTCCAGGGTAGTCTCCCTTTGTGATTTCTTTATTGTTTCTACTTCCATTTATAGATCCTGGATTTTTTTTTTAATTCCTTCTCCTGTTTGGTTGTGTTTTCTTGCAATTCCTTAAAGGATTTTTGTGTTTCCTCTTTAAGGGCTTCTATCTGTCTACCTGTGTTCTTAAATTCTTTGAGAGTGTTATTTATGTCCTTCTTAAAGTCCTCTATCATCATCATGAGAAGTTATTTTAATTCTGAATCCTGTTTTTCTGGTGTGATGGGGTGTTCAGGGCTTGCTATGTTGGGGGAACTGGTTTCTGATAATGCCATGTAACTTTGGATTCTGTTGCTTATGTTCTTGCGCTTGCCTTTCGCCATCTGGTTAACTCTAGTGATACCTGTACTCGCTGTCTCTGACTGAAGACTCCCTTTCCAGTTATCTTGCTTCTGTCTGATCTCCTTGGGTTCCTGATGTCTCTGTGATTTTCTCCAGCTGCTCTGAGTACAGTGGTACCTCTAGGATGACTCAGGATATGGTGTCTCCTAGGTAGCCGACCAGCTAGGTGTCTGCTGTTCTGGGTGCAGTGTCTCCTCTAGGATGTCTCAGGATAAAGTGTCTATTGCTCTAAGGGCAGTGGCTCCTCTAGGATGTCTTGGGATATGTTGTCTGTTGCTCTGAGTTTGGTTGTTTCTCTGCCTCTCTGGGTTCAGTTGTACCTCTGCTGCTCTGGGTTCAGTGGACCTTCTAGGATGTCTTGGGAGGAATCTAGTGTCCACACAGGAGCAGACCAGGTGGGGGTCTGCCCAGGCCTCAGATTCAGGAGAGGGGTGGAAGGGGAGTGCTATTCCGCAGGGGCGGGCTTTGGCTGTCTTCTGGAATCTGAGCTCTCCCCACACCCAGCTATGGGCTTAGGGCAGTGTGTGGATCTTCTTACCTACTGCTCTGGGTTCTCTGGACCCTCTAGAATGTCTCGGGAGAAATCTGGTGTCCACAGGAGCAAACCGGTCAGCGGTCTGCACCAGGCCTCAGATCCAGGAGAGGGGCCGAAGGGGAGTGCTACTGCTCTAGGTTCAGTGAACCCTCTAGGATAGCATTGTTTATTTCAATTGCTTCACTTACACAAGAAAGAAAAATATTTTTGAATAATTTGCATATTAATCAAAAAAGACATCTGTAAACATTGAGATGATGAAAGAATACAGAAGACATTTTATTCCAAACTTAATATTCTGAGGCTTGCCTAATAGAACAGTGTTCATATATGTAAGTACAACCAACCAGACAAAGGTGTTAAAGTATATTTGGGGGTGGGGATATAGGTGACTATTTGTAAGTGAAGACAGGTTTTACCAGAAAATAACATTACTCCATGGATAGGAATCTGAGAATCCTTTCCTACTTTGGTACATTTTTCCTAAATAAAAATGTACAACTAATAATATCATATCTAATGTTATCAAATACTGTTTATAGAGCATATTCTTCCACACACTGCAGTAATTGCCAAGAAAATCTATTGTTTTCTCTGAGGTTATATCTTTTGTAGTAACTTTTTAAGGGCAACTTTGACATCTTTATTTCTTAGGCTGTAAATCATGGGATTCAACATAGGCACAACAATGGTATAAAACACAGATGACACTTTTCCTTGGTCCATGGAGCTGACTGAAGATGGCTGTAGGTACATGAATGCTGTAGAACCAAAGAAGACAGCAACAGCCACGATGTGGGAGCTGCAGGTACTGAAGGCCTTGACTCTGCCCCCAGAGGACTGAATGTGCAGGATGCTGACAATGATGAAGATGTAAGAACTAACAATGATAACGGCTGGTACAATAATATTAAATGCACTTAAGGAGAGTGCTAATACTTCATTGATAAATGTACTAGAGCAAGAGAGCTCAAGTAATGGGAAAAGATCACAAAAGTAGTGGTTAATTTTATTAGCCTTACAGAAAAACACTCTTAGCAGAAATATAGTGTGAGCTGTAGCACTGATTAAAGCAACACCAAACACCACAGCTACCATCAATAAACAGACTTGATAGGACATGTTTACATAGTAAAGCAAAGGGTTAGATATAGCCACATAACGGTCATATGCCATTGCAGCTAACATGTGACATTCTGCAACAACAAAAGCACAGAAGAAATAGAACTGAGCTATGCATTCTGGATATGGAATGACATTCTTCTCTGTCACAAAGTTCAACAGCATTTTTGGAATAATGACAGTGGACTGACAGCAGTCAATAAAGGACAGACTGCTGAGTAAATAATACATGGGTGTATGTAACTGAAAACTAAACAGAATCAAGATGATCATACCTAGGTTTCCAACAACTGTAAATGAATAGACTGCTAGGAAGATAAGGAATAGAGGCAGTTGGAGCTCTGGATTTTCTGTTAAACCAGCGAGGATGAACTCAGCCACTGAGGTCTGATTTACTTCTTCCATGGTCTTCTGGAAAGTATATGTAAAAGAAAAGTATCAAGAAGAAAAAATTTGATTTTCCATTCTCCTATCACTCAATGAATTTTGAAAGAATTCAAATATTTTCAGATTATCTGCAGTCATTTGCCATCCTCATTTTCATTTGATCAGTCAGAGGTTTTGCAGTCCTGGAGAAAGGACATATGCAAATATAATCATTCATATGTTACATACTTGTGACCTTAATGTAAAAATTGTTTTTATTGGTTCCCACTTGCTTCCATGTTTCAGTTTGCTTCAAATCATTCTAGGACCTTAATTGAGTGCTTCAATAATTTCTCATGACTTGTTTATCCCATGTCTCTTTCAGTATAAAATTTTTTAAATGTAATAAAGTAAAAATTTCCACAAAAGATTTATAGTCATAATTTCAGTTGATAGTGAAGATTTGAAGATTTTATACTAAAATAATGTATAGGAAAATTGTCTTCCACTTCCATTTAACTCTAGATAATGTGTGGGGAAATTAGACACACACACAAAAGTGAAAAAAGCCAGTAGATTAGAAATCAAGAAATTAAAACATCTACTAGTACATAAATATAATTGATCATATATTAGAAATCCAAAATTGGCTAAAGAGAACTATTAAATATAATTAGTATATCTAGGTATGATAAGAACAAGGAAATCACAGCATAGATGTGAAGGTGTTGAAGATTCAGAAATCATCAACAAACCCAAGAGATATTGTGGAGTTCTCTTTTGACCATTGTTTTCATTTGATTCAGCAGTTGTAGTTGCCTGTTCCACACAAAGCAGAGCTGTACTCATTCTGCACCAATTATTCTAAACCATAAGGAAAAGCTTCATAATGACTATACGTGGATACTGTTAACTTGGTTCCTGTAAAGCAGTTCCTTATCTGGTAAGAACAGACTTTGTGTTTTCCTAACTAGGTTTATTTAAAGAAGATATCATTTCTATTTTAATGCTTCTCTCAAATACACCTCTACTATGAAAGCTGAAGACCACATACTGTGACAAAATGTGCTTTTCAAAATGGAAATTTGGGAAACTTAGCACCTACTACAACATATTGAAGAAGCTGAACCATTCTTTATGGGAGCTTAGGTTATCTGACTGTTTCATCAATGTTACTAAGAATGAGTTAGGTACCACAGGTGTGGGAGCCTAACACATGGCTTACTTAGGTTCTTTCTTTACAACTGTCTTTTGAATTCCTTTTGCCCTTCAGCCTTCTACCATATCAGTATGTAGAAAAAGGGACTTTATTTGGTATGGGCTTTTGGTCTTGACCTTCTCAGCCTTCAGAAAATTATGACAAGATACATATAGTTCTGATCACTCACTGTATATTAACTTCCTGTGCTATTATGTCACATCAAAAAGATTAGACCAGGACACATCTTTCTACTTCTCTGAGTCTGTTTATTACTAATGCTGTTTTAATTATGTTTCGTGTCCTTCAAAAAGCCAGCCCTATAAATATTAGTCTCCATCACAGAAGCTGTATTATATGTTTCTCAATTATGTTACATCAATGCTTGTGAGCTTTGACCAATTTCATGTCATTAACTTTTTCTGCAGCCCAGTTCTAACATTTTTAATTCTGTTCAGCTCTTCTTGTGTCACCTAAATGTTTGTATGCCTTTGTTCTTCTTCCTGGAGCCTTTCTCAAAACTTGCTTTGCATTACATCTCTTAGCTTCCCTTTGTCATTTGCTACTTAAATATTAATGAATGCTAAGTCCAACATGGCCTTGGTAGGGACAAAATGACATGGTTCCTGGCCCTGGGACAAGGCCTACAAAGCATAGGCCTCCATGAGTATCAATGGTTGCTGTGAGTGTCATGCTTGTTTATGTAATAATGTACATATTTTCATGCTTCTCCTTAAAGGAATGTAATTCTGGTCAATATCAGTGTTTAGAGACAGCACAAGTCTAAGAGGTAAAGGTGTGGCTAATGTCTTAGCAAAATGTTAAATGCTGGGACCTTCAGGACAGCCCTTAAAGATATGGAACAGAACTCTTAAAATGTGAATTCAAAAAATAAATAATTTCTTAACTCTGTAAAATATAAGAATGCAATACAAATAAGTTCATGAATCTAATAGAACAAAAACAGCTGTACTGTAATCCAAGTTGTCAGAAAGTTACTAAGGAAAGAGATAAAAAAAAAAAATTTAGGAAGTGGTGATCACAGGAGATCGAATCCAGCTAAGATTTTTGTTTATGCTTACAAAGGCAGACAGATTCCTGAGTTCAAAAAACAGCCTTGGACAGAGGGAATTTATTTCCAGGCCCAGTTGTTGTATAAGTGGTACGTTCAGGTTAGGGTCCTACCCAGCTATTTTACAGTCTGTGCTTAACAAAGGCAGACAAATCTGTGAGTTCTTTGGCAATGTTTAAAAAAAAAATGTGTGTGCTTGCTGTCTCCTAAGAATCAAGAGGTTCTGGTAATGGATTCATTAAAAAGGGAATTTAGAAAAAAGGAGGGTGGGTGATTTGCAAGGAATGAACTATCCAGAAAGGTTTTTTTAAAATATCAAGGGAGAACGGCTTTGAGAACGCTGTGGAACAGAACAGACACACATACACACACACAAACACACACTCAAAGAGAGAGAGAGAGAGAGAGAGAGAGAGAGAGAGAGAGAGAGAGAGAGAGAGAGAATGGGGGAGAGCTGTCTAAAGAACTTCAGAAAAAGCAGAACAGAAAGAACTCTGTAAAACTATCTTGAGCTGAATATAGGTCATCAGCTTGTACCCATGGTTTGACATCATGTCCTTTGTTTCGCTGCTCCCAGACACCCTTTCCTCAAAATCCTTCTCCAATTGGAGGCTGGTCCTTAGTAAATCAATCATAAACAAAATAACAAAAAAGTTTAATGAAAAAGAATTGGTTTTTTTTTCTTACCAATAAATCCAGATTCAAGAATCCACATATATTTAACATAAATAAATTTATTTGTTTAGACATTGAAAATGATCCTCTTATCAGCAGTACTAGCAATATAATCAAAATATTTATCACCCTCCCAAGTTTGCTTGTAACAATTTGTGTCTCTTGCTAATCTTGGTTTTTGGAACAAATATTTGATATATTTACCATCAAATTGTTTGAGTTATATAATCCCATATTTTAAACTTTCAGCATGACACTACATGGAATATATTCATGAAGATACAAAGATGAAGAATTGATTTACTGGAAACACTACAGACTATGAATTCATTGAACATGTATATTATGTATCTTCTCCTGATGTTTCACAACAATTATTTATTCTCCAGCTCATTGAGATAATTCTTCTCAACAAATATTCTCCAGACAATTTATATAAGTGCATCTGTGCAGACTTTTTCCTATTATGTCTTGCCTATCACAGTAAAGTGTCCTGCAGATCAGTTAATATTTTTTCAATCAGTGTAATTTCTCTTATAGGGAAAAAATACCTAAAATAAAATATGAATGAGATCGCTGAAGTAACCAGTTTTTAATAGATCATTTGTTACATGGTATAGTGACAAAATATAGATGAAAATAGAGAAAAACATGAATTCAAAAACTATCTAATTTTCATGTCAGGTTTTAATGTGTTTTTTTTTTTTAGTTCTGTATGTGTAATTTTGTCTTCAGAACAGTGTTATAGCAGTACTTTGGGTAATATCAAGTAAGAAATTGCTATGACATTTATTAGAAATAGTATGTTTATTTTCTGATAATGATTCATAAAGATATTGTTAGGCTGTTAAGATGGACATTTTAAAGTGTTAAGAATATAGGAGAGAAAAATAAGGAATACAATATAATTTGCTCCTTTGAATTCTACAGGGTAGATGGGCATAGGAAGAAAAACATGTTTAGTATTTATATGTACTGAAGACCGCAACCACTATGACGCTCTTCCTGACTGAGGGGATGGTATCAACAAAAGTATTCAAGAGAATCATATGCATAAAACTTCCTTTCTTTTTGGCCAAAGTTCCATATGACATGATTATTTCAAGAAAGTACATTAAATTGTCATAGCTATAAGTTGTAATTGTTTTTAAGTTTTACTCATATCTCCTTAACTTGTTAAACATAAATTTGTTGTTCTACTTAAAAGTAAGGTCTGTGTTTTTGTTCAATAATTTTTAAAACATTATATTTTTTTGTAAAATCTAAAAAACAATACAATAAAAAGCAATATTAGTCTTGCAAATAAGCACCATTTAAAAACTCAAACAAAAATTAAAGTATTTTTATTATTTAAAACAATTTTCAAATTCAAAAAGATTTGAGCATATTCCTCTCCTTCCCCAAATCTTTTGAGATCCTCTCTCTCTCTCCTTACCCACATAACCTAAGTTCTTTGGAATAGACCAAAAAACCCAATACAACTACAAAGTCCCCCAAAAAACAAGAAAAGAAAAGAGGAAAAAAGCATACCTACTAATAAAACTACTATACTGTAACCAAATAAAAACTAAACCACAAAAAATGGTGTCATTCACATAAGTTGGTCACTTACTGCTGATCATGAGATCTATCCTGGAGTTTATATACCCAGTGTCACTTTATAAAAAAAAAAAAACAAAAAAAAAAAAAACAAAAACAAAAAAAAAAAAAAAAAACAACAACAAAAAAAAAAAATTTTACTTCTCCCAGCAAGAGTACATGACAGTTCAGTTAAACTTTACCATACTGACTAGGTTTCATTCATTTATTTTATCTTTTAAATACAACTAAGTCAAACAGAGACAATAAAACAAAAAGTACAAGACTGATGTAGAACAATACAGAACAACAGAGAAAAAAGGTCCAAGAGAAGAAAGAATCAGGATCACAGTTAGGAATCCTATAAAACACTAAGCTAAAAGTCATAATATATACACAGAAGAGCTGGTATATTTTATGTTCATTTAATCCTTCCTATGTTTAGCGTCAGCAACTACTTAACTTTGTATTTATTATTTTTTTCACATTAAGTTACATTTGTAGTAATTAACAGCATGTCTTAAATATATGAATTAAAAATTATTCAACAAGCTAAGTTAACTAACTAACTGTGAAACCTTCCTACTGCCTGAATTTAAATTAGCATTCACAGAAGTGTTTGTTGTGATTTATATAGTAAGGACTGGGAGAATGCTTAGGGGAGCTGTGGAAATCAAGCAGTCTAGGTCTTAATTGGATTCAATAGACTTGACATATTGTCAAGTAATGGGGTAAATGACGATACCATACCCATAGAAGAAGAAAATTTCTGGAACATTTCTGTGAAAAAATGCCTGGCCAATTCAAGTTACTGATGCAAGCATTGAGTTGGGGACTTGATTAGAGTTACAGAGACTTACTTCATGTTCATTATGATAGGGAATGTTGGAGCAGGCAGGTATACAGGCAACCATGCTCTTGTGTCATGGGTGTGGTAGCTGAAACCTACAACCTGATCTGCAATATGATAAAAAGTAGTGAGACTATGGCTGGCATTTGCTTTGGAAGTCACAAAACCCATCCTCAATGATACAACCCCACCAACAAGGCCACACTTCTTCCAAAAAATGTTATAACTCCTAATCCTTACAAATAGTCTGCCAACTGGTATTCAAATATTCTAATATATGAGTTTATAGGGGCCAGTCTTACTCAAATAATGGCAGCTATCCAATCCCAACTGGTTAGTTCAAACAAATGTACATATGAGCAACACTGAGAGGACACATGATGTTCTTGGTGTATATACATACATGCATAACATACATTACATACATACATAAAAATACACACATATAGATGCAATATATACTATATATGCATGCGTATGTAGCAATAGTTAAAGAAGTAAATAATTTGAGAAAAGTTGGGAGAGAGATTTAAAGAAGTTATAGAGAAGGAGAGATGGAATGTTTGAAATGAGGTAAATACAGAGTACTCATGTATGAAATTCCCCAAAACAATTTTAAGTTGGAACAAATCTTAACTCTATTATCAAATTGTATTTTAAAAAGAATGTGAAGACTGTGGAATGAAAATGGGTCTTGAGAGATAATATATGTCACATATGTCTATTAACAAGGGAGTGTAGAAGGAAGTAGGAAAGACTAAGATTTTATGAGCTAAGGACTTGTATCTGAACATACCTCTCCTTCACAGACGGCTCGATGTTGGTTGCTTATCTTCTCCTTTACCCTAGAAGAGAAAATGGCCTTGAACAGGTGAGGAACAGAGTACACTGAATTATCTATTGAGATACTATACTTTAAAGTTAGTTCTCAAAATCATTTGTTATTCTACACAGTTGGTTAATATAAACACTTTATATGCTGGCCACAGAAACAAGAGATTGGTTATAAAAAGAATAGCAAGTGTTATTTCCCTATAGAGTCTCATCCCTCAAAGGTTCATCTCTGGAGAAATCAATAATCAGAATTACTCTATATTCTCCAGTGGTTCTCAAGTGTTTATAATAGCCTGGTAATAAGATTTCTAGTTCTTTATAAAATATATATATATATCATAAATGTATGTTAGAAGCACTACAATATTCCTGAAACCTAAAAGATATACATTAAAGGGATTTTTAAAAAATATTTCTTTCAAAAAATTAAAAATCAGTGTAAACAACTAAAAGATCTGAACTTTGTAACTTTCATTGTCATGTACCAAATGGACTTAGATATTATGAGGGTACAAAATCATTTTACTAGTTAAATTTTACCCAAGAATTGAATAAAAGCATCTTTCTCCCCCTCCAACATTATAATAACTTAGGTAGTTTAAACAATTCAGAAAAAGTGGCAAGTAAGACAAATAAGGAAAAACTAGGAGAGGAGAGGTGGAGAATGGGGGTGGCAGTCAAGGCGGATGCCAAAAGCTACTAGAGCTACTTACTAGAGAAACTTATTTCATCAAAAGAGGAGTGAGATGTGTTCACTGTTTCCTGCTTTCAGTTTTTTTAATAACTCCAGATTTTATCTGCCCCCATCCACCCTTTGACTATTCCACATCCAATACCTCCTCCCATCCCTTGTCTCCAAGAAGATGCTCCAATGCCCCCCACTGGACCAGACCTCTAAACTCCCTGGGGCCTCCAGTCTCTTGGGGGTTAGGTGCACCTTCTCTACCTGAACCCAGACCTGGCAGTCCTCTGCTGTATATGTGTTGGAGACCTCATATCAGCTGGTGTATGCTGCCTGGTTGGTGATCCAGTGTTTTAGAAATCTTGGAGTCCAGGTAAGTTGAGACTGCTGGTCCTCCTACAGGGTCGCCCACCTCCTCAGCTTCCTGCAACTTTTCACTAATTCGGCTTTTTGTGAGTGCTCTATAGCCTCACTAATAGTGTCAGGCCTTGGGCTTTCCCTTGATCTGGATCTCACTGTAGGCCTGTCTGTGGAGCTTCTTTTTCTCAGGCTATTCGTCATTTCCATCCCTGCAGTTCTATCAGACAGTGACAAGTATGGGTCAGAGTTTTGACTATGAGATAGCAACCCCATTCCTCACTTGATGCCCTGTCTTTCTGCTGGAATTGGGCTCTACAAGTTTCCTCTCCCCACTGTAGGACATTTCATCCAGGGTCCCACCCTTTGAGTCCTGAGAGTCTTTCACCTCGAAGTTTCCTGGTACATCCTGGAGTGTTCCCCCAACTTCGTACCTCCCGAAGTTCCCTGTTCCATTCTTTCTCCTGGCTATTAGGGCTTCAGTCCTTTTACCTCATCCAATACCAGACCAGGTTCCCCACACCCCTGTCCACTTTCCCTCCTAGGTACCTCCCTCCCTCCTTGTGGTTGCTTTCTTCTTTCTGCCAAGTGCAACTGAGGCATCCTGGCTTGGCCAAGCCCTTCAGCTTGTTGATCTTTATGAATTCTGTGAACTGTAAATTGGGAATTCTGTACTTTTTTTTGGCTAATATCCACTTATTAGTGAACATACTCATTATTACACTTATTATTGAGTATATATCAAACCTTTTGGGTATGAGTTGCCTCACTCGGGATATTTTCTAGTTCTATCCATTTGCCTGCAACACTTAGGATATCCTCATTTTTAAGAGCTGAGTAGTATTTCACTGTGTAAATGAACCATATTTTCTGTATCCATTCTTCTCTTGTGGGGCATCTGTGTTGTTTCCAGCTTCTGGGTATCACAAATAAGGCTGCTATAAACAGAAGAGCACATGCCCCTGTGGCCGGGTGGGGCATCTTTTGGATATATTCCCAAGAGTGGTATTTCTGGTGGTCTTCAGTCAGATTTATTTCCAATTCTCTGAGGAACCTCCAGATTGATTTCCAGACTGCTTGTACAAGTTTGCAATCCCACCAGCAATGAAAGAGTGTTACTTTTCTCCACATCCTTGCCAACATGTGCTGTTGCTTGAGGTTTTGATCTTAGCTATTCTGATTGGTATAAAGTGGAATCTCAATGTTCTTTTGATTTGCATTTCTCTGATCACTAAGGACTTTGAACATTTCTTTAGGTCTTTCTCAGCCATACAAGACTCCTCTGTTATGAATTCTTGGTTAGTTCTGTGTTCCATTTTTTGATTAGGTTGTTTGGGTTTTGGGTGGTTAGCTTCTTGAATTCTTTATATATTTTTGGATATTAGCCCTGTATCAGATGTGGGGTTAGTGGAAAATTTTTCCCAATCTGTAGGTTGCCAATTTGTCTTATTGACTATGTCCTTTGCCTTACAGAAGCTTTCCAATTTCTCGAGGTCCCATTTATCAATTTTTGATCTTAGAGCATGAGCCATTGGAGTTCTGCTTAGGAAATTTCCCCCTGTGACAATGAGTTCAAGGCTCTTTCCCACCATATCTCTATTAGATTGAGTGTATCTGGTTTTATCTTAAAGTCCTAGGTCCACTTGGATTTGAGCTTTGTGTAGGGTGTCAAATATGAGTCTATTTAACATTTTCTACATACAGACAGCCAGTTAAACCAACACCATTTATTGAAGATGTTTTCTTCTTTTCCATTGTATATTTTTGGTGTTTTTTTCCAAAGACCAAGTGTGCATAAGTGTGTGGTTTTATTTCTGGGTCTTCAATTCCAGCTGCCTGTCTCTGTACCAGTACCACATGATTTTTATCACTATTGCTCTGTAGTAGAGATGAGGTCAGGGATGGTGATTCCCAGAGCCATTCTTTTATTGTTAAGAATTGTATTCACTATTCTGGGTTTTTTGCCTTTCCAGATGAAATTGTGAATAGCTCTTTCCATGTCTTTAAATAATTGTGTTGGAATTTTGATGGGGAATCACGTTGAATCTGTAAATTGCCTTTTGTAGGATGGCCATTTTTACTATGTTAATTTTGCCAATCCATGAACATGGGAGATCTTTTCATCTTCTGAGATCTTCTTCATTTTCTTACTTGAGAGACTTGAAGTTATTGTCATACAAATCTTTCACTTGTTTGGTTAAAGTTATTCCAAGATATTTTATATTATTTGTGACTATTGTGAAGAAGTTACTTCCTAATTTCTTTCTCAGCATGTTTATCATTTATATAAAGGAAGGCTACTGATTTATTTGAGTTAATTTTATATCCGGCCATTTTGGTGAAGTTGTTTATCATTTCTCTGGTAGAATTTTTGGGGTCACTTGTATATACTATCCTATCATCTGCAAATAATAATACCTTTATTTCTTCTTTGTCAATTTGTATTCACTTGATCTCTTTTGTTGTCTTATTGTTCTAGCTAGTACTTTAAGTACTATATTGAATAGTTATGAAGAGAGCGGACATCGTTGTCTTCTCCCCAATTTTAGTGGGATTTCTCCAAGTATGTCTCCATTTAACTTGATATTGGTTGTTGTTTTCCAGTAAATTGCTTTTATTATGTTTAGATATGGGCTTTGAATTCCTGATCTTTCCAATACTTTGTATTTTCTCAAATACTTTTTTGCATATACAGAGAGGACCCTGTGATTTTTTTCTTTGACTATGTTGATATAGTGGATTATGTTAATGGATTTTTTGCATATTGAACCAACCTTGCATTCCTGGGATGAAGCCTACTTGATTGTGGTGAACAATGGTTTTGATGTATTCTTGTATTCGGTCTGCAAGAATTTTATCAAATATTTTTGCATCAATATTCATAAGTGAGACTGGTTTGAAGGTTTTTTGTGAGTTTTGGGGTTTTTTTTTGTTTTGTTTTGTTGTTTTTTGGATTTGGGTTTTTTTTTTTCTTTTTGTTGTTGTTTTTGGTTGGGTCCTTGTGTGGTTTAGGATCAGAGAAGTTGTGGCTTTATAAAATGAATTAGGTAGTATTCCTTCTGTTTCTATTTTATGGAATAGTTTGAGGAATATTTGTATCAGGTCTTCCTTGCTAGTCTGGTAGAATTCTGCTCTAAATCTACCTGGCCCTGGCCTTTTTTTGGTTGAGAAACTTTTAATGACTTCTTCTATTTCCTTAGGGGATATGGGCCTGTTTAGATAGTTTACTTGCTCTTGATTTAACTTTGGCATGTGGTATCTGTCTAGAAAACCATCCATTTTATCTAGATTTTTCAGTTTTTGTAGTAGGATCTGATGAATTTTTAAAATTTCCTCCATTTCTGTTGTTGTCTTTTATTTTAAGAAATTTCATAGAAAACAAAATAATTCAGTGGGCCTCTAGATAGATGTACTGTCAAAGTTACAATTAAATTCTGTATTCACTCAGTTTTTTTATTTAAGTTTTTATATGAAGCTTTCATTTATTTTTTAATATTTTTAACATGTGTATTACAGAAAACAAAACACAAGAAGGCAAGAACAGTTTGATGTGTTGTCTAAATCGTGCAAGCATACATACACATGGGTAATTGAGATTATAGAGTATGTACCATGCTTTCCCCACATGGGAAAAATAAAAACATTATTTCTAACACATATCCTACCAATTTCTTATTTTGTATTGCCCAAATTTGGGTACAATGTTATTCTGAAGACAAAATTGCATATACAAGACTAAAAATAATACATTAATAACTTACATATGAAAATCAGACAGTTTTTTAATTCATATAACTATGAGATGCTATTCTCTATTTTCACCTATAATTTTCAACTATATCATGTATCAAATGATCTATTAAAAACTGGTTACTTTGCCTATCTCATTCATATTTTACATTCATTAATAGTAAGTAGCACATGATACAAAAATTATGATGTATATTATATTGTTCTAAATCTTCTCTGATTTTTTTCCTGTTGAATATAGAAAAGATTATTTTATAGACAACAACCTAGTCCTCTGGCTCTTAAAATCTTTGTTTCCCTCTTCTTCAATGTTCTATGAGCAATGAGTCTTGTAGATATTTTAGATGTGGCAGGGCACCTCACATTAAAGAATTTTTGAGAAAAGTGGTATGGTAATTCTGTAAAATATGAGATGAATTTATCATACACCCTAGAGCATTCAATGCTAGGTACATATTCACAAGAATGAAAGGTATATAGACACACACACACAAACACACACACACACCTTGTAAGAATGATCAAAGAGTAAATACTTGAAATTGTTACAAACAAGGAAACAAGCTTAAAACCAAAGAAAGAAAAAAACTACTAACTGTTTATACAATCGTTAAATATAAAGCTCTACTTCATATATCCCTGGAATGGAGGTTATGCTACAATGAGTAAGGAAGGCCAGACTTCCTTGCTTACTTTTTGCTTGAAAAAAAATTGTGCATGCAAAAGAAAACAAATTACACAGAAGTGGAGTGGTGGACACATACTGTAGGGTTCATTGATATGATATATATATATATATATATATATATATATATATATATATATATGTGTGTGTGTGTGTGTGTGTGTGTGTGTGTGTGTACATAGAAACAAAAAACAACTAGTACCCAGCAATTGCTAAGGAAACTAAAATCCTAGTATATTGCTGGGAATGGGTCCAGGGTTTCTCTTGAGATTGTGATGAATATTTTCTAGAACTAGAATTAGGATGACATATGAATATTACAAGTGGACTAAAAATCAATGAATTGTATGTTTGAGAAAAGAGAATGTTTAATATATCAGTTGTAATTGTATACATATATATTTTAAAATTGAAACTTCAAATAAGTACACAAAATATATCACAATTTATTCCTCTGACACACTTCAGTAGCCTTTCCCAGAGTTTATACCTACTGTGTGATTCAGTATTATATACAAAATACTATGATTTCTCTAAGTAATTTTCTAAATATTATGGTTTTTCTGAAAGAAACAAGCAAAAAGTATGCTTGTTGAGTGAACCTTTACATTTCATTACATTGGCTTTCTCTACATAATACATGAGAGGAAAAAATAATCTTTACAGATAAAAATTTTTTAATTTTCAGATAAAAGTAGACATTTCAAAGTACCTTTTAAGTAAGTATGATTCCTTTATTGAAGTCAATTAAAAAAAAACACAGTGAATACTTTTAGCAATCAGAATGTACATATAAAAATTTTATACCACTCAATATTTACTTATCTAACAGAATAAAAGAATAGGATAGATGGTGTAAGCTAATTTTAATAAATAATTTATTGCATGGAATTGTTGAATGTTATAGGTAACTACCTTGGATTTTATCTCACAGTTACAGGAACTCAGAGATGATCTCAATACTTATTTTATTTTTTTCCATTAATTAATTAGTTAGTTTATTCACTTTAAACCCCAGTGGCTGCCTCCCCCATCAGTCTGCTCCTCACAGAATCCCTCTCTTCAATTTCTGCCCCTTCCCCTCTGAGAGCATGGAGGGCCCTATGGGTATCCTTCCATCTTGGTACATCATGTTTCTGCAGTGCTAGGTACATCCTCTCCCACTGAGGCCAGACAAGGCAGCCCAACCAGGGTAACAGATTCCACAGAGAGGTCACAGCTTTAGGGACCACCCCTGCTCAAGTTGCTCGGGCACCAGCATGAAGATAGAGCTGCATATCTGCTCCATATGAGTGGCGGGATTAGGTCAAGCCTGTATGTGCTCCTAGGTTTGTGGTTCAGCCTCTGAGAGCACTCAAGGGCCCAGGTTAGTTAACTATGTTGGCCTTGTTATGGAGTTCCTATCCCCATTCAGACTCCTAAGTCATTCCCAGAACTCTTCACTAAGAGTCCCCCAAGCTCTTTCCAATGATTGTTTCTGGGTCTCTGCATATGTTTCAGTCACATGCTGGATGGAGCTTCTAAGAGGACAGTCATGCATGCAATAAAAATTAATGAAATATAGTTTATGAATTCAAAGGAGAGAAAAAAAGAAGTATATGGTAGAATTCAGAGGTAAGAAAGGGAAAGGACAAATTAGTATGTCATTCTCAGAAATAGTATGAATAGTAATAATTCAAAGAAATTTTCTTAGGATATTAATACGAACTGATATTAAAACAGATTTAAAGTCAGATAATGATGGTACACACCTTTAATCCCAGAGCTTGGAAAGCAGAGGCAGATGGATCTCTCTGAGTTCAAGGCCAACGAAATCAACAAGATGAGTTCCAGAAAAGCTAGAGCTACACATACACACACACACACACACACATACACACACACCACTACTGAACAACTGATGGTGGAATGAAGAGCCACACTTTCTTCTCCTACAATACAACCACTCCACCTCAGGCTCTGGGAACATGTTGGAGGATGATGTAAGAATGTTCTAAGAGCAAGGACAAGAAAGTCTGCAGTGATAGTGTGTCATCTATGGATGCCAGGAAAGTAGCATCACTGCAATATAGTTCCTGAAAGAAGAACCAAAAATGAAAACAGTTAGCATACCAATATGGACAGGGGAAATTTCAGGGGACATCACTCTTGGATAAAAATCTCCGGGCAATTAAAAATTGGTAAGAACAGATCTGCTATTGATCAGCCCTCTACTCTGTAGAGTGAGAGAAAAAGACAGACAGACAGACAGACAGACAGACAGAGAAACAGACAAATGATAAAACAGAGACAAAGAGAAAGACAGAGGCAGAGTCATTTAATTTGAGAAAAAAGCAGAAGAAACACGGGACAGGTTAAAGACAGATAAGAGGAATGGTGTAATTACAGGTCTTAAATATGACATTCTCAAAAATGAATTAAAATAATTCAAAAAATATCATTTTGTTGCAATTAAGTTTGTTTTTTTTAGATGAATGTTTATACAATATGAATACACACACACACACACACACACACACACACACACACACAATATGATGGCCAATTGAACACCAGAATATAGAAACATGTCATTTTTACTATTTGTTAACATTGTTGACTGTGAAACAATATGGGGTAATATGTGTATAGAAAACTGAAATTCAAATTTATAATACTAAAAATTATGAACATGTCCTAGAAGATGAGTAATAAAATTAACAAGTAGATTAAAATAAATAATATCAATTCAAACTATGTGTTTATAAAAAACCTTGCTCTAATACTTAATACTCACATTATTTCTAACTACATAAATGTTTTTCTTTCAATTAATTTTTTCAAGGCAACAGTGACATCCTTATTCCTCAGGCTGTAGATCAAGGGGTTCAGCATGGGCACAAGAATGGTGTAAAACACAGAGGACACTTTCCCTTGGTCCAAGGAGCTGACTGATGATGGCTGAAGGTACATGAATGCTAAAGACCCAAAGAAGACAGCAACAGCCAAGATGTGGGAACTGCAGGTACTGAAGGCTTTGGACCTGCCCTCAGTGGAGCGAATACGAAGGATGCTGGCAATGATGAAGATGTAGGAAGTAATAATGGTCAGGATTGGGACAAAGATGTTCAGCGTCCCAAAAAACAAAATCAGCATTTCATTGATATAGGTATTAGAGCATGCAAGCTTCAAGAGAGGAAGAAGATCACAGAAATAGTGATTGATCACATCTAAATTGCAGAATTGAATTCTAACCATGAAGCCTGTGTGAGCTGATGCACATATCACACCAATAATATAAACTCCTGAAATCAGGGAAACGTAAATTTGATAAGACATGGTTACATTGTAAAGCAAGGGGTTACAGATGGCAACATAGCGGTCATATGCCATTGCAGCTAAAATGTAACACTCTGCAATTGCAAAAATGAGAAAGAAGTAGAGCTGAGTCATGCATCCAGAGTAGGAGATGAGGTTCTTCTCTGTCACAAAATTCACCAGCATTTTAGGGGTAACAACAGTGGACTGGCAGAAGTCAATAAAGGACAGACTGCTGAGAAAATAATACATAGGTGTGTGCAGGTGGGAACTGAGCCCAATCAGTATAATCATGCCCAGGTTCCCTGCTACAGTGATCACATAGATTCCTATGAAGAGGAAGAAGAGGGGCAGCTGGAGTTCTGGTTTCTCTGAGAGCCCAGCCAAAAAGAACTCAGTCACTTTGCAATGGTTTCCTGCTGTCATGTCATCCATTCAGATCCTGAAGGAGTAAAATAAATCATAAGGCTGTTAAAGTGACTTTATTATTATTTTCCATATTATAGTGACTTTTGTATTTTTCTTAAATGTGACCAGTTATTCGGACTCAATCATGGATTCATCTAAAAAACACTCCAATATTGGAAAAAAGAGTCTTCATTTGGAAGACTGGTTCTAGACATTTTCAGAGACATATTTGGAAGTTAGCTGTAGTTCTTTATGATGTTATGTTAGCAAGAGATAAAGTTGGGACTGGATCTGAATTCAAAACAAGTGTTAGTACATGTGTTAAGGTTCTTTTAATAGTCAAGTTAAAATTACTTTTATTTCTTCTACAGTATTTCATGTAAGTTGCATTGATTGTACATTTTCTAATTGTGTTAGTGTGTTGAAACCTGGCATGTCTGGTATGGTGGTCTATCAACAAGCTTTTGTATTATTGCCCTGAAAAATACAGAACCTTAGTCTTCTGAAAAAAGCTTGCAGGTACTGGAAGAAGTGAGTCAGGCTTTAAGCAGAAGCAAGAGGGGAGTGGGCTTGATTATTGCTGATATAACAATTTTAATTACATTAATAGCTAGCACCACTTCTTCTGTAATTGCTTTGACACAAGAAGTTAAGACAGCTACTTTCGTTAATCCTTTAGCAAAAAAAAAAAAAAAAAAAAATTACTAATGTGCTGAGTATTCAAGAGGAATTAGAGAGGTGTTTCAAACAACAGATTGATGCTCTTTATCCTATTCAAATTATTGGAGAAAGGTTCAGAGTGTAAGAGTAACAAGCCATCTCAAGTGCCATGCCAAATTTCAATGGATATGTTACTTCTATAATTAATAGTGATAGTCATTATAATTACGAAAAGGTTTAAAGAAACTTGCAGTGTATTTGGCATAATTCTGAAACCTCTCTGGATGTTTTAACTTTGCATAGTGAGATTATAAATTCAAAGAATTCTGCTTTGCCAAGCTTTGATGCTGCAGATACTGATGATAAAATTGTACAAAGACTGAGGTCATTATTTACATTTTGATTAGGTTTTAAGAATGGCATAAATAGCTTGATCATGCTCTTTTTTTTTTTTCGTCCTAGGAATACTTTTATTCCTGCTCATTATGTTAAAGCTTGTCTTTAACATCATCAACATGTTGGCACTCAACGTACATGACTTGAAACTGAAAATGGACCTCCAGACAGTGTTAGTAATTTAACAGTGTCAAGCCAAGGATGGGTAAGATTCTGCACAGAGCCTTACCAACCTAAGACAGAAGTGCATTGCTTTTGATAATGCATATTCCATGACTGTAAGGAAGGCATTCTTGTCAGAATGACCTTAGATGGATTCAACCTTGTTTTGAGGGCTGCTTGGCAGGAATCAGACATCACCTAAAGGCAAGAAAATGGGCTTCAGGCAGGAATTTGACATTATGCTAGAACAAAGAAGTAATTTCAGGCAGGAATCTAAATATTAAGCTTGAACAAAGAAGTAGCCTTCAGGCATGAAAATAACTTTGGGCTAGGGCAGGGAAGTAGGCTCAGATATTTTGGTCATTCTGATAAGCCCTTAGAAACAGTGATCTCGGGAGTGATCATGGGACTTTGTTTATTGCCTTGCTTGTTCTTTGACTATTTGTGTTTATTATCTTGCTTGTTCCCTGAGTATTTGCATCTATTTGTATTAGCTAGTTCCTCAACCTAGAACTGACTTTAATACTTGCATGTAATTAAAATGGTATAAAAAAGATTGGGGAAAATTAATTTGTGCATCATCTAAATTTAAAACTACAATCCTTCTCCAATGGCTCAGGAGTCACTGTGCTTAGATTAAGAAATATGAGAGATCAAGAAGTGATGGATAACTACAGGAAAGAAGAGTATCAGGGCACAGTGGAGCAGTTGCTCCTAAGACTTACAGTGATTGTGACAGCATGCACTGGATCTGTGTCAGCCAAAGCAGACAAAGTGCCAGCATGGAACAGGGAGTTCCACATAGATTTCACACCTAATGAGGAGTCTTTGGCACTCTATAACTACTGAGAAACTCAGTTTTCTCTCAAGGTGTAGTACTGGACAAGTTGACCATACAACAGAGAGAAATCATATATCCATGAATATATGGAGGGAAAAAATTGGCACTGGTGTGAAAACAATAACAACTGGACACAAAGTTGCATGGGAAGGGAAGGAGCATGGACCTGAGAAGAGTTGGGATTGGAGATTGAATAGGATCAAAAGATGTTTATGAAACTGTCAAAGAAATGATAAAAATAATTTAAAGCTTAAATGGATAAAAGTGTGGTCACAACCCCACAGTGAATAAATACATCTGTCAAAGGGCTTCTATGAAAAACATAAAATATTTCTATAAGGGCTTCTATGAAAAACATAAAATATTTCTATAAGTGATACCATAAAGATAACAATTTTCTAAAGTAAAATAAATACATTAATGAAACATAAACCTTATAAAATAAGATGCATACAAAGTCAATATGTGAAAAATAAATATGTGTGTGATCATATACTCATTGTGATTAAACACCAATGAAATAAAAATGAAAGACTTTCATACAAGTACATTAGAATGGCTTTTGAATAGTTACAGTAATGCCAAATATGGATGAAGACTAGGTAAACTCATCACATATCACTTGGTAGTGCTGTAAAATCTAAAATCATGAAACATTGCAAATCTACCTTGACAACGTAGTGTAAGGGTGAAAATATATCTTCTATGAACTCCAAATTATACATTTTTCAGTTTTTATCCAGGATAATTGGTAACATAAATTTTGTAAAAAAACATTCTAAAAGATTTATTTGTTTAATTTATTTATTAAAGCGTAACTAGGAAACAGCTCAAATATTCAATTATACATTTTTAATGAAATAGAATCTAAATTAGTATTTATAAGGGAATAAATCACACAAGTAAGCAATAACATATATTTTAAAAGCATTATATTGCTGGAATAGCTATAAAATAATTTTTCCAACTAATATTTGAAAATATGCAATATAGACGTATGTAGTTTTAACTACTTGTGAAAATTTTAGCAGTCAAATTAATTTATTGTATATGAATATTCATATTAGTTTTTCTGAAGAAGAAATAGCAACACATTTGAAAAACTATAACAATGATCAAACTCTTTGTATTTTTGTAATGATATCCTTTGTGTGTGTGTGTGTGTGTGTGTGTGTGTGTGTGTGTGTGTGCACATGTGCGCACATGTGTGTGTAGATTGTTTTAACCAGTGGTTTGTCTTTTTGGACCTTATATCAGTAAAGTATGAGTAATTTTTCTGACTGTCCATTCTAGAAGTTATTCACCTTGGTTAATCAATAAATATTCTTGCATAATTATAGAAATTGTCCAAGTTATATTTTGTATTTTATTTCTCATGTTACTTTTCTTTATGTTCCTATATAATTATCTTTACCCATTATTGTTTTTTGAGACAAAGTCTCAGTCTACAGTCCATCTGGCCTAGAGCAGATAAGCTTATTACTTAAATGGCTTGATACCCCATTGTAGGGGAATGCCAGGGCAGCGAGGCAGAAGTGCATAGGTAAGTCACTGGGGAAAGACCTTCAAAGAAGAAGGTTAAGGGGAGATGGGATGGGGGGGGCTGGGGGGGGGACTGGGAAAGGGGATAACATTTGAAATGTAAATAAAGAAAATTTCCAATAAAAAACATCTTAAAATGTTTGCAAAATAGTGAGGGGGGCTGGAAGTCCTGATTGCATAGACTTAGGCCTGTGCCACACCATGAGATACTACTTAATTTTTTAAATAAAGCTTCAGGCAGTACTTTAAAATGTATTTACTTTAGCATTGTAATTTGCTACAAGTATCTCATTAAACTTCTTTAACTATGTCTCACAGTCATTTATATATCAAGTTTATCAATATATCCCATTAAAAATATTTCATATGTTTTTCATCATTCCAGACACATGGAAACTTTATAAATTCCATGCTTTTTAAAGGTTCTCTTCTCTTAAATGTGTCATTATATTATCATATTTATTGAATCTATTCTTAAACATTATAAATTATTGCATTACAGGGATATTTTTGTGACTGTATTTGATCAATTTTTTATTTTATTTTTTAATTAGTTCTTCAAGAATTTTATATAATGTATTTTGGTAGTATTCAGCCCCTCTCTGAAATCTCCCTATATCCAGCCCAATCTGTGTCCTCATTTTTAAACCATCCTGCCCAGTCTGTGCTACCCATCTACTTTAAGATACATGGCCTTCTACAAATGTATGGTTGACTTATCAGGGGCAACATGCTTAAAGGAAATGAAACTCCCTCTCCCAGTACCCATCAATTACCAGTAGCTTCTTAGCTACAGGAGGAAATGCATGGGGCCTCACCTGTCCAAACAGAGATATGGTCTGGATTGAGCTTGCAACATTCTTAAAGAAAATCAGGGGCAATATTCTTAAAGAAAATGAAACTCCGTCTCCCAGCATCCATCAGTTACCAGTAGCTTCTTAGCTAGAAGAGAAAATGCATGCTGGCCTTGATTGTCCATATAGAGATATGGTCTGGATTGAGCTTACATAAGAATTTTGTATATTTTCATAATCCCTGTGAGTTCAAATGTACAGCTGTTCCCTTGTGTCTGGAGGACATTGTTTACTTGTATCCATCCACCATCTTGGGTAAATGGACTATTTGTATGGAGTTGTTGGTAGATGGGGTGCCATCAACTCCTGCAAAACTAAAAGGCTTTTCTCAATGTTATTGGTTACAGAGCTCAAAGGTATGACCTTGTTGCTGAAGACATGCTGTACTTGAATCACAGGGTGTGAAAATATCAACAAATCTGTCTTGGCGTGGGTGTTTCATCACTAATAGTTAGCTTTCATAGTGCCTGAAGCCACTCTGGACACTACTAGAAAAAAAATGTGCTCAACAATCTCATCCAGCTCTGAACCCTGTGAGCAACATTAACATCTAGACAGGAAGACAATCTCACTGGTACAATGGGGTCATGAACGTCATGGAAGCATTGAACCATTTTCTTGCCCCAGGATAAAACCCATAACTGACACTATTGTCAGAACAAAAATCTGTTGTTTTTAAACTTTTCAAAAACATTATCAAAGCATGCTAAAGATTATAGCATCCCAAAATAAAGACTGTATATATTTGTATATATCTTGGTTTATCTTTTAATTATATTGTATAGATATTCCATATGCACAATGACTTTGTGAATGGTGTTTCAGTACCTATTAAGCAAAGCACAGTAATACCTACACTATATATTCTGGTTAACTTATTCTTACTTTAATTTTTCAAACTTGAGTCACACATTTTCTCCCTAAGCTAGGACACATTTTCTTTTTGCTGCTGTATAGATTTAAGCCTCCTTTGTCCTTTGTAAGGGCCTCAGTGAAAGCTTTATATTTAGTAGTCATTGGATGTCAAGATATGAATTCTGCATGCCTTTATTGTTATTGTGTGCTCTTATAATAAAACATATTTCAATGGTATTTCTAAAATAAAAAATGAAATACAAATGACATGAAATATGAGCAAGTTAGTACCAAATTCAATCTACTAAAATACACATAAATCTCATATACTGAAGCTTTTATGTAGACCTGAGAGAACTTGAAGAAAAGCTTAATGAGAGAAGAACACACCACAGTAGTGCTTTTAAATACACTATGTGTTAAAGAAATAAAATCTCACATACTTATAGATAGGTTTACCATATAATCCAACTAGTAAGTGTCACATATAAAATTATGTCACTTAAGGCACCAAGACATGGCATTTAAGAATTAAAGCAACCTTCATCTGCTTTGGATCATTTCAGAATTTAGAGTAAAAAAACAATATAACCTGATGTTTAAAAATTATGCATCTTAAAGGTTACAAATAATGGAATCTGGAAACTCTATATATATCATCTTCAAAACAAAGCTTTCTTCTTGAATATTCAGCATGTACATACACTATTGGCAGGTGCTTTAACGTCTTTTAAAAATGCTGTCACTATTGTTGTTGTTATTATTATTACTATTATGTGTTTGTTTTATGATGTGTGTGTTCACAAGTGTATGCTGTGGCACACAGGTGAAGGCCAGAGAATAACTTTGGAGAACCTGTTTCTCCTTCCACCATATAGATTTTGAGGATAGAATCAAGGTCAACAGGATTGAGTGGCAAGTGCATTTATCATCTGAGTCATCTTGTTTGCCCAGTTAGTGCCTTAATTTCTAAGAGAGTAATGCATATGGTTACTTTTCAATCAGATGTAAAATACATATAAATGTGCAATGTGTATTAATTTACTTATTTTTCAATACTGTTATACATGAAAGTCCCCTAAGATGACTGGAACATTAATAAGAGGTTACTAATGCAAACATGTAAACATGCTGATGAAGTAAAGCAGAAATTATTATAATTTCTGTTTATATTCTTAGCATTATCCCCATGAGAGAACTGAATCTCCACAGAACAGCTCCAGTTTAATTTTTAGCTTTTATCAAGACCAACTGCACAGCTATAAATATTTTGCTTCTATTTCTAGGCTCACTGACTTTTAATATTATATCACCTTTCCACATTCTGTACTCAGTTACATTAAAGCCGATGCCATTAGCTCCTCTTCAAACATAATATTTAAAGTTATGCTTTATTGTAGATAGCTGGAAGCTTTTACAACTATTAAAATATTCTCAAAATTATCATTCATCTCTCAAAATGTATTTAATATAGAGCTCCTAACCTATGACAAACTAGATGAATATAAATATTTTCAGGTAGCATGTAGAGACCTAAAATGACTAACATATTAAGAACAAAACTGTAAAACTATAAGACATCTAAATAGTTTTGCATTTGGGAGTCATTAGATTATGTACAATCAATCTAATATTAAATTTCAAGAAAAGTTTATGACATCTTTCTGCAACCCCTCTCTCTTTTGTTCCCCTCTCTTTTTCTCCCTCCCTACCTCCCCCTCTCTCAAAATATTCCTGAAATACAAAGGAAATGACAAAGACCTTAGGTCACTGCAGCAGCGAAATGTAAAGTAAACATTCATTCTCCTTTAAAAATCTCACAACCTAAATCTATCATAACAGCATGCAGTATTTAAAATTAGGCTCTAAACAGATCATAAGACTTACTGACAAAATAAAACTGGGAGAATAAGGCAATAAAACATGTAATAGAATTGCATATTATCATATCCTGATGAATTTATCCTAACTACATAAATGTACCATTATTCATAGTAATGACACACAATGAGCAAAATATTTGAATAAAATTACAATGAAAAAAATTTCCATTACCTGTATTCAATTCAAATATATAACACTAATTATTTTTATGTATTTTACATTTAAAAAAATATTTTTACTATCAATGTATTTTGATATATATAGATTTACTATAGTTGATTCTCTGAAATTTGCTTTTGCTTGTAAAATACTTTATAATACCCAAATATTTACCAGGATAAATTAAAAATACCAACTATGTTATAATGGAACATAGTTGTTTTCAAATTAGGTCCCTAACTAAAGCTAGTTTAATGGGGTTATAAATTCTGTAACATAGAAGACAAAGTCTAATCTTGTAATTGAGATTAATTACTTTCATTACAGTTGTCATAACAGAAACAGCAAATAAAGGGGCTGTAAGGAGTCAAACATTATGAACACTTTTCCTTTTTGAATTAAAATTGAGCTGGACATCACCCATTTCTCATGGTAAGGTTTGCTCTTTATGACCAGCCTGCCTTCCAACTTACTACAGCTTCATCCATAGAAGATAAAAAGAACTAAAGAAATGGATCCACATATCAACAAAATTCTTTAAAATTTTACAGTCTAACTATTAGTATATTCGTTTTGATATGAAAATATATTTCTTCACATCCAAGGTAAGTGATTTGATAAAATCCATATGAAAACATCAAGGCATAAATTCTTACTCAGTGAAGCCCATATATCCTTGAATGATACATCGGAAATGCACATCTAAGACATCAATTATAAATATGCAGTGGCCATAGTGTGATAATGATTTATGTAATTATGCAATAAACATTACAATTTAAAGACATGCAATGAGAACATTAGGAAAGATTCAGAATGTGCTGAGCTATTGAGTGTTGTCTTTGATGTTGGATAAGCCTGTTTGTTCCTGTTAGAAATATCTCTCAACTACTCATCCTATTATGTTGTAGTAATAACACCATTATGTATGTGTTCAAGAAGTAGGAAGTACTGATATACATGGATGTGTGGCATCTGGGTAATTAAGTCAATGGTAGATGCCTCCTTTTAAAGAAGGACATTGACAGAATAAAAATCATCCAGAAATTAATTTTCTTAAGTAATATGGTGATGTGTTGAGATTTTAATATATTCTAAGGAAGCAAAATAAAAAAGGGTTTTATGGTTTGCGTTTGAGACATTTAACTACATAAATACTAATTAAAATATGAAAGCTTGGAAGCTGATTCCCTGCATATAGTATTTTCATTCAGAGATGAGGAGAGAACTATTCCAACTTGTCCTCTCAATTTTCCCATAAAGGTTTACTGTTTTTTTTTTAAATCTCCTTTCAAATTTAAAACATGTAAACAATCTCTGTTTCATTATAATTGACGGAAATACCCTTAAAGATACTAAAAAGGTACATTCTATAAGCTTTTAACATTGCTTTCTGAAATATTGAATTAATAAAGATAATTGGGACTATTTCCTGACTCTTCACAGTGGCTCATTTCATCACTTTTAATCACATTTAATCATATTTCTGGATGGATACCATCAGTCTACTTCTTTCCAAAAGTCTCAGCACCAAATTTTACTTGCCACTTGCAAAATCACTAATACTGATGTAGGCTGTCTCAAGTGCGAAGCACCCAACAGTCATCACTGAGGAGAGAACAAGATTTCAGTCTCAGAGCTATTTTTCACATTTATCTAATGATAAGCTGACATCTCCAAGTGCTTCTTCAGCTCTGGAGTTAGCAAAATTCTCACCTTTCACAATCTCCTGACCAGTTCTGCCTCTTGTTCTCTGAAGGTGTACTCTGGACTTATGTAAGCCAGCTCCAAATATCATGGCAGCACAGTCTCCAAGGATTTCCAACTCTCATGGAACAAACTATGGAAAAGAGAAGCAAATGTTATTTCCCAGTTGATTCATTACTTTTTATTATCAAACTTTATATATTGGTGGTAATGATTTATATACAGATGTCACCAATATTAAAACTAATATTTTAACAAGAAATCTTAGTAGAATTTCATTTCTTATAAGCTTTTAGACCTTCTTACTGGTTCCAGCCAACATTATGATGAACTGGTCTAGGAAGCAGAAGCCATTATTATTTGGATATATATATATATCTATATATATATATATATCCAAAAGTCACTAATAAGGAACTCATGATTTATTATAGGTGCTAGGACAGAAGATAAAATATTGCCTGGGTTTATCTGTACAAAACTTCACTAATTTCTTAGTTATACTTTTTTATTTATTTTTATTGAATATTTTATTTACATTTCAGATGCCGTCCCTTTTCTCCATATCCCCTCCCTAGAAAACTTCTATCCCATGCCCCCTTCTCCTCTTTGCTTTTATACAATTTTTTAATGTTAATCAAAGGCTTTATAAGTTTGGTAATGCTCAATATCAAGATGCCCATACAATCAGAAGTGTAACCCAATACCTGACCTAGATATAACAACTACCTTTGACTGGTAAAGACACAGAAACATCTGCCTCCATGATCCTCTCTCTTTCTCTCTCTTTCATCACCTAGCTCCTCCTCTTCTTCTCCTCCTCTCCTTACTCCTCCTCTTCTTCTCCATACTCCTCCCACCTTAGCTCCTCCTACATATCACCCTTCCTGTTAAAATAAATACAATTATTTATTTCTCTCAAAATACAATTAGAGCATAACTATACCAATTTGTGTCAGTGAGGTACAAGATAGACCTAATACCCAGTCCATCATTTTGTTGACTAACCAGAACCTCTATCATCTCTCCTAACTAAAAGACTTAGTTCTGAGCCTGGCATTTTTCTTGGCTTTAGAATGAATGTTGGCTGAAAAACATCCTCTCAATTTTTTTCTCTCAAAGTAAATAGCTAGGATTGGCTATGAGACTATAAGTTTTCAACCCCATCAGAAATCCAGAATGACTGAGTTAACTGAAATTATAGGAAGCACAAAGCATAGCTTCTAAAACTTAGCCAATTTATAGAGACCACTGAACACCTGGACAGTCCTCATACTATAAAACATTGGTGCATCCTATCCTCAGCCTTCTGGGCCAAGATCATCTGACAAACCTAGTGATGCAGAATTATTAAGTGATGCAGAATGATTACTCTGTCTTGGCAGATATAATTAGTTGACTCTTCTGCAAGTGTGTACTTTTCTGGACAGTAATTTCTCTGTAGATGAAAAGAGGCAATTCTTGCCTAGTGGCTGTCTTACCAGAACTAGAGTAATTCCAAATATGCTCAATTTCTTCTTAGAATCCAAGACAGGAAGCTGTCAGGAGCAGACAGGTCTCTAATCAAAATATCCATTAATACAGAAATGTTTGTAACATCAACTCTGTGAACTTCTGATGTTTTGAAAACCAACTATCCATGTGAGGCAATCTGGACTATTGTCTGTTAACTACTCTCAGCTATTTCTAAATAAAATATAGAAAATACCCTAACAATAAACTCAGAGTCATGAATTTGCTATAGGCCCTTAACTCACAGGCTAACCATCTCAAATCAGTTTTTAAAAAGGTAAAGAAGGACTGGGTCTAAGCCTTGTATTCCTAAATGTGTTATATAGGCGCAATGGCTATGAGAATAACAATATTAATCTCACTTTTATATCAATCAGAAGCTCGTACCAATGAAAACCTTAAATTTCCCTAGAAAGACAGCCCAATATTTATAGCATCCAGCTGAAATTCCAGGACATCGGAGGTTCAAGCAGGTCTGCTCAGCTTGCTTGATGAGTAGATACAACAAGGCTGTGTATTCTGCAATATACAATTATCAAAACAAATTTTAGTATCTAGATTTTTTTTGTTTGAATTCTGGAATCTAGTCTTCTGGCTCTGTCATTTCTAATCTATATAATTCTGAGAATTTCTATGAGGGTGTGCTCCCATCATCTTCCCATTCCCATCTCCCTGCTCTCAAATTTCCCAACACTAGGGGATCCAAAGTTTCAGGCACTAAGGCCCTCCACTTCCACTGATACCTAACCCCTTACCCAATCCCCCTCCTCCAATTACTATGAGGGTCTGCTCCCACCATCCTCCCAATCCTGCCTCCCTGCTCTGGAAATTCCCCAACATAGGAAATCCAAACTTTCAGGCGCCAAAGCCCTCCACTTCCACTGATGCCTGGCAAGGCCACCCTCAACTACCTATACAGGTGGAGCCATGAGTCCCTCACTTAGTGTTCTCAGGCTGGAGATTTTAGAATGGGTACTCCAGCTTGTTTCTTAGGACCATTTGCTTGAAGAATTGTTTTCCAGCCTTTTACTCTAAGGTAGTGTCTGTCTTTGTTACTAAGGTGGGTTTCCTGTATGCAACAAAATTCTGGGTCTTGATTATGTATCCAGTCCATTAGCCTATGTCTTTTAATTAGGGAATTGAGTCCATTAATGTTAAGAAATATTAAGGAACAGTGATTGTTGCTTCCTGTTATTTTTGTTATTACAGGTGGAATTATATTTGTGTGGCTACCTTCTTTTGGATTTGTTGGAAGAAGATTACTTTCTTGCTGTTTCTGGGGTATAATTTTCCTCCTTGTATTGGAGCTTTCCCACTATTATCCTTTGTAATGCTAGGTTTGTGGAAAGATATTGTGTAAATTTGGTTTTGTTGTGGAATATCTTGGTTTCTCCATCTATGGTAATTTAGAGTTTTGCTGGGTATACTAGCCTGGGCTGGCATTTGTGATTTCTTAGGGTCTGTATGACATCTGTCCAGCAACTTCTAGCTTTTATAGTATCTGGTGAGAAGTCTGGTGTAATTCTGATAGGTCTGCTTTTATATGTTACTTGGCCTTTTCCCCTTACTGCATTTAATATTTTTTCTTTGTTTTGTGCATTTGGTGTTTTGATTATTATGTGACAGGAGGTATTTCTTTTCTGCTCTAGTTTATTTGGCATTCTATAGGCTTCTTGTATATTTATGGGCATCTCATTCTTTAGATTAAGATTTTTTCTATAATTTTGTTGAAGATATTTATTGGCACTTTAAGTTGGGAATCTTTACTCTCATCTATACCTATTATCCTTAGGTTTGGTCTTCTCATTTTGTTCTGGATTTTCTGGATGTTTTGTGTTAATGACTTTTTGCATTTTGCATTTTCTTTGACAGCTGTGTCAATATTTTCTATGGTATCTTCTGCATCTGAGATTCTCTCATCTATCTCTTGCATTCTGTTGGAAATGCTTATGTCTATGACTCCTGATTTCTTTCCTAGGTTTTCTAACTTGAGGGTGGTCTCCCTTTGTGATTTCTTTATTGTTTCTACTTACATTTTCATGTCCTGGATGGTTTTATTCAATTCCTTCACCTGTTTTGTTATGTTTTCTTGTAATTCTTTAAGCAATTTTTGTGTTTTCTCTTTAAGGGCTTCTACCTGTTTATCTGTGTTCTCCTCAAATTCTGTGAGAGTGTTATTTATGTCCTTCTTAAAGCCCTCTATCATCATCATTAGAAGTGATTTTAAATCTGAATCTTGCTTTCCTAGTGATGTGGGGAATTCAGGATTTTCTTGTGTAGGAGAACAAGGTTCTAATGATGCCAAGTACCCTGGGTTGCTGATGCTTATGTTCTTGTGTTTGCCTTTTGGCATCTGGATCTCCTTAGTGCTACCTCCCCTGTCTCTGACTGGAGCCTGTCTTTCCTATTATCTTGGTTGTATCAGAACTGTGTGGGGTGGGTGTTACTACTGGGGTTAGAGCTGGGGCCCAAGATCTGCTCAGTGCTCAGGTGCAGACAGGAAGGTACCAGTGCTCCAGACCTGGAGTGACTTCCTGGGTCCTAGTAGGTCCCAGTTACTTCCTGTTTGGGGCAGGTATTGTTGTCTGCTTACCTAAGATACTGCCCGGGTTAGAGGTCATGGGAGGCCTGCTTCCTCTGAGTTCTGTGAGATTAGGGGCCCTTAGTTATAGTTTTAAACCTTCAGTGAACCTGTGGAGCTAGACAGGTGATGGATGTTTAGCCAGATAATTACTCCTAATGGATGTGCATGTAAACATTCTCTGTTGTAAACTTCGATTTCAATTTATGATTTGATTTTTGGTGTGAACTTTGTAACATGTGATTATGTACTCTGAAAGATGTATAAATGCTGAAGACAAAGACAAAAAGTAGGTCATCATAGTCCTTCATTCCTTCCTTTCCTCTTCTCATGCCTAGAGTTTTTTCCCTTAGAACATTTCCCTTATCAGATTTTTTTTCCTTTTCCCCACCTAGGACCTTTCCGCTTTTCCCCTAAGATAGCTTTCATAGGAAACGTTTTACACTTAGTAATAAACTCTATATTAACTTCTCTAAGTGTCCTTTTCTTCCTGTGACCTCAGACTAGCAGTCATGAGTTAGGGCTGCTAATGTTGGTAGGCAATAGCTTTTATTCAAAAAATCTTTCTCTATATCTGTATTTAAAGGATGTCAATCTGTAGAGTGAAAAATTATAAAGACCATTTTATGAAATATATACAGGCTTTTTCTTTATCCTAGACTTGAGCAAAAGAATGCAGGTTCCAGAAGGAGGAACTGAATGTAAGATATCACTTCACTGCCCCGGGATACATTCCTCAAGCCTCAGGGAAAAAAAACCCACCTGTGGATGGGGAAGGCCCAAAGCAGGAAGACACATTCTTGACCACAAAGAAAGATGCAAGTCATCTGGGTGGTTCCAAGAACTAGCTAACTTTCCACTGTTCTTGGTTATCTCTCCCCCCCCCCACTCTTGAGGTCTTCCCAATGTTAAAGCCTGCTGATGTTCAAAATTTGTAAAGCAACCAATCATGTGTAACCATGCAAAAATTCCTCCCTTACCCACCCTGTGCTATAAAAAACCCCTCAGCTTGCTGGCCTTTTGTCAAATTCTGCTCCTACTTGAACATGCAATTTGACCTTGTCTAGCCAACTCTCCCCAATAAACCTCTGCTGATTGCTGATTGCATCCAGGTACGGTGTCTTGAGAGTTTGTGGGTGGCCATGACTTCCCGAGAATTGAGTAAGGGTCTCCCGAGTTTGGGGGTCTTCAGTACATTATGACATCTATTAATGCAGTCAATACCAACAACCATGCTAATGGAAAAACAAAGCATTCAAGTAAAAACCTACGGCATTCCCCGTGATAATGAATTTTTATTTGAATCCAAGATATTTCAGTGGCAGAGGCATATAAAATATCTGAAAATTACTAATGTTTATGAAGTTCCAAGATCAGTGAATATTTACTTGATTTTCAAAGCATAAAACAGACAGTTACATTCCTGTGTTTAAGAGGCATGGGGCACAGAAACAATTTCCCTAAGAAAACAGAAAATACAAGTTTATATGAGATTGAAAACTGCTCAGTCTAAAATAAAAGTGGAAAAGACACTATAGACAGTTTAGAAAGTCTTTCATCTACTGTCATGCTTCTGAAAAATACTAGAAGAGTGTTTGAAGAGACTGCAGTCCACAGTTTGTTACTATAGGATGGGAGAGACTCTTGTTGATAATAAAACCAGAAATTTATCCTTATTATTTTAAGTAATTGTAATTTTCTCTTTTAGAGACATTTATGGTGAAGCTAATATTTATTGAGCAGAGCACCATGTCAAAAAAACAGGATATAACCTTCATGTATATCTTTTTCATTTGTTGGTATGATGACCAAATCAACTTGGTGAGGAAAAGGTTTATTTCAACATTTCTTTAAAAATTAAGGTCTCTTAATTGTGGGCTCTTTTAAAATATAAATACATTATATACTTCCTTATTTTAAGAATAAAGAAGCAGAGCACAGTTGTAATTAGGTCAAAGTAAAGTTAATGTCCAAGGTGTAAACAGCCTGATGTCCAACAGTCTGTACTCATTTATGATATTTTGAATTGCAATGAGCTTTTGACCTTTGTGACTGTTCCATGCAAAACCCACAACTTGTCTCAAATGCTCCAAAGTTACTATGAAACAATAGAGCAAAACATCTGGCATGTTGACATAAGTGATTCCTGCCTTGTATTGTCATCATGTCCCTATTGCTTTTCACTGGTACAATAGACAAGTGTCATATGTGTGTCTGTACATCAGATAACATAGACTGAATGTTTCTTGCCAGGGGCCAGCCCTGGTGTGGTGTGGTGAAGTTTTCTTCTTCTTTTTGTAGGTTCTTCTTGAGGCAGCCTAAAGGGAAGAACATCAGCGGAGGGGGTAAGACTTGATCTTAGGAGATATTTAGGGTTGCTGTATAATAAAATTTTACTTATTTACATACTGTAGCTGTATTTTTTTGTCTTTTTTATTTTATTTTATTTTATTTTATTTTTTATTTACATTTCAGATGTCATCCCCTTTCCCCATTTCCCCTCCCTAGAAAACTCCTATCCCATGCCCCCTTTTCCTTTTTGCTTTTATACAATTTTTTAAAATTGTTAGCCAAAGGTTTTATAAGTTTGGTAATGCTCAATCAGAAGTGTAACCCAATACCCAACCTAGATATATAAACTATCTTTGACTGGTGGAGACCCGTGAACATCTGCCTCCATGCTCCCCCCTCTCTTTCTCTCTCCTTCTCTCCCTCATCACCTTGCTTCTCCTCTCCTTCATCTTCTCCTCTCCTTACTCCATCTCTTCCTCTCTGTACTACTTCCCCCTTAGCTCCTCCTACATATCACCCATGAAGAATAATTTAAACCACTCAATAAAAGCAGTAATTGTGTGCTTTGGAAGACAGGAAAGGAACATATAAGACTTTAATATCACCTGTTAGAAAAAAATGATTCTTCTAGATAAGTGAAATTATATTATTTTGCACAGCATGTGGCACAGAGCAGTGTGGGTTAGGATAAGGGAGAAAATAAAAAATGAAATTTTACCCTATGGGTAAATGAAGTGAGATGTGAAGACTTTGATGTGGAAGAAATCACTTTGTCATTTAAAAATCCAGTAAAGCCTTTCAAACACAAAACTGTTCCCTCTGTGTTTTTGTTTTCAAGTTAGAAAATAATTTTCACTTTAAGTGTTCATAAATATTTACAGAGGAATATTTATACTTTCAAATTTTCCAAGAAATCTGCATATCAACTTTTTTCCCTATTGCTTATTGATTGTCAAATTATTAAAACAATAATGACCCTTGAGCAAGAGAGGTTTTGTTGTTGATGTTCTCATTTTCTTCTTGGTTGGTAGGTTGGTTGGTTGGTTGGTTGGTTGGTTGGGTTTGTTTCACTACTGCTCAGATGAAAATTTTCACTGTCCACCAGGGGGCGATAAAGCACAACAACTGAAATACAAAGGCTGCAATGATTTGTTTAGGGATAAAAAAACACAGAATCCAGATACATATGTAGCAGAGGATGGCCTTGCCCAACAGCAACGGGAGGGGAGGCCCCAGAGTAGGTGGGTGCTGGAGCGGTGGGAAGGAAGAGTGTGGGTGGGTATGGGAGAACACACTCATATAGCAAAAAAAGGGGGGGAGGGCAGATGTGGGATGGGGGGAGGTTGGTGGAGGGGTAACCAAAAGTGGGATGCCATTTAAGTTGTAAATGAATGGAATGATTAATAAAAAATAATAAATTTTAAAAAAAATCACAGATCCAAGACAGGGACTAACTACATACCATCTGTAAATATAAGGACTGGGAAGTCACAGCTGACATCTTATTGCAGGGGCAGACAACAGAACGAAGCATAAATTCCAGAGATGATTTGGACAGGCAGAAAAGCCCGCACCCTGTGTGTTCCATTCTTTGGGCACAAAAACCAAAGTGTATGTAGAATGTGCCAGAAACAAAACAGACATGTATTGTCTGCTAGAGTCTGAGATGCATTTCTAGGGAGAGACGAAAGAATTCACCTTGGATTTGCTACAGGAGAGAAAGTTCTAGCAATTGAGCCTCCTGTGCATGTCATGGGGATGGGGACAGTTCTTCCAGAGGCATTATATTGAGGAGCCTGATTGATGTCACCAGCACAATCTAAGTCTTAGGCTGTCTTGATGACACCGAGCAGACTACTTCTTTGCAAGAGGGCAAGGGGTTTCATGATTGGAAACCTGTTTCCAGGTTCCTCAAAATATCAATACATTTTTTTTTATTTCAGAATGCCAGTGAGTTCAGAAGTCATTAGTCAGAAAATGACGTTCCCATTTTATGGTTTTTTTATGTAAATAAGTGGCTGATATGAATGTAACAATAAAAGAATGTCATTTTAAAAATACGTTGGTTTATTTTTAATTATACGTACATGTGCTAGTGGGTATGGGTTTGTACACTTGAGGGCAGCACTAGAAAAATCCAGTGACACTAGGATTAAAGCAGTTTGTGAGCTGCCCACTATGATTGGGGTCTCAGTAAGAACACTTTACATTCAATCTCTGAGCTGTGTCTTTAGCACAAGAATGTCATGAGGAAATAAAAAGAATGGATAAACTTTCCTTGGAGCATGAGAAAGAACAAAAATGGTTTAGGAAACAAAGATGGTGCTGTCATCTTGAAACTGCCAGAAGGAATGTTACAGCAACGTGCATAAAGAATTCAGTCTCTTTCAATACAGTCTATAATTGCAAGAAAAAAATCTCATTAATTATGCATATATGGTCAATCATATTTCTATGAGTATACTAAAAATAAGATTATGCATTTGTATTTCAAATTGTTACAACTGTTCATCTGAAAGTCATAGTTTCAAAATTGTGACTACCAGTACACTTAATTTAAAAATTCAAGCACAAATATTAAGCAATTCAAATGTTACTGACAATGTATTACTGTCTTATTTAACAAAAATAAATTTCACCTAAAAAAAGCAGTGTTCCAGACTGATAAAACAAAATAACTATATGAATTTATCTGCTATTTAAAAACCTGGTTAAAGGTAATATATGTACTTCTGGTCAGTCAGATTGTGGAGAACCCCAGAGAGGCAGTGAACTCCATCCTCAGAGTTCAATACATTTGATTCAAAATAACTAAATGTTTATAAAACCTCATAACTCATGGAGATGCACTATATGTCTTCACTGTATGCTTCAAAAGCCTCTTTGGTTGTATAGTTTTGCTTAACCAAGTTCTTCATTCTGCATGAATTGTCTTCTTCCTGCAATCTTATATAAAGCAACTTTGACATCCTTATTCCTCAGGCTGTAGATCAAGGGGTTCAGCATGGGCACAACAATGGTATAAAACACAGAGGACACTTTCCCTTGGTCCATGGAGCTGACTGATGATGGCTGAAGGTACATGAATGCTAAAGATCCAAAGAAGACAGCAACAGCCAAGATGTGGGAACTGCAGGTACTGAAGGCTTTGGACCTGCCCTCAGTGGAAGGAATGCGGAGGATGCTGGCAATGATGAAGATGTAGGAGCTGAGGATGGTCAGAGCTGGGAAAAAAATATTAAATGAACCGAAGGACAATCCTAGTATTTCATTGATAAATGTACTAGAGCAGGATTGTTCCAGTAGTGGTAAAAGATCACAGAAGTAGTGGTTTATGTCTTCAGCTTTGCAGAAAAGCAGTCTAAGCAGGCAGGCTGTTTCACCTGTGGCACAAATCAAGCCTACACTATACACCCCCACGACCATCCAGGAACACACTTTGTAGGACATGGTAACATTATACAGCAAGGGATTACAGATGGCAACATAGCGATCATATGCCATGGCAGCTAGCATGTGGCACTCTGAAACCGCAAAAACGTCAAACAAGTAAAACTGAGCCATGCACTCTGCATAAGGAATGACACTCTTCACCATTACAAATTTCTCCAGCATTTTGGGCATGATGACACTGGATTGGCAAAAGTCAACAAAAGACAGATTGCTGAGGAAGAAGTACATGGGGGTGTGCAGGTGAGAACTGAACAGGATCAGCATAATCATGCCCAGGTTTCCTAGGACTGTGACTGCATAGATTGCCAGGAAGAGGAAGAACAGGGGCAGCTGCAGCCCTGGCTTCTCTGTTAATCCAGTGAGGACAAATTCAGTCACAATGGAGTAATTTTCTCCTGCCATTTTCTTCTGAGTGTCTATGATGAAGGAGATTTAAGTTTTTAAAACAGGTGCAATAATGTGCTTTTTCATTATAAAGTTTCAAATAGAACTGAAGTCTTTTCTGTCAAATATCTCCACTTCCTTATCAGAGCCCTGGGACCCAAACATATGAGGCATGCAATCAAATATCAGACACAACAATCATCATTTATACTCTCGGCTCTGTGAGGACTGACATGTACTGTCTAAGTGTGAATCACAAAGTAATTGCTCTGAAAACTTGACTTGAATTTTTCCAATGGGTTTCCATGCACAATCTGTTTATAGGCACAATGTGATTATATTAGGACTCCAAAAGTAAAATAATGTTTAATATGTTGAGATAAATACAACACAAATAAAAATCAATGACTAATATCAAACTTCCTTAGAGAAAAAAAAAAAACAACAAAGGCAACAACATGTTTACCCAGTTGCATGCTATATGTGCTAGTTTCATCAATGGCGAGACAAGATGTAGTTATTAGTAACCTGATAGAACTGAAGAAAAGGAAAAAAAATCTCTTTGTAAATTACTTAGTCTTGCATATATTAAATTCCAACAAATCTACAAACAATAACTACTGCCTACAATTTGAGTTATTTAAAGTAACAAAACACAAAACCATCTAGAAGTAAGTTATATTTCTACAAGTTTCCAACAACGAGCAGAACAAGCCATTTACAATAACATTAAAGTAATGATCTGCATAGAAAAAATAAAGAAAATAATGAAGGGCTATGCACTTAAAATTGTAAGACATTTAAGCTGTTTCTTACCCATTTAAGCTAATTACTTGCCTTTCCTGTTTAATCTTCATATGAGGTTTTATTGAAATTGACTACAGCAGAAGCTTGTTAAATATATACATTATGAAAGAAATCTAAATTGGAATAACAAAATAACAGAGAAGACAAAGTCCCAAATAGATATTTCCTGCCACCAAATGAAACCTCCAGTGTTAAGAATGGGCTCCATCTAATTCTAATCAAGTTGTCTAACAAAGGTATCCCATATAAACCCTCAATGAATGCAGACTATTACCAAGATTATTGGATACTCTCCACAAATTGATGTCAGGGCTTTATAGCTGAAGACAAAACCTATAGAACTCATAGGACAAGATGAACTCAAGGGGTGTCTAACTAGAATCTTCACCCCTACATTTCCATAATTATAGCAACACAGTGTATGAAAATGGAAATGACAATAATTCCTTATCTTTTCCAAATGATTGTGCTTTAAAAGTGAATGATAAAATTCAATGAAAAAAAACTGATTTTATCCAAATACTACTAGAATAACTAAAATAGCTGCATGGGAAATAACTTCTCAGATCACTCTCTTAAAGCAACCACAACTTCAACTCAAACACATAACAGACTTCCATGAAAATGCTAATATAACGTAGTATTATTAAAAACCTGTATCTTTTTTGATCTTTCATAATAGTGTCTTAGACAAGGTGTCAAAACTACCAGCTTTGATAGACCAAATTAATGAATTATGAATTAATGAAAAATATTAAAAATACAGTGTACTAGGTCTAGTAATTTAGCAACATTATCCAGAAAGTGAAACAGATTGTACCCAAAGTAGTATAAAATGTTTTTATGGACTATTCCTGATTAGGGATTCATAGTCACATTACAGAGTACTCTTGAGTATTAAAAGCTAAAAGAATGAGTGTGCCAATTAAAAGCACTCAGATAATTGGAGAACATAGTGTGATATGTTGTGGCAGAATGTAAGTGAAGGCTTTCAGGTTATGTCAGGAAATCTCCATGGTTGTGGGGCCCTAATTGGTACCAGGGTCTTACAATGAGCAGATGTTCTAAAGCACCTGGGCGAATGGAATTCAGGTACTCACTCTAGCTCTGCTTGGAATACGCTGTCCAGATCAGATGGAAGCTAGACTAAGTGCTTTCTGAAGCCAAGAGCTCAGGATGAAGCTGATGCTGGAGATTCAAAGCAGATTTCTGGCTGCCTTTGTTCTCAGCATCGGCTTAGTTGCTGATCTTAGTTTCTACATGGCTCACATATACATTTTGAGCCAAATGTTGTAATTTATCTAATAGCTTCCTCATGCTTCGACCTGAAGAACCCAACAAAATGACATTCTGTACATAGAATTTTTGATATATAAGCATTGTCGTAACTATTTATAGAAGGCATCTCCCTGAAGAAATACTTCCATCAGGGATGAGCTGGTGGAAACTGGAAGCAATTAAAAGTTGCTTCTTATGATTTGTGTGATTCTCATTAACTCCCTTGTGTATAATATTCTCTGTGTTGTAAACTGTAGCAATCCTTATGTTGAAGAGTAACAAGGCTGTCAAGTATGATTCTTAAATATCTTTCTGATAACAACTTAAAGAACTTGGAAAAGAAGAAGAAATATTAGAACTACAGCCAATGTGAACAATAGAGACACTGTAATCTAGTTGCTGATGTTAATGGCTCAGGTTTTTCTCCAAGTTGTGGCAGTTAGATCCAGGTTCTTGAAATTAAAAACTACATACAAGCAATAAGCAATATCAAATTTGAATTTTATGTCACTAAATGAAAATTGAGAGACCCATGTAAACTGATGTCTCAGTCTGTACATACATATTAAATTATAGGTGTATTAATGTATAAGAAATAGTATAAGCATATAATAATATATGCTTATATCATAGGTAAATAATTAGAAGTATATTAATTAACATATGCTTTTAATCCTACTCTGCAGAGCAAATGAATAAGAAACAACATTTAAGTACCAGCATACACACCCAGCTCCCACAGAGTTTGTCCTTTCATATTGTTACTTAGTAAAAATAAACAAAGGTTCTTTGAGAAGTGAATAATGGTGTTTGGTTTTTATTTTCATTGATTGATTGCTAAACATTTTTATTGTTTTATATTTTCATACATTATAAAAAGAATTTGGTGGCTTTCAAATCCTTAGTAGATAGTGAAGGACACAGCTATTATGCTGCTGGCCCATAATCATGATGGTAGGGCTGTCAATGAACACATTTTAAAAAATTATAAGAAAGAACAAATACATATGTGCAGATAAAAACAATTATTGAAAACTAAAGAGGTCAAAAACTTGAAAAAGGGAAATGACAGATGTATGGAAGTTTTGGAGGGAAGAAAAGAAAAGAAAAGTAGTACAATGGGATTTGGACTTTTTGAACTTCATTGACATCTACCAAATGTACTTAGATTGTATGAGTCACAAAATTATTTTACTTTGAAAATTTTACCTCATTATTATATAAAAGCACTTTTCATTTACATCCAAGTCAGTAAAAATTGAGAAATATCTTTCTTTCATACTCATTTCCATTAGTAAATTTTTAAATATCTCATTATATGTTTTGAGAATTTTATACAATATTCACATCCTTCATTCTTCTTTTCAGCTCTACCCCTATTCCTACCCACATAACTTTGTATCTTCTTTGTTCCCCTCTTATCAAGTCTAATTTTTCTGAGCCATATGTTTTTGACTGTGTGGCATTTCACTGGAACATGTTTGATTTATACAGGGCTACACTCTTAAAGAAATGTGACTGTCAATCTCCCAGAAGCTACCCACTAGTTCCTTAGTTATAGGTATAACTTCATGCTCACTTCTTAGCTCCATGTTCAGATTTCATCTACATTGAGTTTGCACACATGCCATCCCAGCTTCTACATGCTGCCACATGTTACCTTGTTGTAAACACTTTATGATACAAGAACAGTAAAATAACTAGACTAGACTGATATGCCCACTAGTGTAATAGTGACATGAAAATATCTGGAAATCCAACCACTTTCTGTTTGGATTTAAGGCCTGATACACAAGATGAAACCCATGTCTTGCACCATAATTGAATCAAGGAACTTTCTAAATAGGTCAGAGACCCTATTAAAAAATCTACTTTATTTATTCAATTATGAAATCTTTGATAAATTCTTTTTTTTCTGTAATAGTGTTTACTATTACAGAAAAATGGTTGAATGGAGGAACAAGAATACCCATCTCTTGAATGTAATTAGGAATATCACAGCTTGATAAATTCAACATATTAGAATCAGACACAAGCAAACAACAAAATCAATACACAATTTGGAATTTCAACTCACCCCAGTCACAGTAAAATACACCAAGAAAAGACAATAAATGTGAGGAGGATGTAGGAAAAGGTAACCCTCGCTCATTGCTGATGGGATTGCAAATTGGTGCATCTGCTTTGGAAGTAGGCTGATGAATTCTAAATAAATAAATTATCTACCATATGATCTTGAAATACTACTTCTTGGCCCATACCCAAAGGTCTTCACAGTCTGTACTGCACATTATTGTTCACCCATGCTCACTGCACAATATTCATAGTAACTAGGAAATAGAAATGATATAAATGATTCTTAGCTGATGAATTAAGAATGAAAACATCCTTCATATATGCCATGGTATTCTATTTAGCTGAAAAGAAAAAAATCCTGAAATCGTCATGTAAATAAATGAAACTAGACAATATTTACTAAAGCAACTAAGAGCCAGGAAAAAAAAAAAAAAAAAACAACACCATAGCCTTTCCCTTACTGGAGATACTTAAATCAAAATCTTTGGGTGTGAGGATAATCTACAGTTACTATAGAAACCAATAAAATAAAAATAAATGATGGGTTGGGCATTCACTCTATAGAGGGGAATACCAGGTGTGATAGGGGGGAAATAAGACAACTAGGGGTGCTTTATTGGAGGAGAAAGGCATCATGAGGAAAGAGAAATAGAAAAGAAAAAGAAAATGAGTAAGTATGTTTGAAAAGGCCATAGGGAATCCTATTATTTTATGTTCACCTAAACACACACACACACACATAACTGAACAAATGATGGTGGGATGAAGAGTCACACTTTCTTGTCCTACAATACAACCACTCCACCTCAGGCTCTAGGAACATTTTGGAGGATGATGTAAGAATGTTCTAAGAGCAAGGACAAGAAAGTCTGCAGTGATAGTGTGTCATCTGTGGATGCCAGGAAAATAGCATCATTGCAATATAGTTCTGGAAAAAAGAATAAAAAATGATAACAGTTAGCATACCAATATGGACAGGGGAAATTTCAGGGAACCTCACTCTTGGATGAAAAGCTCTAAACAATTAAAAATTGGTAAGAACATATCTGCTATGGATCAGCCCTCTACTCTGTAGTATGAGAGAAAAAGACAGACAGACAGATGACAAAACAGAGACAGAGAGAGTCATTTAATTTGAGAAAAAAGCAGAGGGAACATGAGAAATGTTGAAGGCAGATGAGAAGAATGGTTTAATTATAGAATAAAATATGGCATTCTCAAAAATGAATAAAAAATAATTCAAAAGTATCATTTTGTTGCAATTAAGTTTATATTGAGATGAATGTTTATAATATATATGTATATTATAATATATGTATATTATAACATATATATATAATATATATGTATTATTATACATAAGAGATAAAGTTGGGACAGGATCCGGATTTTAAACAAGCGTTAGTGTCTGTGTTAAAGCTTTTTTAATTGTCAAGTTAAAATTACTTTTGTTTCTTCTACAGTATTTCATGTAAGTTGCACTGATTGTACACTTTCTAATTGTGTTAGTGTGTTGAAACCTGGCATGTCTGGTATGGTGGTCTATCAACAAGTGTTTGTATTATTGCTCTGAGGAATACAGAAACTTGGTCTTCTGAAAAAAGTTTGCAGGTACTGGAAGAGGTGAATCAGGCCTTAAGTAGAAGCAAGAGGGGAGAGGGCTTGATTATTGCTGACATAACAGCTTTAATTACATTAATAGCTAGCATCACTTCTTCTGTATTTGCTATGACACAAGAAGTTAAGACAGCTACTGTTGTTAATCATTTGGCAAAAGAAAACTTACTAATGTGCTGAGTATTCAAGAGCAATTAGAGAGGCGTTTGGAACAATGGATTGATGCTCTTTATCCTATTCAAATTATTGGAGAGAGGTTCAGAGTGTAATCTCAAGTGCCATGCTAAATTCCAATGGATATGTTACTTCTAAAATTTACAGTGATAGTCATTATAAATAAGAAAAAGTTTAATGAAATATGCAGTATATTTGGCATAATTCTAACACCTCTGTGGATGTTTTAACTTTGCATTGTGAGATTATGAATTCAAAGAATGCTGCTTTGCTGAGCTTTGATGCAGCAGATAATGATGATAATATTACCATTATTAGTAGCCTGAGGTCAGTATTTACGTTTTGATCAGGTTTCAAGAATGACATATATAGCTTGATCAAGCTAACATATATAGCTAGCTTTTTGTCTGGGAATATTTTATTCCTGCTCATCATGTCAAAGCTTGTCTTTAACATCATCAACATGTTGGCAGTCAACATACATGTCTTGAAACTGAAAATGGACCCCCAGACAGAGTTATTAATTTAAAAGACTGTCAAGCCAAAGATGGGTAAGATTTTGCACAGAGCCTTAGCAACCTAAGACAGAAGTACATTGCTTTTGATAATGCATATTCCATGACTGGTAAGAAACGTATTCTTGTCAGAATGACGTAAGATGGACTCAACCTTGATTTGGGGCTTCTTGGCAGGAATCAGACATTAGCCAAGGACAAGAAAATGGTCTTTAGGCAGGAATCTGACATTAGCCTAGAATAAAGAAGTAATTTCAGGTAGGAATCTAAATCTTACCCTAGAACAAAGAAGTAATTTCAGACAGAAATCTAAATCTTATGCTAGAAAGAAGAAGTAATTTCAGTCAGGAATTTAAATATTAGGCTTGAACAAAGAAGTAGGCTTCAGGCATGAAAATAATTTTGGGTTAGAACAGGGAAGTAGGCTCAGATATTTTGGTCATCCTGATAAGCCTTTAGAACCAGTGATCACAAGAGTGATCATGGGACTTTGTTTATTGCCTTGCTTGTTCTTTTACTATTGGTGTTTATTGTCTTTCTTGTTCCTTGATTACTTGCATCCATTATATTGCTAGTTCTTCAAACTAGAACTGATCTTAATACTTGGATGTAATTAAAATGATATAAGAGATTGGGGAAAATTAATTTGTGCATCATCTAAATTTAAGACTACAATCTTTCTCCAAAGGCTCAGGAATCACTGTGAAGTAGATTAGGAAACTTGTGAGATCCAAAGTTGATGGATTGCTACAGGAGAGAAGTGAATCAGGGCACAGAGGAGTAGTTGCTCCTAAGACTTACAGTAATTCTGACAGCATGCACAGGATCTGTCAGCCAAAGCAGACAAAGTGCCAGCATGGAACAGGGAGTTCCACACAGATTTCACCCCTAATGAGGAGCCTTTGTTTGCACTCTATAACTGCTGAGAGAAACTCAGTTTTCTCTCAAGGTGTAGTACCAGACAAGTTGACCATACAACAGAGAGAAATCATATATCCATGAATATATGGAAGGGAAAAAATGGCCTGGTGTGAAAGCAGTAACAACTGGACACAAAGTTGCATGGGAAATGAAGGAGCATGGACCTGAGAAGACTTGGGAATGGAGACTGAATAGGATCAAAAGATGTTTATGAAACTGTGAAAGAAATAATAAAAATAATTTAAAGCTTAAATGGATAAAAATGTGGTCACAACCCTACAGTGAACAAACACATCTGTCAAAGAGCTTATATGAAAAACATAAAATATGTCTATAAGTGATATTATAAAGATAACAATTTTCTAAAGTAAAATAAATATATTAATGGAAAATAAACCTTATAAAATAAGATGCTTACAAAGTCCGTATGTGAAGAATAAATATGTGTGTGATCATATACTCATTGTGATTAAAAACCAATAAAATAAAAAAGAAAGATTTTCATACAAGTACATTAGAATGGCTTTTGAATAGTTATGGTAATGCCAAATATGGTTGAAGACTAGCGCAACTCATCAAATATAACTTGTTAGTGTTGTAAAATCTAAAATCATGAAACATTTCAAATCTAGCTTGAAAACATAGTGTAAGTGTGAAAACATATCTACTATAAACTTTAAATTGTATGTTTTTCAGGTTTTATCCAAGATAATTGATAACATAAATTTTGTAAAAATGTTCTAAAAGATTTATTTGTTTGTTTAATTTATTTATTAAATCTTAACTAGGAAACAGCTCAAATATTCAGTTATACCTTTTTGATAAAATAGAATCTTAATTAGCATTTATAAAGGAATAAATCACACAAGTAAGTAATAACATATATTTCAAAAGAATTATATTTCTGGAATGACTATAAAATAATATTTTCCAACTAATATTTGAAAATATACAATACAGATGTATATAGTTTTACTACTTGTTAAATTTTAGCAGTCAAATTAATTTACTGTATATGAATATTCATATTAGCTTTTTATGAAGCAGAAATATTAACACATTTGAAAACTATACCAATGATCAAACTCTTTGTATTTTTATAATGATATCCTTTGTGTGTGTGTGTGTGTGTGTTTATGTGTGTGTGTGCATGTGCACACATGCACACGTGTGGTTGGTTTTAACCAGTGATTTGTCTTTTTGGACCTTATATCAGTAAAGTATGAGTAATTTTGTCTGACTGTCCATTCTAAAAGTTATTCCCCTTGGTTAATCAATAAATATTCTTGCATAGTTGTAAAAATTGTGCAAGTTATATTTTGTATTTCATTTGTCATCTGACTTCTCTTTATGCTTATATATGATTATCTTCTCTTTACCCATTATTCTTTGTTTGAGACAAAGTCTCAGTCTACAGTCCAACTGGCCTAGAACTGACAAGCTTCTTACTTAAATGTCTTGATGCCCCAGTGTAGAATACCAGGGCATCGAGGCAAAAGTGGGTAGGTAAGTGAGTAGGGAAACAACCTCATAGTTCAGGGAGAGGGAAAATGGGACAGGTGGTTTGGGGTGGGGGGACCTGGAAAGGGGATAACATTTGAAATGTATACAAAAAAATTTTCAATGAAAAAATATCTTAAAATGTTTGCAAAATAGTGGAGTGTGGGGAGCCTTGATTGCATAGACTTAGGCCTGTGCCCCACAATGAGGTAATATTTAATTTTTTAAAGTAACACTTCAGCCCATACTTTAAAATGTGTTTATTTTAGCATTGTAATTTGCTACAAGTATATCATTAAACTTCTTTAACTATGACTCATTTATATACCAAAATTACATACCACATTTATATACCAAATTTATCAAAATATCCCATTGAAATATTTCATATGTTGTTCATCATTCCACAGATGTGGTAACTTTATAATTTGCATGCTTTTTTAAAGGTTTCTTCTCTTAAATGTGTCATTATATTATCATATTTATGGAATCTACTCTTAAAATTACAAATTATTGCATTACAGGGATATTCTTTGTAACTGCATTTGGCCATTTTTTTAATTTTAGTTTTTTAATTAGTTCTTCAAAAATTTTATATAATGTATTTTGGTAGTATTCACCCTCTCTCTGAAAGCTGCCCAGATCCAGCCTACTCTGTGTCCTAATTTTTCAACCATCCCACCAAGTCTGTGCTACCCATATACTTTCAGACACATAGCCTTGTATAGATGTATGATTGACTTATCAGGGGCAACATTTTTTTAAAAAATGAAAGTCCCTCTCCCATCACCCAACAGTTACCAGTCACTTCTCTGCAAGAGGAGAAAACACATGCTGGCTTCGCCTGTCCATACAGATATATAGTCTGGATTGAGCTTACACAAGAATTTTGTATATTGTCATAATCCTTGTGAGTTCAAATGTACAGTTGTCCCCTTGTATCTGGAGGACATTGTTCACTTGTATCCATCCACCATCTTGGTGAATGGACTATTTGTATGGAGTTGTTGGTAGATGGGGTGCCATCAATTCCTGCAAAACTAAAAGGCTTTTCTCAATGTTATTGGTTACAGAGCTCAATGGTATGACCTTGTTGCTGAAGACATGCTGTACTTGAATCACAGGGTGTAGAAATATCAACAAATCTGACTTGGCATGGATGTTTCATCACTAATGGTTAGCTTTCATAGTGCCTGAAGCCACTCTGGACACTACTAGAAAAAAAAAATGTGCTCAACAATCTTTTCCAGCTCTGAACACTGTGAGCAACATTAACATCTGGACAGGAAGACAATCTCACTGGTACAGTGGGGTCATGAACATCATGAAAGTATTGAACCATTTTCTTGCCCCAGGATAAAACCCATAACTGACACTATTGTCAGAACAAAGATATGTTTTTTTTTCTTTGTTTTCTGTTTTTTTGTTTGTTTGTTTGTTTTGTTTTGTTTTTTCAAGACAGGGTATCTCTGTGTAGTTCTGGCTGTCCTGGAACTCACTCTATAGACCAGGCTGGCCTTGAACTCAGAAATCCGCCTGCCTCTGCCTCCCAAGTGCTGAGATTAAAGGCGTGCGCCACCACCGCCCAGCAATACGTTTTAAACTTTTCAAAAACATTATTAAAGCATGCTAAAGATTATACCATCCCAAATTAAAAACTGTATATATTTGTATATATCTTGGTTTATCTTTTAATTATATTGTATAAATATTTCATATGCACAATGATTTTGTGAATAGTGTTCCAGTATCTATTAGGCAAAGCACAGTAATACCTACACTAAATATTCTGGTTAACTTATTCTTACTTTGATTTTTCAAACTTGAGTCACACCTTTTCTCACTAAGCTAGGACACATTTTCTTTTTGCTGCTGTATAAATTTAAGCCTGCTTGGTCTTTTGTAAGGACCTCACTGAAAGCTTTATATTTGGCAGTTTTTGGATGGCAAACTATGAATTTTGCATGCCTATATTATTATTGTGTGCTCTTATAATAAAAATATTTCAATGGTATTTCTAAAACAAAAAATGAAATATAAATGACATAAAATATGAGCAAGTTAGTACCAAATTCAATCTACTAAAATACACGCAAATCTCATATACTGAAGCTTTTATGTAGACCTGAGAGAACTTGAAGAAAAGGTTAATGAGAGAAGAACTCACCACAGTAGTGCTCTTAAATACACTATGTGTTAAAGAAATCAAATCTCACAGACTTATGGATAGGCTTACCATATAATCCAGCTAGTAAATGTCACATATAAAATTATAGCACTTAAAGCATTAAGACATGGCATTTAAGAATAAAAGCAACCTTCTTCTGCTTTGGATCATTTCAGAATTTACAGTAAAAAAAAAAAAACAAACAATATAACCTGATGTTTAAAAATTATGCATCTTAAAAGTTACAAATAATAGAATCTGGAATATATATATATATTCCATGTTTATATATATATGTTCAAAACATATATATAAATATATATATCATGTTCAAAACAAAGCTTTCTTCTTGAATATTCAGCATGTACATACACTATTGGTAGGTGCATTAACATCTTTTTAAAATGTTGTCACTATTGTTGTTGTTGTTGTTATTATTACTGTTATGTGTTTGTTTTATGATGTGTATGTTTACAAGTGTATGCTGCAGCACACAGGTGAAGGTCAGAGAATAACTCTGGAAAACCTGTTTATTTGTCCACCATGTAGATTTTGAAGATAGACTCAAGGTCAACAGGATCGAGTGGCAAGTGCATTTATCATCTGAGTCATCTTGTTTGCCCAGTTAGACTCTAATTTCCAAGAGAGTAATGCATATGGTTACTTTTCAATCACATGTAAAATACATATGGATGTGCAATGGGTATTAATTTACTTATTTTTCAATACTGCTATTCATGAAAGTCCCCTAAGATGACTGGAACATTAATAAGAGGTTGCTAATGCAAACATGTAAACATGCTGATGAAGTAAAGCAGAAATTATTATAATTTCTGTTTATATTCTTAGCATTATCCCCATGAGAGAACTGAATCTCCATAGAACAGCTTCAGTTTAATTTTTAGCTTTTATCAAGACCAACTGCACAGCTATAAATATTTTGCTTCTATTTCTAGGCTCACTGTCTTTTAATATTATATTTAATATTATATAATTCTCATCATCTGTCCCAAGCTGAACAGTTTCGTGGAGAGTTAAAAACCATAATCTTTGGTGACTAAGGTATTACTGAATTTTTGTATAGATAAACCCAGTCAATGTTTTATCTTCTGTCCTAGCACCTATAGTAAATATTAGTTCCTGTTTTATGATTTTTGGTTAATGGTTTTACAGCCTCTTAGAATGAGCTCAGAGTACTACATGCCTTCTTGCTATCTCAGAAACAATTAACTCATGAAACTAAAGACTTGCAGAGCTCTCATTACAGTTTTTATTATCAGAAAGAACTTAACAGTAGTCCCACTATAAAAGAGTTTAGTAATTACGAATATAACTTTAGGAATTCTTATAGAAATCACAATTACTTGAAATAATAAGGATAAATTTCTGGTTTTATTATCAACAAGAATCTCTCCCATTCTACAGTAACAAATTGTAGACTACAATCTCTCCAAATACTCTTCAGAATATTTTCAGAATATTTTCAGACTATTTTTAGAAGAATGACAGTAGATGAAAGACTTTCTAAACTGTCTGTAGTATCTTTTCCACTTTCATTTTAGACTGAGCTGTGGGGAGCGGAACTCAAGATGGCACCTGACTGGGTGTCAGACGCCCCTGGTGTGTTGGCTCACGGTTTCAGGAAGCCTAGGTGGCACATAGGCTAGGCTTTACTGCGCATTTATTTTGCTTGTTCATTGTTACATAAGATCGAGCCATGTGACATATGTGCTCAGCACCAATCAGGAATGACCGCGTGGCAGGTTCTGATTGGTGAGGACACAGGGATTTAAGGGCTGGGAGCTAGAGCTCGGGGGCTTTTTGCAGTACTTCAAGGTTCCTGAATAAATCGTGTTGGGAAGAAGATCCTGTGTCTGTTGTCTTCTGTCTGCTGGTCAGTTCAGGAGGTGACAAGTGGTGGCCCGTACGGGGAATTTAGAACTCATCACAATCAGGGAAGCTAGCTGGTAAGTTCCCAGGTAAGTGGGACAAAGACAAGTTCTCAGTTCAGAGACTATAATCTTCCCAGGTAAGTGGGACAAGGAAAGGTTCTCAGAAGAGACTATAAAGTTCCTGAGGATCAGGACAAGTTGCACCAAGCACCATGGGGAATTCCACCTCTTCAATTTCACTCAGTCAAGCACTCCAGGGGCTGTTGAAAGAGAAAGGAGCAGGGTTGAAGAAAGCAACTGTAGAGAAGTTTTTGCAGGCAGTGGATGAAGTTGTACCTTGGTTTTCTGTATCTCACAATGCCGAGTTGGGAAAAACTAGGAGAAGACTTAAGGTTTGCTGAGGAACAGGAAGTGCTGCCTACTGGCATGCTTCCAGTTTGGACGTTGGTATGATCTTGCATAGAGGATAAGGAAGAGAAGTGTGCTGTGGAACTAGCGAAGGGCAGTGAGGCTTTAGAGCAGCTGAGAGAAGAGAGATCTCAAAAATCAGAGGCGGGGTATGATTTGGAGAGTGAGGAAGTTTTGGAGGATGAGTTAGAAAGCCTGGCTGAGCGCTTGATTAAACAAAACTAAAAGTCCAGCCTAGTGCTCCGGGACTGCCTTGGCCACCTCCATATGCCCCGTTGTCATTGGGACAGAGTTTCAATCCGGAAGCATTGAGAGAGTTTAGGGCCCAAAGTGATTCAGGAGTACGCTGCTTTCCAGTGTTTCAAGATGCCCAGGAAAATCATTATCATGAGCCCCTAGATTGGAAGATTATTCAAAGGCTGGCCAAAGGAGTGTGGGCATATGGAACCAGCGCAGCCTATGTGGTAGCTCACCTGGAATCTCTGAATAGATATGCCATGACCTCCAGTGATTGGTAGAATCTTACTCAAGCCTGCCTGATGCCTAGCCAATATTTGGATTGGAAAGCTTATTTCATAGAATATTCAGCTGACTATGTGGCTCAGAACTTGGCAGCCGGACAGCAGCAATGGGACTAGAACATGCTTTTAGGGCAGGGTAGATGGGCCAACCATCAAACTATGTATCCTTTACAAGTCTATGAACAAATTAATCAAATGGGGACAAGGGCATGGAAGTCATTCCCAAATAGGGGAGAGGTTTCGGGCAATCTCACCAAGATCACTCAGGGGCCAGCATAGCCTTTTGCAAACTTTGTGGCTAGGATGTTGGAAGCAGGAGGAAAAATTTTAGAGGACCCTGACACTGCTATGCTGCTTATAAAGCAACTGATTTTTGAGCAGTGTACCAAGGAATATCGGCAGGTCATAAATCCATATAAGAGCAAAGGCCTTGAAGTGTGGATAAAAATTTGTAGGGAAATAAGAGGACCTCTATCTAATGCAGGGCTAGCCACTGCAGTGATGCAAATGACTCACGGTACTGGTGCGGACAAATAATAATGTGTGCTTTAAGTGTGGACAACCAGGACACCTGAAGCGTCAATGCCCACAGCTGCAGGGTAATCGGGGTCAAAGAAGTTGAACCCCAGGTTTATGGCCGAAGTGCAAAAAGGGAAATCATTGGGCTAATGAGTGCAGATCAGTGAGAGACATAAATGGATAGCCTTTAAATTCTGGACCTGTACCTGTTGATACAGTGGGGCTGGTGTTAGGAAGGAGTTCAGGTACTATGCAAGGACTTATGTTTCATCCTGGGGTCACTGACCCTGATTATACTGGAATAGTTAAAATTATGGTGTTCTCTCCCCGAGGTATTTCTGCAATTTCCCCAGGAGATTGTTTAGCTCAGCTTTTGTGCCTTCCCAGTTGTCATGGTCAGTTTCCTACAAAAGATACTCAGCAAGGAGATAAGGGTTTTGGGTCCACAGGGACCTCAGCTGTATTTTGCTCCTTGGACCTTGATACTAGACCATTATTGTCTTTAGCAGTAGAAGGAAAAATATTTCTGGGCTTTTAGATACGGGTGTCAATCGCAGCATTATCAGCATGAAAGATTGGCCAAAAGGATGGCCCAGACAAAAATCAGTGCAATTACTTAGGGGCTTAGGATATGCTCAGGAACCAGAAATGAGCTCTCGTCTTCTAAAGTGGAGGGATAGTGAAGGTCATGAAGGGACCTTTCAGTCTTATGTTCTGGAGGTTCCTATCTCCCTTTGGAGCAGAGACCTTATGAAGAAAACGGGCTATGTTCTCACAAATGAAAAAGATTACAGTCCTCAAACATATAAGATAATGTCCGATATGGGGTATATCCTTGGGAAAGGACTTGGGAAAAAAACTGCAGGGCAGGATTCTACCTGTGTCCACTGTTCCAAAGAACAATAAAGCAGTAGTGGATTTTTCATAGGGGCTGCTGTGGAAGCAATTCCCATATCATGGAAGTCTGAGGAGCCTGTGTGGGTTCCCCATGGCCTCTTCCTTCAGAAAAGTTGCAAGCAGTGCATTCATTAGTCCTAGAACAATTAGAGTTGGGACACTTACAACCATCTACATCCCCCTGGAATACTCCAATTTTTGTTATTAAGAAAAAAATCAGGAAAATGGAGATTGCTTCATGATCTGAGAGATTAATAAACAAATGATAATCATGGGTCCAGTACAGAGAGGCCTTCCATTACCTTCTGGTTTACTTAGGAACTGGCCTGTAATTGTATTGGATATCAAAGATTGCTTTTTCTCTATTCCTCTACGTGAAAAGGATACTGTGAGATTTGCATTTACTGTTCCTTCCTTGAATCATGCTGAGCCAGATCAATGGTATGAGTGGATTGTTTTGCCTCAGGGCATGGCAAATAGCCCCACTATGTGTCAGCTATATGTTGATGCAGCTCTAAAAGAAGTTAGAAAGACATTTTTAAGAGTGAGAATTTATCACTATATGGATGATATTCTTGTGGCTGCCCCAACCGATCAATTATTGGAGGATGCCTATCATGCCATTGTAGTTGCCCTTAGGGAAAAACATTTGATAATTGCCCCCCAAAAGGTGCAAAAGGATGTAGTTGTTAATTACTTGGGGACTAAAATATTTCCCGAAAGTGTTACTCCTCAGAAGGTGCAAATTCGTACAGATACCCTGCGCACCTTGAATGATTTTCAAAAATTATTAGGAGACATTCAATGGTTGAAACCTTACTTACATTTATCTAATAAACAGATCCAATCATTGTATGATATTCTTCCTGGAGATCCTGATTTGAATTCCTCCCGACAACTGACAGATGATGCTAGAAAATCTTCAATGCTAGTGGAGGAAAGCATTCAAAAGACAGCTTTGAGATGAGGAGATGAAGCACAGGGGGTGTCGCTATGCTTATTACCTACTGAGGGACAACCAACAGGGGTGCTTTGGCAGGGAGCTCCCTTATTATGGATACATCCTAAAATTTCTTCTGCTAAGACACTTTCCCATTATCCCACGGTGGTAGCTCAACTTGCCCTGCAAGGACTTCAACAAAGTATTCAGTATTTTGGATGTCAGCCAGAGAAAATAATTATACCCTATATGGCAGAACAATTTGAAGTATTAACAGCCACCATAGATTATTGGGATATCTTAAGATGTTTTTTAGTGGTATTATTAATAATCACTTACCTAAGGATCCTATTTTACAGTTGGTTATTGTACATCCTGTAATTTTTCTAAGATAACCAGACAATGTCCATTGGATAATTGTCCTCTTATTTTTACTGATGGTTTTAAATCAGAGTGTGGAGCATATTTGGTGTATGGATCAAGTCCTGTAGAGATTAAAATCCCCCCCACACACACTTCTCCACAAGTTATAGTACTTAAAATTGTAATTAAAGCTTTTGAACAATTTGATGGATCCTTTAATTTGTTGTCAGATAGTCAATATGTGATGACTATTTTAAAATGCCTGGAAGTTGTAGGACAAATAAAGCTTAAATCTACCATTGGATTGTTATTAGTGGAATTACAAAAATTGATATGAAGCCACACCTCTCCTGTTTTTGTGCAGCATATTCGAGCTCATTCAGGGTTGCCAGGTCCCTTGGCGGAGGGCAATGATATTGTAGATAAAGCTCCCAACGCATTGGAAGGTTTTGTGATGGGTGCTGCTCCTGAAATGGGGAAAGAGTTCCATAAACAGTTTCATGTTAATTCCAGAACCTTAGCATCACGCTTTAAATTATCTCGTACAGATGCAAGAGAAATTGTGAAAAATTGTCAAGCTTGTGTACCCTTTTTGCCTTAAGCGTCATTGGGAGTCAACCCTCGAGGCCTTCTCCCATTACACTGTGGCAGATGAATGTTACCCATTTTTCTGATTTTGGATGATTAAAATATATTCATGTTTCCATTGATACTGCATCAGTTATTATTTATGCCTTTGTCCATACTGGAGAAAAGGCACACCATGTTATAGCCCACTGCTGTGAAGCTTGGGCTGTATGGGGCCAGCCACAATGCTTAAAAACAGATAATGGCCCTGCATATACTTCCAACTCCTTCTTAAGTTTTTGTCAAATGATGGGGATCCATATAACACATGGATTACCCTACAATTCTCAAGGACAAGACATCATAGAACGAGCCCATCGTACTTTAAAAGAATGTCTTGTTAAACAAAAAAGGGGAGTAGCTCATGGGTGTTCTCCCCAAGAGAGATTAGCCATTGCTTTATTCACTCTTAATTTTTTTAAACCTGGATAAGCAAGGATATGCAGCAGCTGATCGCCATGTTGCGTCAGATGCACCTTATAAAGGTCATGTAATGTGGAAGGACATTATAACTGGAAAATGGTATGGACCAGACCCAGTATTGGTGAGAGGTTCTGTTGTGTATTTCCTCAGGATCATCAACAACCGCTTTGGGTCCCTGAGCGCCTGACTAAAAGAGTGCAAGAACCTTCAGATAAAGAAGATGATGGGAGTAGTGTGCCTGCTGATGCTCTTCATGATGATGCCCCTGATTGAAAAACAGGATCTTCGTTGGGGAATTGTATCAGTATTCCCTAAACCTTCGCCTATTATGCATTCTGCTATCTTACAGGAAATTGGTTCGGGGTGATGGATGATCTTTGAAAACTATGGCAGTCTATTGTTACCATCAATTCTACTCGAGTGGATGTGTCCTTTGCATCTGGCATGGCTGATTGGATTCTACAGGCAGTTTCCCATCTGAGGGAATGAGCAGGCTTGGGGGCCTTGGCTCTGTGTCTTTTACTTATCAGTTGCCTAGCATTCTGGTGTCTGTGCTGCATGAGAGTTAGACATGCCCGTGATCAAGCCTGATGGTACAGGCATTTGCAGCAGTGGAGCTGGTACAGTCGCCGCAAGTATGGCTAAATATAATTGGAAAAAATTGATATGGATATATGGTTTGATGAGGACCATTGCCCAGCAGTTTTGAGGAGGGCTCTGTGTATCAGTAACCACAGGGTGTCAGGCGGCACTGCAAGGGATGTCCTTGAATTATCTCAAGGTAGATTCCCTGAGGGATATGCCTGATTGCATGGAGGTTGACACCGAAATCCTTCCCCTATGAAAAGGCATCGGGATGGGTATGATTAGTAAACCTACTGCACAATGACAGAGGTCCGAAAATCATTACAATGTCCCACACTTGTCATCCTGATGGGGATCAGGCCTCTACCCATCCCCCTGTTAGAAAATGGTAATGAGTACCCTATCCTCTTTTTGTCTGAGGTCGGTGAGACTTCTCATCAAATCAATAAAAAAGGGGGAGATGTGGGGAGCGGAACTCAAGATGGCGCCTGGCTGGGTGTCAGACGCCCCTGGCGTGTTGGCTCACCATTTCAGGAACCCTGGGTGGCACATAGGCTAGGCTTTACTGCACATTTATTTTGCTTGTTCATTGTTACATAAGATCGGGCCATGTGACGTATGTGCTCAGCACCAATCGGGAATGACCACGTGGCAGGTTCTGATTGGTGAGGACACAGGGATTTAAGGGCTGGGAGCTAGAGCTCCGGGGCTTTTTGCAGTACTTCAAGGTTCCTGAATAAACCATGTTGGGAAGAAGATCCCATGTCCATTGTCTTCTGTCTGCTGGTCAGTTCAGGAAGTGACACTGAGCAGTTTTCAATCTCATATTAACTTGTATTTTCTGTTTTCTTAGGGAAATTGTTTCTGTGCCCCATGCCTCTTAAACACAGGAATGTACCTGTCTGACTCATGCTTTGAAAATCAAATATTCACTGATCCGGGAAGTTTATAAACATTAGTAATTTTCAGGTATTTTGTATGCCTCTGCTTCTGAAATACCTTGGATTCAAGTAAAAATTCATTACACAGGGAATGTTTTAGATTTCTACTTGAATGCTTTGTTTTTCCATTAGCATAGTTGTTGGTATTGCCTACATTAATAGATGTCATAATGTACCATTTTACTCTGTATCATATTTTAATATTGCAATATTTTCTACCATATAAATTATAATTCAAAGTATTAATAATATTAAAATTGTATTATTTGTTAACATACATATAGCCTTGTGAAGAATCTCAGAGAAATATACATGCAATTCTCCTATGCATGTGTGTACATATGTGTGTGCTTGTGTTATACATGAATAAGTTCACAGCTGTGGATCAACATCCTATAAAGACAGATATAAAGAATGTTTATTTGAATAAAAATTATTGCCTATCTGTTGGGGTCCACACTAGCCCCACGTTGAGGCGGCCAAAAAAACGTAGCAGCCCAGGCAAAATGTTGAGGCCCGGGCCGACCCACGTTTGGGCGGCCACTGTATCCCGGCCCAAGCTGCCGCTCTGGTCTGCGGGTCGGGGTTCAGCAAGAGTGAGGGTGAGGGCAGACTTGAAGAATGGAGACCAGACAGGGTGTGATTCAATCCCGTTTATTCTTCAGTCTCTCTTCCTCTAAGTGTCTCCTTCTCTGTCTCCTCTGTCTGCTGTGTCTGATTCTGTCTGGAGCCAAGTGTCTTCTCTACCTAATGTCTGATGTGTCTGATTCTCTGATCTCAGTCTGATTCTGATCTGTTCTGTCTCTGCCTTTTATATGTCTCACTTCTAAGGCACGCCTCTAAGTTACACCTTTAATCATGCCCTTAGGTCTTGTCTCTAACTCTGATCTCTATACTTCTAAGTCATACTCTTAAGTCACACACCTTTAATCTCACACACCTTTAATCTCACGCACCTTTAATCTCAAGGTATCTAAACCAAGATTATCAGAGTGTGCTCAGCTGTTGTAGGCTATTGTAATACAAGTCTCATGTCAGGGTATATGGCTCAAGATGGCTGCAAAGCTGATAGCCGCTTTCTGCTAAAAGTCGGCCCCCAACACCTATCAACGTTTGTTGCAGACAGCCTGACCACTGCAGAAGGTGGTGAAAACCTGGGGAAGTGGGGCATATCTGGAAATATTATGGGTATTCCTTTGAAGAATGCACAGGATCTTCTTCCTTTGCTTCCCTTTTACTTCCTGACTAACCCAAATGATTATGCACCCACAGGATGCTTTGTCTCATCAAGAGCCTAGAAACAATGCAGCTAGCCATAATGCATAGCAGCCTCTCAAAATGGGAGATAAAACAAAGAATTCTGCCCTCTGGTGGGTTCCTTTATCATTGAAGTCACAGTGATAAAGTAAGAACAAAAAAAAATTATATCAAGAGCAGGCTAATTGTCCTGAGTGTCTGATTAGCACTGCAAAGGGTCTGAGGTAGGAACTGACTAGAGTTTGGAGATGTGGGCTGGAGACACAGAAGTCTGCAAACAGGGCAATTAAAACATGTTCTCAGAATACCAGAATGCCAGTGGAAGTGTGGATAGAGAAGACTGTGCCAATGAACTTTAGTTTTATTGGGAATTGTGCTACAGCGCATTTATATTGTATTCTGGAAAAACTTGACTTCAGTTTGTCCATGTTCTCTGTTTTAAACAGGACTGAATTTAGAGATGAAAGACTGCTGCCTTTGAATAACCCAAAGAAGGAGGAAGAGTGGGGATAATACTCAAGGGAGAAAATAAGAAGACAAAGTGTACAGCAGAGACTGAAGAAAAGGCCATCCAGAGACTGCCCCACCTGGGGATGCATCCCATATACAAACACCAAACCCAGACACTATTGCAGATGCCAAGAAGTGCATGCTGACAGGAGCCTGATATAGCTGTCTCCTGAGAGGCTCTGCCAGATCCTGAGGCAGATGCTTGCAGCTGACCATTGGACTGAGCATGTGATTCCCCAATGGAGGAGTTAGAGAAAGAACTGAAGCAGCTGAAGGGGTTTGTAACCCATAGGAAGAACAACAATATCAACCAACTAGACCCCCCAGAGCTTCCAGGGACTAAACCACCAACCAAAGAGTGGACATGGAGGGACCTATGGCTCCAGCCACACACTTAGCAAAGGATGGCCTTGTTGGACATCAATGTGAGGAGTGGCCATTGGTCCTGGGAAGGCTCAATGAACCAGTGTAGGGGAATTCCAGGGTGGAGAGGCAGGAGTGGGTGGGTGGGTGCGTGGGTAGTTGAGCACCCACATAGAAGCAGGGGGAGGAAGCATGGGATGCAAGGGGGAACCGGGAAAGGGGATAACATTAAAAATGTAAATAAATAAAATATCCAATTTTAAAAAGTCTCCTGTATACCAAGGAAAGAGAGAATATTTATCTGATATTTACATGAGAGTGTGAGAGAACAGGGGAAGGTGTGAAAACACAGAATGGTGAGACAGGGCAGAGAAGCAAACTGAGGTGAAAACCATCCTCCAGCAGAAGTTGCCATGAGTAGGTGGCACTTGATACCTGATCTCATCACTCATCAAATTCGAAAATAATTTTCATTTTAAGTGTCCATAAATATTTACAGAGGAATATTTTTACTTTTAAATTTTCCAAGAAATCTGCGTATCAACTTTTTTCCCTATTCCTTATTGTCAAATTATTAAAACTATAATGACCCTTGAGCAAGAGAGGTTTTATTGTTGATGTTCTCATTTTGTTCTTGGTTGGTTGGTTGGTTGGTTGGCTGGCTGGCTGGCTGGTTGGTTGGTTTGGTTTCCCTACTGCTCAGATGGAAATTTTCACTGTCCACCAGGGGGCAATAAAACACAGTAAGTGGAATAGAGAGACCAAAGCAGACCCTGTCCTGCAATGATTTGTTCAGGGAAAAAAAAAAATCACAGAATCCAGATACAAATGTAGCAGAGGATGGCCTTGCCCAACAGCAACAGGAGAGGAGGCCCTTGGTCCCAGGGAAGTTTGATGCCCAGAATAGCCAGAGTAGCAGGATGCTGGAGTGGTGAGGCTGGAGAGTGTGGGTGGGTTGGGGGTGCACCCTCATACAGGCAAAAGGGAGTGGGGGGAGGGCAGATGTGGGATGGGGGTTGGTGGAGTACTAACCGGGAACTGAAATATCATGGGATGGGGGGTGGGGGCGTTGGTGGAGGGGCAAAATAAAATAAATTTTAAAAAAATTCACAGATCCAAGACAGTGACTTAAATACATACCATCTGTAAATATAAGGACTGGGAAGTCAGAGCTGACTTCTTAGTGCAGGGGCAGACAACAAAATGAAGCAGAAAATCCAGTGATGATTTGAACAGGCAGAAAAGCCCCCACCCTGTGTATTCCATTCTTTGGTCACAAATACCAAAGGGTATGTAGAATGTGCCAGAAACAAAACAGACATGTATTGTCTGCTAGTGTGTGAGATGCATTTCTAGGGAGAGAGGAGAAAGAATTCATCTTGGATTTGCTACACCAGAGGAAGTTCTAGCAATCAAGCCTCCTGTGGATGTCGTGGGGATGGGGATGGTTATTCCAAAACATTACATTGAGGAGCCTGCATGATGTCACCAGCACAACCTAAGTCTTATGCTGTCTTGGTGACACCAAGCAGACAACTTCATTAGGAGAGGTGAGGGATTTCATGATTGAAAACCTGTTTCCAGGTTCCTCAAAATATCAATACTTTTTAAATTATTATTCTTTCAGACTGATAGTAAGTTTCAGGGGTTAATAGTCAGAAAAAGTTGTTCCCATTTTACTGTTGTTTTTTATGTAAATAAGTGGCTGGTATGAATGTATCCGTAAAAGCATGTCATTTTTAAAATACGTTGTTTCATTTTTAATTATACTTACATGTGTGAGTGTGTATGGGTGTGTACACTTGAGGGCAGCTGTAAGGATTCCGATAACACTAGAATTAAAGGAGTTTGTGAGCTGCCCACCATGGTTGGGAATCAGCATTGGCATCTCAGCAAGAAGAGTTTGCACTCAATCCCTGAGCTGTGTCTTAGGCACAAGAATGTCATGAGGGAAAAATAAATAGATAAACTTTCCTTGGAGCATGAGAAAGAACAAAAATGGTTTAGGAAACAAAGATGGTGATGTCATCTTGAAATTGCCAGAAGTAATGTTACAGCGACTCCTGCCATCACATGCATAAAGAATTCAGTCTTTTTCAATACAGTCTCTCATTGCAAGTAAAAAAAAAAAATCTCATGTTAATTATGCATATATGTTCAACCATATTTCTATGAGTATAGTAGAATGTAAGATTGTACATTTATATTTCAAATGGTTACAATTGTTCATTTAAAAGTCATAGTTTCAAAATTGTAACTATCAGTACACTTCTTTAATTTTTTATTATTTATTTATTTTTCTTTTTTAATGGGTATTTTATATATTTACATTTCAGATGCCATCCCCTTTCTCCATTTCCCCTCCCTATAACATCCCTTTCCCATCCCCCCTCCTTTTTGCTTTTATACCATTTTAGTTGCATGCAAGTATTAAGGTCAGCTCTAGTTTGAGGATCTTGCAATAAAATAGATGCAAATAGTCAAGGAACAAGCAAGACAATAAACACAAATAGTCAAAGAACAAGCAAGGAAATAAACAACTCTGTGATCACTGTTTCTAAGGGCTTATCAGGATGATCAAAATATCTGAGCCAAATTCCCTGTCCTAGCCCAAAGTCATTTTCATGTCTGAAGCCTACTTCCTTGTTCTATCCTAAAATTTAGATTTCTGTCTGAAATTACTTCTTTGCTCTAGCCTAAGATTTAGATTCCTGCCTGAAATTATTTCTTTGCTCTAGCCTAATGTTAGATTCCTGCCTGAAGCCCACTTCTTTGTCCTTGACTACCAGTACAGTTAATTTAAAAATTCAAGAAGGCCAAATATTAAGCAATTCAAATGTTATTGAAAATGTATTACTGTCATATTTAACAAAAATAAATTTAACCTAAAAAAAACAGTGTTCCAGACTTATAAAGCAAAATGACAATATGAATGCAATTTGCTATCTAAACACCTATTTAAAAGTAATATACATATTTCTGGACAGTCAGATTGTAGAGTACCCAGAGAGGCAGTGAACTCCATCCCCAGAGTTCAATACATTTGATTCAATATAAACAAGCATTTATAAAACCTATGACTCATGGAGATGCACTGTATGTCTTCACTGTATACTTCAAAAGCCTCTTTGGTTGTATAGCTTTGCTTAACCAGGTTCTTCATTTCACATAAATTGTCTTCTTCCTGCAATCTTATATAAAGCAACTTTGACATCCTTATTCCTCAGGCTGTAGATCAAGGGGTTCAGCATGGGCACAACAATGGTGTAAAACACAGAGGACACTTTCCCTTGGTCCATGGAGCTGACTGATGATGGCTGTAAGTACATGAATGCTAAAGATCCAAAGAAGACAGCAACAGCCAAGATGTGGGAACTGCAGGTACTGAAGGCTTTGGACCTGCCCTCAGTGGAAGGAATGCGGAGGATGCTGGCAATGATGAAGATGTAGGAGCTGAGGATGGTCAGTGTTGGGACAATAATATTAAATGAACTGAAGGACAATGCTAGTATTTCATTGATAAATGTACTAGAGCAGGATTGTTCCAGTAGTGGTAAAAGATCACAGAAGTAGTGGTTTATGTCTTCAGCTTTGCAGAAAAACAGTCTAAGCAGGCAGGCTGTTTCACCTGTGGCACAAATCAAGCCTACACTATACACCCCCACGACCATCCAGGAACACACTTTGTAGGACATGGTAACATTATACAGCAAGGGATTACAGATGGCAACATAGCGATCATATGCCATGGCAGCTAGCATGTGGCACTCTGAAACCGCAAAAACGTCAAACAAGTAAAACTGAGCCATGCACTCTGCATAAGGAATGACACTCTTCACCATTACAAATTTCTCCAGCATTTTGGGCATGATGACACTGGATTGGCAAAAGTCAACAAAAGACAGATTGCTGAGGAAGAAGTACATGGGGGTGTGCAGGTGAGAACTGAACAGGATCAGCATAATCATGCCCAGGTTTCCTAGGACTGTGACTGCATAGATTGCCAGGAAGAGGAAGAACAGGGGCAGCTGCAGCCCTGGCTTCTCTGTTAATCCAGTGAGGACAAATTCAGTCACAATGGAGTAATTTTCTCCTGCCATTTTCTTCTGAGTGTCTATGATAAAGGAGATTTAAGTTTTTAAAGCAGGTACTTAATGTACTTTTACATTATAAAGTTTCAAATAGAACTGAAGTCTTTCCTGTCAGATATCTCCACTTCTTTATCAATATTATTAGTCAGAGCCCTGGAACCCAAATATATGAGGCATGCAATCAAATATCAGACAGAACAATCATCATTTATACTCTCAGCTCTGTGAGTGCTGACATGTACTATCTAAGTGTGAATCATACAGTAATTACTCTGAAAACTTGACTTGAATTTTTCCAATGGGTTTCCATGCACAATTTGTTTATAGGCACAATGTGATTATATTGAACTCCAAAAGCAAAATAATCTTTAATATGTTGAGATAAATACAACACAAATAAAAATCAATGACTAATATCAAACTTCCTTAGAGAAAAAAAACAACAAAACAACAAAAGTAACAACATGTTTACCCAGTTGCATGCTATAGGTGCTAGTTTCATCAATGGAGAGACAATATGTAGTTATAAGCAACCTGATAGAACTGAAAAAAAGGAAAAAAATTCTCTTTGTAAATTAATTAGTCTTGCTTATATTAAATTCTATCAAATCTACAAACAATAACTACTGCCTACAATTTGAGTTATTTAAAGTAACAAAACACAAAACCATCTAGAAGTAAGTTATAATTCTACAAGTTTCCAACAACGAGCAGAACAAGCCATTTACAATAACATTAAAGTAATGATCTGCATAGAAAAAGTAAAGAAAATAATGAAGGGCTGTGCACTTAAAATTGTAAGACATTTAAGCTGTTTCTTACCCATTTAAGCTAATTACTTGCCTTTCCTGTTTAATCTTCATATGAGGTTTTATTGAAATTGACTACAGCAGAAGCTTGTTAAATATATACATTATGAAAGAAATCTAAATTGGAATAACAAAATAACAGAGAAGACAAAGTCCCAAATAGATATTTCCTGCCACCAAATGAAACCTCCAGTGTTAAGAATGGGCTCCATCTAATTCTAATCAAGTTGTCTAACAAAGGCATCCCATATAAACCCTCAATGAATGCAGACTATTACCAAGATTATTGGATACTCTCCACAAATTGATGTCAGGGCTTTATAGCTGAAGACAAAACCTATAGAACTCATAGGACAAGATGAACTCAAGGGGTGTCTAACTAGAATCTTCTCCCCTACATTTCCATAATTATAGCAACACAGTGTATGAAACTTGAAATGACAATAATTCCTTATCTTTTCCAAATGATTGTGCTTTAAAAGTGAATGATAAAATTCAATGAAAAAAAACTGATTTTATCCAAATACTACTAGAATAACTAAAATAGCTGCATGGGAAATAACTTCTCAGATCACTCTCTTAAAGCAACCACAACTTCAACTCAAACACATAACAGACTTCCATGAAAATGCTAATATAACGTAGTATTATTAAAAACCTGTATCTTTTTTGATCTTTCATAATAGTGTCTTAGACAAGGTGTCAAAACTACCAGCTTTGATAGAACAAATTAATGAATTATGAATTAATGAAAAATATTAAAAATACAGTGTACTAGGTCTAGTAATTTAGCAACATTATCCAGAAAGTGAAACAGATTGTACCCAAAGTAGTATAAAATGTTTTTATGGACTATTCCTGATTAGGGATTCATAGTCACATTACAGAGTACTCTTGAGTATTAAAAGCTAAAAGAATGAGTGTGCCAATTAAAAGCACTCAGATAATTGGAGAACATAGTGTGATATGTTGTGGCAGAATGTAAGTGAAGGCTTTCAGGTTATGTCAGGAAATCTCCATGGTTGTGGGGCCCTAATTGGTACCAGGGTCTTACAATGAGCAGATGTTCTAAAGCACCTGGGCGAATGGAATTCAGGTACTCACTCTAGCTCTGCTTGGAATACGCTGTCCAGATCAGATGGAAGCTAGACTAAGTGCTTTCTGAAGCCAAGAGCTCAAGGATGAAGCCGATGCAGGTGATTCAAAGTAGATTTCTGGCTGCCTTTGTTTTCAGCATGGGATTCCTGATTTTAGTTTCTACGTGGCTCACATATACATGTTGAGCCAAATGTTGTGATTCATCTAATAGCTTCCTCATGCTTCAACCCGAAGAACCCACCAATTCTATGACATTCTGTACATAGAATTTTTGATATATAAGCAATGTCGTAACTATTTATAAAAGGCACCTCCCTGAAGAAATACTTTCATCAGGGATGAGCTGTTAGAAACTGGAAGCAATTAAAAGTTGCTTCTTATGCTTTGTGTGACGCTCATTAACTCCCTTGTGTATAATATTCTCTGTGTTGTAAACTGTAGCAATCCTTATGTTGAAGACTAACAATTAAGGCTGTCAAGTATGATTCTTAAATATCTTTCTGATAACAACTTCCCATCTAAGAATAATTTCCAAAGTTTAAAGCTACTCTTTCTTTTTACTTTTTACTTTTCTTGCCATCTTCTTGAAGAATTAATATTATTTTATTGAGTTTCTGCATTTTGATTATTTCCTAGTTTTCTTTTTTGTTTGTGTAGGATGTCTGTTTGTTTGTTTTGTGAGCTTTGGAAACAGGGTTTTTCTGAGTAGCCCTGCCTATCCTAGAACTTCCTTTGTAGACTAAGCCAGCTTTGACATCAGAAATCTTCCTGCCTTTGCCTCCCACATTCTGGGATTCAGTACACTTTAGCACAACTAAATTGAATGGGCTGTTGGTTAACATGGTGTCTTAAAGAACTTGGGAAAGAAGAAGAAATCTCAGAACTACAGCCAATGTGAACAATGGAGACACTGTAATCTAGTTGCTGATGTTAATGGCTCAGATTTTTCCCCAAGTTGTGTCAATTAGATCCAGGTTCTTGAAATTAAAAACTATATACAAACAATAAGCGGTATCAAATTGGAATTTTATGTGTCACTAAATGAAAATTGAGAGATCCATGTAAACTGATGTCTCAGTCTGAACATACAATTATAGGTATATTAATGTATAAGAAATAGTATATGCTTATATATCATAAGCAATTAATTAAAAATATATTGATTAACATATACTCTTAATCCTACTCTGCAGAACAAATGAATAAGAAGCAACATTTAAGTACCAGCATACACCCCAGCTCCCAGAGAGTTTGTCCCTTCATATTGTTACTTGGTAAAAATAAACAAAGGTTCTTTGAGAAGGGAATAATAGTGTTTGGTTTTCATTTTTACTGCTTGATTGCTAAAAATTTTATTGTTATATATTTTCATACATTGTAAAAAGAATTTGGTGGCTTTCAGATCCTTAGTAGATAGTGAGTTCAGGGTTAAGAGAAAACTGTTTGAATCAATTTTAATAATAAACACCTCAGATTTTGTTTATCTCAAAATATATACATACTGAAATCAGGAAAATACTAATTATAGAGTCTAAATCGTCCAAGGTATAGGATCATATTTGCAGCATATACTGAGCATAGTTTATTTTAGTACTTATTACAGAGCAATGATATTTTAATTTTGATTCCTTTACAATTCTTGAATCAGTTTCATTTTAGGCAGTTTGAGCAAATGCTGCCATATTGATCTATAAATATGTTCTACTCATCAGCATCTGGCCAATGTACTGTTTGCCTTCCTATCATTAATAGAAAGGTGGACTCTTTACAGTACTTGTCTTAGTCTGGTGATCATTCTGGTTTTAAAGCTGAACTTTCTCATGACATGGACTGCAGGGCAGTGTCTTAGGACACATTCCCACTAAAACACTATGCTTAGAAATAGACCCTGCCCTGCTAGGAAAATGTGAAACCTGTAATCACATAAACAGTGCATAGCCTCATCGGCCTACAAGCATGCTCCATTGTGGTCTCTTCTTAAAATTGTGAGGCTTAATGATTTTGAAGGCATCTAAGGCTATGAAATTACATTTCATGATCATCACACTGTAACAGAATCAAGCATTCTTAGAAAGTAATTTCCTGTCATCCAGCTTGTTTATTCTGGTTCTTTGAATATTTTTCATGTGTGTGTGCTGTTAGATGGCTTACTTCTTCCAATTATTTAGAGCTTTTGCACTGTACAAAAAATTTCTCTACAATAGCTAATCTCACTGAGTGCCTATGACTATATAGTTCTGTGGATGGTGATATCCTATTAATTATCTGCATTAGTTATTTTTTCTAGTTGGTTGGTGTTACAAAATAATTGACAAATAACTTTAGGAGGAAGGGTTAACTTGCGTTATTGTTGGAGAACATATAACTCACCTTGCCAGGAAAAGCAATGCAGCAGAAGTCAGAGATAGCTGATCACATCCTTCTGTGCTCAGGATGCAGAGAGAAATGAATACTATGTTCATATTGGCTTCCTCAACCCCACTGTTTAGTCAGTCTGAGACTCCGGTTCATTCATAAAGTAGTACTGACCACACTCAAGGTAGTCTTTCTCCTCAGTTAAAGCTTTCTGAATGATCTTCAAACGCACTCAGACACATGTCTTCTGACATGTCTTCTACCTACATAAGTTGACATTGAAGATTTACCATCACCTGACTTACCATCATCTGAAATTTGAACACAGAATATAGTCTATCTCCTCTTATATGAATAAAGTCAGGTAGTATTCAGGGAAATTTTGACACACCAAAAACAATTGTATCCTATCACAACAGCATATGCAAAATTACTGAAATTTGATAGTTAATTTAGTAGGCTAACAGGTACCTCAGGGATTATAGAACACTAAAATGGTTGGAAAAAGTAGATGTAGCCATGTGACTAGGCGTAAGATTTGGTCACATTGTAAAAATCATTGTATGCTGCATTTAAATTTTGATTTTTCTCTACAGTTAATTGGTAGACACAAATTTTAAAGCATGGAAGAAATATCAGAAGATATTTACAAACAATTAAAATTTACTTTTTAAATATTTTTAATTTTGTTCAGCCCTTTATCTCATATATATAATATAAATTTTTATTTTGACGTTTTAAGATGGGAGCTGTTTCTACATCCACAAAGATAAGATACAGTGGATTTACAGAATATATATCCTAGAGAAGAATCTGGGACAATGCCTAGCTCTTTGTGGGTTATTGATCTAATAGACTGCATCATACATAATTCACATACATAGGGGAAAGTCCACTATTTGTTAAGCTAAGTCACAGGAAGGAGGACCGCCATATTTATCTCTTATTGCAGACACAGATAGCAGGAAACAAGTCAGATGACCCAGGAATTATTTGAAGAGACAGGAAGCCTATTGGCACTATTCTTTTTAAACACAAAATAAAAGGAAAATAAAGGGGAAACCAAGATGTCCATTCTTTCTCAGATCTCTTTCCTGACCCTTGGGAGTGTCATGGAAACATGTGAATATTGAATGCACAGGATTGGTTTGGTTTATGTTAGAAGGTCACATATGGGAATTACTGTAGCTACTGAAGATCTGTCCTTTTGCTTTTTGCATTCCTTTATCATGATAAAATGGGTTATGACAAACCTTGCAGAAGATAGAGCCCAGTGCAAGCATGCCTCTTCTCATGTTACAGGAATAGGACTCCAGTGTAGGAAGGATTAAATGCTGGCATGCTTGTCAAAGAAAAATTCCAAGCTCCTCCGCTCTCCTTGTTGCTAAGAAACAAAGCATAAAAAACATCTTATGACCAAGAATTGGAACTATGAATAAATTTTTGTTTTATTACAAGCTTAAAATGCACTGTGTACATTTTGCATTCTATAGAGGTGTTACTTTTATTTACCTAAGCAGAAATAAAAGTAGCACTTAGTAAATTATAAAGGATTACCGTTCTTTAAAATGAAGGACTCATTTAGAACATAATGAACACAAATACGTTCTGGTGGAGACTGCTGGTTTCATAGTTACCATGGCTACTCTGGTTCATTAACCAATAGAATGCTTAATTTCTGTTACATTGCAAATACAGTTAGTTATAAGAATTTCTGAGTTCTATTTTTTTCTCCAAGGGGCGGGGGGAGGTTTATTCAGGAGATAGGGCAAAGATGGATATGGATGTCAGGAAGTACATGCTGACAGGAGCCTGATGTAGCTGTCTCCTCAGAGGTCTGCCAGAGTCTGACATATCCAGCGGCAGATGCTTGCAGCTACGCATTGATCTGATCAAGGGTTCCCAATGGAGAAGTTAGAGGACTGAAGGAGCTGAAAGAGTTGGTGGCCCTAAGAGGAGAGCAACAGTGCCAACCAACCAGAGCTCCCCCCAGGGTCTAAACCACCAGCCTAGGAGCACATAGGGAGGGACCCATGACTCCAGCTGTATACCTAGGGGAGGATGGCCTTGTCAGGCATGGGTGGGAGAGGAGATCCTTGGTCCCATGAAGGCTGAACATTGAGCAGGGAGGAATTCGAGGGTGGGGAGGTTGGAGTGGGAGGTAGGTGGGGGCACACCCTTGTGGAGACAGGAGGGAGGATGGGATAGGGGGTTTCTGGGTGGGGGGGGGGAATGGGGTGAGGGGATAAAATCTGAAATGTAAACATATCCACTAAAAAATAAGAAAAAAAAAACTAAATAATAGAGAATTTCTGAGAGGAGATCAAACACTTGAGTTTTGTTGAAACTGAACAGCAGCTAGTTTGCTATAGCTTTTCTGATTTTCTTATTCCATATCAATTTCCATTAATACTCAATGCTCTTTTCTGGCCTCTGTGGGCAACTGCTCACATGCCTTTCATTCACGTGAACACTTGCACATAAAATATAAATAAATACACAAATAAATAATAGCCTTTGCTGTTTTATTTTTATAAACTCGTTTTTTTTTTTCTTCTTCTAAGTTTTAGTTGCTAGGAGTAATCTAGTCTTCCAAAGAAAAGTATATCCCAAGGCAGGTGCAGGTATATACTGTATTCTCATCACTTGGGTTGCTAGCATAGGAGGGTAGGAAGACCATGAGTGTGAGGCAAGTGTAGGCTGGTTTAGGTAGAAAACACTGAGAATCTAATGCATACTCATATACACACACACAAGCAGAGAGAATGTGAGAGTGAGAGAGAAAAACAGAGACAGAGAGATACAGGCAGAGAGAGGAAGAAAGAAAAGGAAGGACAGAAGGGAGAGAGAAGGAGGGAGGCAGGAAGGTTAGATGGCATTCTTATTTTATAAATGTGACTTGAACCCACAGAACTGAATGGCACTGATTTCCAGAGCAGAAACAACAAGACCAAAACAGGGGATGTGTGAGCTTTACTCCAGAATTCAGGTTCGGTGAATCAGGTTCATAATGTAAAATATGAGTCTACAGGAAGACAGAATAGTTGTACTAGAATTGAAATGGAAGATCCAGATTGTAAATCAGCAGTGAACTGTTAGACAATGTAGATGTTTTGGATTGAGTGTGGGGATCAAGTATAAGATGGAACCAGAGCAAAATCAAGGCAGCTTGTGATTGACATGTGGGTTAAAGAATGAATATTACCAGCTGGTACAGCTTATTAAAAATAGTGTCTCTGGATTTTCATTTCTTTTCCTTATTTTTAATAGTGCATCAAAGTTACTTTTTGCTGCTATCAACATCAATCCTCTTAAGTAAAACAAAATGGCAATTGAATCATATCTTCTCTGGGCAGATATTTTTTTACCCAGCCTAAATTTGAGAATAATGAGTATCGGGTCATAGAAGCACTCTAAGATTTCCATAGACTTCAGCCTTAATTGTTTCTCAAAACAGAAATGGGGTGAATATAATTTTATAACTTTTGTAAATTACAACTGGATACATTTGAAAAGTGGTACCGAGTTCTTTGTTGGGAAAGTGTTTTAGATGATATTAGATTGCTGCACAGCTGCTTTGGGTTACAGTGGCCAACGGGCTTAAGATGCTGAAAGCGAAAGGAAACATATTGTAACATCATCCTTAGACCTCACTGTGAATATCTTTATGAAAGGAAATGCATAAAACACATAAAAATACACTGATACTTCTCGTTTCTAAAACAAAGTGGACAAAATGTTATTTTGTGTTATGTCTCATAAAATTTGTCAGTTACATAGATGAGCCTACCCATCCATCACAGATGATCATATGACAAAATTTAGAATGTTTTTTGCTGAAACGTGATAACATGAATGAATTTCTATACCATCAGCTCATTCTTTTCCCGTAAAATTAATTAGTAAATGTGTGTAAGTGAATTTACTCAGCTGGGTTAATGATCTTGTTTGTTTGTGTTATCCTTTACTTGGTGATAATTGAACTCAATCAAACATTTACTTTGATACATACTTTTAATTTTAAAAATTCGCAGCAAGATTCATTTTCAGTAATTTTTGTCATAACTTTACAGGATAGATTATGTCAGGCATTAAAGTATCCCATCTTCTCCACAGAGTTCAGCTTTAACTCTGTTTCTCTAGAATGGAAACAGAACACACATGGCTTTATGACTGTTTTATACAATAACAATCTAGACCCATTCTAGACATGCTGCGTAACTACGCTAGTCATTCTCAACCTTCTTAATGCCACCACCCTTTAATAGAATTTGTCAAGTCCTGGTGACTCCCAATCATAAAATTATCTCACTGCTACTTCATAACTCTATCTTGCTACTGTAATGAATCATAATGTAACTCTCTGATATGCCACCCCTATGAAAGGGTCATTTGACCCCTAAAGCTATCACAACCTCCAGGTTGAGAACCACTGCTCTATTTGGATAAGCACTGTGAATATTAACTGGTGTATGTGTGTGTGTGTGTGTGTGTGTGTGTGTGTGTGTGTGTGTGTGTGTGTGTATGACTGTGTGTGTGTGTATGACTGTGTGTGTGTTTGTGTGAGTGTGACTGTGTGTGTATGCTGAGTGCACATGTGTGCTGTTTCTGTGGAACTTCATTTAAGTTATTTATCATGCTAATTTTCATTAAACAACTCATTTGTTATCTCTATTTTTGATGAATAATACTATGACCTTCTGAACATGTTAAAGATATGAAATTCTTGATTAAAATATTGGATATTAGTTTCAAAGAGCCCTGAGCATTAGCTTTGGTTGTTCATCGCTTCATGAGGGAAGGTCCACCTGCCTGAGACCCACATAGAGCAGATGGCTACAGGGCAGTAATCCTGATGTCTTTATAGGACATGCCATGTCCCTGTGAGCACCTGCTGTCCTCTTGAAATCTCTAGTCAGAGATGTCATTCTGTTTCCTAGGGCTTAGACACACAGGCTCTGAGCTGTCATTCCTAGATCCCAGTATGCATACCTCTGCAGAGGAAGGGAGAGCCCCAAGAGAGTTCCAGACCATCAGGGTAACTTTGCTAGTTTATTTTTATTGCTGTAACAAATTCCATTGGTGTAAAGGCTTTCAAACTTACCAACTTATTAGCTTCGCATACTGGAGATTAAAAGTCTAGTGGGTCTTATTATTACTAAATGTCGATGTTGACAATGTTATTATCTCAGTTCATTTCTCTATGGCCTCTGTCTTCCAACTATATTTAAAAGAATATTTTTGGATAAAATGAGCACCAAGCATAACCTCATTAGTTAAACTGGTTAGCAATTTCAACTCCATGTTCATCAGTAATTCTACCTTGCCATGTAGCCTAATATGGTCACTGGTTCCAGGATTAGAACATTGCATCTTGGAGAAGATCTACCCTGCCTAGCATGCCAACTGATGGACTTCTTGCCTGGTGTGCTATCCAATTCCAACACTGCTAGAGTTCTCCAGGGCAAAAATGTTGAACATTCTTAAAGAGATCAGCAGCAGGCTCTCAGTCATTCTACCCAAGCAGTTTCTTTTAGTAACTGACACTTCAGTTGTCTCCCATGAAGTAGTGATTTGGCACTCTATGCCTGGGAATACCAGCCCATCTTTGAACTTAACTTCAGACCAATGTTTCTGCTTTATACCTGTAGGAAATTAGGCTGGAGATTTAGCTCAACCCACAGAGTACCTGCCTACTATACACATAGTTCTGGGTTCAAAACTTTATACTATATAAACTGAGCATAGTGGAATTTAGCACTGGTTATGTCTTTTAATATTATATAGTGATTGGTTGAGAGCAAGTTGAAATACCTAAGACCCCTTTCAATAAGATATTGGAAATGTATGTCTGAACGTGTTGTCATGATAAACTGTTCATTTTGCCAACAGATATCTTTCCAGAAAAGGGATTCTGTGAAATAAAATTAAACAAAACTACATTTAATTAGCAAAAGCCAAATTAATTTTATTATCTAATTCATGAGTCATCCTATCCCAAGCTCTGGAAACAATGGTTTTAAAACACTAGCAAAGTTTCTCTTCTTATATATGGTTTTAAACCTAGCCAAGGGGTGGGTGTATTTCTAACTGGCAATTGTTATCTAAGACATAATGAGAGTTTCAAGCAACAACCAATGAGAATGGTATAAATCACAGTCATCAAGCTGGGGATTAGCAAAGGATCAAGCAATCCCACTCAGTTATTAATAGTCAGTAAAAGTTGAAAGTCTCAAGCAAGGCAGTCAGAATGAAAAAATAGCTTTGCTGCAACAAGAAGGAATGGAGCCAGGACAAGTGCCAACAGCACACAGCTGTTTGGTTGTTGAGGCCCTTGGTCAGAAAGCCACATTTAAGTGTAAATGACAACAGTCAGACATATTTATTCAAGAGAATATATGCATGCACTAAGCAAATTGTCAAGCTAGAAGTTTAAAGAATGGATCTACACAGATGGAAAATGTGATGGCTGGTTAGTTATACTCTTATAGAAAATGTGTCTTTGGTTAAAGAAAATTCATGACCTGTTTTCTACTTTCTACAACATGTATCTTACTTTTACTTCTTTTATTAATGTTGTGTTTTGGAGATGGCATGGCTGTTGTACCTAAGAACCCATGGGGCTATGATTAGATACACAGGACCTATACACGATCAAGCAATTTAAAATTTCATCACAGACTGGGGAGGATATCCTGAGGCCCTACTAGCTAAGGAGCCATATTGTTAATAGCTGCTGAGGTAGAGATAGTCACTTTTCCTTAGTGGTGCAGTGTCTGCTAGTGTCTAACCCCAGTGGTCAGCCCCACACATGTGTGAATATAGACAGCATTAATTGGACTTAGTAGTGTATACATATGTACACACATATATATAGAGAGAGATATACATATGGATATATAATACTCATAATTTACACATATGTATATATGTATGCCTACCTAGAGAGAGAGGGTGAAGAGTGATTCATTGCATGTATAAAACATTCAAAGAATAAATCATAAATATATAATAAACTCTGAAATTATTAATGAGCATGTATTTGTAAATGAGAGATGTTTACGAAGTCTGTTCTCTCCACCTTTTGTGAGTTCTGGGTCATGAACTCAAGCTTTCAGCTTAAAGCTGAGGAATGGAAGCAATCAGACATGTACATGTCAGATTTTAAGGAAAGAAAGGTATAGTCAGAGGTGTTAGGGAGACGGGAAAGAGTTGGGCAGGAATGGTCAGTATACCCTGGATACATGTGTGAAGTTATCTAAGAACAAATTTAATTAATATAAGAAATTGAACCATGAAACAAGAATTTGTGGTGGTAACAGCAATCATTTCTAACTTGAATATTGTACCTTTTACAATGTAAATATGAATAATATTTAAATGATTAGAATTTATTCACACACACATACACACACACACATACACACACATACACACACACATACACACACACACACATACACACACACACACACATACCACACACACACACAGACACACAGACACACACACACACACACACACACACACACACACAATGGGCCTGACCAGGGATATCAGTTAATGGTATTTGCCCCCCTACATTTTAAATGTGTTTCCACTGAGTATAGAATTTTAAGTTCTCCATTACTTAATCCAACACTTCTAAAAGTGTGATTGTATTGCTGTCTATATTTTTTATATAATCTGAATACAGATCACAGTTTTGTTCCTTTACGATAATGATCATTGTGTTTTGTAAGTTTTCATAACTTCCCTCTTCAGTTGCTTTTTACTGTCCTTCTTTGGCATGCAGTTTCATTTTCATCTCCTCGTCATTCTGAGGTTCTTAGTAGGATGAAAATTAATTAATATAATTCTTCATTTCTCCAAGTTCCCATATGTGTCTTTCCAATTTTTAAACTTATTTTATTGCTTGAACATTTCATACAATATATTTTAATAATATTCTTTCCCCTTCCCAACTCCTCTCAGAGCCTTTCTATCTCACGACCCACCCAACTTCATGTTCTTTCTCTCTATTAGAAAGAGAGAGAGACAGAGAGAGACGAGACATAGAGAGAGAGAGAGAGAGAGAGAGAGAGAGAGAGAGGAGAGAGAATGAAAACATCAAAGATGTGGGGTCCTGTTAGTGTTGGCCAGCTACTCTTGAGCCTGAGGCCTGCCCTAGAGTGTGTTTCTATATACTTATATACTCAGGGAAACTGATTTTTTCTTCTGCCCATAGCTATCAGCTTGGCATAGCTGTACTCTTTCATCTCCTCCATGATAGTTTGTCTGCTGTGACCCTGCACACGTCTAGTGCATGCTGCCAGTGGTTGTCAGTTCATGTGGACGTATGTCCTGTATGATCTGGAAAATGTTCTGTTGAAGTCTTAATTTAATATATATATATATATATATATATATATATATATATATATATATATATATTGGTTCTTTGTGAATTTCACATCATGTACCCCAATCCCACTCATCTCCCCCTCCCCTGGTATCTGTCCCCCACTCTTGCAACCTCCCACACAACAGAGAAAAAAAATTCTCATTTTGGAAACTATAGTGTGTCCTATATGTGTCCTACGGTACACCCTTTTGTCCACACTTCTTTACTTGCAAATGTTCATTGCAGTGACTCTGTAGTCTGGTATGAGGCCTCTGGCTTCTGCTACTTTCTCAGTACTGGAACCTTAGTGGGACTCCTCTCGGATATCATTTTGTTGCCCTGTATCATGGAGATTCTATAGCTTTGGATCCGTAGGACCATCCCCTTCTTGAACACCAGCCATTCACTGATACAGTAGATGTTGGGGTGGACCAATTCAAAACACTGAAACTAAGCTGGTCAGCCTGCCTGCTTTTATGCCCTTAATGCTTGGTCACGAGAAACACCTGCAGCCAGGGCCAACTCTACCCTGCTGCTCAGGTAATGTGCAGAGTCTGCTCTCCCCAGGGTTGTAGTTGGTGAGAGACATAGCCAGTTCTCCCATTCTCATGACCCCAGGGCCATCTCCTTTGTCTGCCACTTCTCCCCCATCCCTCATCTATGCCACTTCCCAGCCGACAAAAGGCAGGGATGACTCTCTCACTTTCATATGGGCAAATCCTACTAACTAAGGTCAGTTTACCATGACTACTTAGCTCATCGGAGCACAGTGCAGAATGAAAGACTCCCTTGACCAACAGGGCTTCCCCTTCTCTGACCTTGTCTTGGGACCCTGACGCCCCACAACCTCTACCTGGGGAAGGTTGAGTATTTGGTAGACCTACAAACCTCTTCCCCTAGGCCCCATAAGAATCACCCTGCAAGGACCTGGGGTTCCTGGAACGCCTCTCCATGCAAATGAGGCATTCATAGAACTGTAATACTCTAGCCAATGCTTTTTATTTAACCTGACATCCCACTCTCCAAAGCCTATATATAGGGCTGGTTCACTCCTAATAAAGTATATTCATACATGCCTACCCCAAGTAAAATCATGCATAAAAGCTAAGGTTGTCTAAGAGAGAACTTCCATTGAAGATCCTTCAGAGAAGGCCTCTCTCTCCTCACCCTCAAGCTCACTCCTAGCCAAAAAGAGTTCCTGCAGAGCCCCACCTGTTCTTTTCTCCTCTTCATGTTTCCAGCCTGGTTGCAGTGGCATCTGGACACCCTGAGAGGGAGGAAGCAGAGGATGTGGAACCACAGTTGGACCCCAAAACACATACCACACACTCATACACTTGCAAGCTGGCTCACCTACCAGCCCCACATCCAGGGCCATAATGTGTGGAGCTGCTCTCCTGAATACTGCAGCTGGCTAGGGACAGGGACAGCTCTCAAGCTTTTATGCTTCCAGGGCCAACTCTCCCACAATCCTCAGGTGAGGGATGGGGCCAATTCTACACAGCCCTCAGATATCAACATATTCCCCAGGCATCAGTCCAGATCAGGAATATCCAGCTGTTCTTTGTTGGTAACAAACCCCTATTGCTGCAGGGTGAAAGACCCTGATATGGTCTCTGGTGGCAGCACAGACCACTCTACATGGCATCACCAGCTACTCACATCAGGCTGTTCCCCACTACCCTCAAGTCTCCAGTTCTGCCTCTCTTCATTGGGCCCACATCCTTCTGTTTCTCTTTGCCTTCCATTTCTCCGCCATTTACTTGCTTAGTGGCATTCAAGGACTCTGAGTGTCTGGGTCATCTCAGGAGTCTCAAGAGTACACAAGGGCAGGGATCACCTCAGGCATGCTCTGCCCTTCAAGGCCTGTACTGTGCCAGATTGGTGGTCATCTCAGGCTAGCTCCCTGTCCAGACCCCATAGTGCCATTCTGGTGGTTGTCTTGGGGTTCCTCCTGGACTGGCCTTCTTGAGTGACCCCTTATGAGGATTATCTGTCTCTGACTCACTCCTGCCCAAGGACCTGGTCCCAGGTGGGGTACTTCTAGTCTCTGGCTTGCTCCCTGTTATGGTTGTCTATCTAGGCCTGTCTGTTATTGGATTGATGGTTATCTCAGGCTAGATCTGTCTAGGCACTCTAGGGCTGGATTGGAAGTCATCTCAGGCTTGCTATTTTTTTTAGGGAGTGTTAGATGGTTATAGGTCATAACACTGAGCATAGCACAGCCTCTCTCCTCACTGTGACATATTGCTTCACATGTGGCCCAGCTGCCTGCAATGCCTCTAAAACCAGAAAGGCTTCTTAATTCTTAATGTTAATATTAGAAAATCCCCGGTATCTATTTCTCACTATAATTATCAGTTCTAATTTAATCAAAAGTGACACGTGTCTAAATCCTAATTATTCTTATACTTAACAACCTTAAATAAGGGAAATAATAAATTTCTCTTTACTTGCTTTACTGAAAAGTATTCTTTTTGTATTATCTCCCAGCACCAGTTAAAATTAAATTAAATATTTTTCATAATTTTCAGTGGTGCAGAAACTCTTGGTGCACAGTTAGCTTTCCTGATTGATTAATTTAGCACCACTTGTTGAGTTTTATAAAAAGCAGCCATGGATATGATTTGTAGAGCCAGGTATGATGATGTGGGAAGGGTGTCTCCACAGGCCCACGCTGAGGCATCACTTCTCCCTGAGGTACCAGTCATACAAAGGGTATAATGTAGAATAGAGTTTATTTGGGCCATAAGAAGGGGAGTTGAGAAAGGGGTAAAGGCAGAGGGAAAGGGAGAGGGAGAGAAAGAGAAAAGAGGGGAGGAAAAGGGGAGGAGGAGGGAAAAGAAGAGAAAGGGAGGAAAAGGGAGGGGAAAGGAAAGGAGAGGAAAGGAGAGGAGAGGCCTGCTAGGGACACGGGTAGAGAGATGAGTGAGGAGGAAAGGATAACAATTTGTGGAACTACAAATAGTTTTATTATGTTAAGAATTTAGCACTAAAACGTATTAGTAAATAATGAGAAGAGTGAAGATAGGTAAAAGAGAGAGGAAAGAACACGTATGCTTAATAAAAAAGCAATATGAGATGAACAAATATTGAATGATACAGGACATAAAGCATTTTCATTGAAAGACAAAACAAAAATAAATAGAAAAATTACTAAGAAAAGAACTATGGCAGTGTTCAGGGAGAGGTGCAAAACTGGTTGGGATCTCAGTGCAGCATGGGTCTTTCGTGTCAAGAGTTTGAATGTGGGGAGTAGCCATTGTGATAACCGCTATCATGACGAGTATACATGTCTCATATAATACACAGAGCTGGGCTCCCTGCTCACAACAGGAGCTGACATGGACCTTTTCTACTCCAAAAGACAGACATGGACAAGACACAAATAAGCAAATCACAAACACAAGTTTGGACTTGATATCTACCAAGCTGTATGGCTCTTTAAAACGTTCAGGTCAGAGACAGCCCTCATCACCAGAGACTATCTCAAGCAACAACACTATCTTCAAAGACCAGAGTGTATTGTTTCTGCAGCTGCTGTTACAATCAGTTTGTTTGGTTTATGGTGTTAAGTTTGTCAATAAAATAATGGGTCTTGCTGTGATATTTTCACCTATGTATATCATTTTATTGCATACATTCCTTCACACTTGCTTCCTCTGGTGACTTCATGCCATCCTGCTGGTCTCCTTGTCCTCCTAAATAATTCTGCTTCTTCTTGGTCTCACTGCTCTTTGATTTCTTAAGACCATGTCACATACTAGATTTACTCGAGATGGAGAAGGAGATCTAGAGGGAGAGGAAAATCCAGAATCACTAAATGAAGAGTGAAATAACACAGTGTACAGTTACACTTTCCAAATTACTAGTTAATGGTTAGCCTGAGGTATGTATGGGATTGTCAGTGCAGCAGAATTAATATAATTTATCTGTCTGAAGTAACTCAAAGTTATTAGATACTAAATATTTTAAAACAAAATGGACTCATCATGGAATTTAAAACAAAAGATACACTATTTTATTTACTCTTTAAAACAGAAATACAAGATTGCTACTGCAGCTCGTTTCTGGTTAATTATCCTCCCTCTAGGGGAGGATAGGATTCCTCAGTATTTTCTTTTCTCTTCCTTTAAATCTCCGTTAGTTGCTAAGGAGATACACTTGAGATATGGAACCTTGGCTTGGATTTGCCTTTTAAAAATTAGCCCCGCTCCTTTCAGGTTTCATATACTTGAGTTATATTTTTTTTCACCAGCATAATATTGTATCAGCATAATATTGTAGCATCCTTCGTCTCACGATATTGGTACAGGGCCAGCAGAAACCCAGCAGCGGTTCCAAAAGGTGACAGGATGATGCTAATAAAGCCAGTGAATTAGTCTGTCTAGACATCTGACCTTCAGCTCCGTTGTCTTGGAAACGTAATTTTCTCAGCACACAGAAAATCCAGCTCTGAAAAATACAGGTTTAACAATAATCAAGCATGCTGCCTTCAGGCATATAAAAGTCCCATTTTATTAAGTTACTGTTAATCCAGGATATATACAACTGCTTGAGAAATATCCTGATCTATATGGGAAGCCTGAAGACTAAAAGTCCAATTTATCACACAAAATGGAAATTTCTTTCAGACTTCAGTTCTCTGTAGAGAGACCAAGAAAGCCAAATTAAAATAATAATTAAATTAATGGGTTAAATTTAATTGAATTCTGTTTCTTTATGGTTTTGCAATGTACTGGTGAATTAAGAAAGAACATTAAATTAGGATGGCATATATCATTAAATACTTCTTGTTTTGATGAATAAAATGTAATAATGCAGTTAACACTAAGACTACCATATATAGATAGAACTACAGACATAAAGTCCCAAGAACAGTAACTTTTTCACATCTAAAGAATCACCAGGTTTTTGATCAGTGAAAATTTTGTCACATTCACTCCATTCCCTAGACCAAAGTCAGGAACTTACTTCACACAGTGCTTTAAATTGTGGCTGCATTTATTACTTATATCTGAACATAAATAAATTCACATGTTCTGAAACATACAGAGTAATTTCTACAACAGTTATTCCCTCTGCATCTGGTTAATTTTTATTTTGACAATTAAATGTTTTCAATCGTCAATTCATTTGTTTAGTTTTCTTATTGCATATACTACATTTAATCATAAATACCTCCATGTTTTTATGGTTTTATGGTCCTATAGTTGCACACTCTATACATGCCCTCTACTAACTTTCTGATTTACATGTTACAGTTTGGACAAATGCACACATTTCCTGTGACTATTGTTGACCACTGCAGAATCAGAATCTATCACTTTTTTTTCCCCATCTTTTTATTGGTTATTTTCTTTATTTACATTTTAAATGTTTTCATCCTTCCCAGTTTCCCCTCCACAATCCCCTTATTCCCTCCTCCCTCCCCCTGCCTTTATGAGGGTGCTGCCCCACCTGCCCAACCACTCCTGCCTCAGTGGGACTCACGTCCCCCTATCCTGGGTCATCAAGCCTCAACAGGACCAAGGGGCTTTCATTCCAGTGATTCCAGATAAGACATCCTCTGCTACATAACCAGCTAGAGCCATGGATACCCCTTTTGTACTCTTTGATTTGTGGTTTAGTTCCTGGGAGCTTTGTGGGGGGGGGGGGGGCGGGGGAAGGTCTGGTTGGTTGATATTTTTGCTCTTCCTATGACGTTGCAAATCCCTTCAGCTTCAACAATCCTTGCCCAAACTTTCCCATTGGGGGTCCCTGCTCTCAGTCCAATGTTAGGGTGTGTACATCTGCATCTGTATTGGTATGGCTCTAGCAGAATCTTTCTGGAGGATTGCTATACCAGGCTCTTGTCAGTAAGCACTTCTTGGCATCAGCAATAATGTCTGGGTTTGGTGTCTGCAGATAGGATGGATCTCTAGGTGGGGTAGTCTCTGGATGGCCTTTCCTTCAGTTTCTGCTCCACTCTTTGTCCCTGCATTTTCTTTTGACAGGAGGAATTCTGCATTGATATTTTTGAGGTGGGTGGGTGGCCCCATCCCTCAACTGGAGGCTGTGCCTATCCACTGTATTTGCTCTCTATAGGTTCTATCTCCCCTTTGTTAGCTATTTCAGCTAAAGTCTTTTTCCATTGGTTCCTGGGAACCTCTTGGGTCACTGGCATCTGGGACTTTCTACTGGCTACCCATCCCAGTTTCTCCTCCCCCACTGCTACACACCTACTTTCAAATTCATGACCCTCTGTACATCTCCCCCATCTCCTCCCATATCTCAACTGTCCTCCCTTTGTTCTCTCTTTCTCCTCTCTCCCTCCCAGATCCCTCTCTCCCTCTACTTCCCAGAGACTATTCTCTTCCCCCTACTGAGTAGGACTGTAGCATCCACACAACTCCTTCAGCTGATAAACATAAGTGGCTGTATACAAAATTAACTCGAATAAATCAGTAGCTTTCCTCTACTCAGAACTGATCCTTAACATTATTGTATCTGTTTTTCTAGTACACAATGTATTAGTTATAAATTATCATTCTCAGAACAAATTTTATTTATTTCCCCAAGTTATTTGGAAACACCTTGCTGTAATATCTGCATTGAAAATGAGATAATACAATTTTTTAAATGTTACAAACTGATAATCTAAGAATAACGCCAAAGTGTTTGGTAATTCTATGTGTCACAATTTTAAAATATTCTATACAATACAATGCATAAACATTCTATTTCAACCATATTAGTCTCCATTTGTGTACTTTTATATGTTCTCTCTCTCTCTCTCTCTCTCTCTCTCTCTCTCTCTCTCTCTCTCAGAGTTTCTTGGTATAGCCTAGTCTGTGTTGTTTTGGAACTTACTAAATATACCAAGATGAACTCTAAACTCACCATGATACTATCATCACTTTCTGAGATCTGGGATTATAGTCATAAGCCTATATATGCATATTTAGAATTTTCTAAAAATGTTTAATTCTTTTTGATAAATGCCTAAATAAAGAATTCATATTAGAAAAAGACATCTAGATCATTACAATTTTAATTTACAACTTATAATGTTTCTTTGATTAATAAATTAAAATTACACTTTGTAAAATATAAGATTAGCTCAAAATAAATTTAATAGATGAATTTTATATGACAAATATTTGAGTGTTTTAACCATTTCCTCTAGTTTTAATTTCTACATGTAAATAAGAATGGGAGTTATCAGATGTAGTTGAAGATTATTAGTCTACCAAAACAAAACAAACACTCATATGGTATTGATTAATTTGTACCAGGGACTCTGATGAGTGTCTTATTAATATTTTTGACTCAACATTTTCAACAGACCAGTAAGGTAGATCAATTACTCCTACAGACACATTTGCACATTCATGTTCACTGCTGTAAAGCTACTATATGGCAGCTATGAAATGGAATGAATCCAGATGTCTAAGAACAGATGAGTGGACAAGGAAAAATACAGTACATATACTCAATGGGATATTGCACTACTTTAAAGCAAATGAAAATTGAACTTAAAGGAGTAACACTAGAAAAATTATACTGGGTAAGGAGGATACATAGGTTCAGAAAGACAAATGCTCTATGTTCTCTCTTATATGTAGATACTAGCTTCAAATTTTTGTCTGTGTATTTAACTTAGAACAAGGGAGAATGTCAAAAGACTAGAAACAAGGCTTAGAGCGGAAATCAAACAGAGAATAAAAGATTATAAATAAGACAAAAGTACTGAAGTAGAATACTCAGGACATAAATTCACAATCAGCTAGGGATGTGAGAGCAAATAGAAAATCAAGAAGTAGATTAGAGGAGCTTTAACCCAGGAGGTATCTTAGGTAAGGAATCAGCAACACCCGCCCCAAACAGGGAGTAACTGGGACCGACCCAGGAATTCATTCCTGGCCCAGAGCACTGCCCCCGAACACTGAGCAGATCTTAGGCCTGAGCTCTAAACCTAGTAGTAACACCCTCCACACATAGTTCTGATACAACAAAGATAATAAGAAAGACAGGCTCCAGTCAGATATTTTTATTCCTGCCCATCATGTTAAAGCTTATTTTTAACAACATCAACATGTTGGCAGCCAAAGTACATGGCTTAAACCTGAAAATGGACCCCCCAGACAGAGTTATTAACTTAACAGGCTGGCAAGCCAAGGATGGGTAAGATTCTGCACAGAGCCTTACCAACCTATGACAGAGGTACATTGTCTTTAATGCATATTTCATGATGGGTAAGGAAGGCATTCTTGTCAGAATGACCTAAGACAGGCTCAGTCTTGTTAACAAAATAAAAAGGGGGGAGAAGTGGAGAGCCTTTGGGGCTGCTTGGCAAGAAACTGATGTGGGTCAAGGACAAGGAAAGGGGCTGCTTGACAGGAATATGACATTGGCCAAGGACAAGAAAGTAGGCTTCAAGCAGGAATCTGACATTAGACTAGAACAAAGAAGTAATTTCAGGTAAAAGTCTAAAGCATAGGCTACAACAAAGAAATAATCTCAGGCAGGAATCTAAATATTAGGCTAGAACAAAGAAGTAATTTCAGAGAGAAATCTAAATTTTAGGCTAGAACAAGGAAGTAGGCTTCAGACATGAAAATGATCTTGGGCTAGGATAGGGAAGTAGGCTCAGATACTTTGACCATCCTGATAAGTCTTTAGAAACAGTGATCACTGGAGTCTTCACGCAACTGGATTTAATGCCTTGCTATTTCTTTGACTATTTGTGTTTATTGTATTGCTTGTTCCTCGACTATTTGCATCTATTGCATTGCTAGACCTTCAACCTAGAACTGACCTTAATACATGCATGTAATCAAAATGGTATAAAAGCATAAAGGAAGAGGAGGTATAGGACAGGGGGTTCTAGGGAGAGGAGATGGGGAAAAGGGATGACATCTATATTGTAAATAAATAAAGTATCCAATTAAAAAATACTTGTATAAAAAATTAGGTTAGAGGGGATAATCCAAAGAAAAGGGGTATGGAAGCTTATTAGCCTATTCTGCAATTTAAAAGAAAAGTTCAAGGGTAGTAGAACACACATGAAAAGAAACAAGGTGTAGAAACACTGAGAATTAAAGGATTGATGAAGGATGGAAGAGAGTAAGGGATGGTGGCTAGGTTACCCAAAACTAACAGCTTATGTAAAAGCTTTATGGAATTCCTCTAATGAGTAAGCCAATTTTAAAGTACAATTCTAAAAGAGAAAGGGAAAGGGAAATAATTACTCTATAGCAGTAGACAATGTTGTACCCAGAAGTCTTGAATTATTAGATGAAAATACAAGTATTTTCAATGTAGAGGGTACTGTTTTAAGAGTTAGTCTAGAAAGCCCCAGAAGTCTTTAAAACAGCACAGGGTCTCTTTATTTGCACCAGTTACCCATCATGAACATATGGTAAGGATCCATTTCTGAAGACATGACAAAATTTTGCTGAAGGACATAGAGAAGTCAATTCTAAACAACCAAGAAGCTTTCTATTGTCTGGCTATCATATTATTGAAAAGTGCTATGCACGATACTTGGGGAAGAAAGATATACATAGTCTTACCCAAAATTGTACTTTGAATACTACAATACTGACCTGCTATGCAAGGTGAACCTACCAGTGCAATAGTGGCACAATTGTTGTAGTATAACCATGTTTCAATTAAGTTTAAGGCTTGTTTCAAGGATAGAATTTCATACCTGGTACTATAAGTCTGACCAAAGGTTGAAAAGGTCATAGGACCTAGAAGAGAAACATGCTATTGTTACTTGGCTGGACATTAATGCTGTCAAACTGCCTTCTAAACATTTATGTTTATACCCATAGACCTGAGCTACTCTCAACCATGTCTAGCAGAGCTTCTTATGCAGTTAATAGCAGTTAACAGAAAGATGTATAGGTACTCAGAAAAAGCCTCAGAATTCAATCCCAATTAGACATCTATATTCAATCAACAACCACCAAGGCTCAGGGAATTTTGCAGAAATTGCAGATAGAAAGACTATAAAAACATAAGGGTATAGAAGAGTGCTATGCAATGCTGTGGTTACATGCATAAGACTTGCAAAGGTCATGTCATCATAAACCCTAGCACAGATATTATTGGCCTCAATACATGAAGTCAGTAGTTAGATTTTATTCATTTGTTTGTTTTGTTTTGTTGTATGTGTGTATGTGTGGGGGGTGTCATTCTTTACTGAAGATGTAGCCACTTGTAGATTTCTCACGTTCTAGTAGATGACCCTGAGAAGCACTACCTGGTTATTGGAATTTTATTTGTCTGTTTGTTTTTTTAAGTTGAACTAAGATACAAAGTTTGGAAGGTTATGTGTTGAAATATTTAAAGAGTGTAAGAATAGAAATGTATGTAGGATTAATATGATCATATTTCATTATTTACATGGATGAGATTAACAAGATACAGAAAATGTTTAAAACACAAAATGGTACTGAAAAATAATATAGAACATTAGATTGATACAAATTAATCTAATAGAATCTTGGCTTTTTTTTTTCAATTTTCTGCAACCAAATAAATATTATTTATAATATACTTCTTAAATGTTAAGCTATGTTGTCACTTGATCAATGACCACAGGACCTAAATAATTAGCAGAAGTAGAAGATAAATTTGTTTTAATTTCTTCAAAGGCTGATCATCTTGATTTCATTTCTGCTGTTGTTATAATATATTCTCAACAAACAATATAAGGAAGAAAATGGGTTGTGTTGCAATTCAAACTCACTATTGATCTTAGCAAGCAACTTAAGAAGCTAGTCATGTTATACTCAGTCAAGAGCAGAAAGCAATTAAATAAAGCAAGCATGCCAGTTTTCCTTGTTCTAGTGTTTGTTTGTTTTCTAATTCTAGGTCTCTGCCAATGTGGCACCTACATTCACGGTGAGTTTCCCCAATTTAATCAACCCAATTAAGAAAATCTCTCACAAGCATTGCCACAGACTCACTTACTCTAGACCTTTATCACTCAGACTCCCTTCCCATGTTATTAACTCAAAACTAACCATCACAATGCAGTAAAGAACAAGTACCATGAGGATTCAGAGCACTGACTAGAGATGGATTGGGATTGTTAGTATATGAAACTCAGTGATAATAATCACCCCAATCTGTGACCTACATTTCTAGCATCTTCTTGGTTTACTTACATTAAAATCCTGAGTGTCAACCATATCCTACTCATTGTGTAAAATTCTGCCCCAAAATGAGAACATCTTTTATCTGATCCTGTGTAATAGGGTGTATGTTCACTTAGAACATACTTTAGGTTGGCACTCACTTGTACTTGTGACTTATCCCTCAATCTTTAGTTACTGTCGCAAAATCCAGCATCTCTATCATATCACAGAATTTAGCATCTCTTAATCATACTTAGTCATGATTAGTTTAAGCTTGGAAAATGGGAACCCATGATATTGATTGCTTTATGGTATATTATGGAACAAAACAGAACATTGTTTGCTTGAATTGGAGAAAAACAAATTTGGTCACAGAAACTTGTCTCACGATCTGTTGTAGGCTCTCACTCTTATCCTACCATAAGGTTCCTGCATGGCCTAAGATAAGGGAGAACAAAGGGTCCTTGCAGACAAGTAGCCAGATTGTGACATTCTACATCTTATAGTACAAAGATCGGAGTGCTTTTGATAGTAAGAATATCTCATAAGAGTACAAGACAGAAGAGAACTCTTGGTTTTATGTCCGACTCTAATATTGGCATAGAAATGAATGGATACTTAATTGATTTGGCCACTCACTCTGAGAGAATCTAACTCACTCCATTTTAGAACAGGCAGCCATGTTGGGCCTTAAGCCTCAGTTTTCCAAAGAAGTAGGCAAGCCTTCTTAAAAAAACAACACAAAACAGATAACTGACCATTAATTAGCAAGACCCCTGACACCTAGCTAACAGAGAGGCAGCCCAAAGACTGAGACAGTTCCGGAAATTTCTATGAGGACTGACATATCCAATCATATTAAAAATGACCTAACCATTCCTAAGATTCCCCTAGGAGCCTGTGAGCACAGCCTGCCATCGCCATTTTGTGCAATTGGCTGATCCCTGCATGCTGCTTGTTTTCCACAAAACATACACTTACCCCTTTTGCATACTATTTGACTCTGGGGTTTTCCTTCAGCGATTCTCAGACCCTTACAACTCTTTCCAGTAATATTATTGCTGTTAATAAGTTCTCCTTAGATTCATAAAAAAATTAAATGTATATGTAATATCTTTTATAGTGAAGAATACCTTGGGAACTGTGTGGTTTTAAGCATCATGTAGTATCTTATTTGGTCAAACTGGATATATAACTCACCTTAATATGGGGTACTTCATGGTATGAAACCAACTAATGTGGCTACTCCCCACTTTGTTACTCCCTACACTCCTTCTTTATGACATCCTTCCCAACTACTCACCGTTTAGACTAACTATAGTTTTCTTTTAAATCAATGTGCACATTATGTCTCAGTGCTCCTATAGGTGTCCATTGTTTTCTGGTTCTGCTCACTGTCTCATTCTTTGTGACTTTTATGAATTTTCTATGTATAGAATGAGATAGTATCAATGCAAGTACTTCACATAATCAAAGGAGTTCTTGTAAACATTGCACATGCAAAAATTACTCAGCACATGTTACATTGGGGGAAAGGGGCAACTGCTTTTTTTTTCTAGTACTGTAATGTAAGTCTAATAGTAGTAAGAAATGCAAATCAAAATCACAATGAAGCATCATGACCTATCTAGAAGAATAGCTATTATTACAAATGCATTAGGTTAAAAAGTAAAAGGTAGCACATACTGGTGAGGAAAACAACAACTACACAGTAGGGATGCAAATTAAAAGACACATCCATTTCTGAAAACAGTTAAGCTTCTTCCAAAACATTGAGAGTAAAATTACCATATGTTCCCAAAATACCTGCTAAATCCCATTATCAGATTAGTAAGAATATATAAAGAAAGTGTGAAAAAGATATGTTCGTTTTTATCATTATTTGTTACAGAATCTGCAATTGACTTAAGTGTCCCTCAATAGATTAATAGGTAATGAAAATATGTCTCATGTAAATATGAAGTATATTCAGCCTTACAATGTAGTCTGTCAAATAGCTGGGAAGCATAGGAATACACCTACAGTGTCATAAAGTAAACAATGCCAGGGTAGAAAACAAATGTTCAAGATAGAACATCACTTACGGAATCTAAAAGGACTCAGTTCTTGAAAGCACGAGGGAAAATGTAGCAACTAGAATGGGGCATTTGTATTTGAGAAAATGTTGTTTAAGGGATAAAAATTTCAGTTATGGAGAAATCATTTCAATATATTTACTGCATAGCATGTTGAGTACAGTTAGTGATAATATTTGAAGAGTGCTGATAATGGATTTTCAGGGGTTTTTTTCACCCCAAAATATTAGCAAGATAATATATGTGCAAATTAGCTATGTTTAATGAGTCCACAATATGCATGTATGTCAAAACACATTTTTGTACACAAAGCAGAGCTTAGGTTTTTTTTGTGTGTATGTAGAATTGCAGATCATAAAGAAATATAGGCAACTGAGGAAAGCTGGAAGCAGGAGAGAGGCATGGTGCACCTTAGAAAATGGCGCACCAATTGGTTGTCCAGTGCCAAATGATCAGTAATATACAAGTAATGCTATACAGATGAAGTTATAATTAGGAATAGATGTGTATATACAGATACATGTGTGCATGCAATAACAATTAGAGTAACAAGAGGCCGTGAATCTGAAGGAGAGTGGGAAGGGATAGATAGGAGAGTTTGGAGTGAAGAAAGGCAAGGGAGAAATGTAATTATATTATGATCTAAAATTTTTAAAAAGAAAAAAATTAACGTTAAAAATTAAAGCTAAATTTGTCAACTTTAATGAACATATTTAAAACTACTACCCAAAGGGGGGTGGAGAAAAAATACACACACACACACACACACACACACACACACACACATACATACACATACATACATATACATATATGAGGGAAAGTCTCATTATTCTTTAGAGATTGAGAGATATCCCAATACTCTTGCTCAATTACTGTTCTTTTTTCTTTTTGTAATTTTTGTCTTTTTGCTTAAGATTGTCTTACATATAGTGGATGAAGCTTCTGTGAGAGAGACATTCTTTTCTGAGTAGATACTACTTCCAAAAAAGGCAAATAACAATAACTAAGACTAAGCCAATATAAGACTAACATAAGTGAATCTCACTCTCTGTGCTAAGGATCTATCAGCAGAGGCCAATGGCAAGATTGATGTTATGTCACACAAGTGATTTTATTATCATTATTATTATTATTATTATTATTATTATTATTATTATTATTGGATAAGCAGAACCTATAAACATACAAAAAGATGAGATTGTGGAGTGTTTAAATAATACTCTTTGTTTTAAATGTTCCAAGTTACCTTCATCTATGAAGATTTCACATTAAAATTTTACATCTTGACATAGAAAGAATTCCAGGGCAACATATTCAATCATTTTATCTTTCTAACCCTCAGATATTGGTTTCTTCCCATGCAGTATCTTTCTCAGGGCTATCTTTACTTCCTTATTCCTCAAAGTATAGATCAAAGGGTTCAGCATTGGTGCTACCAAGTTCATCAGAATTTGTACTACAGTTCCCAGCATGGGGTTTGGTGTAGGCTGTAGGTATACAGTGATTATAGGTCCATAGGCACAGAGGATAGCAATGAGATGGGCGCTGCAGGTGGAGAAGGCACGCTGACGCCCCTCAGTTGAATGAATTCTCAAGATGGAGACTGTGATTCGAGTATAGGATACAAGAATCAGGAGAAAGCAGACAAGAGACACTAGACCAACGTTAGTGAAGCTCACTCTCTGTGCTAAGGAGGTATCACCAGAGGCCAATGGCAAGATGGCTGGTATGTCACAGAAGAAGTGATCTACTTCATTGGGACCACAGTAAGGCAAAGTGAAGGTGAGGGAAGTTAAGACACTGGAATGGAGGCATCCTAGTAGCCATGTGCCCACAGCTAGTGCCACACAGATCCTAGAATTCATGATGACTGAGTACCGTAGAGGGTGACAAATGGCAGCAAAGCGGTCATAGGCCATCACTGTATACAAAAAGCACTCGATGCTCCCAAGGAAATGAAAGAAGAAGAGCTGAGAGACACAGTCTTGGTAGGAGATAAGTCTGCTCAGCCCCATGAGGTAAAGGAGCATTTTTGGACAGGTCACAGAAGAGAAACCCATATCAAATATGGACAAATTCCCGAGGAAAAAGTACATGGGTGTATGAAGGCGGGTAGAGGAAATAACAGCCATGAGGATAGACACATTTCCCACCAGGGTGCAGGTATAGAAGGGCAGGAATAACACAAAAAGCATAGTCTCCAAGCCCTCTGTGTGTGGGATTCCCAGGAGGATGAACTCAGTCACCACTGAGCAGTTTTTTATCTCCATGAGAGGCAGCTCTAAGAGAGGAAGAAGAAGCAAGGGTGGTGGAGAATGTCTTGGCTCAGTATCCACAGGGTGCACATGACAAGAAAATGAAATGCAACCGGCAGTGTTTTGACTCTATGCCACAGAAAGATCGTTTGTGATCCAATTTACAAAAACGCTTGCTATAGCCAACTGAATGTTTCGTCCATGAAATAGTTTTGCTGTATTGATTCCAAATACAGATGTTTCTCGTTAAATTAACCCTGAGTGAAGATCACATTTGAGAAAGTAAGGACAATATCCACATAAATATATGCTGTTCCTTCACCATAGTGGAGAGATATCAAGCCTCAAAATAATTAAAACATTTTTTCACATCACTAGAGTTAGGAACTACAATTTCAACACCGTTGTATTTGCAATTCATGATTAAAAACAGCCTTAGACTTTACCCCTTTGTTCATGAAGTAAGATTAACTCATTACTACTAGACAACTCAAAACAGGTTTATTTAATCTCAGCTCATTTAATTCTCACAGAATGATCTGCTTTGGATATGGAACAAAGTAAATATTAAAGTATTGGATAGGACAAGCAACTCAGCTAAATACAGGTTAATGGCAGAAATTAAAATCTAAATTTTTTTTTTTTTTTTTTTAGATATCAGTCTTTCCAATGTATGACATCTTTGATGGCTTTGTTCATATTGCTGCACCTGTTGGACCAGACAAAAATATTATTTCTGTTCTTGCTCCCTTAGCAAACAATGAAAGATTAATGTCTCTTTCTGACTTTCACACAAGCACATGTGCACATACACATGATTGTGAAGTCTAGGAGTGCATTATGTCACATTATAACTTTAGCCCTGGTGGAAAGTATAATACTGGTCATTATTAAGTGCTGAGAAATTAAAGCTCTCAAGATAAAATAGATCAGTGCCTAGAAAACCTAGATAAATTGATTTTCTTTACAAATATTTATGTGAAAGATCAGATAGCTATCTTCCTAAATAACCTTGTAAAGCAGTTGATACTATCTACCTGTGCTTTTACTACATTCCACTAAGTATTTACTTACTTGGCCCTCATAACTGGAAAACACTTTCTATTGTTTTACATAGAAAAAAAAAGAAAGAAAGAGAGAGAGAAAGAGAGAGAGAGAGAGAGAGAGAGAGAGAGAGAGAGAGAGAGAGAGAGAGAACAAAGAAAAGGAATAGGCTACAAACAAGAGCCACACATATATTTATAATACCCATTCCTAATATCTGTCATCCATTTAATAGAAATGCAAATAAAGCTACCTAGATACAGGCTTTATTGGGAATTTATATTTTATTAAGCGTTTTGAATCAAGCACAAATTCTTTGTAAAAGGAAATATTAAGAATAGTATTTGTGAGCGGATGTGCAAGCAAGATTGAAAAAATAGAAAACAATTGCTATGTTGTATTTTTATCAGTGAATGTTTCTATACATTCTGAATTCTGAGATCATTTGTAAACAAGCATTTTAAATTCTCTTCTATGGATAACATGTACTATGAGCAGATATGAACATGATGCTTAGATGACTTACAAGAAGGAAGTTTTCTCTATAAGCTTCTGTCCATTGGTCTTTCTATGACTGTTAATTCACATTGAAATTGGAGATCTTTGGAAAAACCACTGAGGGATCTCTCATGTTCACTAAAGCTCTTATTAGCCAAGCAACAGGGACAGTGACAAAATAAATGAATGTACCTCCATCTTCGACAAAAATGTCTTCCAGGCAACTTCATTATTTTATCATATATGGAAATTTAAATATTCTTGGAGTCCTTTAAAGCCCTTCAGAACCAGAGAATGCATGTTATTCCAAGAGGTATCTGGACAAAAAGAATAATCAGATACTAGTAAGAATCCAACTAAGATATTTCTAAGAATGCCTCATTTAGTGGCATTACTTTGAAATTGTTTTAAATAATAACATGAAAGTAAAAATGGTAGAGCCATATCCAGACATTCTATTTCCATGACTGACCTGGGAAGAAAGAAAAATACAATGGCTATAATTCAGTCTGGGACCCATATAGATATCACCCCTCAGCATAACTACCTACTATTAGGTTATCAAATGTCAGCCATATACCTCAGTCTTTTTCAAATGTCCAATTCCAAATATTTTAGTCTACAATTTTCATACTTCTTGCTCTGGACTCAATTGGGTTTCCAAAAGTATAAGCATAAATAAAATACCTCAAAACACTAGGTCATCTTGTTGAGAGGGAACTTGATTAAAGTTAAGGTTATAAGGGTGATTGATCCAAAAGAAGCAATGTTCTTATATACAAGGAAGAACCCCCCAGATTACTTTTTCTCTCATTTCTCACTCTGTGTTTCACCACCCGATGATACGGTGATAACATGGCTGTGCCAGTTTCCTAAACCAATCCTAATGCAAGCCTTCACATTATCTTGGATGGTTGTATATGCCCAGTGTTTGTGGCAGGCCTTCATAATAATAGCAGACAAAAATATTCTAATTTTTATTAGCTTGATTTGGAAATATAGCTCCAATTTCTGATTTCCAGATAAACATGCTTTTCAACTGTAAAAAAAAAAAAAAAAAGTGACTTCCAAAAGCAGAAGTAGATCTCCACATGACTTTTCCAGAATTAAGTATTTATACACATTAGTCAAAATATGTTAAAATCTGCAATAAATAAGAAAATTTGCTGTAAACTTAACCCTCTTTTGCATGAATTTCATATATTTATAATCTGATCTTTTTTGAAAAAACACAAACTTCATATTCTCAAACAACTGAAAATAAATAAAACATAAGATATTGAAATAGAGAAAAACCAAAGATTAACTGCCAAAATTTAGCTATTTGAAAAAACTGAAAACTATTGCTCTCTGATGATGATTTCTGAAAAAACAAAAAAGACACTTACCCAACTAATGTGCAGAAAAGCAAACAGAATCATATGTGGAGTAGCTATACATGAATTACTCAAAGTAAGTTATTAAAATGTAACAAATATTTATAAAAACTGACTAATAAGCATAAAATATAAATATTCACACAAAATACATTCTATTCCAACTGTGCAATTAGTTAATTAAGATCTTGGTGGGTGAAAGGCATTTGTTATCTTCCAGTTTTATGGGTTGGGAATCTAAGCATTACCTAATTGCATATCAGGAGTTCTGCCAGGGAACCTTATGAGGTTGTTGTAAAGCTGCCAGTTGGGAACTGGGACTTCAATCATACCTGAAGTGCCCACCAGGGAAACCTCTGGGCTACTCTCCAACTGAGACCTGAGACAGTATGGGTTCGTAACCTGTGAAGTGCCTTCGCCAAGGAAATCAAACCAAAATACTACAAAGTGAAGAATACCATTGAGATGGATGGGAGACACAGCTGTTTACAATCTAATCTCATTCAACCACCCCTGCTACCTTCTATTGCTAGAACCAATATGCTAAATTCAAGCAGAAAATGTCATTGTAGAGCAACAGAGGAGACAGTGATGTAGTAAATTACTGACTACCTTGGGAAACCCAGATATTTGTAGTTTTCAGAATCAAAATGGAAATAATTTCTTACCCTATCACAAACAGAACCCAATTTGACATAGATTCAAGATTTAAAACTGAGAAATAAAGCCATAAAAATTAAGGTCCAATTAAAGATAAAATAGTAAAATATAAATACATCCAAATATAACAGGAATCAAAAAACTTAGACATAATAGTCATATTTAAAAACTAAAAATTCAGACTTTCATTTGTAGTATCATTTTTTTTACAAACATACAATTAATATATTTAACAACATTTTTAAATTACAACATGTGATGAGATGAAGATGCTTCCTTAAATCAATGTGAATCAACATGGACTATTATGAATATCTACTGTCTGTTGATTTTAATCTTGCTAACATTTTATGGTTCCTAGTTTAAGCATTTTTCAATATACTCATAAAGCATATGTAATAACTATATCAGTTAACCTAAAAAGTTATGCCGTTTGCACTGCCACCAAATCAGTAACTAAAAGATGAGCTGATTTCCCCCAGGTCTTCAAATGCATTTGTTCATTCTACCTACAATGTACAGACAGTTTACAACTATCAGACAGTTTTAGTAGGGGAAGACACTTTCACAAGTATGTCAAAATCTTACTGGAAAAAAAAAAAGAGCATTGCTGCTCTTTGGACTCTATATTGGGTGTTCAGATAGTTCTGGAAGCTCCCTTAGATTCTTTTGAAGCACCATTTTGACACTGCTATTGCCCACATTTGCAATCCTTTATGTAGCACTCAGAAGTGATGCCACCCTTTTAACACAGGCCACTCCAGTCATAACCATCTCCTCCTTGCATCAATGCCTGCTTCCTCATTTCTCAAGAAAATGTTTCTTCTTTTGTGTTTTGCGCTCTGTCAAATCAAGCACGTGTTTCCATCAGATATCTTTCTAAAAATACTTTCCTTCTTTTTTCATAGATTATATTTCTTCGGATTTTTGCTCATTTGGCATTTCAGGTCGTCTGTCTCTGAAAAGGTAGTTTTACACTTGAAGCTAATGTTCCACGTGTAATGAGGACTCGGATGAACCTGGGGCATGAAAGTGTTCTCAGATATCTGTGAGTGAGTGAATGAATGAATGAATGAAGAGTGAGTGAATGAATTAATAAATGATTAAATGAATGAATTTTTCTCCTTGTGTGAATTTCTTGCATTAGTGTTGATTTGTTTTCCATGTTAGCACTCCTACCCCAAGTGCCAGCTCCACATGAAAATAAAAATTGAAAAGAGCAGGTCATCTTACCACAGACCTTTTCTACTCTCTCTGGCTTGCATTATGCCAACCCAATCAATCAGGCTTCTCCCTAGCACAGAAACAGAACACCAGCTGCAACCTCTTCTCCTCTGCATCCACATCTCCTATGGATCCTACAATCTGTCCCTTCTTGCCCTCCCTCACCCCACTTTTCAATGTGTCCCAGACCCCAACTCAGGCAGACAACCCTTATTTAACAACAGGCCATACCTGCCCGAAGACCAGGTAGGCTGCGCAAAGACCTCTCTACTCTCTCTGGCAATCCCCAGACCCTGTCCCTCAGACATGTCCCTAGCACTTCAACAGAACACTAGCCAAGGCCTCATTTCCCCCAAGGCTCATATCTCCTGTGAATCCCCGAGATCAGGACCATTACTCCCTAACATCCTTCCCCTACTTGTCACTGTACCCCAACCTCAAGCACCGTCAGGCATTCCCTGTGAAAACATCAGCCAACTAATTTAATAAAACAGGCAACACACAGTCATCACAGTACATGAAAATTTAAAGAGGAAATAGAAACCGAACACCCACTCAACAAAGACAAACTCAGAAAGCAGTGCCTCGACCTATAGCCACCCCAAACCCAGATGCCTAGGTGCCAGTGCAGCAATGCAATCAATAATAGCCAGGAAAATACATTGTCACTAGAGACCAGCCATCCTGCTGCAGCAGATCCTGAACACTCCAACATAGACGAGGGAAAATGCTTTAAAAGCAACTATATGAAGATGATGGAAATCCTTATAAAGGAAATAAATAAATGTTGGTTTACGAATCCCGAATCACAATGGGCAGCATCCACCCATATCAATCACAGATTAAGAAAATATCCTACAGTCTTGACTACCACCCCATCTTATGTAAGCATTTTCTCAATTGAGGTTTCCTTGTGTGAGATGATGCTAACCCGTGTCAAGTTGACGTAAAACTGGCCACCACAGTTTGTTCCTTTGTTTCAGTGGAAGTAGCAGTCTCACAGGCTTCAGCACGCTCAACTGTATTCCCGAGCTGTTGTAGGTGGTATCACCTCTAGGCTGATTGTTCTGGATACTATAAGGAAGCAAGCTGAGGAAGCCATCAGGAGCAGTACTGAAGCAGCCCTCCTCAGTGATCTCTGCATCAGCTCCTGCCTCAAGGTTTGTGCCTGGTCCGATTTCCTGCCTCGACTTTCCTCACAGAATTGTGGTTCGGGGTCTGTAAACCAAATAAACTCATTCCTCCACAAGTTGCTTTTAACCACTGTGTTTTATAGCAGCAATAGTAACACTAAGACAAACCAACAACCACCACCAACATAACAAAACTATGGAATTTCCAAAGCCAAAAAAAAAAAAAAAAAAAAAAAAGGCTGATGCGGATTTTCTTATGTGTTCTTCTTCTCAAACAAAACTGCATATAAGTAAGTCTTGCTCTTAACATCTCCCCCACAAGAAAACATAATGAACTAATGAAAAATGAAACAATTATAGAATAAACGGGGTTCTAATAAAAGGACTAATTTGAACAAATTGTATTGTTTAGAAAAATCAAATTATACTTGATAATAACAGTGATACAAGGTTGAATGATTTAATAAGGTATCTGTGAGCCTAATGTTTTGATTTTTTAAAAATTTTTAAAAATTACTTATAAATTTAAAAAAAATGAATTGTACTGGTCCAACTATTGAATTTTGAAGTAAATATATTTAATTTGAAGACAAGCTGTCAATTCAAAGTGAGGCTATGATGAGAAAAGGCCCCGTGGGAAAATGTGAAGACCAAAGCAGAGCTAGATCAAGTCTCAGAAGTGACAGAGGTAGATACGGATGCTACACATTAAATATGGCTCCCCGGGAGTTACAACAGGGCTATCAGCGTTACTCTCACATATCTCTGTGAACCATGAACCGACTGGGTGTTATACAGGAGGAGAATTATGGCTGTCAGATAATCACCTTCATTAGTTGTGACAATCATCTGGCCATTGCAATTTTCACTGGCTACATTTTCCCTGACCTCCTCCACCCGCCTCAGGTCTGCTTTCACAAGGCCCTGTGAACCAGCTTTCATCAGCTGCTGATTCACTGGCTCTTCTCAGAAAGGTATCCATGGAAACCAAATGCAGAGACAAAGGGAGGCACACACAAAAACAGATTAACATCGATTTTAAGTCTACTGTAGCCTTTCTTTGGAACCTTTACAAATGTTTCTAGCATGGCTAATGCCAAAAACTTACAAACCTTTTATATGCTGTCATTAAGGTAAACGTTAGAAATACTGTCTGGTAATAGTATCATAAAGCAAAAGTAAAGCATAGTCATATGTCACTTAACAGAGGGAACAGCCCAGAAAACATAATGTAACAATTTATGTTAGCATGTAAAATCACAGAGTGAATTTGTACAAACCTAAATGTAATTTAAAGAAACCCTAAACACAAGGTGATTCGGATTCTAGTCCAAGGAATAGGACATTCTGTTTTATAGAAAGCCAAAGATTTTATAAGTAGACGTGCACTCTCATATATCCATAAACTGTAATGCTATAGATATACAAACCAGTGCACAACTGTTCGTTATCACTGCCAAGGATTTTTTTTACCAAATTTTTTTCTCATCTTATGATTCCTCAGCCTTTGCCTCTCCTGCATTTTTTTCTAGTGCTCAAATCTTCTCTATGTCTGACTTTTCCAAAACTTCAAATCCTCACAGCGACTAAAAATGATTTATGTGTCATTTCCTTCTTCAAGCTTACCTGACATTTCCAGGTCAGAATGACTTCTTTCATCTGGAGCCACTTCAAATTTTAAGTGGACTGCTCTTATGATCATTTGTGTGCAATTTGTTTCATACTTTCGACGAAAACCTGCCTGATTCATAGTTTTTATTCTCTATAGTTTCTTCACACATTCTTATTAAATTGTAAGTAAGCCGGGCAGTGGTGGCGCACGCCTTTAATCCCAGCACTTGGGAGGCAGAGCCAGGCGGATTTCTGAGTTCGAGGCCAGCCTGGTCTACAGAGTGAGTTCCAGGACAGCCAGGGCTACACAGAGAAACCCTGTCTCGAAAAACCAAAAAAAAAAAAAAAAAAAATTGTAAGTAAACGTTGGCTAAATGAATGCATTAGTTAATTAAAATGAGTAGGAATATTCTGAGTCCTGAGGCCCCTACCTGGAACACAGAACTCCTTCACTAATACATAAGTTTATACATTAACCATACTGGAACTCCAATCTATTTTAATTTTTTTTAAAGTCGGGAATCAAAAATAAGACAATTACAGTGCATTGTGTGGGTCTGGTCTAAATGTTTCTGTTTAGCTCTGATCACCATTGAGTTCCAAGTGCTTAGCCGTGGCTCTAAAATAGTACAATTGGCATAGGCTGTGGGACAACTCCACAAGGATATCATTTACAAGGAACTATCCAGCCCCATATTACAAATGGCTAAAGACACTCAGCTGTGCCCAGACTCTGGCACCAAGCCACTGTGGGGAAAAAAACCTGAAGAAGGAATTGGTGGCATTAGATGCATAGAGGTACCCAGTCCCTGTCCATTGGAAATTGCAACAGACACAGTGATAAGACAGGCAACAAGATAATATAACATCTTATTCTAAAGCAATCAGTATCTATAATTATCTCTATGGTCATCTACAGCACTACATTTAAATCCTGAATTTGAAACTCTGAGATACCAGAGTTTCTCATTTTACATGGAGATATAGTTTGATCTTTCAGTGTTCTGATAGTTTATTACACACAAAATAATTGCTTCAGATAATATTAAAATGTTACTTGTCTCTAACACTCCAGAAAGAACATATTGTTTATCAGTCTATCACAAGACAGATTTTCATTTATTATGGGTTCTGAATGATTTTAAGGTGTTATTAAAAATATTACTCTTATTGCACTGTAATTGTCTTTTTTTAAATCCTAGACTCAAACAGGAATTTCAACTAGATAGGAATTCCATAATGGCTAATGCTAAAAGCACTTTCTAAAGATGAGGGCGCTCTCTACACTATAAAATGACTGCATAATCTTATATACCAGGGAAGGAGTTCTGTCTTCCACTTAGGGTTTTAAGGCCTCAAAATATTCCTACTCATATTAATGATCTAATACATTAATTTAGCCAAACTTTACTTATGTTTTAATAAGAGTGTGTGACAAACAGAAAAGTAGTTTCTCTTCGATTGGGTTTCAGGAATATGACTTTTATTTACAATGATTATATTGTTTGTAAACCTATGTGTGTGTGTGTGTGATGTTTGTATACTTATATAAAATAATAAATTGACCTTATTTACATGAAAACATCTAAGAATATGAACTAGACCCAACCTTGTATTTTCAGAAGTGGGTAGTGATATAACATACTTTAAAAGCATACACTACTATAAATAATCAGCAACTAGCTACTTAATTCAAACCACATATTCATGGTTTTCAAGTTGGACCTTCTCAAGTCTCAAATTGTTTACCCTGGTCCTGTTGTATATTTAAACTGCTTAGTCTTAATTTTTGTGTGTGTGCGATGTGCTGGCCAAAGCCAATTATGTCTACTGAAATGTGATTGATAAATTCTGCTAATGCTTCTTTGAGGTGAGAGGAGCCTAACATAGAGACTACTCAACTATTTGAAGCTGTGCTAAAAATTCTGACTGATCACTAATATTTTAATTGCAGATAAAAACTGTTCAGTGGTATAGTAAGTGGCAAGGGAAATTTTTATTATTAGTTTCTCTAAGGGAAATATTGTTAATCTTTTTTAATAGAGTAGTTTAGAAACAACCAGCCTCATTATAGAAACACAGAAAAAATAGAAGTCATTGAACTTGTTTGTGTTACCAGGCCTCCTGAGACAACCGTGTTCCTCATTTTTCTCTCATGTTTTCTATGCTATTTACATTGTTTGACATCTTAGTGTCCTATTGATTTATCACATATAAAACAATTGCTTCCCATGATAATTAAAATGCTACTTCTCTGTTTTAATGATGTGCATAATAAAGCATTTAAACTCATTAATAATTTTTTATTTATAAAGCTATGGTCATGCTTATATATGTATCAGACGGAAGCAAAATTGAATGAGCTTTTCTCATTATAATTCTACTAATTTTCCATTATAATTCCACTAATTAAAATGTGTGGGGAGGAAGCTGTGTGTTGGGATATGTATGTTTCATTCAACTTTTTTTCCCTTGGAGAAACATTCCAGAGAGAAATTAAGGCACAATCACTTTAACAAGCATTTGCGTTACTTAAAGCCAACCTGCACAGTGATTAACCTTCCTTGCCTTGTGACTCCCTCACACATGAGAATCAAAACTGGTGGGGAAAAAGTCAAACTTATAATGAGCACTAGATGCATCTGAAGTATGACACTCTGGAGATTAATTATTTTTAAAAAGTTAGCTTCCGTGATTCCCTTTGAGAGACATGACACGTTGACGTAAGTTGTAAGAGAAATTTCTGCAAAAGCGTTTTCTGTTGTGAACTTTCGGTTACCTAATTAAAACTAAGGCCCATTATGTAAATGTCAACAACTGATGGCAATAGACATTATTGCAGGGGACACATGTCCTCTGCTGTACAGGAGAGGCAGAAGAGCAAAGGTAGCATGGGGTGTAAGACCAACTCGTGGTCAGTGAGAGCAGGACCATGTAATGTTTAGCAAACTGCCCAGCCTGTCAATCAAAAACTGAGAAATAGGGATAAAGTAGTAGCCACTTATTTCACAGGTTTAGTGTTACAATAAATAAAACACGCATATGAAAGACTCATTACAGCACATATTTCATTGTAACCTTAGCCAAATCACAACAAAGTACCATTTTTGTCTTATCTCAATATTTCTTGATGGTGGCTTTACCTTACCCTCTTCTATACACAGTTATAATTTTAAAGTGGCTTACTTTAACAAGGCCTACTCACATGATTTAAATCCTATTAATCTTAGTGTAAATTTTAATCTTATAATTTTGCTATAATAGCTCACTTTCACAGATTATTAATCTCTAATAGCAGTTACAAATGAAAATGTTGCCTTTTCTAATATTTAATGAGAAATTTGGGCAAATGACAAGATTCTTTACTCTGTTTTGTTGTTGGTTGGTTGGTTTTTAGTCAAGGAGTTTTATATGCTGCTTATAATTCGTTAACTCTAGCTCTAAGACCAATGTATGTTCTAGTAACATGAAATACGTAATTCCCAAACTAATTTCTATTACTTTTATTGGGTTATATGCTCTTGAGTTTGGCATTTCAGTATCATTACCTGAAGCAAAATTACTAAAAATATAATGAAAAAATGCTCATCCAATTTTGCTTCATTCTAATATTATATATATTCACATACATTATATATAATATATGTGACTATAATTTAATGTATCAAGTATTTTATTATTAATTGAATTTAAATGCTTCACTATATACAGAATTAATTAGGATAGTTAACAGAGTCATAAATTTTCAGAAACCTGGGTAAACACTATTCTGAATGTGAGACTGAAGTTGTTATTAATGAGATTGGCATTTCAACCAGTGAACTAAGGATTAACCACTCTGTGTAGGAAGCCCTCTTCCACTTAGTTGAGGCCCATGTAAAATATAAGCACTTAAGGGTCTGCTAGGCTGATGTTGGCCATAGCTCCTGTCCTCAAATTGGTTTCTGTATTCTTGAAATTCAATATTCTTTAAAATTCTCAAATTAGAATCTATGTCTTGTTCTGAGCCCGTCACAGTCACATTCAAATGTGATTTACAATTATCCCTTCAGTTTTATAGTAGCAGACATAGTTTTCTTTGAGAGAAGTGGGCCTGAAATCTAAACAAAGAATAGTTGGTAACTAACATAACAGTCACACCCTTACATACCAACAGACATATTGTGCCTGACCTGCTGCTATTGTAGTATACAACGTTTATATCTAGGTGAAATCATCGATTAATTCCCTCACTTAACAGCCTTTATGGTAGCTTCTGGCTCTGTATACTACCTAACAAGAAGAATTTTCCAGTTCAATTCCAGGGCAATTTTCCTTTGTCCATTATCAAAGTATGTAATGTACTAATCAACACAGTCTTACCATTTAGTTCTTCTGGGCAGCCATGAACAATGACAATATCCTGTGTTTTTCTTATACACTCCAGGACTTTACTGATCAATACTCATAGGAAGTAACTGTATATATGTCTGCACTGAGATTTCATTTGCTTACCTCTGACTCCAAGAATTGCTATTATCTACTTATAAAGAAATCTTCTGTATAAATTCTTCATAATGTATTTTTAAATGAATTGTACAGTAATGTATCAATATTTTATTCTCATATCCTTAGTTCTTGCTAATACTCTCCCCACTCATCCTCCTCTCTTCTATCCCTTTAACCCTTTCCCTGATTAAATGTTACACCCAAATAGTTCTCCTTCTGTTTTCAGTTCACCATTCTAGCATTCCCTCCACTATCATAAATATCTCCTTTCTGTCTTCTCTTGCTAACTTCCTGGTCTCTATTAATATCCCAAGTTCAACATAAATCAAATTAGAGTACTATGTTGTAAAGCAATTATCCTTATTTGAGAGAGAACATACAGTAATATTTTTCTGGGCCTACATTACTTCACTCAGTATAATACTTGTTTTCAGTTCCATATATTTATCTGAAATTTTATAATTTGATTTTTCTTTGGTGCCTGATATAATTCTACTATGTGAATTCACCACATTTTGTTACCCACTTATTGTTGATAACCATATAGGATGACTCAATTTCTTAAAAACTATAAATGGAACAAAATGACAATAGCTATGTATGTATCTTCATCATAAGATATACACTACTTTGGGTATATGCCCAAGAGTGGTAGAGCTGGATTAAATGACACATATATTTTCACCTTTTTTGGCACCTTCACACTGGTGTCAGTAGTGAGAGAATAAATTTATGCTCCAAAAAACTATGTATAAGGGTTCTTTTTTGGCCAAATTCTCACCAGCATTAATTACCATTTATTTTCTTGATAAATTCATTCTGATTGAGGTTAAGATAGAATCACAAAGTAGATTTGCATTTCTTCAAAGGCTAGTGATGTTAAACACATTTTAAAGTGGTCAACTTGCCACATGTTCGATTCCATAATCATTTTCATATGTATGGTTCCTTTTTTTAAAAGCAGTAATTCTTTGAGAATGTTTGCATGTATTTTGATCATGCTCATCTCCTGTCCAACTCTTCCCATAGCCACATCTCTATCTCTACATAACAAATTCCGTGTCCATTTTTTCCTAACCAAGTCTAATGTATGTATAACAGTCAATATCAATGCTTTACTATAGCATTCACTTTCTTAATATTTATACATTTTAGTTCTTTGTATGTTCTAAATGGTGATGAATAGCTGGCAAATAGTTTCTCTCACTCCACTTCTCCTTCATCTTCTTCTTCTTTATGATACACTGAATCCAATTAGTGATGATGTCCAGATAGAAAGGGAGGTGGGTCCCACCCTGGAGCATGGAAAAGCTACTCATGGTCACATATTTAAAATAAAATGATTCTCCCTATGAGCTATCAACTACCAATTGATCCTCAGTAAGGGGTAGGCCCTAAAGAACAAATTTTGGCTGTCTATATCTTGTGCAAGTGAACACACAGTTGTAATGTTATTAGTGTGATACTCCTGTCATCTCGAGAAGATTGAATTTTACAGCATTCTTCCAGATCCTCCAGCTCTTACCATTCTTTCATGTGTAATGTTTTCATTGTTGGTCATAGGGTAGGTTAGAAAATTTTTCCTTATTAGGAAGACTCAGTCTTTTATTCTCAATACTTTGACAATTTATGCCTCTAGCCACTGACTTCTGGTCGAAGAAGAAGAAGAAGAAGAAGAAGAAGAAGAAGAAGAAGAAGAAGAAGAAGAAGAAGAAGAAGAAGAAGAAGAAGAAGAAGAAGAAGAAGAGGAGGAGGAGGAGGAGGAGGAGGAGGAGGAGGAGGAGGAGGAGGAGGAGGAGGAGGAGGAGGAGGAGGAGGAGGAGGAGGAGGAGGAGGAGGAGGAGGAGGGAGGAGGAAGAAGAGGAAGAGGAAGAGGAAGAAGAAGAAGAAGAAGAAGAAGAAGAAGAAGAAGAAGAAGAAGAAGAAGAAGAAGAAGAAGAAGAAGAAGAAGAAGAAGAAGCATCTCAGACTCATGTGGAGAGTAGCCAAAATAAGTGGGTATAAACATAAATATTGAGAAGATAGTTTGGCAATATGGCAAGACAGTAGTGGATACTGTTTAAAGACCCATGGCTTCCCAAGCCAGAGATTTTTGACCAAGATTACAGTCCAGATAAGAAATTTCCTCCCCTGGAGCAGGCATCTAATCAAATCAGAAAGAGGTTAGTTACAGTAGTGCTTTGAATGAGAACTGTCCCCCATCGTCTATGTATTTGAACAGTTGGTTACATATTGTTGGCTTTGTTTGAAATTAGGGAACCTTTGGGCTGTGAAGTCTTGCTGAAGAAAGTATGTCACTAGGAAAGGGTTTTTGAGAGTTTCTGGTCTCGCCTCATTTCCAGTTCATTCTCTCTGTTTTTTGGGTATTAGTGGAGATGTAATTGCTCAAGTCCTTGCTCCTTCTGCTATGTGTGTCAGTTGCTGGCATGCCTCTTTCCCATAACAGATTCAACAGTCTGGAACCATACGCCAAAATAAAATTCTTTTGCTTTAAGTTGTTTTTAGACATGTTCTTTTATCAGAGAACAAAAAGTAACTAATACAGAAGGTGGCACCATACAAGAAGGATATTGTTATGAATAACCTCTACCCATGCTGTTTTTTTTTATAAGAAAGTGGAACACCTTGAAACTTTGGACTAGAAAAGTGATGGACTAATATAAAAAGGACATAGCAGGCTATTGTAGTAAGAGCCTGGAACACAGTAGTGCTGAGAAGAGTGGAAAGAAGAGAGGGCTAGTTCATGAGGATGGGAAAGGGGTAGGACAAGCTCTCTATTAGCAACTGACAGAAAGGCAATTTGTAGGCTATTTTGGCAAAGAATCAGACTGCCTTTTGTAGATGTTAAGAATGTTCTTGAAGCAAAATGAAAATGTAACTGATTCAATTTTTTGTTTTTCTTTTTGGGGTGTGTGTGTGTGTGTGTGTGTGTGTGTGTGTGTGTGTTTGCATAAGATTGAATCCATGGAATAGTTACTACTTATAATTTTTATTTAGGTCTACAGTGTAAAAGACATAAGGGAAGCAGAATAAAATGTAAGTTGTACAGCTTACAGACAAAAAAAGCAATAAGAAATTCAGTGTGGGAATTAAGGCTATACTGAAAGAGAAGCTATAATTATTAAGGAGACTAGCACCCCGTGCTTTTCATGGGGAGGACAGGAATGTACCCTTTAATAAAACTACTGGAAGGCAAGACCCCACTCAGATAATCTTCCAGCTTGTACAAGAAGAAAGTCTAAGAAACTTTTCAGACTTAGAAAGCAATTTCTCTAAAGTATGAAAGTTTCTGCTAATGTGGTTGAAGGGATCAAGGGTCCATCTTAAGATCACAGCTGAATTTAGCATGTTGTCTTCATAGTAATGACAATAAAGACCTGAAAAATACAATAGTAAGTGAAAAGGAAGAGTAAGTGAGTCTTGATTTCTTTCTCTGGAGTTTCAGAGAGCTGCTGAGGACAGACTCTACATAACAATGCTGCAAGGACATCAATAAGAAGTCCCTGAGAGGAAATTGTGTTAAGTTGTAAGAACAAAACCTGGGTCATGGTGGGGACTCCAAAATCCATGAGTCATTTACCAATTAGAGTTAGATACAGAGAGTTAAACCACACAAATGGTAAATATATGTCCCAGGCCAGAACTGAAGAAGCAAAACACCCTAAGCCTTTTGAAATCCAAGTCTCAGTCAAGAAACATGGAGCTTTGATCTTTACCTTGTTGGTTTCAGTTTTATTTGGGTCCCATATTTCCTCTCTATGGCCTAATTCTCCCTTTGGGAATAGAACTGTATATTCTGTTATTTGTGTTAGAAGTATATGATTTGATGTGTGATTTTTTTAAAACGGCCTCAAAGTAAGAGATTGCCTTGTACCTTAAGAGGAACTTTGAATATTGAAATAGCATTGAGATTGTGAAAGACTATAGGGAACTTTAAAGATGGGCTAAGTGTCTTTTGCTATTTTATACTGCCATGAGCCTTTCGAAGACCGGGAATGGAAGGTAGTGGCTCGAATGAGAACTGTCCCCCATAGATTCACCTATTTAAACACTTGATTTCCTCTTGGTGTGGCTAACTGGGGAGGTCTGAACCCTTTGGAATGTGGATATTTTTTAGAAGACACATATCACTAGGTGCAGGCTTCTTGCCTCAGTTTCATGTCACTCTCTGGTTTCCAGGTATAGTTGAAAATATGATTTTTCAGCTTCTTGCTTCTGCTTTCAGGATTGCCGTTTGGTACTGTGTATTCCTGCTATATTGGACTTTTACACTGCTATAATACAATATAAACACTTCCAGAAGCCAATTTTGGCCATGGTGCTTTATCACAGTAACAAAGAGTAACTAATATAGTTAGCCTGTAGTAGTCTTGGTATATCTGCATCAACGAGCACCTTCTAGAACAGATCTGCCTTACTTTAGCTGATTCAGAGTTCAATCATAGTCTCTATATTTACTGAGGGACTCTATACCATTTACCTGAGAATAGTTTCTGGCACAGGCAGTCCTTTTCAACCCATACACACATCAAACAGTTTAAAATGTCACATAATTATCACTCTAAGGAACACACACTAGAAAATTTGGGCTAGTGAAACAACCTGCTGATTATTTTAGACCATCTCTCAGCAGATTCACAATGGACTCAAGACCCATTTCTCCACATTGTTAAGCCACGGACATTTGTTTAACTAACTATCCCATCATGTCTTACATTACCACCCTATTACTCTGCTTCCTGAGAGAGTCTTCCAAATGAATTGCCTATACTTCAATCCCATGTCAGTGTCAATTTTTGGAAAATCCAAATGAGGTAAAATGACCAATTTTACTTCTTCCATGGTAGAAGCAATTGAGTAAGATGAGGTTGGAGGTATCCTCCCCATGTTTTATGTGTACACAGGAAAAAATAAATAATTCATCAAAATATTATAGCAATTTAAAAAAAAAAAAGGACTCATTAGATTTTAGGAACCTCTTTATTTGTGAATAAAATGAACAAATACTGACATAGACAGATAGCAAGATACTACACAGAGACAAAGTTGGCATAACTTCATCTTGGGCTACCATACTAGGTAAAAATAATAATAATAATAATTCCAGACATATAAGACCATATAGAAATCCAAAAAGGAACACTCAATCAAAGAAAGAACAGTAAATCAAAGAAAGAAATGTTTAAAAGAATAACATGAAAAATCTTGTGATATAATATTCAGGGAAACAAACATACGCTATACATAAAAATGAAACAATAAAAATAGAGAAAAACTGAGAATGTTGATTTCCTGGATAAATTGAAGATAGGAGATAGTAATTCTGGTAGGAAATTCACTAGTTAGCTTTTCCCTTTGTAGGAAGAGGACTACAAATGTCATCATAGCTCTTTATACTTAATGGAGTTTTCATTGACATTATTTCCTGGTTTTTAGTATCTGAATATATATATAATATATATATATATACATATATATATGCTTAGAATATATATATATTATATATATTCTAATATATATATTCTATATTATATATATAATATTATATATATATTCTAATATATATATATTAGAATATATATAATATATATTAATATATATATAAGAATATATATATATGCTTAGAAAGATCTTTCCAGAGTAGCTTGTTTACATGAAGGGGCAGTTTAGATCCTACATGGAGACATGAGGACACCCAGCAAATTTCAGAGCAGCTAAGGTGAAGGGTTGCTTAAGGAGGCAGTCATTTTAGTAAAATTTTCCCTCCAATCTAAGAACAAGAGGCTGAGTTGTATACAAGCCTGGCAAACAGAGGTCATGTGGATTTTACCTTCCTGCAAAAGATATTCCCCGTTTAAATGGCAAAGAGTTATAATATACCAACTCACGAAATTAACTCTCACCCACACTCCAAAGGAGACAAGACGTGTTGGTTCTCCATGAATAGGATATTTTAGCCATTATTCAGATGCAACATGCAAGGAAACAAAGTATTCAATCATCAACTTCCTTTCTGTGAAACTGCTTCCTGTTCCTTCCTCACGAGGGTGGGGGTGGGGGGTGGGATGGGGTGGGGGTGGTGGATGGTGCTGCGGGGGGGGGGGCGGGGGGAGGCATTTCTTTCGCCTTCATTTTCTACCCAGGTCATAATATTATTATTGGATTTACCGTTAGTTGCAGGTCTGCTGTTTGTTTATTTATTTATTTGTATCCATTATTTATTTATTTTAACCTACATATTTTCACTACCCACAGAAAGGTTTAGAATCTTTACCTCTTTATCCCTGTGTCTTAACAGAATCTCTTGTGGGATGAAATCCAAATAAGTAGAAAAAAAGTGAGCAGGACTCACTCCAGTTTTTAAAAATTCTTGTAAGATTTTCCCGCCTCAGAAACTATAACCAGGAAATAAAAAAAGAGAGAGAGGATAGACATGCAGAAAACATGAAATAGTCTGACATATATTTCTGGATTCCTCTTTAAAACATTTTTTTAAACGATGCGTATGAATGTGTGTCTATGCCAGGGTATGTGTATCTGAGTACAGGTTTTCTTAGTGATCAGAGTCACTGAATCCCCCTGGAGATGGAGTTACAGCAGATTAGGATCTACATGATGTAGATATTGGAAACTGAATGGATCCTGAATGAGTCCTATGCCAGGGCACTCTGTATTACCTGCTGAACCATCTCACTAGCTCCTCCAGATTCCTCATTAGGCTCTCTTCCTTTTATTTAAACTGACAGACAAGGGAAAAAATAACAGAAAGAATCTCAAGAATATTGACTGGGGTAAAGGTTTGCTACCTTACAGCAACACCCTTTCAGCAACTCTACAGTTCATTTCAGTGGCTGGAGGAAGAGAGGTCACGTTGCTAGATTTCCTTGGATACCCCTATTTAGCAAGTAAAGCAGAAGGAAGACTGGTCTCCATGCTGCTTCTTGCCTTTTCTTTTATTGTGTTCTTCCCTGTGCTAATTCATTATTATTATTATTATTATTATTATTATTATTATTATTATTATACAAATTATTCAACAAATTTAATAGAAACTATATTCCCCAAACAAAGTAGCCTCCTTATTAAATCAAAAATGTAAACTTGGTGGATTGAAATAGTACACTTATCTTGGAGCACATATTAAGGGAAAAAATATCAGGTAATTCATGAAAGTAATCCAAAGCTTAACACTTTCAGTAAACAGAGAAGTCAATGACATAATACAGCAATAGCACAGATACATCATTGTCCTTCATTGCACTGAGCAAGGCTAGGGCAGGTTCCGGCTTTCTACCAGTCTAGTCTCATCTCCAAAAGATTTCACTAGCTTTTCTCTCTTCTCATTCATAAGCCAGATGTTCACAGTCAATACCAGCATCCAGCCTCAACCCAAACAGCTTCATTTGCTAAGTAGGCTAGCATGCCAGCACCTCTGATTTGGCCAAACCCATCTTCAGGACCTGACTCAAAGCTTTTCTCTGTATAGAACTTTTTATGACTCGTAAATAATAAGATGCTATTTGGAGCCACAAGAATGTGACTCTTTCCAGTAACTATGCAGATTGGAAGATGGCTTCTCTAAAGCAGACATCTGAGGACAACTTACTACATCCAAAATGAAGAAATCACTACACAAAGAGGGCAAAGAAATCACTACACAAAGGGATGAGGGGTGAAAAAAGATATGAAAAGTTAAGATGACCAAACAAGGAAAATAATGAGGAGAAGAAAGTGGAAGGGTTGAAAGGAAGGGACATTTTTTTGTCATGAAAATATAATCTCAAAAATAAGCAACAATAACATCAAAAATAAGGACACCCAGAGTGCACCAGGTACTCTGCTTACCAGGTAGAGCATTACCTGTGTAATATTCTTTATCAATAGTATAATATCCACGAGGGAGTGGTTTCTAGAGTCACAAAACCTGGAGTCTCCCTTCTACCATTTATTCCTTGGTCATTCTTTTAAAAATCTCATTTCAGCTCTTTGCCTCACAGTCCTTTACATAGTAAAATTAGGATAATTTCAAATATATTTACGAAAGCCGGGTAAAAGTGTTATACCTCCCTTAACATATAGATGAGGTATCCATGACTGGTCATTCATTACAACTGCTCAGGAAGAAAGGCGGTTTTATGTAGAACCCTCCACAGTGACGATTTCACCTCTTTATTTCTGAGACTGTAGATCAATGGGTTTAGCATAGGGGTGACCAGATTATTTAAGACCTGCACAGTTGCATCCAGCCAAGGGCTTGGAGTTGGCCTTAAGTATATGAGGACCACTGGCATGTAGAAAAGCAAGATAGCAGTGAGGTGGGCGCTGCAGGTGGAGAAGGCTCTACGACGGCCCTCAGCAGAGCGGATCTGCAGAATAGAGCAAACGATGAAGCTGTAGGAGGTGAGGATGAGGAGGAAGCAGCTGAGTGGCATCAGGCCCACACTGATGAACCCCACCATCTCCAGGGCTGATGTGTCTGCACAAGCCAGCTTGAGCATCACGGGGATATCACAGAAGTAGTAGTCCACCTCATTGGGACCACAGTAGGGCAACTGGAAGGTGAGAGTAGTTAGAAAAGTAGCCTGAATGCAGCCAAAAAATGATGTCCCCGTGGCCAGGATGGCACATACTCTGTGGCTCATAATGATGGAGTAGCGTAGAGGGTAGCAAATGGCCACAAAACGGTCATAAGCCATCACTGTGTACAGGAAACACTCAGTACAACCAAGGAAATGGTAGAAGAAGAGCTGGCTCACGCAGCCTGCATAGGAGATGGCTCTGCTATTTCCTGAGAGGTAGAACAGCATCTTGGGAGAGCTCACAGAAGGGAAAAATATGTCGAAAATAGACAACTTACATAGGAAGAAGTACATGGGGGTGTGGAGCCGACTGGAGGAGATAATTGCCAGTAAGATTAATAAGTTTCCCATCAGGGTGAAGATGTAAAAAGACAAAAACAGGACAAAGAGCATGGTCTCCAGACCCTCTGTGTTTGGGATGCCAAGCAGGATAAACTGAGTCACTACAGAACGATTCTTCATAGCTTTGAGACTATCTGACTTTAGAAGGATTCAAACTCACCAGTCTGAATACCAGTATCAGATTAGAAAACTTTTCCTGAAAGCTTTGAGTGTGCTTACTCTGGGGCAAATTTTTTTCTTACGATAGGCAGGGGTCTGATTTACATACTCATATTAAATACTATAATTGCCTCCTTGAGGGTAAGTCTACTTAGTTATCAGAAGAAATGATCACCTTTGCCAGGAACAACAGTTTAGAGATATATTAAAAATATTTTCATGTAAAACATATTTTCCTATTGCATTTCCTGTGAGCCTTTTTTATGTTTTGAGTTCTTGTGGGGTCTTTAATTAATACACTCCTACTATGCATTTCTTTCTGCAAAATAACAGAAAAAGGTTTGTATTATAAATCATGAAAATTAATGTCAATATGGCTTCTTCTTATTAGTTCCACTGGTTAAAATAATTTGTACAATACCTCATGTACGTCTGTTAAATGAAATTCACAATTATTTTAACAAAATCAAGAACAGCAGACATAACCTGAACTATATAATACAGTGATGTGATACTTGGAGGTATACTTAGCAGGAATTTAAATTCTAATTAAAATCCTCCATTCTTTTACATATCTGAAACCAACTTCTGGAAGAAGCTTAATTTGATATTAGTATTTTGAAATTATGTGCATATAAACATTTATTAAATGACATTATTAATAACTTTATGCCATATATCAAATTAAATCTCTTTAGAACTGAGCTTTCCCAAATGTCTAGGTCTTTGACAGCTGAGTGTCCCTGCATATTTTGGACCTTTTATCCTAAGAAGACAGAGACTGCTCAGAAATATTAGCCAAAGAAACAGCAGTTTAAAAGGTATCAAATTCAGGTTACTACAATAAAGTGACAGAAAAATGACCCACATTGAAGTAGAATAAAGTCAAGAAATACTATCACTGAGGTGAATTGTCTAAGTGGAATGCATGATGCCTGGGTTTGTAGGGGCTTCTTTCCTTGATTCACCTTGGTTTAATGAAATTAAACAATATCAATAATATGCCTGCTTTTCTTTCTTCCTTCCTTCTTTCCTTCTCTTCTCCCTTCCTTCCTTTCTTCCTTCTTTTTATCTTCCCCTACACACAAACAATGAATACTTACTTTGTTTCAAAGATAGATACATCTTTTTAAAACGTGATTATTTTGTAACACTGTATCTATGAAAGTGGCAACTACTATTAATAATCAATCCTATAGACTATCAATAGAACTCTAGCTACATTAAGGCACTTATCTTGGTTTCAAAGCTAATATATGACAGACATGTTTTCTTTGTGCTCTTTATCTTTTGAGAAGTCACTCTTCTGTTCTTCTCTGTTCAAAAAACTTGCTCTGCTGCTAGACAGGACCCTTGGTAGTAGATGCTCACAGCTACTTTTCTTGAATGTTGGAAAACTATCTATGTCTTACTTCTTCCAGGTTTGTTTTTTTAAAAAATCTTTTCTAGTTTAAGAAATTATATAAAATATTTTTATATGTGTAAAAACTAAAATTAGTATTATCTCCAAAATAGGGATGGTTTGGTCTTAGGCAAAGAAGATAATCATTTTCCTACAGAAATTATTCCTTCTGAGAATAAGTAGACTTACCCTGAAGGAGGTAACTGTAGCATTTGATATGTGTTCGTAGATCAGGCCCCTGCCTATAATAAGAAAGAAAGTTGCCCCATGTTAAAAGCATACCCAAAACTTTCACCATCAAAAGTTTTATAATCTGACACTGGTGTTTAGACTAGTGACTGAATTTTTTCAAAGTCATGATATTCAGAATGGGAGTTCAGATTGAAATCTGTGGCAAATGCCCCTAAACACCCTTTCTAAAAATAATGACTGAGCCATCCTGTGTTTCTAATCTCACACTCCTTTGGATACAATAAAGACAGTCAGAAGAGAAGTAGTGGAATTATAGAGTAGGGAGTGGAGGACTTCTTCTTGATAACGACTCTAGCCACACCTGAATAATCTCTCTAAGCAAGTCACCTTCCCGTGTGCTTTCCATCTTCACTTCTTGCTCAGCAAAGGCTCTCAGAGGTCTCTACTTGCTTATGATCAGACATATTCTGACTCAATATTCTAATCTTTTAGGTCCATTAGAAAAAAAGAGGTGTCCCAAAGACAAGGAAGGACTCATGTGTGGCCCAGCGAGTATGAGAGGGAGTTGGAGTCCACCTGGACACAGGGGTACTCACATCATCCTCCCTGGAATGCTGTTCATGCTTTGCACACTGAAGTAGCAGGACCTGACATTTATATTCTTTGTCAGAGGCAAATGCACTACAGACAAAAGAGTTCCCCTTGCCCTGTTTATGAAACAGAAAGTCTCACGGGGCTTGCATAACCAGCATCAGAACATTTTCCATAGACTGTTTTCTGGGAAGTGCCTGGCAGAGCCTCTTAAGACCTCTGTGGTACCTAGGGATAAGTGTGCAGAAACAATTATTTTGCCAACTTCATTCATCATTCAATCATCAAATAACAGTGATGACATCATTGCAAAGAGATATTATGAACTGGGAAGCATGGTTATGTCTAGTCGAATAGGCTGCACTGTTATATCTATATTTTGTTGCCTTTTATTCCTTTAAACTTTGCTGGTGACATCATTTATAACATCACTTTACAAAACTACAGGCACATCTGTATAACTAAATGGTCATCTTTAGCAAATAATCTTGTTCAAATAGAAGTATATATTACTGAGAGCATTTATAATTTGAAGGCAAGTCATACCAAATTCTTTCTTATTTTGAAATAATTTGATTTTATTTACACCATAAAGCTACCCAATGACATCAGCCAAATACAGAAAAAAAAAAAAACCAAACAGGCTTTGGATTAACAATTATAATTAATCTTAGCCTCCAGGGCAAACAAAACTAAAAACATACTCATTGTAGCTACAAAAATAACCATTGCGGTATTAATACAACTTAATTCTCATCAGAGTATCTTCTGACAGTGTTAACGTCACTAAAGTTGTAAAAATTGTGTCTGTTTGTTTTGTTTTGTTTTGTTTTGTTTTGTTTTTGAGACATTGATTCTCTTTAACAGTTCTGGCTGTCCTGAAACACTGTAGGCTAGGTTTGAATGCAAAATGTGGGGAGTTATAATATTATGCCACCACTACCCAGAAGATAAGTCTTAGATAATAGTCTGCAGTGTCATAGCTGGCACTATCAGCATACCTAAGTATTGGTTCTGTATGTTGGGCACTCAAGATATTATGATTCAAAGTTTACCATAAAGTTATCATTCAAATATTATCTCAGTCATTTTCCATTTTATTTTATGTGTATGGGTGTTTTGCCATCATATATGTCTGTGCACTATATACATGCAGTATCTGAGAAGGTCTGAAGAGGACATCATATCCCCTGCAAACTGGTGTTACATATGGCTGAGCGCTCCCATGTCAGATGCTCAGAATGGAACACAGGACCTCTGGAAGAGTAGCCAGTTTTTATGTATTCAGTCACCTCTCCAGACTTACATCTTTATTATTTTTATAGTAGAAAATTATTTTCAAGAAACTTAAGCAAATTAACCAAGGTGATGAAAGTGAATTAACCACATAGTTTTGTTCCACACGTGGAATTGTATTTATATTCTCTTGGAGCTATAAAATAAAACATTAAGTTTATTCCTAATTGTAATTTTCAAATCCTCACTCGTAAGTGATGTCACCTGTCAAATGCCATTTCTGGAGTTTCTTGATACACTTTTACATTGTTAAATTAATTTTCAACAAACGTGTAATGTGGATAATGTTAACCTCATCTAACAAAGAAGGGCACTGGAACTCTGGGCAGTCATGATGTTCCTAAAGATAGACAGTAGGAGATCCTGATCATTCCGGGGCTTAGCTCACTTTCCATTACATCATTGCTAATTCCTAAAATGATTCCATGTAGAAGGCAGCTGTCCCTGTGACAGTGGGGAGTTATTAATATATTTAAAAGGTTCACTGTTGACATCTGAACAAGTTTCCTGCAAGCCTCAAGTAATTAATAATAGAATTTGAAAATAGAATGTATTTCTCAAGAAATATACTTTCTAGAGTCACCTGTGTTTTCTCAAACCTAAGCAGAGTGATACTGAGATAATTATGAAGAAAGAACATTAATTAAATGTGCATTTCTTAAAATGACATTTTACTAGAAGACATGATTGTTTAAGATAAATCTCTGGCACTATGGAGACAAATTGTAGGACCGTGAAAGGCAGCCTGATTTCTGGTTGAGCTAGGTTTGAAATCCCAGTGACCCAGCAGGTGATACCGCAGGGATCCCTTCGAGGGACAGTAGGCATTCACCATGCTCCCAGACTCTAGGCTCCAAACACAAGGCCGTAGACCTTTATAAAGTGGGGTCCTTCAGTCATGTAGGACAATGCCCATTAGCCTCTCCACAGGTAGAGGAGGTTACTACCGGCCACAGAGTCTTAAGATAGATCTCCATATTAATGAGGAACCTAAAGACCAGAGGGGCTTAGCCAATTAAACATTTTTTCCCAGACCCTCCTCCTTGCAAAATGTATTAAGTTTCAGGCCTGCCCTGAGATACTGGGATATAGTTTCCATCTATTTTCTGCCATGACAACTAAACATTTTAAGACCATGTACTATTACTCATTCTTTGGGACTCGCCGTGGGGAACAGTGAAGCAGGTCTTCATCCACAGAAGCCGCTGTCTAATCTCCCATAAGAACTCTCTGCATTCCCAGCCATGGAGACCACCAACCCAAGCAAGCAAGCCGAGCCAGCCATGACCCAGCCAAGCAAGCCACCATGACCAACAACTCTCCTCCCTGCGGGACACAGCCAGAACTTCTCCCCCTCCCACTTTGGCTGAGGGCAAATCCAGCCCCTATGTCCCCACTTTGTTCTTGGCCCTTCCGCGGCCCCCCAGTGGAGCCTGGGGGGGACCAAAGGCCTGAGAAACAGCTGGTTCATGGCCACCTTTTGGTCCAGGGACCCCAAAGCTGAGAGCCCTGGCTCTCCATGGGACTCAGACTGTGCTCTCTCACCGCTGGAGAGGAGTCCCATGGCTGTACATAGTCTGATGTCTGCCCAGTGCCAGCGTGGAGGGAGCACAGTCAAATTCCCATGCCTCTGTTACCATGAGAGGACCTAGCCACTTGGAGAGACAGACATGGGACCCACACATCAACCCATGCACAATACAGCCCAACAACAAATGTTTTGCTATTATGTTTTAATTAGTTTGTGATATGCGAGCTTAAATAAAATTTAAGAACTATATGTAATGTAGACACATAAGCTAAAGTAATATCCGGTTACATATAGTGACAAGAATAGATTCTTGTTAAATTTAAGCAAATTACCATATTGTCGTAAAGACAAGAATATGGGATGAAGGCTGGTTTGGTGGTACAAATTTTTAATGATAGCATTCTAGAAGGCTGGACCAGGCAGACCTCTGTGATTTCAAGGCCAGACTGATCTAATAGGTTTCAGGCTGGCAAGGTGACACAGTGAAACCTTATTTTCAAAAAATAAAAATAAAAAAGCAAAAGACTATGTTATAAAATATTTAAGTTCTGAAATTTTAAATTTTGTGTGTCAGGAGTACAGAACACTTAAAATACTTGACAGTATAATTTCAGCTCATTGTGAAATAACAATTATTTAACCAAAGAGGCCTATATAGCACATCTATATTTACATACAAGAAAAATATGTCACTTATTTTTTGAAAATGAATTACAAAATAGCACTTAGCTTGCTTATCAGAAAAGCCTGAATTGTCTTGAGAAAGGATTAAAACAACACTAAGCACAGAAAACCATTCCATTCAGATAAATGATTTTTTTCTAAGAAGATTATTTAATAGGTAAACCTAAATCCTTTCTATGTCTCAGTATAAATAGAAAAGAAAAAAACTATTTTTCCATAGAATGAATACCAAATTCTAGGTTTTTGATGGTACATTATTGCAATCATTAAAGGAAAATGTACAAAGAAGATTGAGTTTTTTGGTCATAAATGAATGTCCTACTGTGCAGAACTAAGTTTCTCATCCACATAGTATGTTTTACTCCTTCACTCTATGCTTCACATGTGAATCATTCCTTTAATTATTGGTTTGGAGAGGGTCTGACTGGATATCTTGGTGGTCCTTGGATTTTCTATCTTCTTAACTTAGGTTCAGAACTCTTAGAATTATAGGTCTCTTACTTACTTTTCTATTGCTGTGATAAAACATTAAAACTAAGGCATAAAGTATAAAAATACCTGTTTAATTGGGCTTAGAGTTTCAGAGTATTAGAGTCTGGTGGTTGATGGAAACATGATGTCAGGAAAGACTGAGAGCTCACATCTCAAGTCAGGAGGCAGCGAGCACACTAGGAATGGCATGAGCCTTGTGTAAACTCAAAGACCATCCCCAGCGGCATATCTCCTTCAACAAAGTCACGCATCCTAACCCTTTCCAAACAATTCCACCAACTGGGGACCAAGTATTTAAACATATGAACCACTGGGACTATTTGCATCTAAAACACCAAAACAGGCACTGCCATCAGGGCCAACTTCTCTGGTGAATTTAATGTTTTATATTAATAATGTATTTAAATTTTTATTTTATTATTTTATGTGTATTGGTATAGTGCTTGCATGTATGTCTGTCTACCATGTGTATATCTTGTACCTGAAGAATCCAGGGGATATCAGATATCCTAGTACTGTATTTACATACAGATGTGAACCAGCACATGCTGAGAATTGAACATAGCTCCTCTGGAAGAGCTTCTGAATCTGCTGAGCCATTTATCTAGTCCCAATAATTTTTTAAGCTTTATTTTATTTTTAGTAGAAATAAAGAAATAGAAATCTAAGGACCACCAAGATATCCAGTCAGACCCTCTTCAAAACAATAATTAAAGGAAGTATTCGCATGTGAAGAATAGAGTGAAGAAGTAAAACATACTATGTGGATGAGAAAGTTCTGCACAGTAGGAGATTTATGTTTGACCAAAAGATAAACCTTCTATATAACATTACTCTATACTTCCTCATTGTGTGTTTGCATGTGCATGCATGCATGTGTGTGTGTACATGCATGTGTGTGTATGTATGTTCAGGATTTTAGTTTTTAATAGAAATACAGAAAAAGAATGATCACATAGATATATACATTCTCACTCTGTGTGTATGTGTGTGTGTGTGAGTAAGTGTGTGTGTGTGTGTGTGTGTGTGTGTGTGTGTGTGTGTGTGTGAAGAATAGGATCTCTTTATAGGCTTTGCTGTCCTGGAACTCACTCTGTAGACCAAGCTACCCTCAGACTCAGAAAGATTCACCTGCCTCTTTCTCCCAAGTGCTGGGATTAAAGGCATGTGGGACCACTATCTAGCTATATAATTATTTTGTTTCAGGAAATCCAACACACTCTTCTGGCCTCTGTGGGCACCGGGGTCACATATGGTGCACATAGATGGATTCAGATTTAAAAAAACATACATATAAAGAACAAAAGGACAAAATGGATAGTCAATGAAGCACAGGCAGGCAGAAGACACCCACTGCATGGCTTCCCATAGCATGACCCACTACAATGTGGTAGAGAGATGGGAGAGAAACAGAAGCTGAACAGTTTAGCACTATGAAGAGAGACAGAATTGGAAACTCAACAATAGAGAGAAACAATATGATGTGGGTAGACTCTCATACCACTTGAAGTCATGGTGAAGTGCCAGAGGCTCATGCTGCCACTAAAGGTCATGTTGGAGTCTATGGTCATGGAGAAGCAGGGGTCTGTGTTGATGGCTGTGGTTCATATTACCACCAAAGGCCATGCTAACATCCCTGCTCTGGGCTGCTTCCTGGGACCATGTTGATTTCCAAGGGCTGTGCAGAGCTGGCCCTGCTCTTCACTGGCTACAGCAGAGTAGGCCTACACCTCACCTAGGGAGCACAGTTGAGCTGATGACCTTGGTAGCAAAGATACAGGTAAGTGAGCACCAAGGACATGAATAGAGCTGACCCTACCCTTTGCTTGGTATGGCATTAGGTGAGCTAGCTAGGGCAGTGCTAGAGAGCTCACTCAAGTGTTGTGGGCACCAAAAAGCTAGCAGGGTGACAGACACAGATACCACCCAGGTCAGTGTCCAGGGATTGAGATCACACACCCCAACATCTATCTCATCTATGAACTACTAGAGCACATGAGAGGGCCAATTCTGCAGATGAAAAGCTGCAGAATCTCCAAGATACAGGGCAAAAACAAGATATCCGAGAAGAGTCCAGGTAAGGATCCAGTTTTGATGGGGTAGCAGCAGCCAAGGCCTCAATCCAGGTCAATGACTCATTGCAATGAATATTTGAAACTAAAGACATGTGTACAAAAAGGTACACTGTGGGACACACAGTGACACACTACAGCTTCCACACAAGATGTTCTTTGTTTGTTAGGTTTTTTGTTTGTTTGTTTGTTTTTCTTTGAATTTTATTTTTATTTTGTTTCTTTTGTGGAGGAGGTTGCAAAAGCAGAGGGCAGATATGAAGGGAAGAGGAGATGAATAGGATTGAGGTGAATGATGTGAAACTCACAAAGAATCAGTAAACAAGGGGATGACATCTGAAATGTAAATAAGTAAGATATCCAAAAAAATCATAAAAAAGAAAACATACATATTTAAAAGCCAGTTTATTTAAATACTAAAATGATAGTTTGCCAACAGAGGACATTATGACAGTGGAGCCAGACTAGGAGAAGTAGAGGTTCTTTTTTTTTTTTTTCTAAAGACACACATATGTCTCCCAGTCTGAAGGTCAGATTAATGAACAAGCAATCTCACCAAAATTGGAATTGACCTAGAAAACCTATGATTTTACATGTATACATATATATATATGTATACACACATATATACACATATATATATGTTTACATATATACATATATAAATATATATATATAAATATATATATATATATAATAAGGCTTTGAGATCACATTCCCCAACACCTACCTTATTTATGAACTGCTATAGCATATGAAAGTCCAGTTCTGCAGATTAAAAGCTGATATATGTATATGTGTGTATATATATATGTATATATATATATACATATATATATATATATATATATATATATATATATATATAGAGAGAGAGAGAGAGAGAGAGAGAGAGAGGGAGGGAGAGAGAGAAAGATCTACTTGGTTCTTTATTTCAATTTTAATATCTCTTCAGGACCCTTAAGACGATAGATTTTAAAAAAATCAGATTGGGGAAATCTTGGGCTAGCTGAACTTGGAGATGCTCTGGGTCTCTTTGTTCCTCATGCCAGAGTACCTCTATTCAATACATTTTTTATTCTATTTTGTACCATTAATTTAGCTTTTCAAATTGGCATATTGGAGATAGGTGGTCAAATCTGGCTGAAGGCATAAACAATGCCCCGGCTCCAGTGTTGCAATAATAAACACGGTGTGAATAATGGCTACATCCAAAATCTTGGGGCTGAAAATGGGAATATAAAACATGCTCATTGAATCAATCAACAAAAGACCAACACAAAGTCATAGCAGAAATGGCCACTTTAATACTGGGAAAACAGCAATCTGGAGGAATAGGGTCATGTAATATGATAGGGTATGTGACAAGCAAGTGTCAGAGTAATCAGGTAACCCCATTCTTCACGGGTTGAAAAACAAAACATACACAGGTCTCAGCACAACCTACATTAATTCTGTGTCAACCAGGCCATAACCAAACTCACAGGCTTAGTGGATTAAAGCTAGGTCTAAAGATTTCATTATCAACCTCCTACAGAAAGATTAATGGTTAAAGATAGACATCTATTTACAAGTACGACTCATCTCGGGAGAAAGAAAGGTGTGGAGCATAGACTGACAATGGCCACAAGAGTGCATCAAGAATGTTCCCAACAGTAGCAATGGGCAAAATGGAAAACTAGATTCTCTGTAATCTTGAAGTTACATTGACCCTGAAGTTGGCTTTCAGTTTACATCCAACTTCTTCCAAGCATGGAAACGCTCAAATTGTATTTGAGTATATAATGTATGTAATGACAAGTATATGAAATGAAAAGTGAGTACCCAAAAGATCACAAGGACAATGATTTGGCTCAGGAATTCTCTTGTAGCTCTGCCACTGTCCCTAGACTGGAGTGAATTGTGTTTTTAAAAGCTAGGAGAAACATCACTCCATGCAAATGTTCTATACTACTCCAAGATAGGAAACAGTTTCTATGCCTACCAGCACTTGCCATAGGGGACACACAGACACCCACATTTATATCCAGTGAGACCTACAACAGATAGCCAAAGCAATGTACACGTCCTTCACTTTTATAGTAAGATACAAGTGATAAGGTACCCAAGACAAAAATCTATCTTAGCAGACGAGCTGAAGGATGTGGCAGGAGGCAGGAAAGAATGCCCTTCTCCTGGGCATCATTCTCATAACTTGAAGATCGAGGGACTCAAAGACGTCTTCAAGAACTTGTTGGCAGTACGCATAAGCTTTTTGAAGCCTCGGACTGTGGGGAAGAAAAACAAGAGTCAGGGCTGTGGGATAACAGATGGGGGAAAGCTTGTTCCTTGACCTCTCTCGTCCTCTGAAGTCATCCACTCTCGTTTCTATTATATCATTCCTCAGTACTCCTGGCTTTTCTTTTCCATGTGCTCCAATTAGCCTTTAGTCTACTCATCAACAGAGAGTCAATGAATGCCCCAGGAGCACCCAGGACTATTGAGACTCAGCTCAGTACTGAGTACCAGAGGGCAGTCGCTACTACACTGTGCCCTTGCCACTCATCACTTCCCATCTTTAACCTTTTCACTTTTATTCACCTCTTTCCACTCCCAATTACAAATTTCAAACATATTCTGCCAACAGAAAGATGAGCTAAGGGAACAGAAAAGCCTCCAAATTAGCATGGGAGAAGTGAATCCAGGGACCATCCAGTGCTTATTCCTTGTCAGGCCTGGAGTCACAACAGCTGCCTTTCTAAAGGAGAAGGAAAAGGGTGTGGGGGCTGTGTTTGTGTCCCTACCTGCATTGTTGTGAAGCCAGACCACAGCCTTCCTTTCCAGAAGCTCCCACTCGTCCTTCAAGTCCTTGCCATTGGCATGCAGCCAGATCACAGCCAGCATTGTAGCCCAGGCTTTGGCTTCTAATACCTGCACAGACAGAGAATTCTCTCACGCTCAGGGTCAAGCAAGAAGTCCTTCAAGAGAAAACATGCAGCACTTCATGTGTCCTGTATCCCCCAAACTGCTGCTGCATGCAGTTTGTTTCTTATCTATCCCCACCATGCACATAATCATGTGAGATGGTTTTTTCCTGATTATCAGGCTAACACTCCAGAGAGTCTTAGGACAGAAAAGTCTTGAGCTTCAATTGTCTAGTACAACCTCTAGGTCAGTAATGGGAACTAATCAAACACCTCTGAGAAGATGGTCCCACTATGTCCAGAGAAGAACATACATAAATAGCTGCCTTTAGGAGATATTATTGTTATATGAATCATCTTTCCTTTTTCTGGCCTGGAAGGGGGAAACAAAACAATTCCAACTCAATCGTTACAAGAAAAGAAGAGTCATAGAAACAAAATGATTTCCCCTGTGTTATCCTCGAGTTAATGACAGAGATGAGACAGAAGACCGAATGAATTCTTACTAATCACACTGTTGAATTGAAAACGTCAGGAAAATCATATCAACTGTGAGGCTTCACTCATTGTTTCTTAAGGTTTCAGCTTTTAGACTCAGCAGATGGATGAACATTCATGCTTTAAAGGATGACTCTCCACATCTAGAATCAGCTATCTTATCCTCTTTGAATGAGGCTATTTCAGAACCTGCACTTCATCCCTAAGAAAACTGTTCATGTACAAGAACTAAGAACACCAGGAATGTCCTCCTTCTCTAAAGGATCACAGCAGTTTTTAAAACATACCCTGAAATGGTCACTTCTGGAAGTAAGGGTATTTGTGAAATTCAGTGATCACAACCCAAAGCCTTTGGCTTTAGAGGTCAGCCTGTTGCCCTGACCAACCATCAGAACTTCTGCTTTTTTTGCTGTGTGTCAGCCATTTGAAATGTCTGGTTTCACAAGGAACTTCTGTTATGACATTGTGTCTCTTCTCTCTGCTTGTATGGGTGAGAATAGTCATACTTGCTTTTATTTATAATATAGGTTATGGTCATTTTATGAAATAAAATCCCAATTCTCTTATCTGATGCCTTCAGAACCCAGACCTACTTTTCTATTATTTTGGATCAGGATTCTACTGCATAAACTATCCCTTAGATCTGTCACACACCAATAGGAACATCTGGGTCTTCATGTTCATCAGAATCTTCATTGGAAACACTGACTGACATAAAGATGCAGAACTTGGAGGATTTAAGAAACATTCCAATAAAATATTTAAATACTTAAAAAATGCAGCTTAAAATGCATTTATTATTTAGTGCTACATATTTCCAACTAGTTTATACTTGGTCCAAATACTTCTTTTTTTTTTTTCCAATAAAATCCTTTACTGAAATCTTCTACAGCAGCTCTCTTGATTTTTTTTTTTTTTTTTTTTTTTTTTTTTTTTTTTTTTGGTTTTTCGAGACAGGGTTTCTCTGTGTAGCCCTGGCTGTCCTGGAACTCACTCTGTAGCCCAGGCTGGCCTCGAACTCAGAAATCCGCCTGCCTCTGCCTCCCAAGTGCTGGGATTAAAGGCGTGCGCCACCACGCCCGGCCGATTTCTTTATTCTATTAACCTGCTTGCCATGGTGAAGAAGGGATGTGCATCTCACATGTGTTGCTCCCAATCAATCTCTGCTAAAAAAAATTATTATATATCCCTATATCTTCTTTGCAATTTTTATCAACTATCCTTTTCTTTGTTCTAAAATAGCATTTTTAAAATATAAAAATACAACGCTGGACACGTGTCCTTTAAAATCATCAAATACTCACATTTTTAAAGAGAAAAAGGAGCAGCACAATAATTTTAGCATTTTGTTGTTGTCTCAAGGGCTTCATATTGTGAGACTTGTACTTGCTCAGCATGAACAGTGTACACCCATGGACTGTATCTTCAGTTATACGTTATAGCTGTATATATTTTTATAGCTGTAAATTGGTACTCTCAGATGCTCATGTATTTTACATAACTCCATATGCTACATATCACCATAACATTTAATCCAAACCAAATAGATTCTGTAATGTATTTTTGTGCTGACTCTTTGAAATAGCTGTGTTACTTAAAGATAATTTTTCTTCATAATTTTGCATTTTATCATACATTTCAAGAATTTCTCACCAATTCGATGAACTGTCAAGTTATCTTACAATCTGAATTATAATGTATCCACATTTGCATAAGTCAATACATTTCAAATAATTGTGATTTCAACTAACTTTTAAATTGTATTTATTTGAAATAATTTGAAATGTTTTTAATTAGCTTATTTATTTTTATTATTTATTTATTTTAAATACTTTTTTTAATTTTAATTTTTATTATTATTTATTTATTTATCTATTTAAAATAATTTGAAATAATTGTGATTTCAACTAACATGGTCTAAAGTTGATCTAAGGTGAAGCTATAATGGTACTATTACTAGGGATTCTTTTTTTTTTTTTTTTTGAGACAGAGTTTCTCTGTATAACCTTGGCTGTCCTGGAACTCACTCTGTAGACCAGGCTGGCCTCAAACTCAGAAATCCGCCTGCCTCTGCCTCTGCCTCTGCCTCTGCCTCTGCCTCTGCCTCTGCCTCTGCCTCTGCCTCTGCCTCTGCCTCTGCCTCTGCCTCTGCCTCTGCCTCTGCCTCTGCCTCTGCCTCTGCCTCTGCCTCTGCCTCTGCCTCTGCCTCTGCCTCTGCCTCTGCCTCTGCCTCTGCCTCTGCCTCTGCCTCTGCCTCTGCCTCTGCCTCTGCCTCTGCCTCTGCCTCTGCCTCTGCCTCTGCCTCTGCCTCTGCCTCTGCCTCTGCCTCTGCCTCTGCCTCTGCCTCTGCCTCTGCCTCTGCCTCTGCCTCTGCCTCTGCCTCTGCCTCTGCCTCTGCCTCTGCCTCTGCCTCTGCCTCTGCCTCTGCCTCTGCCTCTGCCTCTGCCTCTGCCTCTGCCTCTGCCTCCCAAGTGCTGGGATGGGATTAAAGGCATGTGCCACCACGGCCCGGCTATTACTAGGGATTTTTAACACACAGACCTAACACTAAATACAGCTCCACCCATCCCAGGCAGACAAACTTTGTAACATTCATTTTCTTCATCTATAAGTAGCAACACAAAAGAAAGCCACCTCCCCTACTTAACCAATGTTGGAGACAAGTAACAGGATGTATATGAATTGCTTATCTAGCTAATTTTCACTTTTACAAGGAAGAATATAAATGACGTAGCAGAGAGCTTTAGATTTTCTTTTGTTATTTAATACCCTTGGAGTGAACTTCATATGAATATCACTCTTGTTCTTGTTTTTACATTTTCATTATACTCACAAAAATTATTAACCTCTATTTATTAGGTATTAATCTAGGCAATATCACCCTCCTAGTCCCCTATCTTAAGTAGATTTTGATTCATAAAATATTTTCACTACTAACAATATTATTTAAAAAACCCACTCATTTCTTTGATTTTTTTTCTTTTTTTGGATCTTACCTCAGAAGGGTGTGCAGCTGTCATGTCTTCCAAACTAGTACCTAGAATCTTAGCTAAATCCTCGTTCATATCCCAGGAGCCATCTGCATTCTGGAGATATATCAGCTGTGCAATGCTATGCTCCTTACTCCCTTTGAGAAGAAAAGATGAAGTGTGTAGAAATTATGTAGTTATTGTTTTCTTTGTCTACCTAAGTGGCTTTCTGAAATTCAGAGACATACAATAGCAAGATTAGTAGAAAGAAAGCCTTCAGACATCCTCAAGATGTATCATTAGGCTCAATATGTGAAGGGATGGCCAGGGTAGAATGAGCCAAATAAGATGGTACCTCAGCTTTACAGGGGAGTTATGTAGGAAGGTGGCAAACAGAAGTTTGTTAGTCTGAAAGACAGCCCAGAATCCATTAGAGGAGGTTTACAGATCCTAACTTGCAGTTCAGTGGAGTTGGGCTAATCATGGTAAGTACACATACTGGAAAAATCTCAGCTGCTATCAAATGTTCTTGATATATGTTCCTTGGTAGGGAGATTTGGAGGACTAGTTCTTCAGTCCTCATAGATCAGAAAAATACAATCTAAGGTCTGTCTCACCTTGTGGGTAACTGTCATATTTAGCCAAATGGGGCAACTCAGGGCGAGCATCTGTAGGATTCGCACATTTCTTCTTCTGGCTTTTCTGAGGCTCACGAGGTGGGCCTAGTTGGATGTGTGAGAGACAAACCTTGGTAAGACAAACATACTCTGAGATTGTAGCGGCCACTATGATGCATTGAACTTAAAGGCTCCTCACCATTTGGCGTGTATATCATAGCAGCACATTGTCCTTTGTTCATCAACCATGGAGGCAGAGTTCCAGGACCACTGGCGCAGAATAGATTTTTGGGATAACCTGAAAGACACCAGGACAGACATCTACACTGAGGCATCCATGTTCTACAAAGCTGAAAAGGACAATGAAGTCTGATGATTTGAGACCCAAGTGCTCCCTCCCATCTTTCTTAGCTTTAGTTGTCACCTATATGTCCTAATCTTCCCTGGTGTACTTGCTTCTAGTGCACTCTGAACCACTCTTTCTACCTTCCTTCCTCTGAAACCCCCAAAACACAGGAAATAATCTTTCATCCATCTTTTGATTCATCCCAGGGAGCTCCTTTCAACCATGTCTTAACTTGAAGTAAAATTTTCTCCTTCCCTAAACTTGCTATCACTTCCAAAATGTCCTTGCCCAAAGACTGTATCTGTAAGAATAAGGAATAAAAATTGGTGTTGGTAGCTTCCTCAGGCAGCTTTCCATATGATCCCACTTCCTCCCTCGTTTCGCTTACCTTCTATCTGTATCCATATGTTCAGCCTTTGTTGTTGCTTCCTATGATCCACTGAACTATCTGAAACTCAGGCAACTGACGTCAACTGCATTTCAAACTCTGCCATCAACTTGAAAATTCTGCTACCCAGGTGAGTAGCACATGCAATATCTTAATGCAAATAGATCTGACTTCTTCAAATCCAAGGTGTTTGCCTCTACTCTACTTATTCAGCACCAACCTAACTCATGAACACCTTGTCTTCATTCAGCAATGTTCTACTTTTTAGAATTTAATTGGCATACACACACACACACACAAACACACACACACAGAGTGAAAGAGTGAGAGAGAATGTACATACACAGTATCTACAGTGTTTTAACTTAGAGACTACTATATCGGATCTCTTGCTATAGTTTAGACTATAGAAGATGCCTTTTCTTCTTCTTCATGTCTCAGGCATTAGTTTTAGTGACTAAACTAACAATTAGTGATTATTTCAGCCATTGGTCATCATTGTGCTGTTCACATTCTAATCATTCAAACCACAAATTATCTTCAACTTTGAACCTCATTCAAGACTTATTTGTACTTTTGATGCTTAAATTGCTCCAGGTCTCTTTTCTTAACACTTGGTTCCAAGTCTCTTTCTCAATATATATATGTGTCAATATAAGGTCTCTTTTCTTAACACTTGGTTCCAAGTCTCTTTCTCAATTATATATATATAATTGATATATTGGTTATATATATAATATATTGATATATTGGTTATATATGATATATATAATATATATCATATATGTGATATATATTATATAATATATATTATATATAAATATATATATTATATATATATATATATATATATATATATATATATCACCTTGGAAGAGGGAAGTTTAAGACTAGTTATAAATCCTGTATGTGGAAGGACAAGGGGGAAAAATGTGAGAACATTTTAAATTTTTTCTTCATATAATGTTCTGAAGTAGTAAAAACCTCTATTCATAAAAATATTTATGGGACAAAACTTACCATCAGAGGGCCTTCTAGGACCTGCACCCAAAAGAATTGGCCTTGGGATTTCCCTATGAACCAGGGGCCCATGGATTGGCTCATTGAGTTCCTTGTTAATGGCGACAAAGGCTGTGAAGGAGCTCATGACTCCAGAATCTAGGCTGATGTCCAACACATCTCTTTTATACATTAGTGAAGTCTCCTTGAAGCCAAAGTCTTTGGACTGGATCATGGACCTTGCAGCAAGACGATGAATGGTGAAGCTGAAAGAAAAAAAAAACTTTCTAGAAGTAAGAAGAAAACCTACATGCCTTGTAGCTGGAACCTATAAAAGTTACACATCACAGAAGGAAGGCGATGTAGGAGAAAAGGGGGGGAGGGTGATATGTGAGTGAGCAAAAACCAAAACATGATTGTAGGGACACAACCCGGTTCAGCATCAAGAAAGGGATTCAGCCATCAAAGACTGCAGGGCTAAAGAAAGAAAGAAGGGGAAAGAAAACAGAACTCTCACTTGTCATCAGGCTTTGGCTGTAGAGAAAATGTCACCTTTTCCTCATAACTTTTGCCATGAAGCGTATATGAGAGACACACTTCACCGGTTGCCTCTTCTTTCTGTGAAAGAAGAAAAGAAAAAGAGGAATCACTTGGAAGATGGTGGGCCATAAATGGCAGGTTCCTACCCCCCCCCCCCAGCTTAATATATTCAAGTTTCCATCTAGAAACCATGTGTTCAGGAGAGCAGGAAACTGACGTGGGTACCTGGCCAGTCCTAGTTAACAAATACAATAACCAGTTGAAACTTAAAACCATCTATTTTATTCAATGAATCTGCCAGGGAAGTACCTGCACCAAGTAGAGAGACTAAGATCGTGGACTCACTGGTATCTTTCCAATCAGTAGGCTGTAGATGATTAACCTTTGACCCCTAAAAATAGAAGTTTGTTCTGGAGATAGCATAGGTGCAAACATCTGGGGAGGCAAATTCCAGCTCAGAGAGACATCCTCTACTACAGACTGTAAAGAACGCCTCAGGGATCTCAGGGCCTGCAGGAGAAGAAAGAGCAGAGTAAGAGTAAGCAAGAAATGATAGTGAGTGGTACCATTGATGACATACTATATAGAGGTCATGAGCCTTAATTAATGTTGTGTCTAATTTCTATTCCATATGAGGAAGTAGCCTTACTGCTCTTTTGCAGTCCAAAGTTGAGAAATTTAACACATAAATACGAATGGATGAAATGCTGAGGGGAGGAGATTCACAGAGAAGAGACTTAGTGAAGATGCTACTGTGAGTCGGAAGCTTAGAAATATATCTGGAGACGGCTTCTTATATGTAAGTATTAATAAAACTGTATCCATTTGCAATCACTTTGATGTTATAATACATAGCACACTTGATCCTTCTCTTTTGCCTGATATCTTTTGCAGTACTGATTGGATATAACACCAGGAGAGGTCCTGAAGCACATATGTGGATTCTTAAGTGTAACATCCAAAATCCTTCGTCTGTCTGGTTTCAATACAAAAGCCCCAATTCTCGGCAAATCATCTCTGAGCTAATGTATAAAAGTACCAGAGACATTTCCCCTGCATACTATAGTGGACCATCTTACCATAGGCCAGAATAGTCACCATTAAGTATATGACTTAAACAATGGAGGCATCATAAAATGCATCCTAGACTCCTACCTTTGAAGAACTTTCCCTTTCTGTCACAGATTTTAATTGTAGTACCCACTTCTTTATACATGGTTGATCCTCACCTTGGACTGCATCCTGTCATTGCCTGTGATAAACTCTGCAGTGCCCCCTGACACCTGGGCAAGGTTCTTGACTAAGTTAGTGGAGGCCCCTTCTCCAATGCCAAATGAGAAACACCTGTGAATGTACAAAGATGGACGTTAAAGGTGGAACCTGAATGGAATTATCAAATTAACACATTATTATTAAAAAATATATAATCACGGGGTACTTTCTTGGATAATTATGGATTAACTGCCATTCATTAAATATGTTCTCTTTTAAAGATACATAAAAGGTCTCAGAGTTGTGACACAATTTACCTATCCAGAGTCTCCTGAGATAATCTTATATTTCATTTTCATTCCTTACCAACTGATCTGTCTAAATACACAATTCCTCTTCTATAAAAGAGGAAAGATATGAAGAGTCAACAGGACCTTCTTGACACCACCTAACATAAGCGTTTGCCTTGCTAGGGAGAATGTCAGGCTGAGGAGCCTGCATCCTGCTTTTCTAAGGAAAAAGTTCTCATTCTGTCCAAGCCTATGCACACCAAGTAGTAGTTTTTTGTTTTGTTTTTTTTTTTGTTTTGTTTGTTGTTGTTGTTGTTGTTGTTGTTTTCTATAATTTCATTTCCCAAGAAGAATACTATATACACAGACAATATATTATGGGTAAAAAAAAAAAAAAAAAAAAACAAGTATTTTAAATGGTGTAAAAAAGTTTTCATTGTAAATCAATACAGTATAACCTGAGCCTACTTATTGATCTCTTTTGATTGAGATAATATAAGTCACAGATCTCAATGATATCAGTTAGAAAGCCAGTGCTCTAAAAAAAATGCAAGAATCAAGACTCATATCTTAATTGCACAGAACTAACTGGGGATTCTCATCTTACAGAACACAGCCTGGCATGATCTTTATACCACATGTCATGGTTTCTAATATAAACTTTCAACTGTGATTTATACTATCTTTATGTACAGAATCAAGTTAAAAGTTTTTCATGCCTGACGGTTTGCGCAGAATTCACAACACTGCTTTATGTGGAAGCTAATAAAAGCAATAATTACAATGTCAGAGAATATTGGTGATACTTCAACTGTATCAAGATAATTCCTATCGCTTCTTGGCCTTTTGGCTAAGATCAAGTGTAGTATCAAGATAATTCCTGGTGCTTATGCAATTTTATTATTTCTAGTATCACAGTAAACCTTTAACTAGATAATGTTACTTTCTCCATCTTGAGGAAGAAACGTAAGAGTTAGAGAGGTAACTTGAACTCACCATTTAGTAAGTAAGTAACTGGGTGGGTAAGTGAGACAGAGAAATTAACTATGTAGCTTAGGTCTAACACTCAATCTGGACTCTGCTCATGGAAATGCCAACTGCAATTTTCTAAGCCAGCAGGAAACTAGTGAAGATCTGCAAATAGTTCTTTTTCATTCTTTGCGAGTTTCATACATGTATACAGTGTGTTTTAATCATATCCAGCCTCTACAACCCTCTCCAAATCCTCCTAGACCCTGTATTTCAACTCTCCCCCCATCAACTTTTTATATCCTGCTGAGTCCACTCAGTGATCTCCATATGTACTTGGATGTAAGCACATCCACAGGCACATGGGCATCCTACCAGCGGCCACTTCTCTAAACCAACTGATTCCCTGCCCTGGTTTGCTCATTCTCCAAAGCTTCACTCAACGGGAGTGAGTCCTTCTCCCATTTATGCTGGAATAAATACTATTTGAAAACACTGAAGAAACTAAGACACCTAAATTATATCTCTACGAAGATAGTAATAACATACAGGTGAAGACTTCAGAAGGTATCCATGTACCTTCTGAAGCAAATAGCAAGTATAAATAAACAGGTTTAAAAAACATCTAAGCTTGGGCTTTCAAGGAGCAGTGTCCTTTGTCATAGAGTTGTGGACAGAACCCTCTAGGGACATATACACTCAAGAGGTTCAAAAAAGGTAAGAGTAAATTAGTTTTTTATGGAATTGATGTTATTTGGAGTATTTGTTTTTATTTTCATAGAAAATAAACAATCACTTGGTAAGTCTTCCAAGTGCTTAGTATCAGGTAATGCTTGGGTACAATTTGGCCTTGCTAAATTCCCTCTGTTTCCCAGTAGAAAGGAGACCACCCTCATACCTGTGCTTTCTGCTCTGGAACTTAACTTCTCTGATTACACTAAAAGTTTCAACAACTTCTCCATCAGTGAAGACAAAGATCTGCACAAAAGCAAACAATAAAATATCCATCAAGTCACTGTCAAGTTCATTTTAAGAGACTAGAACTTAACCCTTGAAACAACTCAACCGATTTCCTTCAAATTCTCTGGTGCCTCTTTAAAAAGGCAGGAGACCACTATTCTCCAGTATTATTCTTTAGCTTAGAATGTTTGCATGGGGTCAGCATAAAATTGTTGGGAGTTTCAGCCATTAACACATTAGTTTTGTTTCAGTTAAGAAGACAAGTGCCTCTTTTTGTTTTTATTGGATATTTTATTTACATTTCAGATATAATCCCCTTCCCCCCTCCAACCCAGGAACACCCCTATCCTATACCCCTTCTCCTGCTTCTATGAGGATATGCCCCCACCCACCCTCCCACTCTCACCTCCCCATCCATGATTTCCCCCACACTAGAGCATCGAGCCTTCACTGGACCAAGGATTTCTTCACCCACCTAAGCCCCTTATTTTTATTTTTCTCTCCCATACAGCAGAAGCCTGAAGTACAGTTTTTTTCATAGTCTTTCAGTGACATTCAAGGACATACATTCTTAAGGAGAATTTTCATTCTCTCTGCCCCTTCTGTTAGCCTTGGTCCAATTTTTACCTGTAAGGGATGCCCTGGGATGGGAGGTTTCCTAAAAATTTTCCGCAGTGGTGTTAAAAGTTCAGTCCCTCCTAGATCCGCCAACAGATTCTTTACTTTCTTCACTGCAACCTGCATGGTTTCCTGATTGTATAATACACTGTCCCTGAGAGAGGCAAGCACATGTGAGCACACGATGGTACACCATCAGAGTTTCCAGGGCTGAGAAATCCCTATTAAATGCAATCCTACCTGAATTTTCCCCCAAGCTCATGTCAGCTTTTCACCTACCCTTTCACAATGCATTTTCTCCCTTTAAAATATATAGTTTATGTGATCTTACAACAGTATGTGTGTGTGTGTGTGTGTGTGTGTGTGTGAGAGAGAGAGAGAGAGAGAGAGAGAGAGAGAGAGAGAGAGAGAGAACTGATTTTTTTTTCTCTTTTACCATGTGAGTTCTAATTAATCAAACTTGGGTTGTCAAGCTGGGCAGCAAGGATTCCTCCCGACCTAGCTATCTTGAATGCAAGCCCTCTTATAGCTTCTTGACCCCTCTTTCTAGAAACTTACGGAAAGAACTCCTCGTGGGTGGCTCCAAATCCATAGATGTTAAAATAGCAGCCCACTGGCAAACTCTTCAGTAGCAGAATCAGTGTTTCCTGGAGGTGAGAAAGTATGATCAGCAAAGTGATTGGGCGGGCACATGCACACATGCCTGGTACAAGTGTGGAGGGTGTGGGATGTCACACTTGTACTCTAGGGAAACCCCAAGAACTCAGACAAGGAACATACCTCCGTCTCAGAGCTGAACTGAACCACCCCCTAATCCCACATTCATCCTCAGTGAGTTCTTTTTACCTTGGCAGCATCTATTCTCAGCTGCGACCTATTCTTGGAACTCATGGGGCTATTCATGCTTCTTGAACGGTCCATAAGGAACACAAATTCTCCACGCTTTGTTGCGGTCTCCACTTCTGGGATATCTGGATAGAAACTCACCATTGCAGAAGGCGCGCCCATTAAGCTATCTATATGGAAAGGATTAAGACCTTGTAAGACAAAAGGAAACCCGAGAATCTTAAAGTCTCTAAGGACACTTCGATGATATAGGTTTAAAATCTCAGTTACTTCGGTAGCTAAAGAAGAAAAATTACAAGTTAAAAGTACTCTGGAAGACAGAATGAGTCCAAGGACAACTTGTATAAGTTAATAAAGTCCTTTCTCAAAGAAAATATAGCCCACTAAATAGAGTGCTGAGGTTACAGGTCAATTGAAGCATTTCCCTAACATGTGAAAAACACTGGATCCACTGAATCTACTCATCCGCTTCCCAAAACATATTCTCATTCTCTCTCTCTCTCTCACACACACACATACACACACACACACTTTTCACTCTTTCTCCCTCTCCTTCTCTCTCCCCTCTCTTCTTCCTGCTCCCCTCTCCTTCCTCCCCTCCCACCAATCCCCTCCAAATCAATTGTGAACAGAACACTGAGCTGGAAAACACCTGCTCAAATCCTATTTGTTTTGTTTTGCTTTGGCGTGTGTGTGTGTGTATTTGTTTTGTTTTGTTTCTTTGTGTCCTTTAGGTTTTTTTTTTAATATTTTAAACAGTTTGCTTGCAAAAGGCTGGAGGTAAGTTATAAACATTCAAAAGACACAGTAGAAGAAATATGAAGATGAAAAAGGGGGGAATTAGCAAAATAACAGTGACACGGGTGTCATTGTCAATGAATGTTCACTTCCTGGAAGTTCAAAAAAAAAAAAAAAAAGTGTGAGATGCCCAGGATTAGCATTTGCCAGCATTTGCCAAAAGCTGTCCACAAAGTTGAACTTCTTCAACAAATCAAAGTAATGAGAATTTATTTCGTTGGTTTTTAAGATGTTAATTGCAGGGCCCAGGAGATAGCTTGGCAGGTCAAGCTGCCATATTTGGACAGGTTTGAACTTTTGAGAAGGGAAAATGTCATAGAACTGTCTTGAGTTGTATCTTTTCAAAAATGGTTATGGTTCAAGTTTACACCATTTGCATCTTTCAAGTTATTTACTCACATTCTTCTTTCAATTATTTATTAATGGACTTAAACATCTTGATTATTAAACTATGTTTGGCTAGACGAGTGTCAGGACTTTCAGTGTTTCAGACTGTCGATATTTTCCTGCTCACCTAACAGAACAATCCAAGTGCCGATATTTGAGAGTAGTTTTAAGGTAGGGTGAGCTCTTAGGGGGTAAAACTTCCAAGCGAGGAAGGAAATACCTGATGGCCTTTCAGACATCCCCATCTCCACAGCTACACTGGGGCTGTGCACCTTCCTATAGAAAATCAGGAGTTCCACATCCCGGTCAAACTTGTGTCCTTCAGCCAAGGAAACCTGAGGAAGGGAACCAGCAGAGGAGCCGAGTTAGAATTTCCACTGATCGCTTCAAGAGTTTTAGGTCACATCTAGGGCTATAGGTTTCCATGAGCAGCAGGAAAAGAGTTATTGTACAAAGAGTAGGTGAGAAAGTCAATGGCTCAGAAAGTGAGGAGGACCCAGTAAGGATGGATGAGGACCACAAGGTCAATAACTGAAGCACTAAAGGGCTGGCAATGCTTGCACTATTTACCTGAGCAGAGGTCTTATTATCTCCAGTGTATTCAATGGGACTCAAAGGACAGTTGGATTGGATTGTACTGATACCGAGCTGAGAGCTGATGGTGGCAACCATGCTGAGTGTGTAGGGCAATTCCTCCAAAGGGACTATCGGGGTCTTCATATCCATGCTACTGTCCTCACTTCGATCTACAGAAAGAACCCCAGTTGTGTGTTTCTTGTCCACACATCGAGCATTCCAAAAATGTATTGTGCTTTCCAACCTATGCCACCAAAGGCAGGTATCCAGGAGAAAGAAGTACTCACCGGAGGAGAGATGGTATCTAGGATTCAGGATGGCTGGGAGCACATAACGCAGGGCCCCATCATCTTCCAAGGGAAGTTCTTGCACATATCTCAGGGTCAGTGACACTTTTGATCCTGGCTGCAGGTTCCCCACATTGCAACAGAAGACATCCTTGGAACACTTGTCTTCCTCCAATAAGTAAGGCTGATATCCCCCAGAAAGGGTCTCTTCATACCTTTTGTGGACCTACAGGAAATAGCATGAGGGGTGAAAAAAGAAGGTGACACCAGTGAACAATGAACAGAGTCCTAGAATGCACATAAAACCCAGACCGTTTTCCAAGGGATTTTGACAGATGCTGTCACTGGAAGAGCAACACTCTGGATGACAAATTATCTACATTCCCAAATAATTTTAGACAAATAGATTAGAAGTAAATGAAGGGGAAAAAAACCATTCGGTACTTGAATTTTTGTTTTTTTTTTTTTTTTTTGAATTACTGCATTTAATAAAAGTCTAAGGAGAAAGTCCTATATAAACAAGAAGGGGAGAGAATAAACTCATCCCTCAGACCTGATACTTGTCCTGCAGTTCTGCCACAATTTTCTTCCCATCTACAAAAGCCTCAAAGCTGTAGACAGCAGAATCTTCATCCATGGGGAACATGAAGAAGGCCTCCAAGGGTTTCTCTTCATTCTCATAGTTTAGGGTTGCAGACACACCAGCCACAAAATCATTAATGGACAGCGTCACAGAGATGCTCTTCAGTGTAACTAGGGAAAGATCAGGGCTCTGTAGTTCACCAAGATGTGCTAGAGTCCCACCCACAGAGCTGCCTAGGTTCTGAAGAATCCACCACCATGAGTCTTGGCTCGTGCTTACCTGGATCTCTTATGCTAGTGAGTAAGCCTCCAGATTGCACCATGTTGACGCTGTGGTTCTGTGGAAAGATGCATCATTTTCTATGGTACTTGGTTAGAGTCAAAAGCGCTCAAATACCACCACTTGACATCTCTCTGGCTGAATGCATGCAGAGTGACCATTTTAGAGCTAGAAAGAAGGATGTGTAGTGTGAAGGAGATAGAAATGTCAAAGATAAGGATTCTATTTAAATGGCAAACCAGGTGGGAAGATATAAGAGTCCTGAGGTGTCCACAAATAGGAAATCTCTGAGGTTGCTTGACATAACAATTCCACTTTCTCTAAAGTGTGACTGACAAACTACATCTCATACCTGCTGAATAGGTACTACAAGTTTAGCTCGTCTGAGGGCTAAAGTAAGTATGTCCTGTCTAAGATGAGAACCATGATACCAGCATAAAAATGTGCTAATCATATGGACGAGCTTTCTAGACTAGGAGCAGATCCTTACAAGGCTTTTGTCAATGATGCATCAGTGCTACTGTTGTCATGGACACTACTGTCCAATAAAGGTCTGCTGCTTATTATCTTATTCACACTACTCAGGGTCCCGTGTGAGCAGCTGTGCAACCCAAGGGTTGTCTGCCTCCCGACTCCTTCTAAGTGAGCTGTCCTAGAGGGCAGAACGCAAATACATTACTGAGTTTCCCATCCAAGCTTTTCTAATTTACACGTGTAGATGATAAACTCGGCATAACCTCAATTTAAAAGTAAGATATCCTAATTTTGTTTCTATAATATTATAATATTTTTTTAAAGCTAGAACATGTTATGTTTTAAAAAAAAAAATGGAAGAAGTTCATTCTTTGTGATGACCATGATTGTCCTATCTCAGTGTCTGTATGTTGTTTGAGTCTCCGTGTTTGGTATCTATGCAGGGTCTAAGGGTCCTGAAGTCCATCAGGAATGATGAACCTTTCCCTTTCGGCTGCTCTAGATTCCACTTCTTGGTAACATTCAAAAGGGAAACATGAACTTGGCCCCACTTCAGGATTGAAAATACTATATGAAAATGTGGAGATATGAGGGCTTTGTTGGGTGGGGTGGGCATTAAAGGAAAGATACTTCTTCTTCCAGGTCAAAAGAATAAAATCTGAGTTCTACCTAAGGCCCTGGCTAGAGCCACCCGTTATTGTCTTTATCTTAGGAGCCAATACAGTTGGGCTTGTCAATCACCTGGTCAGGAACCTCTCCAAAAGGCTGCCAGCTAAAGAGAAAGAACAACCCACCTGTCTTCTTAATGAGATAATTAATTTACCCCAGCACCCATTAGCTCTCTCATAACGTGGAGTTCAGAGCTTCTGTCACACAGGACTCTGACGCCTACTGGCTTATGGTAGCTGGGCAGACTTTCTCGATGTTTCTCTGTAGACCTACCTCTCCTTTTGACAGCCACATAAATGCCTAAATTAAGGGCACGCATAGCGCATAGCCTCTCTTTCTCCTTCTGGCAGGTGCAAGTGGTCTTTTTTTTTTCCCTCCAACTCTAATACAACCATCCTTGAACTTCCTTCGAAGTCAGCTCCTTAATGTTTTTATTAAAGAGACTAAAAATCCATGAACGTGAACACTGCTTTCCCAGTAACACCTATGATGGGTGTAAAATTTTCCAGGAGAGCATTCTGTACCTCATCATCACCTAGCTTTCCTGCCCCCTGTTGTGACAAAATGTGACCTGAGCTGCAGTGGCAGGCACCAAAAAGGGCACTTTCAGTGGAGCTGAAGTGTCACTGCCTGGAGCACACAGCGTGCTCAAGACAACTGATAATCTGGTGCTGATGAATTGGCTGAAGGGGCATTTGATTTAAATACCGCCCCCCCCCTTCCTTGGGAATGACAAACCATGCAAATAAAGGCTCGTCTTTCTTTGTGGCGCAGCAGCCCTACCTCAAGGGTTCCAAAGCACCGGACAGTGCTACTCCTGGGCTAGTCATCCTCATCTAAATAGCAATTTCAAATACATTCTCAGTTGTGATGTATCTTAGTGATACAGCATTTGCTTAGTATAGGCAGCGCGTGCGCTCGCGCAGACACACACAGTGAGAGAGAGGGGGAGGGAGGGGGAGAGAGGGAGGGAGGAAGGGAGGGAGGGAGAGAGAGAGAGAGAGAGAGAGAGAGAGAGAGAGAGAGAGAGATCTTCGATCTTTATGCTGATCACACACCCACTCCCACAAATCGCAGCTATGATGCTATGATTCTGGCTCAACTCTCCATGTTTTTCTTCAACAAATGTGGAATAAATCCTGGCTGTTAAAATGTTTTACTGCTTGACAGCACAGCAAGAATTGCAACAGATGAGAATGTATGAAAACACAGAGCAACTCGGAAAACATATGAGGAAACGGGGGCCGTCCTTTAAATAAGACAAAATGCCATAGGAAAGGCCTCAGGCCGGGGGGGGGGGGATGTCTAATAACAGCAATAGGAAGCTTAGAGCGAGAGACTCACCCGGAGCAGCTAGAGCTGAAAGATACACTGTGGCAGCAGAGATCTCTGGCTGGCAGTGGTCACTCCAGGAGGCTGAGAGGAGAGAGGCAGACCACAGTCACCTGTAATGAAAAACAAAACAAATATCCTTTGTTTCCTGAATCTAACCTCAGAGTAAATTTCCCTCGCGGAAGGATTTCCCTGTCCCCTTCACACTTTCTCATCTAAACAGTCAATTGTGGCAAGGCTTCGTTCTTGCCTCTCAGGGGGGAAAAAAATTGAGAAAGTGTCTCTAAGGTAGAGAGTTTCCCCATGTGGGACCAAACTCCAAATCCAGAACCTGTTGTTATTGCTGGTGATGGACGTGGAAGACCGGGGGGCTTCTCACTGAGTTGCGCAGGATCTGCTCTAGTGTGGACCCTCTGGGCAGAGCAACTGCAGAGAAGGGGGCGGGAGTGTAAGAAACAGCTGGCCACTCCCCTGCAGTTGGCTGATGGGAACTAGAAGCTATCGGTGGAGGAAACTTGGAAAGGGGAGCATAGCTCGTAAAACAAAAAGAGGGTAATTTCAACTTTCAATTGTCTGTCCTTGATTTTCAGTACCTAGAGATTTACAAAAACGGTCAGTTTTCCTCCTGAGAGGGTTTTTTTTTTTTTTTTTTTTTTTTTTTTTTTTTTTTGAACTTAAGAGATCCAAGCAGTTTTCGTTAAAACTGAACATCCTAGGCACAATTTTACATAAAAACCGATTAACTTAATTGGCTGAAAGGAACTGGAGTTGGAAGAAGTAGGTGAAAGATTAAGATTTAAGGAAGTAGAGAAAGAGAAGGTTTAAGAGAGACAGCCAAGAAGACGGGCTTGCTTGAGGCTATTAGATGATTAAATGATTCTTACAGCCTTATAAACTTCCAATGGCGCAGAAATCACTCACAGGTACCCACTCGGCACACTTAGAGCCGTGCTGTTTAAGCAAGCCCCTAAAGGGGATGGGCCTCCTAAGTGAGCGGAGAAGGGGAAGGGAAGGAATGTTTAAGTCCGGGATGGGGTGGGGTGTGTTTCAGACCTGGGAGTGGGATTTGGTCCCAGCATCTGCAAAGCTGGCTCTTACCTTCCTTCCGCAGAAATCCTGGTGCTGTGAGTCAAGAAAAAATGAAAACAGCTGCAGATTAATTTTCCTGGAAAACACGCCCACCTCTCTGGCTCTGCTGTAACATAGCAACTGTATGACTGAAGCATCTGCAGGGAAGAGAATCCCTGTTGCATTTCAGGGATCAAAAGCTTGCTATTTACCTCTGCTTGAGCTCTGCAGAAGGATCACAGACCAAGCAAAGTCAAAGGCAAGCAAATCCTTCTTCAAGTGAAAATTTAAAATTATAACAACAAAAAGACCCGGTATGAAAATGAAATGCTTCTGTAACAGATTTAATTACCAACGGGTTTACATCAGCACTTCTAGTTTCTAAGTAAAAGTTAAAGTTTCCTGGCCTCCATCTATCTCCAGGTTATGTTTCTGGTCCAGAGCGCACACTGTAGAAATCACATCTGGTGTTGCTCACTGTCTGCTGGAATATCTAACAGCAAAAGCCAAACGCTGGCAGAGTAAACAGATTTCTCTCTCCATCGAGCTGGAATAAAAGCCTAGGACTTGTTTTCCAGAGAGGAGACGTGACACACATGTTGCAAGAAGCAGAATTGGGGAAAATTTATGGCACAATATATACAAATAAATAGAACTTTATAGTTAACCATGAATCCAAATTGATTTTAAAGCTGCATAATTTTGTTTTTCATATTAAATTTTTAGTGAGTCCAATGATCAAGCCTTTAAAAAAATCATTTTATACATATGTTATACATATTATACATATTATATTATATACACACATATTATATACACACATATTATACATATGTTTATGTATATATGAAGGCACTGTTGTACAAATTTGCATTTTGTCAATGAGAATAAATAGGAATATTATTAGCCAACAGCACTACCTAGTTTTTATATCAACTTGACATAAGCTAGAGTCATTTGGGAAAGAGAAATCTTGATTGAGAATATGATCTCATAAAATTGGCTTGGCTTATAAACAAGCCATTGGGACATTTCTCTTCTTTTCTTTTTGCTCTTTCTTTCTTTCTTTCTTTCTTTTTTTTTTTTCTTTTTTTTTTTTTTTTTTTTTTTTTTGGTTCTTTTCTTTGTTTCGAAAAGAACAGTTTTCCCTTATTGTCTTCTACATTTGCACTCATATTTACCATTTTTTACACTTTCCTTACATATGTTCCTGTTTTCATTTTTATCTTCTTTGTCATTGAAACTGTTTTTCTCGCTGTCATTTTTGTCTTCAGTTTGCTATTGCTTTTCTCACTCTTTCTTTCTCCATGACTCCTAGATCAGAAGTCCACCTGAGCAATCACCAGACTGTTCCTCTATTAAAGCCTCAGTAGCAGAAAGCCTTGCCCTTCCCCCAACTGACTCAGAGAGGCCCCTGGATGCATTCACTGGGCCACCTCTTACCCAGCTTGTATCATGCCCTTGATTGCTGACTTTTCTCTAAACATCATTGCAAAGGTGTTGTTTTGCAGTCACTGGGCCTCAGACTAGCCAGTGCTCCCCTGGCTTGCTCAGTGCTTTTCTTCTCAGAATCTTGGGCCTTCCTCAGGACATTTCCATATTTCTGAATACACTCTTTGATAGTCTGTTTGTGGTGAGTGCTTCCGTAATTTCTCAAAAGAAGCAAGCAAGCAAACAAACAAAGTTATTCCAAACCTTTGAAAGGGAGAGCCTTTTAGATCCAATTCCAGTCAGATTTTTACCTTCTGATTTCTGTTGACCTGAGAGAACCTTTGATCAATGATCAACTTTTGTGAGTGAAACTTCCATTTTCTTTCTTGTTTTTTTTTTTCTTTGCATTCTTGTGTGGGTGTGTTCTTTAGTTTCACTACAAGATTTATCGTTTGAATTTACTTGATTTTTGTTGAACAGAGCATCTATTGAGACTATTGAATCTGAGAACAGATGTTTTCATCACTTCAGAAAGCTATCAGTCTTTAAATATTTTGTCTTTTCCATTTCTGTATATTCTTCTTTCTTAACTTTAATCAGATATTTGCAAAACTAATGTTTAAACTCTATTCGTGACTGTTCAATAATCTCTTTAGCCCATCATTTAGTTTTCACACTAGTCATTTCCTTCCCTCCTCCCTTCCTTTCCATCTTTCTTTCTTCCTTTCTTCTTTCTTTCTTTCCAACCAAAAAAAAAAAAGACAGAATAAGATAGAAAATAAAGCAAAATCATCACATTGAAGCTGAATAAGTCAAATCAACAGAAAGACAAAACCCCCAAGAGCAGGCACAAAAATCAGAGACCCACTGGGTCACATTCTGTCAGGACTTACATAAATACTAAGATGAACTTATACACCCAGAGGACCTGGCACAGACCCATGTAAGCCTTACGCTTGCTTTCCCAGTCTCTGAGGTATCATATGAGCTCTGCTTATGTTAATTCAGAGGGCCTTGTTCTCCTGGTGTCCTCGATCCCCTCTGGCTTTTACCACATTTCTGCCTCCTGTTCTGAAGGATTCCTTGAGCTCTAAGGAAATTAATTCTCAGTTGAAACATCCCATGTAGAGCTGTGTGTTTCAAGGACTCTCTCTCTCTCTCTCTCTCTCTCTCTCTCTCTCTCTCTCTCTCTCTCTCATCATTGCCCTGACATATATTGCAGGTAAGGCAGATTGTAGGCCAAAGGTTTTGTGGATGGATATACCAAAGACATTAGAATTTAGACGTAAAGACTCCACTTAGGCATCGGGTCAACATCTCCACATTCAGAGTTGTGTGGGTATTGTCCTTGGCAATGGGGCTTTGATGTCGGTTTGCGAAGAGCAAGCCATTGTCTTAACAATAGCCTGTTAGGTTCTTAGGGAATTTCCATGGGACTACTTTAGCCAAGGACTCAACAGAATGCAACCAAGTCCCAGTACTGGAAGTCTTGTTTGCTGACGAAATATGGCCTTTGGGAGTTTGTCTTTCCCATTTCTGGGAAACTTCATTAAGATCACTTTCATATCTCCCACTTCCAGCTCCAATTCAATCATAAGATATAGTCTGTTTTCCCCTCCCAGGGTGATACATGTGCCATACCTTAGTCACTTCCTGTGTACCTACCTTCTCTGGATTTATGGATTGTAGGCTGGTCATCATTTATCTAATATCCTCACATAATTAAATATATACCATATTGACATTTCTGGCTCTGTGTTGTCTAACTTGGAATAATGTTATTTAGTTCCATCTATTTTCATGAAATTTCATGATGTCATCTTTTCACTAACTGTGTAATACTCTACTGTGTAAATGTAACATGTCATCTCTATTCATTCTTCTGTTGATGGGCATCTAGGTTGTTTCTAGTTTCTGGCAACTATGAATTATGAATGAGGTCTTTGCCCATTTTTAATAGGATTATCTATTTTAAAATATCCAATTCCTTAGTTCTTTATATATTTGGATATTAAACCTCTATTGGATGCGGAGTTCATTAAAATCTTTTCCCATTTTGTAAGCTGCCTCTTTGTATAATAGTGAAGTTCTTTGCCTTATTGATTGTTGATCGTAATTACCTGCACTATGGATATAAAGTTGTCTCCTATGCCAAGACATTCAATTGTTATTCTCCAATTTTTCTTCTATCTGGTTCAACATGTCTGGCTTTATGTTGAAGTCTTTGATCCACTGAGACTTAAGTTTTGTGCATGGTGATAAACATGTATTCTTCTACAAGTAAATATCCACTTTGACCAGCACCATTTGTTGAAGATGGTTTCTTCTTTGAATGTATGGTAGAATTCAGCACCAAAACCATATGGCCCTGGGTTTTTCTTGTTTGGGAGACTTTCAATACTTCTATTTCTTTAAGGATTATAGGTCTATTTGGATTGATTATCTGATCTTGATTTAACTGTGGTAAGTAGCACCTATTGAAAACATTATTCATTTCTTTCTGTTTTCCAGTTTGATGAAGCACAGGTTTTGAAAGTATATCCTTATGATTCTCTTGTCTTTTTGGTGGCTGTTGTTATGTCAATCTTTTTGTTTCTGACTTTCTTAATCTAGAAACCCCTCTCTCTTCCTTTTAGTTAGTTTGGATAAGGGTTTGTCTATGTTGATTTTCTCAAAGACTGTCCACCTAAATTTAATCCACAAATCTGAATGGTGGAAGGTGAGACCTGACTCCTGAAAATTGTCTTCTGACCTCCAGCATTTCCTGCCCCTATTAAACTGACATAACCTTGTGAATGACTTCTGATTTGTTGGACACAAGAAGTGACAAGAGATAAAGCATCAAGCAGAAACTGAAAGCAAGAACAAATGAGCAAATGAAATCCCTAAGGTCCCTGGAAACACTAGGAGTCAATGAAATACTTGCCCCAGACAGAAAAATAAGTAAATAAATAAATAAAACCAAACATTGGAAAAACAAACAAACCTAAAACAAGGTCTGAAGGGATTCACATTCTGAGTCCCACTTGACTGCTGTGAAACTCTTCTCTGTTTTTAATTGTTCCCTACACTCAGAGGGCTTAAACTCCCTGAGCCTTTGGATAGATTGAAAATGGGGCTCCACAGGGATCAAGAAGCTATTTGAAATTCCACAGAAGAAGGATGATTTAGCTTCCATCAACAAAGGAAATCACCCCAGGTGCCAGCAGACATACAGGCAACTTCTCTGTGTGTAGTTCTGAATGAAAAGGAAGACCAAGTAGGATCTGAAGCTGCAGTCTAGATGCCAACTCTATGGGAAAGGAGAAGGCTGTGATAGAGAGCACACACCTACGTAGAAGAAACTGATAACAGCAGGAGGGAAATGTGTCTCTCATCTCTGAGTCATTCATGATCCACTATTCATGTAAGTGCTCACAGCTACTCTTTCTGATTCTCTCAGTTTTGTTTTGTCCTCTCTCCAGGAATGTAGAGAGATAGATTTAGAGCAGAAAATGACTGTCAAGGCTTCCTTCTTTAGAAGGATGGCCAGGCTCCTTTCCCCATTCTTTGTCTCACATACAACATGAGGGAGTGGAGCCCTTTCTAATTTGCTACCAGTTGACTGAACATCTGTCCTGTTCTGAGTATTATGATAGGACTTACGCATAAAAAGTTAGTTGGATATATTATTATTTATTATATTGGGGGTCGGCCCCCAACATTATATAATATATAATTTATTATATAATATATAATTTATTATATATTATTAATATATAATATATTAATTTATTATATAATATATAATTATTATATATTATTAGTTGGATATAGAGAAAACAACAATTTTGAGACAAAGATGTATAAAAGATGTATAAAAGTTCCCTGACTCCCTAAGACTGGAAACAGTTCTCATAGTATGGCTCAATTTCTCTCATCTGTTCCTACGAGAAGATTTTCTAAAAGTTGCATCCTAGTCTTGTTTGGTCCTGACCAAACTCTGCTTCTCTGAATGATCCCATCTGGACTTAAGTTAGCAACTACTGTCTCCATGTAGGTATCTTCTGAAAATCTCTAATACAAAGTTACCTATGATTAAGTATAATCACAATAAATTATTGGATAAAATCATGCTATATATCAACACTTTCCAAAACTGTCATTTGCATTCACTCTTTGGAGTGACTTTGTGAAGCGACTGTTATCACATAGCCAAAACCAAGCACAAGGCAATTCTTATTTTATAACAAGCACAATTATTAAAACATTTCATGTGTTCTCTGAGCACTTGTGGACTCAGTCGCTGAGCAATAGGTGCCTGCGACACAAATGAAGACTAAGAAGCAAACAAGTACAGTCATCTAGCCCTGGCAAAAAAATTCCTGCTTTTAACTTGATTTTTTTTTCTCCATTTTAAAACTGGGCCCTCAATCATGTAAACCTACCTATTTTGGATGATAAGATTTGATGAGCCAGTTAAGTTTGAGGCTACTACTAGGAGAAATGCTTTCGGTTTCTTTAGCAAGTAATGGAGTTTCCAAGATTATAAATTACCAGCATTTAGTCCTCTCAGCAGAAATCAAACCTTAAAAGTGGGTCTTTAGATTTACAGGCCATGTTCTGTAAGTGTGGCATTGCTGTCTTAGTCCTCAGTACATTTGAATTTGACTTCAGGCTTCTACAAAAGCTGAATTACCTCCATTATGGGAGAAAGCATATACTGCTACCTGGTTGTATTCTTGAGTCCATATATCTATGATATCTACAAGAGTAGCTAGTGATGGATAGAAAAAGCTAGCATACATTAATCTCTAGGATTTCAAAAAATAATATTTGAGATTATAACAGAAATTTCTTTTTCTTTTAAAATGTTTATTAGTTATTTTGTGTGAAAATGTGTCTGTGTGTGGTGGTTTGTGCCTGGCACCACACTCTTTTAGAAATCACACTGCAGTTTGAATAAGCTAGTTAATTTCTTCTATCATATGAGACCTGGAAATTTATTCCAGGCCTGGTCCTCAGGCCTGGTGTCAATATTCTTGACCCACTGAGCCACCTCACTGGCCTCAAAGTATCTTTAAATGTTAAAAAATAATCTCAGTATACAATATCTCATAGATTTCCCTTGTTGGGATTCCTTGTTGGTAGCAGCACTATGAGTCACGGACTGCGTTGTACATCACTGGTTGTATGTACGGCCCAGTTCATGCTGCACTGTTTTGAAGGGTTTGGAAGAGACTTTACATATGGACACTAAATGATTCAGTCAACCCTTAAACCATGGTGTTTTCAGTGGTTTCCATCCTATATGTTAGTTTCATTTTTAAAAAATTTTAAGTAGTCTTGTTGGGCGCTCAAGAGCATGTTTTAAATTCTCTTCCATATTCTGAGTTGTTTAAGGTTAATGATGTTCAAGTGAATATCAAACCACACGCTACAAAAAAGTCCGTGTTTGATGTCTCTTGAAACTGCGGATCAAAACTCTTATAGGTATGAGGCAGGAGCTTTAGACATGAGCTATATCTTAGCTACAGAAAAGCATTTCTTCTACTGAAGGAGTACATAGCATTTGCTAAACACCCACAGACCATCAGAAACCCTGTTATAAGTCTCATTATTGCATGACCTTGTTTTGTCTAATAAACTTGGGTAGGGGACAGCACTATAATACTATCTTTTTTTCAGAGATTAGAAACTGAGCACATAAAAAAAAGCACAAAGTCACTGAACAAGAGGCAACCCAGACAAAACTCTTTAAAAAATCTTGTGTACTCTCATCTCCATTCTCTTCTCGCCTCCTATCCCAGAAGATAGCAGTAAAATTGTCTGTCATTCTCAAAGTTATTTAATGAACATTGTCATATTTATACTTCACAGTGATTCCAGGATGAGGATAAATTCTCAATCAACACTAATCGTTTAGTGGGTAGTTAATGTACTAAAGACAATTAAAGGAACAACCCACAGTTTCACCTTTACTTCCTCATCCATTTCACCTTGACTTCTGACTGCCAAATATTACCTTTATTTATTCTGTATTTCGTCACAGTTTAAAGGCCACATATCACACTCCACAGTTTTCTAGACCACATGTTTAAATGTGTGTTGCTAGGAATGTGTTTAAATATTAAATATTCATATGACAGCTATTTGTTGTGCATTCGTCCCCTTTAAGTTTAATTGCAGCAGTTCAGAAGCCTCCCAAGAGGCTATGCAGAGAGATGTATAGCAGGGGAGCCACCCAGTGGCCATGACCTCTTTTACACTTAGGAACAAATACAAACTGGCCTCTTTGGAAATAGAGGATAGTAGGAAAAAAAAGAAAAGAAAAGAAAACTGACGTCCTTTCAGCTAAAAACACAAAGAAGTAAAACTGAAAGAACTTGATAAAATAAGTTGTCCATGAACTTTATCAAATGGCAGTAGGGAAGCAAAACAATTGAACTAATGAATTATGTCACATTAGTCACTCCCTGACAAGGAAACATGGTATAAACCCAGTAGTTACACACACAATTATATGTACTTCCAGAATAATGTATCTAAGGGTGATTATAATCATATATAATTTTGTATTAATTCAAGTATTTTTACACTACTCGTTTCATAGTTTCTGTTACAAAAATATTCAATAACCAAAACTTTTTAAATTTTTCTTTTGAAAGAACCCTGTTTTCTTTCCTTCATTCTTTACTCCAAATTATTTTATTCAATTTTTCCCGAGAACTTGATGATTCGTCATTAGCAATTATAAAGTTGTCATTGAATATGTACCACATGTCTATGTAATTACTCTCCAGAGACATAGACATAATTACTTAAGAATTTCTTGTATATACATAGAAGAAATTGTTTTATGCATTAATATTTAGAATACCAATCCATCTATCCATAAGCATTAATTATAAAAGAGAATAGATCAGAGAAATTGAGCAGAAATCAATGTTAGTAATTGGGACAGTTAAAACTGGACAACTTTCATATATTTTGTAAGTCCAAACTACAGAGCTTAGAACTAAAATTGTAGACGGAAAACCATCATCTGTGTTTGCATGATTCACAAAGATCTTTAAATGAGAGTACTGAGACAAACAATCAAGCAAGAAACTCCAGAAAAGATGTCTGACTCTAAACAGCTTCTTTCCATTCTTCCATAGATAGAAAACAGCACAGAGCCGGAGTGTGCGGTCAGCAGCAGGATGAGGGGAAACTCATCAATTGTTCTATTGTTCGATTGTTCTAAGAGAGCTGTGACCCCCAAGTCCATGTCTGATAACCATGTATCCTATTTGATAAACTCTTTGAATATCTCTGCCAATTATTTTTAAAAAATCATCAGAAACTTGTGTTTTCAGGTCATTTTTTTAAAAATATCACTCAGGTATGCAGTTGGTTAAAGATACGTGTTTTTCTGTTTGAAACTTGTGGCTTGTTTTCTGAGGCAGTTCTGACTTGGCTGAGATAGATATTCTTTAGCTTTGTGTTGACAATCAGGAAGGATTATCATACTCCACTAATCACAATGTATTTCTAGCAAAATACCTAAAATTCAATTTTAACATCATCTGTGATGACTAGACACTTCTAATAAAACTAACATTCAAATTTGATTCTCTTCTAAAACAATTTGTTAAATTTAGTGTGTATGTGTGTGTGTGTAGCTTCCCTTTTGAAGTACAGAAAGATGGAACCAAAGAGATGCAGAGCTTGACATTTTCCTATATAATGACCTAATGGGCTAATTGGTTCACTCTCCAGTAAAACTCCTACAAAAGCATATTTGATACTCTTTCCTTTAGTTCACTGAGGCTATTTACTACCTCCAGACTCAATAGGGAATTCTCACCAAAAAGAATACCCTAACCAGATGTGTTCCATCTACACACACGCCTGCAGAAAATCAATTAATGGTCGGGCGGTGGTGGCGCACGCCTATAATCCCAGCACTTGGGAGGCAGAGGCAGGCGGATTTCTGAGTTCGAGGCCAGCCTGGTCTACAGAGTGAGTTCCAGGACAGCCAGCCAGGGCTACACAGAGAAACCCTGTCTCAAAAAGCCAAAAAAAAAAATCAATTAATCAAGCTTTTTTTTCCCCTGCATGATGTATCTAGTATTGGGCACTGGTGGATATTGTTTCATAACCACGAACAGGCCAAGAGACTGACTTTAGATTTTAGCACAAATGATGATTCACATATTAGTGTTGAATTTATTATAACTACTATGCTTCATTGTTTTCATGTTTACTTGAAAGTTATTTTTACCAAGACCACCTTTAAAGATAATAAGGAATTACACACCACTCAATGAATTCATTCTACTGGGAATACCCCAAACACAAGGACTGGAGACTTTACTCTTTGTGGTGTTCTTATTCATATACGTCTTCACTTTGCTTGGAAATTCACTCATCTTTACAGCAATAATTTCTTCATCTACGCTTCACACCCCCATGTATTTCTTCTTGGGACTTCTATCCATTTTTGACATGTTGTTTCCATCAGTAACCTGTCCCAAGATGCTACTTTACCTCTCTGGCCAGAGCCCAGCCATCTCTTACAAAGGATGTGCGGCCCAGCTCTTCTACCTTCTGGGTTCTACTGAAGGATGCCTCTACTCTGTGATCGCCTATGACCGTTATGTTGCCATCTGTCACCCACTGAGATACATGCTCATCATGAAGCCCGGGGTTTGTGTGAGCTTGGTAATAATAGCTTGGTTAGTGGGCTGTCTTCATGCCACCATCTTGACCTCTTTAACCTTTCGATTAGTCTACTGTGCCTCCAATTGAGTGGACTATTTCTTCTGTGACCTTTCTGCAGTTTTTACCCCTGGCTTGTACTGACAATAAGTTGGCCCAGAAGGTGGGTTCCATCAATGTTGGCTTTCTGGCTCTGATGCTTCTCTTTAGTGTTTGTGTCTCTTATGTACACATTGGGGTTGCCATTCTGAGAATCCGTTCAGCAGAGGGCAGGCAGAAAGCGTTCTCTACCTGCAGTGCCCACCTCACTGCCATTCTCTGTACCTATGGACCAGTAATTATCATCTACCTGCAACGTACACCAAACCCTCTGCTTGGGGCTGTGGTGCAGATATTAAATAATATTGTCTCACCCATGCTGAACTCTTTAATCTATTCATTGAGAAACAAGGAAGTGAAGAGAGCCTTGAGGAGAGTTTTCCAGAATATAAGGTTTGGTGGTCAGAAATGAATTGTGGACTTAATAATGGTATATAAAACGTTGTCTCTTAGCTTCTTCCTGCAGCAGATGGGAACAAATGCAAAGTTTGTTCAACCAGACGTTAAACAGAGAATGAAAGACTTGGAACACTCAAACCTAAACAAGATATATCCATCAGATTCCTCCCCCTATGTCTCAGGAAACCCAAAGGAAGAAGAGGCAGAAAGAGTATTAGACCAGGAGGGATGAACAACACCACAGAAACAAAGGCTTCTAAGTCAATGTGAGCAAAAATCATAAGAGTTCAGACACTTAGGCAGCAAGCAAATAGCCTGCATGGGTCTACAACAGGTGCTCTACATGGACAATATGGCTTCCAGTTTGGTGTTTTTATGGGTCTCCAGAATGTGGGCTTCTGGGCTTGTGTGTGTGTGTGTGTGTGTGTGTGTGTGTGTGTGTGTGTGTGTGTGTGTCTTCTGTTGGGCTCTTTTCCTTGTGTTTGTATGTTTTGTTCCAAAGTGTTACTTGGTGTTTTGTATTAAATTTTATTTTATTTTATTTTATTATTTAAAAAGATGACCTAACATTTTTTGTTACAGTAAGATGCTATATGGTCAAACAATCTGCCCCCAAATTACATTAAATTCCCTGCCAATTTAAAATAAATTTGTCTTTTAGATGGCTTTGTTGTTTTGAAGAAATGGGAGTAGTTGTATTTTTCCACTCCTGAATATGAATGAACGCTTTAAAGAAAACGATCATCAAAACATGTAGAGATGTTAAAGGACAACAAAACCTCAAAAAAAAAAAAAAAAACCTTCTCTTCACATAAAGATTTGTCTCTCAATGTAAACCTTTCACTTTAATTTTTGAATAAATACACAGAAAATAAAATACCTGAACACGTGTTATGTCTACAACACTTTTTATGTTCTTCTGTCTCTACAAACTTTGAGTTCTCCTAAGTAAATCCATAGCCAACTACAGAGATAACAAGGCCCGAATTCTGGCTAAGGAATCCAAGGGCGTAGGAAGCAACAATAGAGAGTTTTCCAACATCTACAATCCTCAGCTCACACGTATCTCCTGGATGAAGATTGGAGACAATTGTGACTCTATTCATCCATTCTCTACGTCAAGTCAATCTCATTCCATATTTCTGCTTTACTTAGGAGGGGCTTACTCTTCTTTTCTTCCCACAGGCATGTCGGTTTCCTGTTTACTGGAGATGAGCTGTTGATAAGACATGGTATTGTCTGGTCATGTGATGTTCTTTCACAACTAGCATCTCCATACATGGACACATCTCTCATCTGAAGTAAACTTTACCTTCTCTGTGAAAGAGTTCTCAGTATTAGAAACCTCAAATAACAGACACAAAATCACACATGAATGAACATTATAGGCATGAAACACATATCTTGGACTAAGGGACTCCTTTTTCTAACTGCTCACCCCTCCAGGAGCTAATCTTCATGATCACTTCATTGCCTTAACATACCCCATAATTTTTTCAAGACAGCTTTTGATATTACAAACTTCTTTGGGAACTGACTTATAACACATGCTGTGAGTAGGTCCTGGGTACACACTGACCTCACTGATAATTCAGTTTTCAACTCTTCTGGGTTTTTTCCCCCCTCTAGCAAGAACAGTTAGAATCTGATCTCCTGCAACAATCTATTGATAGTTAAACCTGGACTAGGCCAAGTCCAGTGCCTTCTTTCTTTGCATTGTGCTAGCAGCTTGATGCTAACACGAATTGAAACCATAGATTTTGTTTGTCTCTTTGTTTGTCTGTCTGTCTGACTGTTTTCAGAGCATAGCTCTTTAAGGTTTCTTCCTAGTTTTGTCATTTTTAAAATCATTTATTCCAAGATGATGTCATCTCAGCTCTGAAAACTTGGCCTGTAGAATAAAGATATTTGGGAAAACATAGCCTTTAGGCTCCCCATGAAGACCTCCAATCTACAGTGTTGGCTCTTGGGAGTTCTTGTTTGGCCACTATAGATATGATCAATATCTCATTGCTGGCCATGTCCCAGGGAAGCTACTGTTCTGGTAACCTAGTTCCTTCTTCAGGACATAACCAGATATCACTAGATCAGTCCATTTTCCTTTTTCAGCTAGGTGAATCCATCACTGTACTTCCAGGTTGTGTTAAAAAGTTTTCACATGACAATCTCTTTAGTCTCCAAGTATACCTATGACTGTTCCTGATGCAGAATGCCTGTCAGAAATGTCAGGAAAGTATTTATGATGTTTCAGCATGACATATAGGGCAGCATTCTCGAGCTGTGGGGGCATGCACTGGAACACTGGAGAAAAAAAAAAGTATGGTTGAGAAATTCTAAGATTTCACTTCTAAAGACATATTTATTATGTCTAAGAAGTGCATCTTACTAAAAATCACCATTGAATGGCTTTTCCCTGAGCATTAATTTTTTTTAATGACACCGCCAGTCCACCTTGAATTAGAACAGATAGTTTAGGTGGTTCTGTTCACCAAGCCTTGTCTTACTTTACATATAACAAAACTGGAGAGGAAAATGATTTCTCATTTTGTTTTTTAAAGATTCAGAGGAACAGTGGAGAGGGGTGCTCATTGCTATTATAAACAAATTTTCCAGCTATTATTTTTATAATGTTTTTTTTTAATATACTACCTCACCCCATGCCAAAGGCAATAAAGATGAGCCAACCTCGCCAGCTTTGATGCAGTTCCTGGCTGAGCCCCAAGTGGGTTTTCTGAAAATGACTTGCCAAGGATCAATTCTTCTGGAAGTGGTTCCAAGTATATCTGATCTCTCCACGATCATCAGATGGAAACTGAATACCAGAGTATGGTTCTGAAACTAGACACAATTCTTTCCATGCTTCTTGTGTGTGGTGGTTATACACTTAGTCATAACCATGTCACCCAGATACTAGTAGTAGATGTTCATCATAATCTACCAAGCTCACAGGTTATAGATGCAGTTCCAAGAAAACCTAGCACCTCCCATTCCTGCATCTCACTGTCTGCCTTGGAAGTATGCCTTCTTCACCATATTCCTTGCATAGCCAAGCAGTTCGACCATCTAACCCTTTAGGAGAAACCCTTCCCATCCATTGTGGGAAACTGCTATTTGTCATTTGTTAGCTTGTTCAGCTGTTTCTCTCACCAAGTCTTGTTGTCATACTTCTAACAAAACTGAAAATGAAAGTCATGTCCTTTTAAAAAAAATACACAAAAGCAAGAAGCAGTTGTGTTTGTTATTACAAATAATTTTCAGCTTGAATTTTGAATTGTACATTTATATTGGCTTCCAGATCTTTCACTTTAATAAATGTATTTCCTGGACATATACCCAAAACATGCTCCAATATATGACAAGGACACATGTTCCTCTATGTTCATAGCAGCCTTATTTATAATAGCCAGAAGCTATAAACAACCCAGATGTCCCTCAACAGAGGAATAGATGCAGAAAATGTGGTACATTGACACAATGGAGGACTACTCGGCTATTAAAAACAGTGACTTCATGAAATTGAGAGGCAAATGGATGGAACTTGAAAATGTCACCCTGATTGAGGTAACCAAGTCAAACATAAAACAACCCACACATGATATATACTCACTGATAAATAGATATTAGCCAAAAAGAAGCTCAGAATACTCATGATACAACTCACAGACTATATGAAACTCAAGAAGAAAGAAGACTAGGGCAAAGTGTGGATGCTAAGTCCTAGTCAAAAGGAGGAAGAAAACAATCTTAGGAAGTAGAGGGGGAGAGAGATCTGGGAGGGGAAGAGGAGGGAGAGGGAAAAGGGTGGTGGTTCAGATATGGGTGGAGATGGGAGAGAAATATAGAGTGTCAGGAATTTGGAAGGAGGAGAGTAGCAGTGTGTGAGGGTTACTGGGAGGTAGCCACTAGATAGTCCCAGATGCCAGGGACCCAAAAGAAAGTCCTTAGAAGAAATACCCAACAAAATAGAGATAGAAATTGTAGAGACCATATCCAGAGGTTTGGCACAGCCCCCAGTTGAGGGATGGGACCACTCACTCATCTCAGAAATATTTATCCAGAATTCCTCCTGTCAAAAAGAAGTGCAGGGAAAAAGAGTAGAGTAGAGACTGAAGGAAAGACCATCCAGAGACTGCCTCACCTAGGGATCCATCCCATCTGCAGACACCAAACCCATACACTATTGCTGATGCAAATAAGCACTTATTGACAGGAACCTGGTATAGCTGTCCCCTGAGAGGCTCTGCCAGAACCTGGCCAATACAAGTGTGGATGCATGCAGCCAAACATCAGACTGAGCACAGGAACCCAAATGGAGAGGTTAGGACAAAGACTGAAGGAGCTGAAGGGGTTTGTAACCCTATAGGAAGAACAACAATATCAAACAAACAACCCCCCCCCAAAGTTCCCATGGACTAAGGAACCAAACAAAGAATACACATGGTGGTACCCATGGCTCCAGCTGGATATGAGGCAGAGGATTGCCTTAGCAAATATCACTGGGAGGTGAGCCCCTTGGTTCTGTGGAAGCTCGATGACCAAGGGTAGAGGAATGCTAGGGCACTGATGAAGGAGTGGGTGGGCAGGTGGTGGAGCACCCACAAAGAGGCAGTGAGAGAGGTAAGGGGTGGGAGTGTGTGGAGGGGAAACTGGAAAGGAAGATAGCATTCGAAATGTCAATAAATAAAATAAGCAATAAAAAAGAATAAGAAAGAAATATAAAAAAATTAAATGTATTTTTTAATAACTATATCCAATCCCTGGAACTTTGTTATAGCAATGAAAAATGGATAAAGACATCATTTAAATTATAACTAATAGCTTATTTTGACATCGTGTCTCACCAAGTTTCCCAGGCTGAACTTCAATATCATCTGTCACTCAGACAACCCTAAGTACGTGACCTTACCCTCTAAGACTCCTAAGAAACTGACAATAGAGGCTCTGACTTTCAGTCTCCACAATGAAATTCTCTGAGCATGTTGAGCTACTTCCCAGCATGCACAGCGTCCATGCCAACGCCTCTGCTAGGAAACTGCTTTGACTTTCCCACCACATCTTCTGATTGACTCTACAGACCCCAGCCAAGAGAACAGTTTCTGAGACAGCACTTCTCCCACCTTCAGAGAACCCCACCTCAGCATATAGGTCAGTAATTCTATATTCAGAATTATCAGATTTTATAATCTTTAATAACAGATTAAGTATTCAAGAGGTATGCGTGAGATTTCAAGTGAACATTTTTGAACATCTTAGTGCATAAATATATTCACAAAGGATACTCAAATACACACACACACACAATACACCTCAACACAGTTAAACCAATGAGTTAATGAGATATTTTCTCAGTAAGACTCCATTCTCTTGAGATTAACACCCAAAGGACCACAATGATTTAAGTCTTTGGTGTTGTGACATATCGCAGTTCCTGGAACCAAACAGGAAAGTGCTCTCAGGGACATGAAACACACTTAGATGTGTGGAATCCTACTAGAAGGCAATTAGAAGCAAGAGAGATTCTCATTTCTAACTTACAGACTGAAGGAGGTGAGCTCCTCCCTTCTGCTGCAGGTAGGAAGGAAGACAGCCCTCAACAGTGCCATCATCTTAGGCTTTCTGTGGCTCAAAAAGTGCCCAGAAGTGTCCTTCATCTTTATCTTAGCACTATGTCTCTCCATCACTAGGGTCATATTGTGGGGTGAGGATGCAGAGTTATAGACAATAGATTCTATTCACTAATCTGTAATTTCAGGATTGCACTGTGCTGGAAACTGAAAAAAAAACATGAAAATATGTAAGAAAATTTCAAACTATGAAAAATAGAAAAGACTGTTTTCTATGTCTACACCTTCTCTTTAACTCAAATATGATTCCAGAATTAAATTTTGTAGCCTGAGGCAGAGGCAACAATGGCTTGTTTGTTCCATACGGAATACTAAGATCTTGCTTTAGATAGCTTTTCATTGTTCTTCATCCCTGAGAATATAATCTAGAAAAATCAATATATCTACTGAATCATTGATTTCGACAATTATAAATAGAGAGTTAAAGGAAGAAATATATGATGATGCATTCTTATGTCCACAAATAAACCTAAGGAACTGGATGTAACCTTTCTTTGTTAAAGGCAGTAAAGCATCATACTTTTAAAATCTGTGTGATTTTAACATTAAAAGTCAGATCTGTATGATCTGCTTTCACACAGTTGGTTAATAAATTGCTTTTGAGGTTTCCTTTTCAACTTCTATATATCCTTATTTTACCTCTTGTGCCATATGTGACAAATATCATTTAAATTTTAACACAATATAGACAGGATTGGATATCTCCATTTTTGTGTGTGTGAGTTTCTGTGAGTATGTTTATTTTTTGTGTTCACATGTGTATGTGTAAGATGTATGTTATGTGTGTCAGAGAGAATGAAGAAATAATCACAGTAGGCAAAGCACTACTATCAGGTAAGAAGTGCCTACAGAGCCATCAGTCACTATGTTATTCTCAATTTTCTGCCATACAAGCCCCAGGATAATCCCATGTACAATCACAAGTGTTCATGTTTCCAAAGAGAAGAGAGCACACTTGCATGATACAGAGGAACAAAAATTTAGTGTATTCATTCAACCTCTACTTTCAGTGAGGTTCATACTTGGAGAATAAAATTGTGAGGTATTTCTATTGCTGTTCTAATTTTGTTCTAATATCTGTAAGCTCTGATTCTTACTCCCCACAGTGTTATAATATAGATGCCAGTGAGACTGAAAGAGTAATTTTTCATTAAGTAAATTAGTTGTATGATACTTTCACACAATGTATATATGTTGAATTCTGATTATTATGCACATACACTAGATTTTCTTACTCATTTCCCATCCCTGCCTCCCTACTAATCACTAAAAGTTTATCACTGTTGTCTTTTTGTTCATTTTAGAATCACAATGAAAGACCTGGACTGATAGAATAGGATCATTTGTATAAAGAGGGAAAAAGAGTACATTAGCCTGGGAAGTTACCTTCTGGGTGAGGTTGTGAAGGGCATCAGCTGCAATTGCCCTGGAAAGGACTGTCCTAAGGAGATTTTTAAAGAGAATCATGTAAAATTGAGAGCCTAACAGAAGATAAATATCCCATCACCAAGACAGCTTTGACTAGAACATCTCTAGGTAAATATCAGTGTCCTTTTCTTTTCCATCCATGTGATTTATACTCCTCTAAACCACACATATAATAAATGTCACTAAGAATTTCTTTCCGCAGACTCCCAGGAGCTGATTCATCCCTAAACATGACAAACCACACTATGGTGACAGAATTCACCTTGCTGGGCATCCCTGGAACAGAGGGCCTGGAGAATATCCTGCTCTTCCTGTTCTCAGCATTGTATGCCTGTGCCCTGCTGGGGAACTTGCTCCTTCTTACTGCAGTCACCTCCTCCCCAAGACTCCACACACCCATGTACTTTTTCTTGAGCAACCTCTCCATATATGACATGGGTTTTTGTTCCACTACAGCTCCCAAGATGTTGTCATATCTCTCAGGATGGAGTGGAGGCATCTCTTTCCAGGGCTGTGTTGTACAACACTTCTTCTATCATTGTATTGGTTGCATATTGTGCTTCTTGTACACAGTGATGGCCTATGACCGCTTTGTCGCCATATGTTTCCCTTTGAGATACACAATCATCATGAACCACAGAGTATGCTGTGTCTTGGCCACAGGGACCTGGATGAGTGGCTGTATTCATTCCATTATCCTAACTTCCCTCACTTTCCAGTTGCCCTACTGTGGCTCCAGCAAAGTGGGTTATTACTTCTGCGACATGCCTGCAGTATTACTGCTAGCCTGTGAGGACTCCTCTCTAGCACAGAGGGTAGGTTTCACAAATGTTGGTCTTCTGTCTCTCATTTGTTTCTTTCTCATTGTTGTGTCCTACACTCGAATTGGAATCTCCATCTCAAAAATCCGCTCAACTGAAGGTAGGCAGAGGGCGTTTTCCACCTGCAGTGCCCACCTCACAGCCATCATCTGTGTCTATGGACCCGTCATTGTCATCTACCTTCAGCCCAACCCCAGCCCATTGCTTAGTGCAATTATTCAGATATTTAACAATCTTGTGACACCCACCATCAACCCATTGATTTACAGCCTGAGGAACAAGGATGTGAAAGCAGCCCTGAGGCATGTATTTCTTAAGAGATGTCTCAGCCTGGAGATTAATTAAAACATCTAAATGTTTGCTTAACAAAGTATGAATGAAGGACAGACTTGCATCTACAACTTACTTCATAGGACTGATGGCATTTCTAACTTCCAAGGCATATTACAATAATATGTACATTACACCAATTTACCACTTCATTTACTCTTTAAAATACATATTTGTTTCATATTTCCCTGTGTTTTTAATGAAAAATAAATGATAAATTCTCTTAGTAGATGCTGTGTTGGTTTTTATTCTGTCTGGATTCTCTCTAAGCAACATGGTTTCTCAAATATTTCTTTGTCATCTAACTCTTCAAAGAGGCTAAGAAACTCATTTGTTCCCTCAAATAGACTGTCTCAGAATATTTCATGCAAAAATGGAGGAGATGTATAAGAAATCCAAAAATCTCTGAAGAAATACAAAGAGCATTTATTCTGCAGGAGCATGCAGAGGTCAACCATTTTTCCAAATGGCTACTAAAGACAAAGGTACACAGGCCATCATGTAGGGAAACAGGGAAACTCTCTAGAAAGATTAGGTAATATCTAATGTTGTTGGTAGGAGAGAAAGTGGTAACATTAGTATAACTTTGATTGGCTACTATGTTAGTTCTATTTTTAGAGGATGTATTAGTTAATTTAAAATTCCTTTGTTGAAATTAGAGAATTTGGCTTCTAATTGGCTTGGGCTAGGTGGTCAGTAGTCTGCATTCCTATGTCAGGAACATTGAATCACAGGATGAGCTAAGACTGCCCAGCACAGATGGCCCATCCTGTTTCTTCTCATTCTTGTGATTATCTCTAAGCTGTTCTTTGGGAGGATGTTTTATGATCTTACTTCAAGAATTCATCATCTATTCCTAGCCTATTATGTCCTAGTTCCTGAAACCATTGGCTTTCTTTTTTAAATCAGGCCTCATGATAAAATCAACACAAATGAGTAAGGAAAATAAGGTTTATGGAGTTCTTTCAAAAAAGTTCCAAATTTTTATAAGAAACTCAGAAATTCAAACTAATATAAGTTATATTTAAATCAAGCTTTTCATATCATGCAACTTTGTAGGATTTCAACTTGGTTCTTGTGCACAACTTCTGTGATTAGATATGTCTAGCTTTTGGGGTGTGTGTGTGTGTGTGTGTGTGTGTGTGTGTTGTAATTTAATTCCTGAAAAACATAAACCTGGATTATTATCTATTAGAAATACATATTTGTTTTGTAAATTTTTTCTCAAATGGAACAAAAGGCCAATTAAACTGAAAATATTTATTCATTTTAAGAACATGAAAATTAGTTTATGTATAATGAGTCTAACTCAGGTAGCTGCAAATTTCCATGAAAAATATGTATGTTTCCTCTTTTTCAGAGTATTCTCTATAACTCATTTTCTACTCTTTATCTCTTTGCTGTAAAAGGCTAGAAAAATATAATGTATACACATTACTTATAAAACCTAGTTAAATTTTCAGAGAAATTTTTCTTCCTCTTGTAGTGGTTTTAGTTTTTTCTTTTTTTGTTTTGTTTTTGTTTGTTTTAATATCTGGCAGTGATATGCTTTGTAATGCAGTGGTATGATGTGGTGGAATGGGTGCCTTAGTAGGACTATGCTGAGGCATCTCCCCTGGAACACCAGCCATAAGAGTCTAGTATAAAATGAAATTTATTTGTGGCATGAGGAGAAGGTGTGAAGGGAGTAGAAGCAAAGAAAGAGTGGAAACAGAGAAAAAAAGAACAGAGAGAGAGGGGGAGAGAGAGAGGAAGAAGAAGAAGAAGAAGGAGGAGGAGGAGGAGGAGGAGGAGGAGGAGGAGGAGGAGGAGGAGGAGGGAGGAGGAGGAGGAGGAGGAGGAGGAGGAGGAGGAGGAGGAGGAGGAGGAGGGAAGAGGCCAACTAGGAACACTTTAAGAGAGGAAGGAGAAGATAGTGTGGTGGGAAGAAAAGAGGTAAGAGAGAGAGAGAGAGAGAGAGAGAGAGAGAGAGAGAGAGAGAGAGAGAGAGAGAGAGAGATAGAGAAAGAGAGAGAGAGAGAGAGAGAGAGAGAGAGAGAGAGAGAGAGAGAGAAAGAGAGAGAAAGAGAGAGAGAGGAAGGGCGAGAGGGAGGGGGAGGGAGAGGGGGAAAGGGAGAAGAAGGTGGACAGGGAGAGGGAGAGGGAGAGGGAGAGGGAGAGGGAGAGGGAGAGGGAGAGGGAGAGGGAGAGGGAGAGGGAGAGGGAGAGGGAGAGGGAGAGGGAGAGGGAGAGAGGGAGGAGGCAGGAAGATAGAGAGAGAGAGCTTTGGGCAAGGACTGAAGGCATTGAACAGGTTTGCAATCTTACAGTAAGAACAACAATATTAACCAAACAGACCACCCAAAGTTCCTATGGACTAAACCACCAACTAAAGAGTACATATGGTCGTACCCATGGCTCCAGCTGGATATGTAGCAGAAGATTGCCTTAGAGGGATTCACTGGGAGGGGAGGCCCTTGGTTCTCTGGAGGATCCATGACCAAGGGTAGGGAAATGCTAGAGCACTGAGGCAGAAGTGGGTGGGCAGGTGGGGGAGCACCCTAATAGAGGCAAGGGAGAGGAAGAAAATAGGGGGTTTGTGGAGGGACAACTGGGTATGGAGCTATCATTTAAAATACCAATAAAATAAGCAATAAAAAAGAATAAGAAAAAAATATAAAAATAAATATATTTTCTTTATAATTACATCCAAACTCTGAAATTTTGTTATAGCAATAAAAAATGGATAAAGACAACATTTAAATTATGACTGATCTAGTATTTTGACACTGTGTCTCACAAAGTTTCCCAGGCTGAACTTCAATATCATCTGTCACTCAGACAAGCCTAAGTATGTGACCTTACCCTCTAAGACTCCTAAGAAACTGACAATAGAGGCTCTGACTTTCAGCCCCCGCTATGGAATTCTCTGAGCATGTTGAGCTACTTCCCAGCATGCACAGCGTCCATGCCAATGCTTCTGCTGGGAAACTGCTTTGACTTTCCCACCACATCTTCTGATTGACTCTACAGACCCCAGCCAAGAGAACAGTTTCTGAGACAGCACTTCTCCCACCTTCAGAGAACCCCACCTCAGCATATAGGTCAGTAATTCTATATTCAGAATTATCAGATTTTATAATCTTTAATAACAGATTAAGTATTCAAGAGGTATGCGTGAGATTTCAAGTGAACATTTTTGAACATCTTAGTGCATAAATATATTCACAAAGGATACTCAAATACACACACACACACACACACACACACACACACACACACACACACAATACACCTCAACACAGTTAAACCAATGAGTTAATGAGATATTTTCTCAGTAAGACTCCATTCTCTTGAGATTAACACCCAAAGGACCACAATGATTTAAGTTCCTGGTGTTGTGACATGGAACCTGCTTGGTTCCTGGAACCAAGCAGGAAAGTGCTCTCAGGGACATGAAACACACTTAGATGTGTGGAATCCTACTAGAAGGCAATTAAAAGCAAGAGAGATTCTCATTTCTAACTTACAGACTGAAGGAAGGTGAGTTCCTCCCTTCTGCTGCAGGTAGGAAGGAAGACAGCCCTCAACAGTGCCATCATCTTAGGCTTTCTGTGGCTCAAAAAGTGCCCAGAAGTGTCCTTCATCTTTATCTTAGCACTATGTCTCTCCATCACTAGGGTCATATTGTGGGGTGAGGATGCAGAGTTATAGACAATAGATTCTATTCATTAATCTATAATTTCAGAATTGCACTGTGCTGGAAACTGAAAAACACATAAAAATATATAAGAAAATTTCAAATTATGAAAATAGAAAGGAGTGTTTTCTATGTCTCTTTAACTCAAATATGATTCCAGAATTAAATTTTGTAGCCTGAGGCAGAGGCAACAATGGCTTGTTTGTTCCATATGGAATACTAAGGTCCTGTGTTAGATAGCTTTTCATTGTTCTTCATACCCAAAAAAAATAATATGGAAAATCAATATATCTACTGAATCATTGATTTCAACAATTATGAATAGAGAGTTAAAGAAAGAAATATATAATGATGCATTCTTATGTTCATAGATGAACCTAAGAAATTAAATGTAACCTTTCTATGTTAAATGCACTAAAGCTTTATACTTTAAAAATCTGTGTGATTTTATTATTAAAAGTCAGTTCTGTATGATCTGCTCACACACAGTTGGTTAATAAAGTGCTTTTGACGTTTCCTTTTCAACTTCTATATATCCTTAGTTTACCTCTTGTGACATATGTGATAAATATCCTTTAAATTTTAACACAATATAGACAGATTTGAAAAATAGATAGAGATCTTTGTGTGTATGTTTATGAGTGTGTTTATTTTTGTGATCACATATGTACATGTGAAATGTATGTCATGTGTGTCAGAGAGAATGAAGAAATAATCACAGTAGACCGAGCGCTGCTATCAGGTAAGAAGTGCCTACAGAGCCATCAGTCACTACGTTATTCTCAATTTTTTGCCATACAAGCCTCAGGATAATCCCATGTACAATCACAAGTGCTCATGTTTCCAAAGAGAAGAGAGCACACATGCATGATACAAGGGAACAAAAATTAATGTATTCATTTAACCTCCACTTTCAGTGAGGTTCATACGTGGAGAATAAAATTGTGAGGTATTTCTATTGCTGTTGTACTTTTGTTCTAAATACTGTAAGCTCTGCTTCTCATTCCCTTTAGTGCTATAATGTAGATGCCAGTGAGACTGAAAGGATAATTTCTCATTGAATAAACTAGTTGTATGATACATTCACACAATGTGTATTTGCTGTATTCTGATTATGCTTATGCACATAAATTAGATTTTCTTACTCCATTCCCACCCCTGCCTCCCCACTAATCACTAAAAGTTTATTACTACAGACTTTTTGTTCGCTATAGAATCACAATGAAACACCTGGAATGACAGAATAGGATCATTTGTATAAAGAGGGAAAAAGAGTACATAGCCTGGGAAGTTACTTTCTGAGTGAGGTTGTGAAGGGCATCACCTGCAATTGCCCTGGAAAGTACTGTCTCATGAAGATTTTTAAAGAGCATCATGTAAAATAAAGAACCTAACTGAAGAAAAAACTCCCATCACCAGGACAGTTTTGACTAGAACATCTCTAGGTAAATATCAATGTCCTTTTCTTTTCCACTCATGTGATTTATACTCCTCAAATCCACACATATAATAAATTTCAATAAGAATTTCTTTCCGCAGACTCCCAGGAGCTGATTCATCCCTAAACATGACAAACCACACTATGGTGACAGAATTCACCTTGCTGGGCATCCCTGGAACAGAGGGCCTGGAGAATGTCCTGCTCTTCCTGTTCTCAGCATTGTATGCCTGTGCCCTGCTGGGGAACTTGCTCCTTCTTACTGCAGTCACCTCCTCCCCAAGACTCCACACACCCATGTACTTTTTCTTGAGCAACCTCTCTATCTGTGACATGAGTTTCTGTTCTACAACAGCTCCCAAGATGTTGTCATATCTCTCAGGATGGAGTGGAGGCATCTCTTTCCAGGGCTGTGTTGTACAACACTTCTTCTATCATTGTATTGGTTGCATATTGGGCTTCCTGTACACAGTGATGGCCTATGACCGCTTTGTTGCCATATGTTTCCCTTTGAGATACACAATCATCATGAACCACAGAGTATGCTGTGTCTTAGCCACAGGGACCTGGATGAGTGGCTGTGTGCACTCCACTATCCTAACTTCCCTCACTTTCCAGTTGCCCTACTGTGGCCCCAGCAAAGTGGGTTATTATTTCTGCGACATGCCTGCAGTATTATTGCTAGCCTGTGAGGACTCCTCTCTAGCACAGAGGGTAGGTTTCACAAATGTTGGTCTTCTGTCTCTCATTTGTTTCTTTCTCATTGTTGTGTCCTACACTCGAATTGGAATCTCCATCTCAAAAATCCGCTCAACTGAAGGCAGGCAGAGGGCGTTCTCCACCTGCAGTGCCCACCTCACAGCCATCATCTGTGCTTACGGGCCAGTCATTGTCATCTACCTTCAGCCCAACCCCAGTCCATTGCTTAGTGCAATTATTCAGATATTTAACAATCTTGTGACCCCCACCATCAACCCATTGATCTACAGCCTGAGGAATAAGGATGTGAAAGCAGCCCTGAGGCACGTATTTCTTAAAAGATGTCTCAGCCTGGAGATTAATTAAAACATCTAAGTGTTTGCTTACAAAATATGAATGAAGGAAAGACATCTACAACTTACTTCATGGGTCGAATGGCATTTCTAAATTCCAAGGCATATTACAATAATATGTACATTACACCAATTTACCACTTCATTTACTCTTTAAAATACATATTTGTTTCATATTTCCCTGTGTTTTATAATGAAAAATAAATGATAAATTCTCTTAGTAGATGCTGTGTTGGGTTTTATTCTGTCTGTATTCTCTCTAAGCAACATGGTTTCTCAAATATTTCTTTGTCATCTAACTCTTCAAAGAGGCCCAGAAACTCATTTGTTCTCTCAAATAGACTGTCTCAGAATACTTCATTCAAAAATGGAGGACATGCATAAGGAATCCAAAAATCTCTGAAGGAAGACAAAGAGCATTTATTCTGCAGGAACAACCAGCATGCAGAGGTCAACCATTTTTTCAAATGTCGACCAAAGACAAAGGTACACAGGCCTCCTTATAGAGAACCAGGGAAACTCTCTAGAAAGATTAGATAATCTCTAATGTTGTTTGTAGGGGAGAAAGTAGTAGCATTAATATAACTTTGATTGGCTACTGTGTTAGTTCTATTTTTAGAGGATGTATTAGTTAATCTAAAATTCCATTGGTAGATGTTAGGGAGATCAGGGGGTTTGGCTTCTGATTGGCTGTTGCAGGTGGTCAATGGTCTGCATTCCTGTGTCATGATCATTGAATCACAGGATGAGCTACGACTGCCCAGCACAGATGGCCCATCCTGTTTCTTCTCATTCTTTTGATTATCTCCAGACTGTTCTTCGGGAGGGGGTTTTATGACCTTATTCCTGGAATTCTCATCTATTCTTGGAGCTGGTGACTTATGTCCTAGTTCCTGAAACCATTGGCTTTCCTATTTAATTCAGGCCTGGTGCAAAAATGGACATAAATGTGTAAGGAAAATAAGGTTTATGGAATCCTTTCAAAAAAGTTCCAAATTTCTATAAGAAACTCAGAAATTCAAACTAATATAAGTTGTATTTAAATCAAGCTTCTCATATCATACAACTTTGGAGGATTTCATCTTGGTTCTGGTATACAACTTCTGTGATTAGATTATGTCTAGTTTTTGGTGTGTGTGTGATTGTGTGTGTGTTTGTGTGTGTGTATGTGTGTGTGTGTTGTAATTTTATTCCTACAAAATGTAAACCTGGATTATTTCTTATTAGAAATCCATTTTGTTTTGTAAAATTTTTTCTCAAATCAAACAAGAGACTAATTAAATTGAAAATATGTATCTATTTTAAGAACATGAACATTAGTTTAGGTATAATGGATCTAACAGAAGTTGCTGTAAATTTTCATGAGAATATATGTGTATTTCCTCTTTTTCAGCAACCTCTTTAACTCATTTTCTACTCTTTATCTCTATGCTGCAAAATGCCAGAATAATAAAAATGGATACACTTTACTTATAAAACCAGTTAAATTATCAGAGATTTTTAAATTCATCTTGTAGTGGCTTTAGCTTTTTCTAGTTTTTTTTTGTTGTTGTTGTTGGTTTTTTTTTTTGTTTGTTTGTTTGTTTTTAACATCTGGCAGTGATATGCTTTGTAATGCAGTGGTATGATGTAGCAGGATGGGTGCATTAGTAGGACTATGCTGATGAATCTCCCCTGGAACACCAGCCGTAAGATGAGTCTATTATAAAATGAAGTTTATTTGGGGCATGGGGAGAAGGTGTGAAGGGAGTAGACACAGAGAAAGAGAGGAGACAGAGAAGAACAGAGAGAGAGAGAGAGATAGAGACAGAGAGAGAGAGAGAGAGAGAGAGAGAGAGAGAGAGAACAAACAAACAGTTGGTCAAGTCTTAAGGGAGTTGACTGTTTCTTTGCTGTCCAGGATCTATAGGACCATCTACGGGTAGAAAGGTGCAGGCTTAGTAGAAGTGTCTGTGAGAATAAACTGGATTATCTCTGAGTTGCTTCTCTGGAGCTATCCTGTATGTAGATTTTGAATAAATATCTAGAATTGACAAGATGTTGAAGCACACACACTCACATACACACACACACATACACACACAAACACGCACACATACACAAACATATATATATACACACATATATATACATATATGTATATATATGTATATATATATATATATATATATATATATATATATATATATATATATGGGCAGAAAATAAAGTTAAGTAGATTTGAGGGGAAAACTTTTTCTTAGGTGTACATTTGAAACCCTTAGTCTTGGTGGTTGACGTAAGAGAAGTACCAAAACCAGGAAACAGGGGAGGAATCCTAACCTCTGGAATAGGTGACAAGTGGTAACTTAGGCTATTGATTGACAGGGGTACTTATCCAGATGGAGTCTGTTTGGTCCATGAGAAGTAGATCTGAGAGAGCTATATTTTTTCATATAAGCTTACAAAAGAGATACATTTGTTAACAGCATGAACAGACTTTTAAGGTGAGCTTAGAAAAGACAAAACTCTTTCATGAAGCAGAAGAGGAAAGAGGTGCTTTTTACCTGTCTAGAAGACTGAACATACACTAATTGAGAATTATGAGAAACATTTTTAAGTTTACATTTAAAAGACAATCAAAGGCAATTTGAAATGTTTGACTGTGATAGTTGATACTGTAGATATAGCATGAGACACCTTTCATATTAAGTTTATCGTTAAGAGACAACAAAAAGGAAACTTAAATTTGTAACTTGTGATTATAAAAGTGGATCATTTAGCGGAATGTGTTATTAGAGTTATGCTAATTTATCAGATCTCCATTGGTTAGTGTTAGGATTTTGAACCTTGTAATCTCAATATAACAGTAGCATAGCAAGGGGAAGAAATTTAAGCATTCTATATCTTAAATAATGTATTGGCATTTAAGTTTGTATGTCCTCTGACCTTTATATTTTATAATTACCAACCTTAAAACACCCTTCTAGACTCTCATTTAGATCTTTATAACTTCAGCTTTTTATTTAATTATTTATCATGAGATATAGGGTTAATCCCTGGGAAAGAGTACTTCAAACTGAGTTTTGTTTTGTTTTTAGATAAGAAAGTAGTAGAAGGTTATATCTGTGAAAGGTTACATTTGAAGTTATGTGTCTTTTATTGTAGAGCCTGTGAACAAGGGAAACCTGTCTGCCTTTTTGATAGATCTGTTCATCTTAACTAGTTAACCAAGTGACTAATGAGTTAATATGATGGTAGGTTACCTAGGGGGTAAGAAGAAGCAGGAGGAGGAGGGATGGAATAGGGTGTTCCTAGATGAAGGGGGAATGGGGTAAGGGGATAAAATCTGAAATGTAAACATAATATCCAATAAAAAAATAAAAAAGAAGCTAATTGTCTATTTTCTAGCTGTCAAGTTACTGTTAGTTTATCTGTCAATGTAATCAAAAATCTCAAAAGAATAAACTATAATCTAGATATTATATATTAATTTAAAAAATTGATGGAGATTGGCCTATAGTCTACTACCTAAACAGTTCTCCCAGATCCCTGTGGTAACTCAGGCAGAGGCAGTTTGTCCATCAGGCCTGGAAGATGAGAAGGTGTTTGTTTGTTTGTTTGTTTGTTCGTTTTGTTTTATTTTTCATTGTGGAGGAGGAACCTGGAAGAAATAACTCACCTTGTCTTAGGCAATATGAGACACTTATTTCTCTGGGTGTACTCTTTGTCTACAGTTTAGGCTGAGCCCTAACAGGGGGAAAGGTAATCGAGCAATCTTTCTCAGTGGTTACCATACAAAAATTCTTGTAGAGTATTTTGTCAATTTGCCCATATCTTCTTGAAGACTTTGGGGAGGGTCACTGTTTGGATTTGGAACATCTAACATTATATTTAGCAGATCTCTGATGAGATTGAGAGCTAGTATTTATAAAACATATCTGAGTTAGACAATTTGTGTCTGTTTTTCAGCATTTGCTTTAGATTGTTTCTAGCAAACAAAGAGCATATTGTAACTTAATGACAGTAGTAGAAACAAGACTAAATATATCTTTAAGGCCATGGTCTTTAACTTTTTAATGTTGTAAATCTTTAAAGTAATAATAAAATTACTATTTACCAAAGCAGCAAAAAAAATCATATGAAAACCTTATCATAATTGAAAAGTATCTTTGGAGACCTTTTCTTTAGATCAGGTCATTCTCAAGCAAGACACTACTCAAGCAGGGACTTTCTGAAGCAAAGATGGCAGGCAGTTAAGTGACTGCTCTCAATCAAAATGGCAGTGAAAATGGCATGTGGTAGAAAGTCATATGTCACATCCTATATTGGAATGGCATTTATTTACAGAAGTGTGGCTGTGTATCAACAAAGAAACAAATAGTTAGACATATAAGGAGACAAACGGACATGTTTTGTCTGGCAGGCAGGGCCTTATGCGCATGTGAGGATCTCTCTGTCTCTCTCTGTCTCTCTGTCTCTGTCTCTGTCTCTGTCTCTGTCTCTCTCTCTCTCTCTCTCTCTCTCTCTCTCTCTCTCTCTCTCTCTTCTCTCTCTTTCTCTCTGCCATGGTAGGCAGCCTTGGCTGACATGAGAGTCCCTAGTGGTACAGTGGGTCTCAGGGGGGGCATCCCCCCCTGAGAAAACAGTCACATGATGGGTCTAGTATAAAATGAAGTTTATTTGAGGCATGAGAAAGGGGATGTGAAGGGAGTAAAGGTGGAGAAAAAAAAGAGAACAGACAAGGACAGAGAAAGAGGAGAGAAAGAAAAAAAGAAAGGAAGAGGCCATCCAGAAACATGTGGAAAGAGAGAGGAGGAGAGAAAAAAACAGATGAGGAGAAGACAGAGAAAGAGAGGCTAAACACTCCTTTTATAAAAAGCCAGTTTCATACCTGGCTGTTGCTAGGTAACTGTTGGGCGAAGCCTAGAAGAAATGCTACAGACAGATTCAGGGTTATTCTTAAATGGTGTAATCTTTCCTATTTTGAAAAAAAAAATAGAAAAGTTATGGAGAAGAAAGAAAGAAGGAAATGCAGGGCTGTGATGGAAAAAATAATACTGCATAATGAAATGATTGGTGTATATGTTTTCTATTAAGTTTCTATCAGCATGTGCAAGTGAAGACTTCTACAACTGGAATTTATTAATCATTCCTACTAAATTTGGGTAGCTGTGTTGAAAAATATTAAAAGCAGTCCAGAGACAGTGCATTCTAGTAACCAGGCTGCTGTGATGTGCTGTCTAAAGGACCACTGAGATGTAACACTCTAGCCTACAAGCAGTCAGCTATTCCTGGAAGAAATCAAATAAACATTAATATAACACAAGAAACTTTAGGTTCTTTCAGACAGGTTCTTTCAGACAGACAGTTCTTTGAAATATTAAACATACTAATATTTAAAAATCAAAAGTCATGCATACCTTTATACTCCCTTTTATTTTCAACATAAACACTGAACGTGGAGTAACTACCCATTTTATCAGAAGGCTATAGTTTCAAAGATTCTGCTTCTCAGGAATCACCACAGTCACTCCTATCTAATACTCACCTTTCTTTTCTGCACTTGCCTTCTGGACAGAATACCAAGGTAACATGTTTACAACCTTGGCTCTTCTGTTCATTTTCTATTTTATTTCTGGTGTGTGTGTGTGTGTGTGTGTGTGTGTGTGTGTGTGTGCCTGTGAAGAATGATAGAAAAAATGGGGGAGAGAGACAAAGAGAGACAGAGAGAGAGAGAGAGAGAGAGAGAGAGAGAGAGAGAGAGAGAGAGAACAATATGCCACAGTAACAAAGAACAAATTGTACTTGGTTCTTTCCTGCTGTTATGTATGTCCAGGTTATCAATCAGAGGTCATCACACATGGCAGAAAGCTGGGAGTGTGTCTTCTATTCTTTCAGCATGTGTACATACATGCACAACACACACACACATACACACACACACACAATTGTTGAGGGGCAGGATTTATGCATCTAAAACTAGTCATTTTACAGCAAAAGTCAATAATGCCAAAAAAATTAAAATTGAAAGTCACAATAGAAAGTCTCTTCAAATGTTAATGTTTCTCTATAATTCATACCAAATTGCTCTCCTAGTTACAAACACACACACACACACACACACACACACACACACACACAGAAGAGGGAGAGAGAGAGAGAGAGAGAGAGTGTCATGCTACACCCTTGCCATTATGTCATCTTTGAAGTTATTTGTTCATCGATGATAGAGTTATTTATCACTTGTTTAATGTGTTATCTGAAAAACTACTTGGACAGAAAGATATTTTACTTTACTGCACAGTAAATCTGATCTGGGGCTGTCTGGAGATGATTCTACCTGGGTATCCATCCCAGGTGCAGTCACCAAAGGTGATGCTGATGTGGATGTCAGGAAGTGCATGCTGACAGGAGCCCGATATAGCTGTCTCCTTAGAGGTCTGCCAGAGTCTGACATATTCAGAGGCACACACTAACTATTGAACTGATCAAGGGGTTCCCAATGGAGGAGTGAGAGTGAAGACTGATGGAGCTGAAGGAATTTGCAGCCCCATGAGGACAGTAACAATACCAACCAACCAGAGCTCCCAGGGTCTAAACCACCAGCCTGGGAGCACATAGGGAGGGACCCATGGCACCAGCTGTATATGTAGGGGAGGATAGCCTTCTTGGGCATAGGTGACAGAGGAAGTCCTTGGTCCCGTGAAGGCTGGATGCCCCAGTGTGGGAGAATTTGAGGGCAGGGTGGTGGGAGTGGATGGGCGGTGGGGGCACATCTTCATAAAAGCAGGAGGAGGGGGGATGGGATAGGAGGTTTCTGGGTGGGGGGAAATGAGGAAAGGGGCTAACATCTGAAATGTAAATAAAATATCCAATTAAAAATTAATTTAAAAAGAAAACAACACCACTCAAAAATAAATGAATGAATGAATAAATAAATAAATAAATAAATAAATAAATAAATATTTGATTTGAAATCAAGGGTGTTTTGTGATTGCTTTAGTGGCCTGTTGAACATACACATGTTGCCTTGAATCATTGACATAATGCTTCTCAATCAGAGTTGAAAAATCCTATAATAGAAGTCTACTGAACTAAGAATCCTACAGAACAGAGGTAAACTTAGTACTATAAACCCTCACAATTTAGATGTTTCTACCTTACATGTGCCCAGAACATTTAGTGTACCTTTAAACCAAAGAGGATTACCCTGTGCAATGTCTATCTGATAATTAATTGATAACAGCTCCGATGGTCATATTTTACTCATGATTAAAATATTGACATGGTATTTTAAAATGCTGGTGACACAGTGCAGCAGTAAGGTTGGCTATTCATTGTGTTTATTTCATGGCCGAAGGCTCAGGGTGCCTTCGATTGCCTTATGTTATGATAGAGCATTACCCTGCGTTTCACTACATTGTAAGACGATACAGGTTCTGACGTTGAAGTGCAGTTTCTATTAACTGTATACCATTTGTTACGTCATCATGAAAGCAAACATGCCAAGTCAAGCAATAGTGAGTGGGTGACCACGTATAGTGTAGTTACCGAATAATGAAATCCCAGCTTAAGCAGCCACGCTTTACTTACTACTTGGGTTTCTACTAAGAACCATCTTTCTCCTTAAGGACTCACCTCCATTCTTTCTATTAATATGACATTCTAAAATGATTAATGAAGTTGACTCCAACCTCATTGAGCTGTTGGCTTGAATTATGAGAGGAAGTGGTCACAAGAGGAAAAGTAAAATCTCTTGAACCACACAGCCTTTATTTACCCTCCCAAGACAAAAATGCTAACTACAATTGTATATGTCAGTCCTATTACTCAAGATGGATTTATCTGTTTTGGAAAATGAGAATATGGATAGAAAAATGGATGGCAAACGAGAAATAATAATGGGAAAGATCAATGCTTTTTTGCTTCCCAGCAGGAAATACTCGTTGAGTTAACAATCAAATCAAAAAACAACTTTTGCCTGGTACCAGTTAGGGATAAATACCAGATAAAACTCTAGACAAGAACATTAGTTGACTCAATAAAGGAGTGTTTTAATTGTAAGTACATGGGAAGCAAATGCCACAATCAGGTTTAATTACTGTTAGCCACAGTTTCTAATGCAGAAGTTGTTGGGTTCCTGGACCTAACCCTGAGTATCGAGTGCAGAGCTGTTCAAGATTGAGTAGGTTCATACCTCAGCCTCTGAAACATTGTTAATTCTTGACCATCTGACTCTATGTAGTGTTAAACAATTCCTAGTATGTCCCACTGACAACTGTAGTCTCATCGACATGAACATTACAAGGTTGCACAGCTCTCAGGATTCTAAAGTCTTCATACACCACTACCAAGCTCTTCAGGTCCGGTGTCTACTGTGACTACCTTTCTTAACTATGCACTGTAGGAATGCAGAAGAGGCGTAACTCAAGGACCCCATCATCCATCTTTGATCTTCTTCATGTTCTTAGGCCACCTGCATTATTTGAGTCTTCTTATCTATGATCAAAATACATGACAAAACAAATTAAGAAGGGGGTACAGTTTGTTTTAGCTTGTAGTTACAGAGTCTGCAGCTCACAGTCACTTGACTCCATGTGTCTGGACCTATAATATAACATATAAGTAAATCATGTTGCCAGGAATATGTAATAGAAGTATTCACTTCATGATTAGCAAAACACAGAGGCAGAGAAGGATTGTAAGAAGATACAAGCCATAAAAACATGGTCCAGCAAACTATTTCCTCAAGATAGATGCATATCTTGAGAAATGGTCCACATTCTTAACTTATCTAACATCCAGAGATCTCAATTCTTGCTTAGCTTTGACCATCAGACTTTCATGTATCACCCTGTCATAGGTTGCCTGCAAACTGAAACCCATTGCCTGGCCTCAGTGACATCCTTTGAAGTCTGGTCAAAATCACCTATGTCTGTATAACTCGTGCATTTTGCATGCCTGCAAATTAACTTAGGTTTCAATTGCGTACTAATTTTTGGCACAGTTCTTTTGAACAAAAGCTGAATAGTGTGTAACTCAGTGGTGCCCAGTCAGGTTTAGAGTAAATAATCTTTATGTAAGGAGATGTGGGCTTAGGAGAACACAAAGCCATATGCATTGATTAACTAGCTGCTAATGTGGTTTCACCTCTTTATAAAACTAGATAAATGAACTTTATTCATAATTTATAAACCAATGAAACAAATCTCCAAGGGAATGGAAGTTAATAGTTGATATATATATTAGAAACTGAATAATTCAAAACAGTTATTGATCCTATGTTCTGTAGCTACGCTCTACCAAACACAAATGCTACAAAATTAACATGAGTATTTATCAAGACCTAATAGACCCTATAATTTTTTTTTCTGCTTATCTGGTTACAAGTTGTGGGGAGTTTTGGAGGGTCTGTTGTTTTGCTTTTGGTTTTGGAGATTTTGTTTTGCATCCAATTTTTATTTGTGTTTGAGAACGAACTTATGGGTTGGGTGGATAGAGAAGAGAGAAGATCTGAAAGGACTTGGCAAAGGGAAAGAATGTGATCAAAATATACGTAAATTTAAAGATAGTTTAACTAGTAAAATGGAAAACAAAAATATGTACACCAAAAGGAATAAAGGATCCTTAGGAACATCCAGATACTATGATGTCACCATTTGAATTTCTGACTAATTCCAAAACAAGGAAGAAAGGAATATTTGGACTTCTCTCCCCATGATAGGATGAAGTATCTATCTTTGTGTTCTTTCCTGGGTTTGGCAGCTACCTGAACCAGCCTAAACTCTTAGTAATATATTAATTACAAGTGAACTCCAAACCAATATTCATGGTTTCTGTGCTACAGAAAGCCATGCAACCTGATGTACATCCTGACAGAGCTGACAACACCATTCCCCATCTCATCCTGTTACCTCTGCCTGCATGTCAATCTAACCAAACCATGAGGTTTCTCAGAGGTTTCTTGCAGTAGTAAAATATTGTTATTATTTGAATTTTAATATTACTAAATGTCGGGAAATACTTTGTGTTTTTAATATTTAGGTAGTGTATGAATATTATGAAATGCATATTTCTGCAATTCTGGAAGTCAAAATTAGCCTAAATTCCCATGCTGGAATAATGAAATTTGTAAGTAAGAAGAGAACCTCACTCTGTCTCAAAAACAAGGAACTGAGAGACTAACAACAAGGAACTATGACCCAGATAAGACAAGACAACTTCATTTTAACGTCAGTGTGAGCTTGTAGAAAAAGGAATTTGGAGATTATACATCTTGAACAAATAACCAGAGAATGATTCATACTTACCTCTTAATTTCTTTTTTAAAACATAAAAAATAATATTCAGAATTGATACATTCATATAGTTTAATGAAATTGACATAAAATGACATGGTATATATTATAATATATATTTAGTTTGTAGTTTGTTGTACAGTAAATATCATGGCTTAACAAAATTTTATATAGTTAATGGATAAGATAATGCTTTCTTGGGTATGAGAAAAAAATTTATTTGATAATCTGTTCATCTTCCATTGTGAAATGAAGTCAATAGAATGGTTTGCTGTCAGATAGCTTGCGGGCTGATTCAAGAAGCTGTCCTGTGGTTGCCTGGCAACAAGTTGTGTGGATTTTTATGCCAGTAGAATAGGAGCATCTACTGAGATGCTGCTGAGAAGAAGCAGGATAAAATACACTTTCATTTATAAACAGCCTTTAACTTTAACAAGACTAACGCTTTTGTTTGTTTTTAATTTATTTTTATTCATTTTACATTCTGATTACACCCCCTCCTTCCTCTCTTCCCAATTCTTCTCTTACTAATCCCTTCCCACATTGCCTCCTCCCCTTCTCAGAAAAGGGAACCCCCTTTGTGTACCACCCACCCTGGGCCATGTAGTCCCAGCGGGCATAGGCACACCCTCTCCCACTGAGAAGCAACCAGGCAGTCCAGGTAGGGAGAAGGAGCTCCAGTGGCAGGAAACAAAGAAAAAGGAAGCCCCACTCCACTTGTTAAGGGGCCTACATAAAGACCAAGCTGCACATTTGCTTCAAATGTATATCAGGTCTAAGTCCAGCTTCTGAATGTTCCCTGGTTGGTGACTCCGGTTGTTTTAGCTCTCGTGGTCTCAGGTTAGTCGACTCTGTGGGTTTCCTTGTGATGTTCCTGACCCCTCCTGTCGTGGTAAATATTTAATCTCAAATTGCGGTTTGTACCCCCCCTCCACCTTTCATCATTCAGTTCTCAAATAAAGATATACAACTTTTATATTTATAATAAGACTTTAATGCGCTAGAGCTGGTCAGATATCTACCCTCTAAGTGGTTATGTCTACTTTCCTATCAATAACTCTGAGTTATAACTGGCTATGTTCCAACTAAGCTGCTTTTGAAACTTCAGTTGGCCAGCCTTTTCATGATCACTTACCTATCTTATAGCTCTCTCTCTCTCTCTCCACATTTTCTCTCTTCCTCCTCATGGTCCCCTATCTCTAATCCCAAATCTGGGAATGCAAAAAACCTGCCTACCTTCTACCCAGCTATAGACTGCAGGCATCTTTATTCACCAATCTTGGGTAACTTGTGGAACAAGGCTACATAGTGTTACTTGGGTCTACATGTGGGTTTTTTTGTCCCTGAAGGAAACTAGGCCTCTTGTCTGGCTAGCGGGACATTGTCCTGCTTTTTACCAGGCTCTTTTAGTCTATAAGCTTGAGTTCTAATTGCTGTAATTGGGCACCGTTTTATTGATGAATTATTCTTTATATAAGTCTATTAATCTGGTAGTTGTAATTTTAACTTTATGTTAATCACCAGTAACCATACAGAGAAACAATATTTATATAAAACTGTCCCTCAATAGCTGAGTATTTAAATAATCTATGGCAATCTACCTCCCAGATACTTGCATATTATTATGGATCTGGCTCATTGGTCTTCAGGTGTGTTTTCATGATGTCTCTCTGGACTCTTTCTTCATGGCTTTCAATCCTGCATCCTCCTGGCTGATCTTCTCATGCCTGCTCTATCCTAGTATCTATTCTCAAGATTTCTCACCTCTGTTTCATGCCTAAGCCATAGCTCATAAGCTTTTTAATTGACAGATGATGCTTCCATACAATACATAAGATATTCTCTCTACTCACTCCAGCTTGCTCACTTCTGTCCCTGACTCTTCCACTAGACTCCCCAAGCTATGCTTGATGCTTGACTGTGGGTCTCTGCATCTGTATACATCTTCTGGATAAAGCCTCTCAGGAAACAGTTATGCTAGGTTTCTGTCTGCAAGCATAACTGAGTATCATTAAAAGTATTGAGTTGACACTCTCACATGAGATTAGTCTTGAGTTGTGGAAGTCATTGGTTGACCTTCCGTCAGTCTTTGCTCTGTCTTTGTCCCTGAACATCTTGTAGGTATAAAAAAAATTTGATTGAAAGTTTAGTGGGTAGATTGATGTTCCCTTCCCTCCTCTGAAAGTCCCACCAGGCTGTGGGTGGTGGCTACTTCACTCTTGATATCCCCCCTCTGGTAGGAATTTAAGTTACCTCCTTAGACTTCTCTTATCCTCCCTTGTCCTAGGCTAGTCCCAGAAATCCCCCTCACTGATTTCCATTTTCACTCTCAGCCATATCCTGCCAACTCTTGTCCCTATACTAGACTGGTATCCCTGTTTCCCTCCTCACCCCTTCTTCTACAGAGTTCCATCTTTTCAACCACCTTCAATAACTATTTAGTTTACCCTCCTCAGTTAAGATTAACATATCTTCCATTGAGGCCTCTGGGTCTGTAGATTGTAGCGTGGTTGGCATGCTCTTTATTGGCTAATGTCTACTTATAAGTGAGTAGATAGCATATTATCTTTCTGCCTTACCTTACTAAGAATGATATTCTTAAGATCCATTCATTAGACTGCAGAATTCATGATGTATTTGTCTTTCTGAAATAAGCCCACACCTATGGACACTTGATTTTTGACAAAGAAGGCAAAACCATATAATGGAAAAAGAAAGCATGTTCAACAAATAGTGGTGTTCTAACTGAATGTCTGTATGTAGAAGAATGCAAATAATCCTTATTTTTTACCCTTCACAAAACTCAAGTCCAAATGAATCAAAGACCTCAACATACACCAGATACATTAGACAGCCTGGTCCACTGGCGCACAGCCTGCAGAAGTGAGTTACATGTGGCCACCTGACTTCCATTAGCTGGCACTGTTCCTGCACATTGGTCTGGAGGACCCTTGTGGGACATCAAGAGTGTCCTACTTCCTGGTGGGGACCAGTGGGGCCCCACGAATACACAGTTTAGATACCTGCCCTTTCAACTTCTTCACAGGAGTACAGCTGGCAGAGGTATGTTTCACACATTAGCTGGCATTTGGCCTACCCTTTGGTTCCAATGAGCCTTTTAGGTCCCCAAGAGTTTCCTGCTAACTTATGGTGGCCTGTGGGCTCCTAAGAATACCCAGCTTGGAAACCTGCCAGGCCAATCCCCTCCCAGTCTGATTCACCTGGAACACAAACAGTAGAGAAGCCTGTAGGGGATCTCAAAACTACCAGCTTGGAACATTCCCCCACCAATCCTTTGCCTGTGAGGTCTGCCTGAGGCACAGCCAGCAGAGTTGAGTCCACTCTCTCTGCCTTCCTGAGAAGTCCTGCCATCATCAGGATCATCCAGCTTACACCAGAGAAAAACAGATACCTAGAGAACAGTGTGAGGACAAAATCAACAAGAGTCAAGCCCTGTATAACCCAAAGAAATCAAAGCACAGAAGATGATCTTAAATCCAATTTTATAAAGATGATAGAGGCCTTTAAAGACAAAATTAATAAATCCCTTCAAAAACCACAGGAAAATGAAATAAAACAGGTAGAGACATTAAACGATGAAGCAAGTAAATACAAAGAAATAAAAAGTACAACCAAACAGGTGAAAGATGTAAATAAATCTGTCTACAACCTGCAATGGATATAGAAGCAATAAGAAAACCACAAACTGAGGCATGTCTTGAAAATGAAAACTACCCAGGAAAGAAAACAGGGACTACAGGCATAATCATCATCAAGAGAATACAAGAGATGGAAGAGGAAATCTCAGGCATAGAAAATACGATAGAAGAAAGTGATGCATCAGTAAAAGAAAATGAAAAATCACACACACAAAAAAACATATATGACATAAAAATCCAGGAAATTTAGGAAACTGTAAAATGACCAAGCCTGAAAATAGTAGAAATAGACAAATAAAAAGATCCCCAGCTCAAAGGCCCAGAAAATATCTTCCACAAAGTCATAAAAGCAAATATCTCTAACCTAATGAAAAAGATGCCTATAAACATATAAGAAGCTTACAGAACACTAAATAGTTTGGACAAAAAAAGAAAGTCCTCACATCACATGATAATCAAAACACTAAGTGACAGAACAAAGAAAGAATATTAAAAGCTACAAAGGGAAAAAAAAGTAATATATAATGGCATACCTATCAGAATTACAGCAGAATTATACACAACAGAGACTCTAAAACCTAGGAGGGCTGGACATTTATCTTGCAGACCTTAAAAGATAACAGGTGTCAGCCCAGACTTCTATACCCAGCAAAACTTTCTATTATAGTTGATGGAGAAACAAAGATATTCCATGACAAAACCAAATTTATACAATATCACAATATCTTTCCATTAATCCAGCCCTACCTAGGAAAATAAAAGGAAAACCCCAACTCAATGAGGCTAACTACACTCAAGAAAACACTAGAAATAAATAATTTCACACCATTAAAACCAATAAAAGAGAAACACACACACACGACCACCACCAACAACAACAATAACAACAAAATAGCAAGAATTAACAATCATTGGCCATTAATATGTCTCAAAATTACTGGACTCAATTCTCCAATAAAAAGACACAGGCTAACAGAATGGATGCATAAACAGAATCAATCATTTTGTTCTACTATATACAAGAAACACATCACAGCAACAAAAACAGGTATTCCCTCAGAGTACAGGGATGCTAAAAGGTTTTCCAAGCAAACAGACCCAAGAAACCAGATGGAGTAGCCATTCTAATAGCTAATAAAATAGACTTTCAAGCAAAAGTAATCAAAAGAGATGAGAAAGGTCACTTCATACTCAAAGGAATAATCCACCAAGAGGACGTCTCAATTCTGAATCTCTATGCCCCAAACACAAGGGCACCTACATTTGTAAAAGAAACTCTACGAGAGCTTAAATCACACATTGAAACCCACACAATAATAGTGGGAGACTTCAACATCCCACTCTCACCAATGGACACTCGTCAAGACAGAAACTAAACAGAGAAATAATGAAACCAGCAAAGGTTATGACTCAAATGGACCTAAATGAGATGTACAGAACATTTGACCCAAACACAAAGGAATATAACATCTTCTCAGCATCTCACAGAACCTTCTCCAAAATTAAGCATATTATCAGTCACAAAGCAAGCCCTGAAACATACAAGAAGATTTAAATAACCCCTTGCATTCTATCAAATCACCATGCATTAAAACTGGATTTTAACAGCAACAGTACCTGGAGCTGGTCCAGGCACTGGTTCTCTCTGGAAGGCAGCTGAGGGGGTGGAGCAACAGCAAGAAAAACTTGGTTTTGTTAGTATAAAAGTTGTTTATTATAAAATGGCATTTACCTGTCTTTAACCTAAGTTATTCTGAGGCCAAAAGCTGCAGGCCTCTGATGATTAATACTCTGTAGTTAACCAGTTGGGGATTAAGTAAAGCTGTTCCTTGATATGATGCCCCCACCCCCACCCCTACCCCACTGCAGGGTTTTCCTGGTCTGAGCCCTGAGGCCAGCTAGAGAAAGTCACAGAAAAAAAAAAAAATATCTTTGAGAAAAGATTCTAACTTCTAGTATTTGTTTTTCAAAGAAAGAAAAAGAGGGAACTAACTTTCTATCGATCTTAAGAAAAACCTGACTCATCTTTTGTCGTTGTTCTCGGTGCTTATATTTTTTTTTTCAGGATACATGATCCATCACATATTACAAGCATCTGTTTTTCAAAAGTTCACAAATGCAAACATAAATTCAAATTATATGTTGAATGACAAGTACCAACAAAGTTGTTTGTGTGTTTCCATTAAGATTTGTTATCTAACTAAACATTGTCTGCCACTAGCTTCACAGTTTCATTTATAATTACAAACTATAATCTTATGGTTAAATTAACATGGCATGTCAAGAGACAAATGATTTGCCTAGTGTCTCATTAGAATTAAAGTTTTGTATAGATAAACCCAGTCAATATTTTACTTACTGTTCTTACACCTATAATAAATCATTTATTCTTTTTTTATGACCTTTAGTTACCAGATAATGTATAGTTTCTTGTATTCTAATTGGGTCCCCCAAATTAGTTTGCATAAGAGGGTCTTCTGGGAAACTGCCGTCAAATAATTCTAATTGGTAAAGAAAGACACAAGCAGCCAATAGCTGAGGAGAAGAGAAAGGTGGAGCTTTAGAATTCCTGGGCTTAGGGTGCAAGGAAGAAGGAAGAAAGAGATCTGCCATGCCTCAGGAGAAGGTGGAGTAGAGGAAGAGAGGAGAGAGGCCATGTCTGAGGGTGGGCAAGAGAAAGAAGAAGAGCTGCCATGTAAGGGGGCCCAGAGGATTACTCTACTGAGTCTAGAGCAGCCGAGACGAAATATAAAAATTGAGAAGTAGTAACTCAGAATTATTGGTGGGAGTTATATTCTAACAATATAGAAGTTAGACAGTTGTTCTATAGTTTAGTCAATACTGAATCTTAGTACATCATACTAGCAAGAAAATATGAAGGATTTCACGAAGGAAAGGGTAGTTATGATTAGGAGAATTATGAGCAGGCACAAATAAATAGATCAGACTAGAAAGTTTTTTAAATAGTTGGTTGGGAACACGGATAAAAACGAGGGCTCTGAATGATCTGCACAAAAGGAGTGTGATAGATGCTCTTTATCAGACCAACTCGATAGGACCAGCAAAGTCATTGACGTTTTTCCTCTAATGTTCTATGTCTGGATGCACAGTGAAAATCACAATTCAGTTCTCATTAGCACAAACTTTCCCCTAGCCCCTTCAATAGCCATTCTCTGTACACATTCAGAGAGTGAAAAATCAAGAAGACAGACTAACAAATGAAATGAAAATATCTGATCCCTGTAGGATGTCTTCAGCCCGACATCCTGATTTTTTTTTTTTTTTTTTTTTTTTTTTTTAATTTTTCAGTTTACCTGCTTTGGGCCAAAGCAGGTATCCACCACCTCTGTGACATTCCTGCATTTATTATTATTATTATTGTTAGTCTTTAATCTTTTATATAGTCCAGTCTTTATCCCTCTCCCACTTCACCCTTATACATTTCCTTCCCTGACTCCAAGAGGATGTCCCTACCTCCCACCCCACCTCTACCAGACCTCCCCATTCCATGGGGCCTCAAGTCTCTCAAAGGGTAGGTGCATCTTCTCTCATTGAGGCCAAACCAGGCAGTCCTCTGCTGTACCGGGGGTCTCATATCAGCTGGTATATGCCGATGTATGCTGCCTGATTGGTGGCGGGATGGGGGGGCGGGGGGGGGGAGGAAGAGGAGAGTCCCTAGGCGGGGCGTTTCACTCTGGGTCTCACATTCATGAGAAGGGTCCGTGCCTCTCTGGCAGTGGCAGCGGGTTACAATTGATATGAGAAAGTCTGGTTCCAAAAGGGATTTCAGAAGCTTTATTGTTCATGGCGTGGTAGATGGGTCTGGATGGTGCGTGCCCCCTCCCGTCCCTTAAGCCAGGGGAAAGCTGACCTAAATATGGAGGGGGAAGAGGGGAGGGAATAACTTAATTAGCTACGCCCCCTGGCCTTTAGATAACTCATTAATATGTAAATCTCTCAAGGCAGAGGCTTGTCAGTCACACCCTCTACCTATGTCTTACCTGACTGAATTGGGAAGGTAAAATGGAGTTTAGACCATGTGTCAGGGCCCTGGGTTTTGGAGGCGTGGCCGAACACCTGCCCTCTCCGGGTCCCACACCAACCAAAGAACCACCATACCCTTCCACAGCCTGACAGTTCTGTGTCTGAGAGATCTCAGGGGTTGAGATTAGTTGAGACTTCTGGTCTTCCTAAGAGGTCCTCCTGAAGACCCCCATACTCGGGAGACCCTTCCTCAAGTCTCAGGAAATCATGACCACCCAAAGATGACAAGAAACCATACCTGGATGCAATCAGCAGAGGTTTATTAGGAAAGAAACCTGGCAGCCAGAGGTCTCACCATGCACTCGCGCAGGAGTGGGGTTCGACCCCAACATCCAGTCCGTGGAGGGTTTTAAAGGGAAAAACCACAAACCAAGGGAGTGGGGAGGGAGTGAGGGGTTGCCAAGGATACATAACATAAGAATAGTGAAACATTCCAGAGAAACTCACCCTGAATGGTTAGTGTCTTGTGAAAATCACCCTGCATTCTTCTCAAAAATGTGGTTTTTATCATGTCATTGTGTCCTATCCTGCCATTACCAACTATTTCAGATTAACTATCTTCCGGCTATAGCCCCACCTAGGTGGCAGCATCTTTATCTGTAGTCAGGAATGTGTCTTCCTGCCTTGGGCCTCTCCCACCCATAGGTGGGCCTACTGCTTGAGGCTTGATTCAGGGGCAGTGTTCTCCACCTGGAATGTGCTCCGGGGAAAGTGAAGGCCTGAAATCTTATTTTCAGTTCCTCATTCTGGAATCTGCACTTTTCTGCCCAGGTCTAAGGGCAAAGAAATCTACACATATTTCATAAAATGGCCTTTATAATTTTTCACTCTACACTCCTACTCTCAGCTTCTTCCAGCCTTTCCCTAATTCAACCATAGGGGTCTCCAGCTTCCGTTCATTGGTTGGGTGTAAGTATTTGTATCTGACTCTTTCAGCTTCTTGTTGGACCTCTTGGAGGGCAGCCATGCTAGGCTCCTGTCGACATTCCTGCAATGTTAGACTTGGCTTGTGTTGATAGCTGACTGACCCAGAAGGTGGATTCCATCAGGGTTGACCTTTTGGCTATGACGCTTCCCTTCAGTTTGTGCTGTATATATTGGGATCGGATCGGCAGTCTGAGAATCTGTTCAGCAAAGTGAAGGCAGAATGCATTCTCTACCTTCTGTGTCCACCTCAAGGCCATTTCTGTCTTTCCATCTTATTTCACCAATTCTTTCATTTTGCTATCATCTTGCTATACTTGGCAATTTATCAGCCTTTGGAGTATACTTTTTGAGAAGAATGACCTTTGCACTCCCCATAAATTTTTCTAGAACTACAATGATAGTTTTTAGGAATTTCATTTGACCACCCCAGATGTGCTCAATATCTCTTTGCTGGCCATGTCCAGGAGGAGCAGCTGCTCTGGTTGGTAGCTCAGTGCCTTCTTCATGAAGTTCCCAAATATCACTAACTCCATTGCCAGCTGTGCCCTTCCCCCAGGCCTGAGCAGGCCTGCCAGTCATTTAGCACAGTAGACCAAACAACAGGACATGGGATGCATTGCATTGCAGGCCTTGGCACCCTGCAGTCTGCAACTGGAGCTAAGAAGAATGGACCGCCTGCTGAGCTTGCCTTGACATCTGCTGGCTACTATCTCCTTACCCAGCCCCTGGGCTGAGCCGAGAAGAGGCTCTGGGGGGTGGGGCTTACCCTTTATATGTGAAAGCAAAATATTAAACTTTGGGCCTTGATCAGAATATGTTGTCTTGGCCCCATGCTTCTCTCCTTTCCCCTTTCATTCCCAGCCTTCCTCTCAGGTAAACCCGGTTTCCCATAGCCGCCGGTGGCTACAGTCAGCCAGACCAAAGGATAGTTTTCTAGTTTTTGCCCCATTGTTTGAAAGTATCTATCACTTGAGTCTCCAGATATTTCTATTGCTCACCCAGAATTCCCTGTGCGAAGGTCAGGAAAGAGCTCCTACTGCTTCAAGATGGCAAATAGGGCAGCATTTTAAAGGTGTGTCCACATGTACTGGGACAACAAGGGAAAAGAAAGAACTAGGGTTGAAAAAATGTTAAGATTTGATATATTCATTTCATCATGTCTAGGAACTGTATCCCAATAGAGATCACAGCTGATTGTCTTTTCCAAGTGTTAAATTTTTAGTATCAGTAGTGAATGAGAAAAGACAGATTGTGGTGAAACTCACATGCTAGCTCACCTCGCGACAAAGACAATGAAGTCAATACCAACCTCATCAACACCGATGTAGTTCCTGGCTGAGTTGCAGGTGGATGGATGTTTTTACAAAATGACTTGCCAAGGATCATTTTTTTTTTTTTCTGGGAATGTTTCAAAGTGTATTGGATCTCTCCAGGATCACCTGATTAAAATGGAGTGCCACATTATGCTTCTGGGATTAGACATGATGCTTTCCATGCTCCTTGTATATGGTGGTCATGCACTTAGTCATAACCATGTCATCCAGGTACTGGTCATAGCCTTCCATCATAGTGTACCAAGCTCCCAGGCTATAGACTCAGTTCCAAGAAGTCATAGCAGCTTCTACTCCTGCATTCACTGTCTGACTTGGCACTAGTGTTGTCTTCTTAAGCACTTCCCTTGCAGAGCCAAGCAGTTCACCCATTTTTAGGGGAAGAGCTTCCCATCGATTGTAGAAATATCTTATTTGTCATTTGTTAGCTTGTTCAATTGTTTCTCTCACCAAGCCTCGTTGCCATACTTCTAACAAAAATGAAAATCATGTCCTTTTTTTTTTAAAGAACAGATTAAGAGGAACAAGTACCTGGTGTATTGATTGTTGCACACGAATTTCATGGAGTTATTTTCGTCTGGGATTTTCGAATTTTGCACTTATCCTTCTCTCCAGATCTATTAACTAAATTAATGTCTTACTTTTACAACATACCCAATCCATGAAGTTTTTTTATAGTAAGGAAAAATGGAAAAGTATACCCTTCAAATTAACATTGATCACATATTTTGAGACCATGTACTACCAAGCTCACCAGGTTGAACTCGAATACTATCTATCACTCTGGCAGATTTGTGATACCACTGTATAAGACTAAATTTGTGATCTGACTCTCTAAGACTCCTCAGAAACTAAAAATGGAGACTCTGATTTTCAGTCTCCACAATGAAATTCTCTGAGCATGTTGAGCTCCGTCCCAGCATGCACAGCGTCCATGCCGATGCCTCTGCTGGGAAACTACTTTGACTTTCCCACCACGTCTGTTGATTGACTCTACAGATCCCAGCTAAAAGAACATTTTCTGAGACAGCAGCTCTCCCGCCTTCAGAGAACCCTACCTCAGCATATAGGTCAGTAATTCTATATTTAGAATTACCAGATTTTATAATCTTTAATAACAGGTTAAGTATCCAAGAGGTATGCTTGAGGTTTCAAGTGAACATTTTTGAATAACTTAGTCCATAGAAGTGTTCACTAAAGATACTAAAATAACCTCCCTTACCACAACACAATTAAACCAAAAAGTTAATGAGATGCTTTTTTAATAATACTTCTCCCTTTTGGGATTAATTCCCAAAGGAAGATCACAATTATTTTAAAATCTCTGTTGCAACTTATTGCAGGTCCTGGTACCAAACAAAATTGCTGCCAGGGAGTTGAAGCACACTTAGACTCATGCCATCACACTGAAAGTGATGCAAAGGAGGAATAATTCTCAGTTCTGATTACAGATTAAAGGACAGTGAGTCTCCTCAAATCTACTGGAGGAAGAAAGGAAGTCAGCACTCAATAGTGCCATCACCTTGGGCCTTCTGTTGTCTCAGTAAGTACCCAGATGTGTCCTTAACATTTATCTGAATGCTCAGTCTCTCATTCACTAAGGGCATAATAGGAAAGGAGGTAGGTGGGTAGAGATTTAGGCAATAAAATTTAAGAGTTAACCTATAATTTAAGGTTTACACTGTATTGAAACTGAAATAAATAAAAACGTAAGAATTTTTCAAAAGATTAAAAACTAGAAATGATATAATCAAGAATAGACATGTCAATGGATGTTAGTATATGATGATGCACTCTTATATTCACATAGGAACCAAAAAATTGAATACAGTATTTCTTTGATATGAGCAGTTACACTACTTACATTTTTAATACATTTGTTTTTATTGTTTAAAGTCTGGTGTTTATACTCCTGTTTTTTACATACAGATGTTTAATAAAGTACTCTTGAGGTTGTCGTTTTGAACTTCTACACATACTTCATTTACCTCCCAGGACATATATGACAAATTTCCTTTAAAAATTTAACACAATACAAATAATGATGTTTTAGCTCTCTCTCTCTCTCTCTCTCTCTCTCTCTCTCTCTCTCTCTCTCTTTCTCTCAGTGTGTGTGTGTGTTCATTTGTGTATAAGTGAGATGTATGGTATATGTTTCAGAAAGAACAAAGAGATAGTTACAGTGCGCAAAATACTGCTACCACATAAGAAGTGCTTACAAAGCCTTCAGTCACTGTGTTATCCCCAATTTCCCTTCATACAAGCAACAGGAGAATCCCACGTACAATCACAAAACCTCCTTTTTCCAAAGAGGAGTGACCACATATTCCTGCTGCTGCGTAACAAAAATTCAAGGTATTTATTCAAATTCCGGATTTGGTAAGGTCGACATTTAGAGCTTAAAATGGCAAACTACACCCTTTGGGTTGTAAATTTGTTCTGGTTCTCATTAGCCTCAGTAATTGAAGCTGGCTGCTAACATGATTGGAAAAATAATCTTCCATTAACTAAATTTGTTCTGGGACAACTTCGCAACTGTATATGATGTATCCTTATCATGTTCACACCTAACTCTTCCTTATCCTTACCCCACCCCTTCATCCCCTTCTTCACATGTTCATTTCCAGAGTCTTTTTTGTTAATTCTAGAACAATGGAGCATCTGGAATGATGGAATGGGACCGTTTTTATAAAAACGGGAAGAGAGGACACTAGTCTTGAAAGTTACTTTCTGGGTGATATTGTGAAGGACACCATCTGCAACAGCCCTTGGAAATTATCTTTGGGGTAAGAATCTTAAGAACATTGTCTCCAACTAGATACCTAACTACAGAAAGACATTCCATCATCAGGAAAGGCAATTCTATTTACAACATCTATCTGTAAATATCTGCATCTTTTTTTCTCCATCCCTGGGATTTAAACTCTTCTAATCCACATACAGAATAAATTTCACCAAGAATTTCTTTCCACAGACTCCCAGGAGCTGATTCATCCCTAAACATGACAAACCACACTATGGTGACAGAATTCACCTTGCTGGGCATCCCTGGAACAGAGGGCCTGGAGAATGTCCTCCTCTTCGTTTTCTCGACAATGTATGCCTGTGCCCTGCTGGGAAACTTTCTCATTCTTACTGCAATCACTACCTCCCCCAAACTCCACACACCCATGTACTTTTTCTTGGGCAACCTCTCCATCTTTGACTTAGGTTTCTGTTCCACTACGGCTCCCAAGATGTTGTCATATCTCTCAGGATGGGGTGGGGGAATCTCTTTCCAGGGATGTGTTATCCAACACTTCTTCTATCATTGTCTGGGCTGCACACTGTGCTTCTTGTACACAGTGATGGCCTATGACCGCTTTGTTGCCATATGTTTCCCTTTGAGATACACAATTATCATGAACCACAGAGTATGCTGTGTCTTGGCCACAGGGACCTGGATGAGTGGCTGTGTGCATGCCACTATCCTAACTTCCCTCACTTTCCAGTTGCCCTACTGTGGCCCTAGTGAGGTGAGTTATTACTTCTGTGACATGCCTGCTGTTTTACTTCTGGCTTGTGAGGACTCCTCTCTAGCACAGATGGTAGGTTTCACAAATGTTGGTCTTTTATCTCTCATCTGTTTCTTTCTCATTGTTGTATCCTACACTCGAATTGGAATCTCCATCTCAAAAATCCGCTCAACAGAAGGTAGGCAGAGGGCGTTCTCCACCTGCAGTGCCCACCTCACAGCCATCATCTGTGTCTATGGACCCGTCATTGTCATCTACCTTCAGCCCAACCCCAGTCCATTGCTTAGTGCAATTATTCAGATTTTACACAATCTTGTGACACCCACCATCAACCCATTGATCTACAGCCTGAGGAATAAGGATGTGAAAGCTGCCCTGAGGCACGTATTTCTTAAGAGATGTCTCAGTTTGGAAGTAAATGAAAATATCTAACTGTTTGCTGAATAATGTTCGATACAGTTTAATTTGAGTCTGTGACTTATTTCACAGGACACATTTAATCTACAACTTCTATGGCATATTAGATTGAAATGTACATTGCATCAATTTACTACTTCCTTCACCATTTGAAGATACACATTTATTTTATATTTCTCTGTTTTATAATGCAACATGTGATGAAGTGTCTGTACAGATGTGTTGATTTTAATGTTGTGTGGGTTCTCTTATCACCACTATTCCTCAATATTTTTTAGTTTTCTAACTCTAAATGGGCTCATAAACTCATTTGCTCTCCCCCATTCACTATCTTAGAATTTTATATCCATTCTTAAATGGAGAACGTACACTCCAGATTCCTACCAAAAACTCTGGAATTCAAATTAATGAAAACTAAGTTAAATTGAGCCTTTCATATAAAGTCTTGTGAGAATACAAACTTGTTTCCTTTACACATCGTCCAGATTTTACATATTTCTTTTGTTATTCTTGTTGTCGTTGTTGTTTGTTTGGTTGGTTGGTTGGTTGGTTTTTTTATTTGTTGGATATTTTATTTACATTTGAGATGTGATCCCCTTTCTCTATTTACCCCCCACCCAGGAACCCATTATCCCATCTCCCTTTTCCTGCTTCTAAGAGGATGTGCCCCCACCCACCTGCCCACTCCCACCTCCCCATCCTTGAATTCACCCAGAATGGGGCATCCAGCCTTCACTGAATCAAGGACATATTTCTTATGTTTTCATTTTATCCCTTGAAAGGCACAAACCTAGATTATTTCTTATTAGGTGCTCACTATCCACTTTGGTTTGATAAAGTTATCTACATCTGCCAAAAGGCCAACTACATTGAAATGTATTTATTCATTTTTAAAACGGGATATTTGGTATAGGTATAATGTCTGTAAATCAGATAGCTGTAACTTTCCATGGGAGAATTATGTAGTTCTACTTTTTCAGAGTAACATGTGTAACTCATTTACCCTCTTTTTCTCTACGCTACAAAAATGCCAGGAAAATAAAATACATACATACATTTTATGTATTAAACCTAGTTAAATTTTCGGCTAATATGGTTTTCCTCTTGTCTTGGTTTTAGGTTTCTCTTAGTTATTTTGAATCTACCTGATTCAGGGTTTTTCTTAACTGGTACAATCTTTCCTGTTTTGAAAGAAGAAACAAGTAAATTATGGATAAGAAGAGAAGAAATACGGAAAGAAATATAGAGCTGTGTTGAGGAAAAAAATAGTTGTCCACAGTGGAATAATTAGTGGTTTTTAATCAAATTTCTGTTTAAAATTTGGAAGGTTGAAAACTACTAGAAAATATAAAACATGCCCATTAATTTTGAGCAATTCTGTTGGAACCTATTCAAAGCACTCCAAAGACAGTGCATTCCTGTAACCAGGGTGCTATGAAGTGCTGTGTAGGTATCTCTAAAATGAGATACTCTAGCACACAAACAGGCAGTTACTCATGCAAAAATTAAGTAGACATTAGTGTAGCTCAGGACACCTTTGATCCTTTTAGACAGCCACAATTGATTTGAAATACTAGACATACTGATGTTAAAGAATCAAAAGTAACCCAGTTTTATAGCTCCTTCTATATTCAGCGTAGACCCTGAAAGTGGAGTACCCATCCATTTCATCAGGAGGTTATGGTTGCTTCTCAGGAACCACCACAATCACTTCTATCAAACACCCACTCTTTCCTTTCTGCACTTGCCTTCTAGACAGAATGCCAAAGGGACATGTTTACAACCTTGCCTCCTCTGTTTATTTTCTATTTTATTTTATACAGTGTGTGTGTGTGTGTGTGTGTGTGTGTGTGTGTGAGAGAGAGAGAGAGAGAGAGAGAGAGAGAGAGAGAGAGAGAGAGAGCACAAACATGTCACAGTAAGCCACAGTAATCCGAGAATGACTTAATTTTAATTCTTTCCTTCCATCATGTGTTTCCAAGTTATTGATCATAGGTCATCATCACATATGGAGTCATGTTGAATTCTTCCTATTATGTTATCTTTGAAGTCATTTGTTATTGATAGTGGCATGATTTATCATTTGTTTGATGCGTTATCTCAAAAATTACTTGACCAGAAAAGTATTTTATTTTGCACATTAAATATGATCTTTTTTGAAGTCAAGGTGATTTTGTGATTATTTCAATAACATATTATGCCTACACATGTTGGCCTGAATACTGACACATGATATTCCAACAATGTTATTTACTGAACTCTCTGAGCTCAAAGTGGTAGGACCTGATAGAGATATACAGTTTGGGTGTCTGCTTCTATCAGCTGCTGTTGGAATCTGCTTTGATGACAACTGGTTCTAGGCACTAATTTATGAGTATGGCAGAATATCATTAGGAATCATTTCATTGACGTTTTTCCCTTTATATTCATATATATATATATATATATATATATATAAATTCTCTGTGTCTTATTGAACTGTTGGCAGGATCTGAGAAACCCTAGAGTACCATACAAAGTTGAGTATTATTCTTTAAAGGTCCATTAAAAAACTATGTTCAAAAGTTGATGGAGCGTGCATTGAATCCGTAGATTGTTTATTGGTAAGGCCGTTTTTATTATATTAGTTCTGCCCATCCATAATCATGAGAGATCTTTACATCTTCTAATATCTTATTCAATTTTTTTCTTTAAATAATTGAAGTTATTGTCATACAAGTTTCTCTCTTGCTTCTCTCTTGCTTCATGTCTTAGTTAGGGTTTCCATTGCTATAAAGACATACCATGACCAAGGCAACTTTTACAAAGTACAACATTTACTTGGGGCTGGCTTACTGATTCTGAAGTTCAGTCCATTATCATCATTGAGGGAAGCATGGTATGGCACAGGAGGAGCTGAAAATTCCACATCTTGTTGTGAAGGCAAACAGAAAAAGACTGGCTTCCAGGCAGCTAGGAAGCATGTCTTAAAACCCATGTCCACAGTAACACACTTCCTCCAACAAGGTCCCACCTACTCCAACAAGGCTACACCTCCTAATAGTGCCACTCCCTGGACCAAATATATTCAAACCACCACACTTGGTTAGAGTTACCCTAAGAAGTTTTATATTACGTATGGCTACCGTGAAGTGTGTTATTTCCATGATTTCTTTCCTAACCCAATTTGCATTTGAGTATGGGTTACTGATTTATTTTTAATTCATTTTGTATCCAGTTTTTTGCTGATGCTTTTTGTCAGCTGTAATATTTCTCTGGTAGAATTTTTGGACTCACTTATATATGCTATTAAATCATCTGCAAATAGTGATACGTTGGCTTCTTTCTTTCCAATCTTTATTGTCTTACTATAGACATACTTCTGTGATATCCCTTTTGTGTAACATTTTATCTATGTGGTTATTTTATAAAGTTTTGTCTAAGAAGGTATCATTTGCAAGAGAATAGAAATAAAGTGTGGCTTTTGGGGATGTGCCTCATCTACAAAATGTATATATGTATGTTTGTCTATATGTATGCATATATACATGTGTAAATAAGTATATGTGCATGTCTATAAGTATGCCTGAACAACTTGTGGAATTATTGAGACTAGTGGCTGGACCCTGTCAAAGTTTAAGGGTCTAAGGGAAATCTCCATGTCTGCATAACCCTTGCATTTTTATGCCTGCATATTGACTAAGGATTGCATGAAATACACATGTGCCAAATCCCTACCTATCATTGCTTTAATTCTATTTGACAAAATCTGGAGAGTGTTTACTTCAGTGGTCCCCAGTCACATTTAGAGTAAACAGTTTCTATGGGAGGAAATTTAACTTGGGAGAATTCAAAGCCATATGAACCAATTACCTAGTTGGAAATCTGTTTCAACATCATTATGAGACTTGATAACTGAACTACATTCATATTTATAAGCCAATAACACAAATATCAAAAGAACAGAAGTTAAAAATTCATATATATATGTATATATACATAAATAAATATATTATTGATTGTGAATAATTCAAAAAAGTTATTGATTCTATGTTCTGTATATTAGGATATATAGAAGACTAATACACAAATCAATGTAAGCAAATGCACGACAAACATATAATGGACCCCACAGGTTTTTATTGTGCTCATTGTAGGTTATTGTTTTATGGTATTTGTGGTGTTGGTGTTTAGTGGTATTGTTTTATTTTGGGTTTTTTATTTTTATTGATTTTTGGGTTTGGAGGTTTTGTTATTTGCATTGGGATTCTGTTTATGTTTTAAGAAGGAACTTAAAATTGGGTGGTAAGAAAGGAAAATGACCTACAAAGACTTGGAGGAGGAAAATAATGTGAACAAAATACATTTAAATTTAAAAATAGTTCTAAGCAATAAAATGGAAAATAAGACAAACATACACCCAAAGGAATAAAGGTCCCTTAGGAGAAACCAGATACTGTGATGTCACTGCTTAATTTCTGACTGATTCCAAAACAAAGAAAAGGAGTATTTGAACTTTTATTTCCATGAAAGGATAAAGTATTTATCTTTGGGTTCTTCCCTGGGTATGGCAGCCACATGAACCGTCTGAATTTTTTAGAACCATTTTGATTACAAGTGAACTCTAGACCCAGATTCATGGTTTCTGTACTTCAGGAAGCCATGCAACCTGATGTGCATCTTGACAAAGCAGACAACACCATTCCCTTCTTCTCCTGTGATCTCTGCCTGCAGTTAATGTACCCAAACCATAATCTTTCCTCTGAAGTTTCTTGCAGTAGCAAAGTATTGTTATTATTTGTATTGCAATATTATTAAATGTGTGGGCATCTTTTGTGTTTATAATGTTTAGTTGGCATGTGGGTATTATGAAATCTATATTTCTTCATTTGGAAAAGTGAAATTACTTAAAGTCCCCATGCTGGAGCAATAAAATTTGTAAGTAGGAAAAGAAACCCACTATTTCATAATGAATGAACCCAGAAACTCCCAACAGAAACCCAGAGAAGACACATCAATATAATATTAAGGCCAATGTGAGGTTGTAGAGAAAGAAAATTAAGGCTTATATATCTTTAACAAATAAACAGAGGCTAATTAACATTTACCTCTTATTTTCTTTTCTAAAACATAAAAAATATAATAGAATTGATAAACTCAGTTTAATAAAATGGCATAATATTACTTGACATATTTTATATTGTTGCATTTATTTTAGAGTTTGTTGTATAGTGCTACAGTAAATATCATGGCTAGATATAATTTAGTATGTTGACAGATAAGATAATACATTTTTCACTTTCTGTGAAGCATTTACTTGGTAATCTGTTCATCTTCTGTTGTGAAATGAAGCCAATAGAATGACCTGCTGTAAGAGAGCTTATTGTCTGAATCAGAAAGCTGTTTGGTGGTTGCCTGGCAACAAGCTGTTGTGTGGATTTTTATGCCAATAGAATAAGAGCATTGGCTGAGATGTTGCTGAGAGGAAACAGGATAAAATATTTTCTCTCATTTGCAATCCACCTTTAATTTTAACAAGCCTAACATTTTATTCTTTCAAGTCTGGAGTCAGGTACTGTAGTCTATTTAAATTTAGTAGTCAGAGATAAGGAAGTCAGTAGAAGGATGTTTGGTTAAGCTCCTCTGTATACACTATTTCCAAATTTTATCCTTAGGAAACACAATGCTCACTAAATACAAATAAATAGAATCCCAAGCACATTTTTTTGCTGAAACCTGAAACGCAAGGAATGTGTACTACCCCTTCCTGAGAGTACATTAAAGAACAACTTACTGTGGCAAAAGACTCTCAGACCAGGAGAGTTAAGCTGCTTTCAAGTCTCTCTGGGAACTCAGCAGTTCAGCTTTCACGAGTCATCATCCAGGCTGGAATGTGTTTTTCTGTGATGCAGCTGCTTGAAACTCATCCACAGTTCTGTTAGTGACAGCTCATCCATCCCACTGTTAGTAATCCCCATGAACTCATTGGACAGGCAAGTTGGCCTTCAGTTGTGCTTAGACTAATATCAGATTATATTTTTCACTAACAGTTCTCTGTAGTCTTCATAGTCATTACACAACTGTTCAGTGACCTTTATGGAATGAATAGACACGGTTTAGTTCCCCAGGATATATAACAAGACAAATTTGGAAGTCTTTCTACTCACCTGCATAGGAGTGAAACAGACTTATTTGGGGGTTCTTAGCCTCACTTTCATTTGAGAAGATTTCATTTAAATTTTCTGTGCAGTATCCCCATGTAATCTGTGTTTCTCAGAGGTGTTGATCTCTCCTTCAAGAAATTTAGGAAAATAGTGAAGAGGTGGTTAAGGTCTCACAGTCATATGTACTGTGTGTGGCACTAGCTAGCTCCTTCAGCTTCCTGAACTTCATTTCCTCCCTTTCAGTTCTGAGTAGCAAGACTTTCTTCATGAGAATACTGGAAGAACTTGGTTATATCTATTACGCTAATGAACAACAATTATAATGAGGATTCACAAAACTGAAAAGGGTTTGCAAATTTTTTATACAATTGCAATCATTCCCAGCTATATTGTGAAACCAGTGATGATCTAAAAATATTAAGGACTTAGCACAATGCCTTCATACATTAGATATTGTGGAAATACTCCATAAACTACTGAACTGTTTGTTAATTTACAGCAGAATTAATTCACAATATTAATAAACTATAATGCTCAAGGCATTAATTTCTTCTTTTAAAGATATAGACACACCAAAATTATCATGAGATAAAAGGAAATAAACATGGGCTAACTAAATACCTCAGGAACCAATGTGATCTGAGTCTTCTGGAATCATTATCTGGTTTGGAGATTTCTGGTTCTGTTTTTGTTGTCCTTTAATAATTTAAAATATTTAAAGAAGAACTGCCTAATAGACATCTCCATCATGTCTGTAAGTATAGAAAAAATTACTGGGAGGAAAATTTTAACTAACCACACAGACATTTGGAAACACTTGCCTCACCTACAGTTAAAGGAGGCACAAGCTGAGGAGTTATCCAAATTGAAATGAACTGTTTGGTGAAGGAGTTTTCTGCTTTGGGCATTCTATCATGTCACTGTGGATAGCATATGTTTGTTTGAAACACTATTCTGTGTTCTCAATAACATTTAAAGGTTTTCTTTAGTTATTTATCAGTATATGAATATGCATGAAGAGTGCTTATGTGCCACGTAGATACATGTGTAAAGAACTCCAAAGGAAAGAGATAGTGAAGCCTGTGAATGACAAAGATGAGAAGTTACCAAAGCATTTGATTACATTAAATGCCAGTGCTCACTTTGAAAATATGGTTTATTATGAGGCTCAGGATACTTTACTATTATTTAATCAACACTGAGTCTTAGTACATCAAACTAGAGAGAAAATATAAGGAGAAAACTGTAGCTATGATGGGAAGAGTAGTCAGGGCCAGCAGAAGGATGCTCAGTGGTAAACAAAAATCTCCAACTAGAAATGTTTGGTCAAGAATGCAGGAATGAAAATGAGAGGTCTGAGAAATCTGGTGACATTGTGTGTGACACAGGCTCTTTTATAGACTAACCTGATAGGACCAATAGAGTCCTTGACTTTTTTGTTCTTTAATACTCTGTCTAAATGCACAATGAGAATCATAATTAAATTCTCATTAGCAATATCGATATCCTCTTACCCCCTCCAACAGAAACCCTCTATGTAAAACCCAGGGGAAAAAAATCAACAGGACAAAAAGAGTAACAAATGAAAACGAAAATATCTGTTTCCCTATTGATGGCCTTCAGTTCTTCATCCTAACATTGTTTTCAGTTTGCCTACTTTGGGACCAATCAAAGCCACCACTTCAGTAGCATTCCTGCAATTTTATCCCTGGCTTGTACTGTTAGCTGACTGACCCAGAAGGTGGTTCCAATGAATGTCAGCTTTCTGGCTCTGGAGCTTCTCTTCAGTGTTTATTTCCGTTATGCGTGCATTGGGTTTGACATTTTGAGAGTCCATTCACAAGAATGCAGGCAGAAAGCATTCTCCACCTGTAGTACCCATCCCAAGGGTTTACTCTGCACCTACAGACATATAATTATCATCTACCTGCAAAATACACCAAATAGCATGCTTGGTGATATGATGCGAATATTAAGCAATCATTAACCCAAGATAAACTTTTTATTTATTCAGAAGGAACAAGGAAGTAAAATATTCTTAAGGGGAGATTTCAGGGATATAATGCTTGCTGTTCAGAAATGAATCATGGAATTTGTAATGATATTCAAAACTTTGTCTCTCACCAGACCTTCAGTTTCTTTATTTTAAATACAAAATAACTAAAGTTCACATTAGAATATCTAAATACATGTGGTATCTCTGTAAGATTGTCTATGTTCTTATGCCTCTACAATCCCTGATTTCTTCTAAGTAACTACATAACTAAATAGAGTTAACTAGACCTGAATTCTGGGTAAGGAATGTAAGAGTATAGCAAACAACAGAGGTATGTACAACAACAATCCTTAGCCCAGACTTTTCTCCCCGTAGAAGATTAGAGTCACCTGTGACCCTATTCATTATTTCTCAGTGTCATTTCATACTTTATTAAGGAGGTGTTACTCTCCTTTTCTGCCCACAAGTATTTCAGTTCCCTCGTTTATTGAAGAGGATGGACTGTTTATAAGGCGTGGTATAGTCTGGCCATTGTCATACTCTCTCACAACTACCATCTATGAAGTAAACTTTCCCTTCTCTATAAAAGAGTTCTAGGTATTAGAAATCTCAAATTACAGATACAAATCACACATGAATGAGCATTATGGACCTGAAACACATATCTTAGTTTATTAAGACACTTCTGTTCCTAACTGCTCACCCCTCTGGGGGGCTGACCTTCATTACCTCCTTGTAGCTTTAACACCTTCCACCATGTTTCCAGAAAGCCCATGATATCAATAAACTCTTCAGGAACCAACTAATAATAAGTGTTCTGAACAAATCCTAGATACACATTGATCTCACTGCTGCATTTCTCCACTTACACTAAAAACAGTTAGAATCTGATCTTCTACAACCTATTGATGACTAATCAAGGCCTGGACCCAAACCCAATGCCTCCTTTCTTCAGATTGTGTTAAGAGCTTAAATGCTGTTACAAACCAGAATGACAGTTTTGCTTGTTTTGTGGAAAGGTCCCAGTTATATGTTAGCGTATTCAGCTGGATCTCTCACCATTCTCTTACTTCATGTCTAACAAAACTGAAATTAAAGGTCATTTTCCATTTTAAAAAAAACCTGAGGAGCAGGAATGAGATATATTTATAGGGGTTATGCACACATTTTCCTGCTATCATTTTGATCTGTGATTTTTGAATTATACATTTATCCAAGCCTCAAGGTCTATAAGCTAAGTAAACGGTATCCCTTTACAATAGATCTAGTAACTGGAATTTTGTTATAGCAATGAAAACTCCCTTCAAAATATGATTGGTTGCATGTGTATTGGCACAGGAAAATGGAACATTAGTAACTCATTTAGGATACAGGTGAGAGTGTTCTAAGTTGAATTCGAATCTGTACTTAATAAAACTAGAAACATAGAGATGTGCAAAACTCAAAACATGAATGATCTCTCAGTCTTTTGACACTTTTGAAGTAAATTTCTCAATGACTGATTCAAAAGCTCAAACATTTGAAGTAATGCTCAATTCTAACACCCAACATGAGAAATTTTAAAACAAGAAGATGCACTTAGCCTTAGAGAAACTTCATGTGCTAGGGTAAGAAGATACCCTAAAGGAACCCTCACCTGTTTAGAGAAGAAGGTGAGGGATATGGCAGAAGAAATGTGGAAGGGGTGACCAGGAGGTGGGCAGTGAGTGGAATGTAAAGTGGATAAGTAAAATATAGTTATAAAAAAGAATTTTAAAAACAAATATCTAGATACAGTCAAATAAATACTTATTAGAATAGAAATTACTAAAATACATACTGATTACAGATTCTTATCTATGGAAAAATTGTACACTTCCATGCTATTGATGAGATATGAAATGGGACAGTCAATATGGAACTATAATCATAGTTTCTTAAAATACAGTCTGTACTTCTCCCAGGATAGCTGCTGCAGCCAGGGCAAAAGGTGATACCAGTGTCCAAATGACCAGACCAACTGTGATACCCAATGCACCCATCAAACTCAAGAACCCTCCCCTCTGTTCAAACCAATCCATTTTTCTAGAAGGAAAACTCTAAAACAAGGAGGGTATCTACACCAAGGTGGGGGACATGAAATTAATCATTTCACAACAAACCCAAAAGGAGAGAATCACATAAACATACTATCACCTCCAATAACAAACATAACAGGAACTAAACTCTCAACATCAATGGACTCTATTCCCCAATAAAAAGACATAAACTAACATGCTGGATACATAAGCAGGGTCCAGCACTGTGCTGCACACAAGAAACACACCTCAGTGACAAAGATAGTACTACCTCAGAGTAAAAGACTGGAAAAAAATTTCAAAGCAAATTGACCCAAGAAACAAGCTGGAGTAGCCATCCTAACATGCAATAAAATAGACTTTCAACCAGAAGTCAGCAAAACAGATGGGAAAGGACACTTCAAACTCATCAAAGAAAAAAATCCACAAGAATGAAGTTTTAATTCTCAGCTTCTATGCCCCAAATGCAAGGGCATTTACATTCATAAAAGACATCTTACTAATGCTGAAACCACACAATGAACCTCACACAATAATAGTGGGAGACTTCTAAACCCCACTCTGACCAATAGACAGGTCATTGAAACAGATACTAAACAGAGATACAGTGAAACTAATAGAAGTTATGAACCAAATGGATTTAACAGATATATATAAAACATTTACCCTAAAACAAAAGAATATGCCTTCTTCTCAGCACCTCATTGTACCTTTTTCAAAATTAACCTTATAATTGGTCATAAAACAAGCCCCAACAGATGAAATAATCTCATGCATCCTATCAGATCACCACAGACTAAAGATAGACGTCAATAACAACAAAAACAACAAAAAGCCCACATACCCACAGAAGCTGAACAACTCTCTACTCAATGATAACTTGGTCAGGGAAAAAAAAAAAACTAAAAACTTTCTAGAATTCAATAAAAAGGCACAACATACTTAAACCTACAGGACACAACTCAGGGCAGAAATCAACCAATTGGAAACAAAGAGTACCATACAAAGAATCAACCAAACCAAAAGCTGATTCTTTGAGAAAATCAACAAGACAGAAGAATGAAATTGAAGAAGACCCCAGAAGATGAAAAGATCTCCAATGCTCATGTATTGGTAGTATTAACATATTGAAATGGCTATCCTACCAAAAGCAATCTACAGATTCAATGCAATCTGCATAAAGTTCCCACACAATTCTTCAAAGACATGGAAAGGGCAATTCTCAATTTTATATGGAAAAAAAAACAGGATATCAAAAACATTTAACAATAAACAAACCTCTGGAAGAATCACCATACCTGACCTTAAGCTATACTATAGAGCAACAGTGATTAAAGAAAGAAAAAAGAAGCTGAAAGGTTTGGTACAAAGACAGACAGGTTGATCAATGCAATAGAATTGTAGATCTGAAAATGAAATCATACACTTAAGAACACTTGATCTATGACAAAGAAGCTAAAAATATACAATAAAAAAAGAAAGCATCTTCAATAAATGGTGCTGGTCTAACTGGCAGTCTGTATGTAGAAAAATGAAAATAGCTCCATATTTATCACCTTGCACAAAGCTCAAGTGGATCAAAGACCTCAACATAAAACCAAATACATTGAATGTAACAGAAGAGAAAGTGGGAAAGAGCCTCAAACTCATTGTAATGGGGGAGAACTTTCCTAAACAGAACTCCAAGGCCTCGGGCTCTATGATCAAGAATTGATAAATGGGATCTCATGAAACTGAAAGGTTTCTGTAAGGCAAAGGACACTGTCAATAGGACAAATGGCAACCTACAGATTGGGAAAATATCTTCACTAACCCCACATTCAATAAAGGGCTAATATCCAAAATATATAAAGAACTGAAGAAGCTAACATCCAAAAAGCAAATAGCCCAATCAAAAAAAAAAATGGGGTATAGAACTAAACACAGAGTTCACAACAGGGGAATCTCCAATGTCTGAGAAGCACTTAAAGGCATGCTCAAAGTTCTTAGTCATCAGGAAAATGCAAATCCATATGACCCTGAGATTCCACTTTACACCAATCAGAATAGCTAATATCAAAAACTCATGACACCTCATGCTGGTGAGGCTGTGAACAAATACGAACACTCCTCTATTGCTCATGGGAGTGCAAGCTGGTACAACACCTCTGAAAATCAGTCTGGTGATTCCTCAGAAAATTGAAATAGATTTATCTGAAGATCCAGTTATATCACTCTTGAGCATATACCCAAAAGATGCTCTACCACAGCACAAGGACGTTTGTTCTACTGTATTCATTATATCCTTACTTGTAATAGCCAGAAGCTAGAAACACCTAACATGTCCCTCAGCTTAAGAATGGATACAGAAAATGTGGTGCATTTACATAATTGAATACTATTCAGTTATTAGAAATGAGGACATCATGAATTTTGCAGGCAAATGGGTGGAACTAAAAAATATCACTTGAGTGATATAACCCAGACCCAAAAGAACATTCATGGTATGTACTCACAAATAAGTGGATATTAGTCAGAAAGTAAAAGGTACAGTCCATAAAATTTAAGAAGTTTAACAAGCAGAAATACCAAATAAAGATGCTTTAATCTTACTTCTATGGGTAAGAAAATATCAGAGGAAGCCAAGGGAGGGAGGGATCTTGGTGAGAGAAAGGAGGTGGATGGATAAAGGGGAACAGTATCAGGTATGAGGAGGACAGGAGAGAAGCCCAAGGACCAGCAGAATGAATGGAAGTGTACAGGCTTTGGGGGGTGGAAAGGTTGGGGTGACCCTCTAGAAAGTACCAGAGACCTGGGAGGTGAGAGACTCTCAGGGCTCAACAGATTGAACCTTAGCCAAAATACCCAATGGTGGGAAGAGGGGACTAAAAGAGTCTAACTTCATTAGATAGACAGGACCTCAAATGGAGGGATGAGGTTACCAACCCACAGTCAACATTTCTGACCCAGAATTGTTCCTGTTAAAAGAACTGCAGGGACAAAAATGGAGATGAGACTGAGGAAAACAAGGTCCAGTCACCTGTCCAAATTGGGATCCATCTCATGTGGGGGAGGGGGCGGAGAACCAAGGCCAGACACTATTATTGATGTTAGGATGCACTTACAGATAGGACCCTGGCATGACTGTCCTCTGAGTGGCCCAACAAGCAGACGAGTGAGACAGATGCAGAAACTTACACCCAACCATTTGACTGAAATCGGGAGCCTTATGATTGAATTAGGGGAAGGATTGAAGAAGCTGAAGGAGAGGGTGACCACATAGGAAGACCCAGACATTCAGACCCAATTACTAAATTCTTTAAATATGTTGAATTCTTTTCTATCATACATAGCATATATGCCAATATTTACTGGTGTTGGTAAAATGGTTTCTACTTCCCTTCCTTGCTGCTGATTCATTATGCAGATCCCAGCTAAGACAACAGTTTCAGAGTCAACAATCTTTTCACCTTCAGAGAACCCTACCTTAGCATATATTTCACTATGTAACAATTAGGATTCAAGAATTACCAATTTTTTCAAATCTTTAGTGACAGATAAAGTTTCCAAGAAGTATTCTTGAGGTTTCAAGTGGACATTTAGAGTACTCTCAGTTCATACAATTGCTCACAACAGTTATTGAAATAACACTCCCACCACAACACAATTAAACCAAGGAGTTAATGAGATGCTTTCTCAGCAAGACTTCTTCCTCTTGGGATTAACACCCAAAGGAAAATCATGACTATTTAAAATCTCTTGTGAATTATTGCAAGTCCTGGAACCAAATGAGGAATCGATGCCAGGGAGTAGAAACACACTTAGATGTGTGGCACCCTACTAGAAAGTGATTCAAAGCAAGAGGGGTTCTCAATTCTAACCTACATATTGAAGAAAGGTGAGCTCCTCCCTCCTGCTGCAGGTAGGAAGGAAGACATCATTCAACAATGCCATCATTTTAGGCTTTCTGTGCCTCAGAAAATACCCAGAAGTGTACTTCACCTTTACCTTAGTATTAAGTCTCTCAACTACTAGGGTCATAATGTGGAATCAGGGTGCAGAGTTTTAAGCAATAGTTTCTATAATTTAAGGGTTGCACTATGTTGGAAATTGAAAAATATGAAAATATATCAGAAAATTTTCAAACTATGAAAACTAGAAAGGAGTGTTTTCCTATGCCTACCCCTTCTCTTTTAATGCTAATATGGTTCCAGAATTAAACTTTGCAGCCGGAGGTAGATCTTTTTTTTCCACATAGAATGCTAAGGTCTTTCTTTAGTTAGCTTGTCACTACTCCTCATGCCCAAGGAAATAATCTTGAAAGTCAATGTTATCTACTGTATGAGTGAATTAAATAACCAAGAGAAGAGAGTTAAAGAAAAATATCATATGATACACTCTTATGTTCACAGATGAAACTAAGAAATTGAATGGAGTGTTTCTTTGTGATAAGCAATAAATGTCCATGCCTTTTAAAATATGTGATTTTATTGTTTAAAGACTGATCTACATAATCCTGTTTTTTTATATCCAGTTAGTTAATAAAGTGCTTTTGAGTTTGCTTTTTTAAACTTCCACAAATCTGTAGTTTAACTCTTGTGACATATATGACTAATAGTCTTTATAATTTAGAATAATATGAATGGTGGGTTTTGGACAGAAAAGAGAGAGAGAGAGCATGTTTCAGTCTATCTGTGTATATGTCTATGGTATCTTCTATGTACATGGAGGTATATGTTATGTGTTTAAAAGACAGAGGAAGGGGAAGCTCTGCTATCACACAAAAGGTACCTATGAAGGCTTTGGTCACTATGCTACGTTTAAACTTCCTTTATACAAGCCACAAGATCATCCCATGAATTCTCATATTTCCAAAGAGGAGAAAGCACACATTTACACAGCTAAGTAAGAAATATTTAGTATATTAATTCAGTCTCCAGTTTCACTGATAGTTATTCATAGAGTTTACAGCTGTGGTGTTTAGCTTTTGCTATTGTATTTTTTTTTTAAATACTATAGGTTTTGATTATCATTACCCTCAGTACTAGAACTGGATGCTAATGGGAAAGGAAAAATAATTCTTCATTAATTAAAGTTATTACTGGACAATTTTACACTGGTATATAAAGTATCCTGATTATACCCACACCCAACACTTCCTTATCCCTATCCCACCCCTGTATTCCCCTTCCTCCCTACTCATTTCTAGAGTCTCTTGGTTCACTCTAGAACCACAATGGAGCATCTGGAATGATGGAAAGGGATCATTTGTACAGAGAAGGGAAGAGAAAACACTAGCCTTGGCACTTGCATTCTGGGTGAGATTGTGTAGGACACCTTCAGAAATTGCCCTTGGAAATTATCTTCTGGGTGAGAATTTAAAGGAAACTTGTCTCCATTTAGGAACCTCAATGAAGAAAGATAGCCCATCAGCAGAAAAGACAGTTTCATTAGAACATCACTAGATAAATATTAGCATCTTTTCTCTTCCACCCCTGTGATTTAAACTCCTCTAATCCACACGTATAATAAATGTCACTAAGAATTTCTTTCCACAGACTCCCAGGAGCTGATTCATCCTTAAACATGACAAACCACACTATGGTGACAGAATTCACCTTGCTGGGCATCCCTGGAACAGAGGGCCGGGAAAATGTCCTGCTCTTCCTATTCTCAGCATTGTATGCCTTTGCCCTGCTGGGGAACTTGCTCCTTCTTACTGCAGTTATCTCCTCCCCAAGACTCCACACACCCATGTACTTTTTCTTGGGCAACCTCTCCATCTTTGACATGGGTTTCTGTTCCACTACAGCTCCCAAGATGTTGTCATATCTCTCAGGATGGAGTGGGGGGATCTCTTTCCAGGGATGTGTTGTTCAGCTCTTCTTCTATCATTGTCTGGGTTGTACAGAGTGTTTCCTGTACACAGTGATGGCCTATGACCGCTTTGTTGCCATATGTTTCCCTTTGAGATACACAATCATCATGAACCACAGAGTATGCTGTATCTTGGCCACAGGAACCTGGATGAGTGGCTGTGTGCATGCCACTATCCTAACTTCCCTCACTTTCCAGTTGCCCTACTGTGGGCCCAGCAATGTGGGTTATTACTTCTGTGACATGCCTGCAGTGTTACCACTAACCTGTGAGGACCACTCTCTAGCACAGAGGGTAGGCTTTACAAATGTTGGTCTTCTAGCTCTCATTTGCTTTTTCCTTATCCTTGTGTCCTACACTCGAATTGGAATCTCCATCTCAAAAATCCGCTCAACAGAAGGCAGGCAGAGGGCGTTCTCCACCTGCAGTGCCCACCTCACAGCCATCATCTGTGCTTACGGGCCAGTCATTGTCATCTACCTTCAGCCCAATCCCAGTCCATTGCTAGGTGCAGTTATTCAGATTTTGAACAATCTTGTGACACCCACCATCAACCCATTGATCTACAGCCTGAGGAATAAGGATGTGAAAGCAGCCCTGAGGCACGTATTTCTTAAGAGAAGTCTCAATTTGGAAATTAAATGAAAGCATCTAACTCTTTACTTAACACAGCTTGAACATTCAATAGGGAAGATTTGCATCTACAAGTTATTTCATAAGCCATGATAGCATCTATAATTTCCAAGCCATATTAAATTGAAATGTACACTAGATTAGTTTACCACTTCCTTCATTGTTTGAAGATACATATTTATTTTGTTTTCCTATGTTTTATAACAAAATATAAATGATAACATCTCTTAGCAGATGCTGTGTTAACTTTTATCCTGTATGTATTTTCTCCCATGACAACTATTTTATCAAGTATTTTTTAGTCTTCTGACTCTCTAAGATAATTAAGAGACCCATTACTCTCTCTAATCTACCAAACCAGAATTTCATATACTTTTAAAATAGAAAAAGTAAGCTCCAATTTTCTACCAGAAACTCATAAATTCATATGGAGAGTAAGTTATATTTAAGATGAGCTCTTTGAAGCATAAAAGCTTGTATGATCTCCAACTTGTTTCTTGTATATATCTTATCCTGGAATTAAGATATGTTTCTTGTGGTGTAATTCTACTCCAAAAGGCAATACATGGATTATTTCTCATTAGGTGTTCAAGTAGTTCATGTTTGTTTTTGCAAAATTGGCTCAAATCAGACAGAATAACTAATTAAATTAAGATACATTTATGCATTTCAAGAACTAGAAGAATGGTTAATGTTTAATGTATCTTAATCAAGTAGTTGTAAGTTTCTAAGGGAAAACATGTATGTTTCTCTCCTTTTTATACCATTTACCTTTCTGTAATCTCTAGACTCCAAAAATGCCAAAAAATATATAGATATAGTTTATTTTAAAACTTAGTTAAATTTTAATTAACATATTCTTTTTCTTGTACTGTTTTTAGTTTTCACTTAACTTTTTATATCTGCCAGCTATTCAGGGATTTTTATTGAATGCTCTATTTGTAACAAAGACATAAATACATTATGGGGAAGATGGAAACAAAGAAGTGAAGAAGCTCTGTTGTAGAAGAAAATTATTACTGTACAATGGAATGATTAGTGTGTGTTTTCCATTAAGTTTTTGTTTATGGACACAGGCAGTTGAAGACCTCTTCCACAGCTGGAAGTTACACATACACACACACACACACACACACACACACACACACACACGAACTTCCTTTAGAAAATATTCTAATAGGCTGCTGTGATATATTTGTCTAAGTCTCTAAGATGAGATACTTAAGCAATCAGTCATTTCCTGATAGAAATCAAAAAAGCATTAGTGTATTAGTATAACACAAGAAACCCTAGGTCTTTTCAAAAAGGCACAATTAAGTTGAAATATTAAAAATACGAACTTTAAAGATTCAAAACTAGTTCTCAGCTTTATGTCCTCTTCTATATTCAACATAAACACTGAAAGTGGAGTAACTACCCATTTCATCAGGATTTTATGATTTAAAACACACTGCTTCTCAGGAGCCACCACAGGCAGTCTTATCTCACAGTCCCATCCTTTCCTTTTGTACCTGCCTTCGGGATAGAATGCCAAAAAGACATGTTTTATAATCTTGTCTCTTTTTTTCTTTTACTTTTTTTCTATATTTAGTGGTGTGTGTGTGTGTGTGTGTGTGTGTGTGTGTGTGTGTGTGTGTGTGAACATGCGCACATGCAACTGAGAGAGAGAGAGAGAGTTGCAATTTGGGTTTTGTGCTTTTACAACTAGTCACTTTACAGAAGAAGTCAATAATGCCACATACTTAATTAGAATGCTACACTGGAAAGCCTTATAGAATCGTACCTTAAAGTTTTCCTATAATCTGCAGTAAGTTTTATTCCTAGCTGCTGCTGTTGTTTCTCTCTGCCAGTAGTTTCATGGTCGGATTTCGAGTCTAAGAACCTGTATACCAAAACTAATTTAGTTCAGGAAATCATCGAGGGTGGTTTACAGCTTTTCTGTTTTGCAATTCACTTCTCTTTCTTTACCAAGTGCTAATTCTAGCAGAAAAACGTACATGTTACTATAGCTCCACCCACAACAGCTGACCAAAACAACGTTGATCATCCTCCTGACAAGTCATTGCTTAAAAAAAAAAATCACATCACTTTTTTTTTATAAGAAAATATCTCTATTAAAACAGTATTTTTTTATTTTTACAAAGAGAGAAGAAATTAGGTACTTTTAATTATAGAGTGTACACTGCAAAGAAATATTTTTGACTCTATTCTGATGAAACCTACATAGACTACATAATATTGAAATTTAATAAACTAGATAAAATATAGAAGAGATTATGTATATATATTATGTATATATATAATATATATATATATATATATATTATATATATATATATATATATAAAACCAAAGATTTATATGCCCCTTTCTCTCTGTGTCTGTCTGTCTGTCTGTCTGTCTGTCTGTCTGTCTGTCTCTCTCTCTCTCTCTTTGTGTGTGTGTGTGTACAGTCATGCTTGGACTTTGCCATTATACCATCTCTTGAGTCATTTGTTCACCACTGATAAAGCTATTTATCATTTGTTTAATGTGTCATCAAAAAATATTATTACTCAACCAGAAACGTATTTCACTTTGTATATTAAAAAATTATCTTTGTGAAGTCAGGGATGTGTAGTGATTATTTCAATGGCCTGTTAAATATACACATCTTTGCCTGAATCATTAACATATGCTTCTCAATCAACAGCTGAATACATAGTTTAAAAGAACCCTAGTGAACTAAGAATATTACAGGCCAAGGATGAAGTTAATACTCTAATCCCTCACAATTTAGCTCTGCCTTCCATACATGTACCCAGAACATTTACTATACCTTTAAGCTGAAGAGAATCATTCAGTGCCAAGGACCAGCTCTACTTGGAGAGAGGTTCCTGAGGAAAGGGTGTTTGGTAGCAGCAATAAAACGACTCGAAGTCAATCATGGGGACAAGTTGACAGCTGTGTTTTCTTTGAGATGGCTCCCGAGACATCTCTCTGCTGTAGACAACTCTCTTTTGCTAGAATAAATTCTAAAATCTCCCTAAATAGCTCATCATTCTTTCTACCGAAGTCAGAAAAGGCCCTAGAAAAAAATTCTTAGATTTTCTGACCAAAGTCAGAAAAAGTTGCTAGAAAAAAATTCTTCGTGGGTTCTAAGACCAACATCAGAAAAGCTTCTAGAAAAGAATTCTTGGGTTTTTTTTTTTTTAACAAAGTCAGAAAACCTATCAGAAAAAAAAAAATTGTAATAGCTCTCCAGACAGCTCATCCCTTATAGACCAAAAGCCTATTCTTTTATTTACAATTCAATCATTTACCTAGGTTCCTTTTTGATTATCTCATAAATCAGAATTTTATGATCTTAGCCCCTTGATTCTTAGAAGACAGCAAGTACATTTTTTTTTTTAATGGCAAATGAATTCAGAAATCTGTTTGCCTTTGTAAGCACAAACAATAAGCTAGCTGGATGGGATCCCATCTTGAGATTACCATTCTCACCACATCTGGACCTAAATTCTCTCTGTCACAGGCTTTCAACTCAGAAAACTACCTGCCTTTGTATCTTTCTGACAAGCTGGCTCATTAGTGCAGCTGCCTTTGTTCTTTTAGGTCCCTAAAGCCCTTCACACAATTCATGTTGTGAGAAATTGTATTTTCTTGAACTCATGTTTTCAAAGTTTTTTCCCATAGCCTTAAGTAATGTCCTGATGGTAATGTCACATCATTTACCATTTTGCTAAGACACACCCTCTCAACCCAGACTCATACTGCTTCTAATTATCATTGAGTCATTAACCTTAGCAGTGAGAACATTCCCTGATAACTTTGTTGGGAGAGATTTCCAGAAGGAGAAACATAAAGTAAATTATGTACATTACTATACAAACAAGCCTTATACCTAGCAACTGTCAGCACTCATGGAGGCTCACACCCTTCTAGCTCTGTTCCAGGGGTGGGAACTGTGTTACACATCCCCTTCTGTATGGCCATGCAGGACTCATCAGTCCAGTGCTTTCTCTATTTTATAATTGAATGCTAACAGCTCATGCAAGTTTGGTGGTAGACGTATTGTACTCATGATAGGAGATGAAATCATGGCTGAGAGTTCAGGATGGCTTCCATTGCCTTCTTTTGTGAGAGAGCATTACACTGCATCTCACTACCTTAAAAGACAATCTTCAGGTTTTGAAGTGAAGTTTCTATTGACTGAATACCACTTTATGCATCATCATTAATGAAAACAAGAAAAGTCAAATGATTATGAGTGGCAGACCATGTGTAGCATAGTTACTGAATAATGAAGTCCCAATTTAATCAACTTATTCTTTGGATTTCTACTAAGAACTACCTTTCTCCTGGATGACTCACCTCCATTTTTTATCTGAACAAGGCATACTAACAAGCTTAGTGAAGTCAATAACTACCTTGTCTAACTGTCATCCTAATTATGAAAGGAAGTAATCATAAGAAAAACAAATTTGTTTATTCAGAGCAGCAGTGTGTGTCTGTGTGTGTGTGTCTGTGTATGTGTAATTTTTACATCCTGACAGCAGTTTCCTCTCCCTTTTCTCCTCCCAGTCTTCTCCTACCCCCTTTCTCCATCTATTCCTCCTTTGTTCCTCTTCAGAAATGGGGAGGTTTCCCATGGATATCAACTGGCCATGGCATAGCAAGTTGCAGTAACACTAGAAACCTCCTCTCCTAAGGATAAGTCAGCAGGAAGAAAAGATGGCAACAGTAGGCAACAGTATCAGAGATAATTCTAATTTTACTTTTAAGAGTCCTGCAAGAAAACAAAGCTAAACAAATGTAATATATGGGTAGAGGTCCTAGGCCAGTTCCATGCAGGCTCCCTGGTTGTCAGTTCAGTCTCTATAATCCCCTATGAGCCCAGGTGAGTTGATTCTGTGGGTTTTCTTGTGATGACCTTTACCCTTCTGACTCCTACAATCCTTCCCTCCCCTCTTCAGCAGGATTCCCCAAGCTCTGCCTAATCATTGACTATAGGGACTCTGCATTTTTTTTTTTACATCAATTGCAGGCACCTATCTATGAGTATAGCAAAATGTCATTAGGAATCATTTTCTAACCTAAGCCTCTCAGCTATCTAGCCTTTGGGTCCTGGCCCTCCAGACGGTGTCAGGACTGGGCTTCTTCTTGTTGCATGGGTTTCAAGCTGGACCAGTCATTATCTGGCCACTCCCACATGTTCTGTAACACCTTTATACAACCACAAATTACAAGGTGGACAAATTATAAGAAGGCTTTGTGGCTTGGTTGGTGTCCGAGTTCCATCACTGAAAGTCTTTCCTGGCTACAGGAGATGACAGATTCAGGCTCTGTACCCCTCACAACTAGTATACTTATACTATACTAGGTGGGGAGGCAATTTTTTTACAGTGAGATTAAAAAGCATATCAAATAAAGAAGCTTCTGTTAGACTAGACAGAAGTTATTTTTCCTTCCATGTCTAAAATGCTAACTCTAATTGTATATGGCTGTCTTATAACTTTGGATGGATTCATCTATTTGGGAAAAAATGAGAATAAGGATATAAAAATTCATGGTTAAAGGTAAAGAATAATGGAAGAGAGGACTGGTTTTATTCTTCCCTTTGGAATAAAATTCTTGTTAATAACTAAATCAAAAAAAATATTTTTTTCTTTCACTAGCCTGCTACCAGATAGAGACACATACTGATATAGTTCTGAACAAGAACATGGGTTAAGTGAATAGCAGGATTCTTGAGTTTTAAGTTTAAGTACATAGGAGTCAAAAGACAAAAATAAGCTGAATAATAAAAATGTCAGCAACAGTTTCAGAAGCAGAAGTTCCTGCGGTCCTGAACATATATCAGATTTTCGAGTGCAGAGATGTTCTGATGACATAAGAATGAGGAGGTACATTGTTAATTCTTGACCATCTGACACTGTGTAGTGACACATAGTTTCTGTGTATGTCCTACTGACAACCTCAGTCTCATCAATATGAACACCAAAGGTTATGTAATTCACAAGACTATGAAGTCTTTATACATTACTACAAAGCCCTTCAGGTCCTGTTTCTATGGTGACTACTATTCCAAACTATGTGCTGTAGGAATAAGACATAATCAGTTACCCCAATTCCCAGATGCTCACCTCAAATATGCTATCATCTATCTTATATACTTTATATATGTACATAAGAATCTTGTATACATTCTTATGCCACTTGCATTACTTGTCTTTCCATGTCTATTATCAAAATATCTAACAGAACAAATTAAGTAGGGGTTGCAGTTTTTTCTTGGTTGTAGTTACAGAATCTTCATCCCAACGCATTTGACTCTGTGTGTCTGAGCCTATAATATAACAGTAATTAAATTATGTTGCCAGAAATATGTGGTAGAAGGTACTCATTTCACAATGGTTAGAAAAGAGGGAATGAGCAACAGGGCTCATGACAAGATACAACAAGCCTTACAAGCATAGTCCAGTGTACTGCTTCCTCAATATAGATGCATATCTTAAAGTTTCCATCATGAGTAAAACTGTGAACATTTAGATCCACATATTCCCAAATTAAATTTTTTCCCTGTTGCTCCATGTCTTATATCCATCTAATAATTTCAAGATTATTTTCTTGACACAGTGTCAGAGGCTTATCAACTTACTCTTCCCCCCACCTCTCTTCTAATATCTCAACGCCTGTAATCAGCTTGAAGAAGTTAAAGAAGAGTCAGCGCCCCTATTCCCTGGGCTTGGGGACTAATGTGGTTAATAATGGTCTGTCTTTAAAGGGAAACGTAGTGGTTTTGTTGGAACGGGGAGGATTAGCTAGGACTTATTGCATAGCCATAACCTACTGGTAGAAATCTGTATAATTATTATCAAGATGAAGTTATAAATTCTTAAATGGTACAAAATTTACTTTGATTTCAAATTTAAGGTTTTCATTGGCACGAGCTTCTTATTAATATAAAAGTGAGATGAATATTGATACTCTCATGGGCGTTGTGCCTGTATAACACATTTAGGAATACAAGGCCTAGACCCAGTCCTTCTTTAACTTTTTTAACTGATTTGGGACAGTTAACCTATGAGTTAAGGGACTATAGCAAATTCACGGCCTTGAGTTTATTGTTAGGAGGTTTCCCATATTTTATTTAGAAATAGCTGAGAGGAGTGAACAGACAACAGTCCAGGTTACCTTACATGGATAGTTGGTTTTCAAAACATCAGAAATCCATAGAATTGATGATACAAATATTTATATATTAATGTCCATTCTGATTGGAGACCTGTCTGCTCCTGACAGCTTCCTGTCGTGGATTCTAAGAAGAAATTGAGCATTCTTGGAGTTACTCCAGTTGAGTGGTGACAGCTATTAGGCAAGAATTGCCTCTTTCCATCTACAGACAAATTACTGTCCAGAAAAGGACACACATGCAGAATAGTCAACTAATTATATCTGCCTAGACAGAGTAATCAGCCCTTAATAATCCTGCATCACTAAGGTCTGTCAGATGACTCTGGGCCAGAAGGCTGAAGATCTGATGCTCCAACGTTCGGTAGTATAGGGGCTTTTCAGGTGTTCAGAGGTCTCTATAAATTGGCTAAGTTTTAGAAGCTATGTTTAGTGCTTCCCATAACTTCAGTTAACTCAGTCATTCTGGATTTCTGACGGGGTTGGAGACCTATAGTCTCATAGCCAATCCTGGCTATTTACTTTGAGAGAAAAGATCTGGTTTTCAGCTGACATTCATTCTAAGGCAAAAAAAAAAAAAAAAAAAAAAAAAAAAAAAAAAAAAAAAAAAAAAAAAACCCAGGATCAAAAGTAAGTGTTTTAGTTAGAAGAGATGACAGAGGTTCTGGTTAGTCAATGATGGACTGGGTATTAGGACTATCTTGTACCTCACTGGTACAACTAGGAATAAGTATGCTCTAATTGTATTTTGAGAGAAAAGTTTTACTTTAACAGGAAGAGTGATATGTAGGAGGAGCTAAGTGGGAAGGAGTACTGAGAGGAAGAGATGGAGTAAGGAGAGAAGATGAAGGAGAGGAGAAGCTAGGTGATGAGAGAGAGAAAGAGAGAGGGGGCATGGAGGCAGATGTTCACATGTCTCCACCAGTCAAAGATAGTTTTTATATCCAGGTTGGGTATTGGGTCACGCTTCTGATTGAGCATTACCAAACTTATAAATCCTTTGATTAACATTAAAAAAAATGTATAAAAGCAAAAAGGAAATGGGGGGGGCATAGGACAGGGGTTTTCTAGGGAGGGGAAATGGGGAAAGGGGATGGCATCTTAAATGTAAATAAAATATAAAATAAAATTTAAAAAAAAGACGGGACTGTAGGCAGGTCTATAGAAAGGCCCACCCATTGTGGGTGGTGCCATTCCTGGGCTGGTGGTCCTGCTGGTATTCTACAAGAAAGGAGGCTGAGCAAGCCATGTGGAGCAAGTCAGTAAGCAGCATCCCTCCATGGCCTCTGCTTCAGCTCCTGCCTCCAGGTCCCTGCTTTGTTTAAGTTCCTATCCTGGCTTCTATTGGTAGACTGTAATAAAGAAATATATGTCAAATAAATCCCTTGCTCCAAAAAAATGAGATTATTTTCTTTCTTTCTTTCTTTCTTTCTTTCTTTCCTTCCTTCCTTCCTTCCTTCCTTCCTTCCTTCCTTCCTTATTTCTTTCCTTTCTTTCTTTCTTTCTTTCTTTCTTTCTTTCTTTCTTTCTTTCCTTCCTTCCTTCCTTCCTTCTTTCCTTCTTTCTTTCCTTTCTTTCTTTCTTTCTTTCTTTCTTTCCTTCCTTCCTTCCTTCATTCCTTCCTTATTTCTTTTCTTTCTTTCTTTCTTTCTTTCTTTCTTTCTTTCTTTCTTTCTTTCTTTCTTTCTTCCTTTCTTTCCTTCCTTTACTGAAAATAGATTCTCCTCTCATACAATACCTCCCAACCACAGTTTCCTTTTCTTCTACTCCTCCCAGTTTCCTTCTAGTTTCCATACTGATCAAAATTTCAAGCTCAAGCCACCTGATTTGTATGTATGATCAAGGCAGTCAGCCCCCAGAAATACAAAGAAGCAGAATTCCAATATATACTAGTACAAGGTAAACACTCCAATTCCAAAATAAAGAAATGAAAAAAAAAAACATGAAGAAAGTATTAGACTAAAGCAAGGCTGAACCTTAGACTGGCAAACACTAAATTCTGTAGCTATATGATTAGCATCTAAAAAACTCAGTGTTTTGATTGAGTTCCAATGGGCTAAGACAGCACTGTAAATTTGATCTTGCTATTTGTAGACCACATAGCCTCTTACTTAAGCTGGCTTCACTAGTTCCTTCTACTTTCCTTAAGAAATGTTCTATATTCTTAACTTATCTAACATCCAAAGATCTCCATTCTTGCTTAGCTTTGATCATCTTTGTCATAAACTACCTGCAAACTGAAACCCATTGTCTGGCCTCAGTGACATCCTATAAGGATCTAAGTAGAAATCTCCATGTCTATATAACCTTTTTATTTGCATGCCTACATATAGGTTTGCAAGAAACAGGCAAGTGCCAAACCCTATCTATTATTTTAGTACATTTCTGTTGGACAAAAGCTAAATAGTGTGCAACTCGGTGGTGCCCAGTAAGGTATAGACTAGTCAACCTCTATGTAAGGAGATTTGGACTTGGGAGAATGCAAAGCCACGTACACTGATTACTTGGCTGCTAATATGGTTCCATCTCTTCCATCTCTTTATGAGACTAGGTAACTGAACTTTATTCATAATTCATAAGCCAATGACACAAGTCTTAAAATAATGAAGATATATATATATATATATATATATATATATATATATATATACTGTGAATAAGTGAATAACACAAAATATTATTGATCGCGTACTCTGTTGAATAGTTAGGATCTAAGACATTAAAATGAAAAAATGAATATAAGTAACTGACAAACACAAAATGAATGCTATAGTATTTTGTCTGCTCTTATTTGTGGTTTAGTGGGTATTGTTTTATTTTCAGTGGGTTTTTTGTTTGGTTGGTTGGTTGCTTGGTTTGGTTTGGTTTGGTTTGGTTTGGTTTGGTTTGGTTTTGGAAACTCTATTTTTTCCATTGGATTTATGTTTGTGTTTGAGAAAGAACTTGAAGTTGGGGAGGGAAGGATCTGGAAATACCTGGGAGAAGGGGAAAGATGATATTAAAAATATTCAAATTTTAAGAATGTCTTAAATAATAAAAAGGGAAAAAAAAAAAGAAATGTACACCAAAAGATATAAAGGACTCTTAGGGACACACAGATACTAGGACATCACTGTTTCATTTTCTGATATATTTGGATTTTTTTTCCTCCATGAAAAAAATGAAGTATCTATCTTTGGGTTCCTTTCTGGATATGGCAGCCACATGAACCATTTGGACCTCCTAGTGCCATTTTGATCATAAGTGAACTCTAAACCCAGATTCATGGTTTCTATACTCCAGAAAGCCATGCAACCTGATGTGCATCCTGACAAAGCAGACAGAATCCCCTTCTCCTCCTGTGATTTCTGCCTGTTTATCAATATACCCAAATAGGGAAGTGTCTCTGAAGTTTCTAGCAGTAGAAACTTATTACTTGTATTGGAATATTACTAAATATCTGAGTATTTTTTGTGTGTGTGTTTGTATTGTTTATGTAGTACGTGGGTATTGTGAGAGCCATATATTTGTATTTGGGGGATGTGAAAATTAACTTAAAGCCCCCAGGCTGGAGGAATGGAATTTGTAAGTACGAAAAGGGCCTCACTGTTTCATAATGAGTGAACCCAGAGACTGGCAACAGAAAGCCATGACCCAGGAAGGACAAGTGAACATCATATTAAGGTCGAAGTGAGATTTTTACAGGAAGAAATTTTGGAATTATATTTCTGTAACAAATAACCAGAGGTTAATTTATTTTTACTTCTTAATTTCTTTTCTAAAACATAAAAATTGCAGTCAGAATTACTACACTCTTATAGTTTAATGAAATTGGCATGATATGACTTGGCATGTTGTATTTATTTTGCTGTTTGTTGCATAGTACTACAGTAAATATCATGGCCAGACCTAATTTAATATACGTAAAAGATGAGCTGATTCATTTATGGATGTGCATGAAATGTTTATTTGATAATCTGTTTAGGTTCTGTTGTGAAATGAAGCCAACAGGATGGCCTGCTGTAGTACAGCTTGCTGGCTGATTCAGGAAATTGCCCTGTGGTTGCCTAGCAACAAATGGCTGTGTGGCTTTTTATGCCAATAGAATTAGAGGTAAGAGGCTTCTCAGAGGAAGCAGGAGAAAATATTCCCTTTCATCTTTATTTTTAACAAGACTAGCATTATTCTTTAAACACTACAGTCAGATACTGTAATCTATTTAAATTTAGCAGTCAAAGGTGAAGAAGTGTCCAGAATGATGGTTGGTTAAGCCCATCAGGATACATGATTTCCAAATTTTGTCCTTAGGACACACAATGTTGAGGGGCACTGAGCTGAGAGACAACCAGGTGTCTGGTCGAATGAGCTTCTGAACCCCAGAGACCCTTTAGGGACGGTAGGATGTTCAGCTCTGTTCCTGGCCCCCTGGCTCTCTCAGCTTCTGCCCTTCATAGCCCCTCCCACAGAGAGGTTGAGAGGTTTAAGACCATTGGGTCACGTAGGAATGGTGCCCCAGGCTCTCCTTACATGCATATGAGGCATCCCCAACACCCTCAGACTAAGCCAATGAGGTTACCTGCTGTTAAAACCTTCACCCACCCCAAACTGTATATATTGAGCTTAATTGAGAAGTAAAGCGCATACAAGAACCATCCTGTTGTCTGAGAACCTCCGTCATGGACCCTCCCCTCTTTGCCAGCTAGCCGGCTGGCTCCAGAGCTGCTAACACTGGGCAAGGGATCTACAGCCTTTCCCTGCTACCTGGCCGACACTTCCTGGCTTAGCAAAGAGCTGTAACACTTCAGAACCTGCCGGCCCTCTCCCCAGGGGCAGGCAATCTCTCCTCCCTGCTCACACCCTGTCCCCAGCCAGGAGATTGTCATGGGACACCCTCCAGAACAAGGATCCTACACAATGTTCCACTGAGGAAAAGTAAATAAGGTCTTCAAGATCATTTTCAGGGAAAGCTGAAATGCATAGGATTGGTACTACTTTTTCCTGAGGTTACATTAAAGAATAAACAACTGGAAGTGATAAGAGACAGACCAGCAGAGCAAGCTGCTTACAGGTCTCTTTGGGGGATTGGCAATTCAGCTTTCATGAATCATCATCCAGGCTGGGATGGGTTTTTCTGTGACGCAGCTGCCTTTAAATGATCCACATGTCCGTTAGTGATTGTTCATCCATCCCACTGTTAGTAATGCCCATCAACTCATTAAATAGGCAAGTTGGCCTTTAGATATCTTTTAAACTAGTATCAAGTTATGTTTTTTACTAGCTATTCTCCATGGCCTTCAGATACTGTACAGTGCCCTCTGAGGATTGAAGAGACATTTTCTTTGTCTTAACCACATCTGTAAATACAACAGATTTGGAGATCTTTCTATTCACCTACATAGATTTGAAAGCAACCAACTGGTAGTTTCTTAGCCACCCTGTTCTACCTTCAAATAATGTTTGAGAAGATTCCGTTTAACTCTTGTATGTATTCTCCCCATGTAGTGTGTTTCTCAGAGGTCTTGAGCTCTCCTTTAAGAGATTTAGAAAGAGAGAAACAGAGAAGAGGTGGTTGGAGTCTCAAAGTCATATTCACTGTGTGTGACATTGGCCTGTGCCTTCAGCTTCCTGGGCTTCAATTTCCTTCCTTCTTTGTTCTGAGTGGCAATTCTTTCCTCACACAGATACTGGAAGGATTTGGTGATATCTATTAAAGTTATTAAGAAGCACAGAGCAGGGATTAAATCACAGCAGAGGAATCTGCAAGAGTACTTGAGCCAAGTCTGATTTTAATGTCACTGGATATGGCACAGAAAAACAAGCTATATATCTACCTATAGTTGGAGCCAAAAGTAAAACAAAATGATTGGTGATGACAGAGTCAGTATATCAAAAGACTTGTGTATGTAATCATTACCAGTCATTTTTCTGACCCACCCCTTTCTGTCACAAGTTCTTTTAAGAGTTGACAATGAATGACACATTGTCAGGCAAGTGATTCAAGAAAGTTTTACTCTTAAAGACTCGACGTGTGTGTGTGTGTGTGTGTGTGTGTGTGTGTGTGTGTGTGTGTGTGTATTTAAATCTTACCTTTATTTACTTTTACCCATCGAATGGGTAAAAATGTGGAGTTCAAAGATATGACTCAATAGGTAAAGTATTTGTTACCAATTTCATGAAGAATTTAAACTAAAGCTCTGGTTACTATATGATGAAACAAACTGGCTTGGTATTTGAGGACCTTATCTTCAGAGCCCTTTAGAGGTTGTGTATACTTTATAATCATCATAAAAATGTTTAAAAAGATAGTATATGTGAAAAAGTTCACCTCAGTGTCTGAAGAATAATTAATTCTCTAAATGTATGAGTTAAGAATCCAGGTGTTGAAAGAGAGAAATCTAGGTGTTGAAAGAGAGAAAGAGGGGGGAGACAGGGAGGCAGATATTCATGTATCTCTACCAGTCAAAGATAGTTGTTATATGTAGGTTGGTCAGTGGGTTACACTTCTGATTGAACAATTCCAAACTTATAAAGCCTATGATTAACATTATTTAAAAAAAAATGTATAAATGCAAAAAGGAAAAGGGGGCATGGGATAGGGGTTTCCTAAGGGGGGTGGGGAGGAATGGGGATAGGGGATGCCATCTGAAGTGTAAATAAAATATCTAATAAAAAAAAGAATCCATGACGTGTGAGACAGGAAATGTTAGTTGGCAGAAAGAAGTGTATTCTAAGTGCAACAGAAGTTGAAGTGAGGCAAGACTTGACACAGAGGAAGGAGTAAGAGAATGATGAAAGTTATTTTCTATCTTTAATAACATAACAAAATGTAAGCCCTTCATAGAGACACAAAACCTGGATTCAGCTATTTTTATGAGCCTTACAGACTAATTGCCCAGGAAAAGCATGGAGAATAAGAATGGATATAGGTGCAATTATGAGATACTGGGAATTACTGAAGCAAAACAAAAATAAAATCCTGTAAATAAGTGTGTTTGGTGTAGTGATTTGTCTAAGAGACTGAAACCAGTGGTTGCTGATATCAGAAAATAGCTTTTAAAAATGCATCATGAACTTCGTAATTCATTTCTGAGCACCTAAGCTAAACTGTGAAACACCCTTCTCAAGGCTCTCTTCACTTCCTTGTTCCTCAAGGAATAGATTAAAGAGTTCAGCATGGGCGAGACAATATTATTTAATATCTGCACCACAGCCCCAAGCAGAAGGTTTGGTGTACGTTGCAGGTAGATGATAATTACTGGTCCATAGGCACAGAGAATGGCAGTGAGGTGGGCACTGCAGGTAGAGAACGCTTTCTGCCTGCCCTCTGCTGAACGGATTCTCAGAATGGCAACCCCAATGTGTACATAAGAGACACAAACACTGAAGAGAAGCATCAGAGCCAGAAAGCCAACATTGATGGAACCCACCTTCTGGGCCAACTTATTATCAGTACAAGCCAGGGGTAAAACTGCAGGAATGTCACAGAAGAAATGGTGGACATGATTAGGCTCACAGTAGGTTAACTGAAAGGTAAAGAATGTCAGGATGCCAGACTGAAGACATCCTATCAACCAGGATACTGTGACCAAGCTCAGGCACACCCCAGGCTTCATGATGAGCATGTATCTCAGTGGGTGACAGATGGCAACATAACGATCATAGGCCATCACAGAGTAGAGGCATCCTTCAGTAGAACCCAGAAAATGATAAAAGAAGAGCTGTGCAATACAGCCTTTGTAAGAGATGGCTGGGCTCTGGCCAGAGAGGTAAAGTAGCATCTTGGGACAGGTTACTGATGGGAACAACATGTCAAAAATGGATAGAAGTCCCAAGAAGAAATACATGGGGGTGTGAAGGGAAGATGAAGAAACTATTGCTATAAAGATGAGTAAATTTCCAAGCAAGGTAAAGATATATATGAATAAGAACACCACAAAGAGTAGAGTCTCCAGTCCTTTTGTCTGGGGTATTCCCAATAGAATAAATTCATCCAGCAATGTGTGATTTCCCATGGTGCAGAAAGCCTGTTTTGGATTTTCCCAAACATGAAAATATGAATGTAGAGGTTAATACTTATAATGTATTTACTGTTCTAATTTTTATTTTTTTTCAGTAGAAATAACAATGAAAATTATTTCAAGGTAGTTTGTCATATAATAGCATAATAAGAATAGAGATTTTATATCTAAAGTTATATTTTCTCTAAAACATGAATGGAAACATACTAAAACCTGAAATAACAGATGAGCTAAGAAGGTAAGAGTTCCAAGTACCAACCAATAATGTGGTTTAGCTAATTTCCATGATCCATTGTCTAAAATGAACACAAAACAAAAATCCAGCCTGTAAAATTGTTTCTTCTCTTTCCTTTTAGAACATTTTTAAATCACTCAGTAACATTCATCAGCATGCCAAAATATCCATCAAATTTGACCATTGAGACTCTCATCTCTAATTTGAAGTAGGAGTATTAAAATGAAATTTTTATAGTATTTACACACATATACATATATCAAACACAGTTTGATGTTACTAAAACTAGAAGAGTGTTCTACAGCAGACCTGCCAAATGTATTCTTTTAGTATATACATCCGTATACACTGTCATTGGCAGTCATCATGCCATGTTTTGCTTTGTTTCATTTGAATAAAAATAGGTAATTGAATATGCCTAGAACCCAAAAGTACCTCTGAGTAAGTGTGATAAATATGTTGAAATGCTTGCATTTTGAAGGTTCTTAGGACTTAGCCTTGACCAAACTGTGTTCCACTTTGTGTTTTTACTTTATTTATCTCCTTGAGGTACAAATCATTCAGATATTATCCACTCAACATTGCTATGATGTCTAACTTTGATTTCATTTTTTCACTTTCTCTAATCTTCCCTTACAATTAATGTAAAATATCTATGTAAAAATATTTTACCTTCTAAAACCTTGGAAGTGATGTCAATATCATGTACATCCATGCATTATGTTCTGGTGAGGTTGAGTGCAGGGTCTGATAAGTTTGAGGTCCTAAAATTAAGACCAGGATATATAATCTAAATATAACCTAGCAGAGTATATTGAAAAGCTAGAATTTAAGTCTTTGCTCAGTGGGTACATACCTGAATGACAAGGTGGAAATTACCTCACAAACGTATTGTTCTAGGAAGAAATGAGGTCATTCATAGTTATTAACTATAATCTCTATAACACCATATTCTGGATGCTACCTATTTGTTTTGACACCACCACATTTTTTGAAGGTTCTGAAATGATTACTTTCAACATGGAATGGTATTTGGGAATTTGAAACAATGAACTCAAGAGCCACAATGTTCATCTTCTCTCTCCAGCTTCCACACTTCCTTTCCTACCAGAGAACAATTACTCTTTACAGAGATTCTGTGAGAGGAGAGAGGCAGGCAGAATGTCAAAATCTTCATAATTGCTGGCAATCATTGTCTATTAATGAAGGCCAAAATATGAAAATATTAAGATGGTTAAAGAGTAAAGGAAAGAAAATTTAATTTTCTAAGGAAAGCCACATGAGAATATACTATTATTTCAAATTACATAGCAACATAAAAAAAAAGCATGAAGAGGATTTGGTATAAAAATATCTGAAATATAACAAAAATTTTTTTCAAATAACCAGAGTTCTTATGGTACATTTAGATTGATCATTTTAGTTCTTGTGATAATTACATGTAGTTTTATATAAACTTGTATGTTATGTATTATATATTTATATAAATTAATAATAAATTATTAAAGTAATTTAGTTTCATTATTGTATGAAGTCTATAATGAATGTTTATTGCATTGGAGTTATTGGATCTTGGATATTTCCAGTTCTTGTTAAAAGAAAGCTAATATTCTACCCTCTTATTCCTAAATATATTGACAATTTCTCATAGAACAATATCTGGACTTAAATTTATATTTTTGTTTATGAAACATTGTAGAGGAGAGGTCATGGTTTCTGGTGGTTCCAGAGTACTCAAAGAGCCATCTCAAATTTGCACATTGCTAGAGTTTTCAGGAGAACTAAATTACATCTCAATGGTCAGAGGAAGCAAACAATAACAAAAAAAACCACTGTGTGAACATATGAATACATTTCAGAGAAAGTAATCTTAGCAAAAGATATAGAAGAAATTGTAATGTAATGAATGACATAAGAGCCATAAAAGTGTAGGATACAGTAAGGAGCAAATGAGTCACTGTAAACCAAGATAAAATGGAGAAATGCTATTGTTTATAAGTGTGCTTAATGTGTAATGAATATTCAATTATGTTTATTATTGGCAAACTCATATAATATTTCTCTCCTGAAGCTCCTGTTAAGAAATAAATTTATCTTGGATATGACAGAATTTTTTTGCTGCCAGAAGGAAAAAGGAAAGTAATTAGAAAAGATGAGATGTTCAAGAGAAATGCATTTGTTTTAAGTGTTGACTTGCTCTAGTTATTTGTAGAGTAGAAGATTTGAGTAATTTTTATTTATATCTTCACTCAAGGCATGTGGTGGGAACACACTGGTTTAATATTGGCATGAATACCATAAAATACGAGTATGTTTAGGAACTACCCTTTGTTCCCTATGAAGATAGCAGAATTTTGTTGAAAAATACATCAAGGAATGAGAAGATTCGGGACACAGGCTAAGTGCTATAGTATCCCATACAGCCCATATGTCAGTACCATATCAAAACATTCTAGCACAGTGCAATATAATTGACACTAAGGTTGACCTCATTGATATACTTGGGAAACAGTGAGCCATAATGCAGCTGATTCTAAAGTAATATATAAAAGATTCACATTAAGATTACAGTTCAAACCAAAGAAAACCCATGAGAAATATCTTATGACAAGAGCACTATTGCAGACTGACATATTGTTTGCCACCATTTAATATCATTTTCCTATACACTCAAGTGCTATTAACAAAGAAAACAACACATTCTCACCAATTCTATAGCCACCAGTAGGCAAACTCATGGGGATCACATGGAAATAGAACGATAATTGAAATAGCAACTTAGGATGGCTCGGTAATATAATCAATATGGTGTCCTAAAAGTCAAAACTCTAAATTAGAGCATCTTCTAGGATAGATAAAACATGGTCTACTCAAAACAACTCAAGAAGTATTATAAAAAACTAATTTGAAAATTCATGTGTGTGTGTGTGTGTGTGTGTGTGTGTGTGTGGTGTGCTATGGTGTATTTATATGTATACAGATGTGTAGCCTATGTGTCTACATATAAAGAACAAAAAATGACCTCAGTTATCTTGTCTGTGCCTCCCTACCTTAACTGAGACAGGATATCTCTCTGAATCTTGAACTTGGTGCTCTGTCTGGATTGACTGGACATGAAGCCTTCAGGAATCACCTGTCTCTATGCTCCAACCACCAATGTTATTGTTGCAGACATGCACTATCATACCCAGTGGTTGTATGAATGCCAAGAATCCTAACTGGTCCACTTCTGGTTTTTGATACTATGTCTGGGTCCATAATTTGTAATGTCTAAGCTCAGCTTCTCATCTTAAGCAAGAGTAAAATTATGCACCAGAAATCTCAATCCAAAGTCCACAGTTAAAATTGCCCTTCCAAGGAGATTGTTGGAGATTAAAATGTTATGTCATTACTATTAAAAGCAGTACCATGAGGGTAAAAAGAAAATTTCGTCCACAACCGTTGAATTGTCATTGTTTTTTCTCACAAGCTCCCAATTTGGGTCACACTGCATATTTTTTCTTTTTTTGAGATGTGCAATTACAATGCACTTTGTGACTGAATGTTATTATGAACAAGTGAGGTGCTCTCGTAAATCATAGATGATTTATAGTGAACATCCACTAAACGTGCTTCATTAAATTGAAAGAAAACTTACAGAGTTGCTGCAAAGATTTAATAAGATGATGTTCTTGAACTGTTTTTATTCTCAGGATAATACAGAGTAAGTCTATAGTTCCATGGAGACTGTAGGAGTCCCTTACTAAAGCATTTGGGAAGGTGACTATACCAAGATAAAGTGAATATGTTAAGCCTGAATGAGATGACTGCGGGAGAGAGAATAATGCCGAGATGAATATGGCTACAGGACAAATCTTTGAATATACTATGTTTTAGACAATATGAAAATAGGTAGATATTTATGAATGAATGCATTAATTTTACAAATAATTAGGAATGCAATCAGACAATTTGTCATATATATCCCTGGTAAAATCCATTACTTTCTCCCTTTGAAGGAAAATATGTAACTAAATTTTATGACTGCATTCTGTTACAAGATCTGATAGGAGATGTTTTGTAAACAAGAGACGATTAATTAACAATGAATAATGACCCAGTAAAAGTCTTCATTCCTCCATGCTTGGAGGAGACCATCAATTTGCCATCACATTGATGGAGGAAGAAGGCTAAATTCAGGATGTTCTATAAATCCTTGTACCCTAGAACTTCAAAGGTTTGAAAAATGAGACTTAACAGGGAAGGGAAGCAGATCTGAGTACTTACTTGGTCACAGGTCTTAACAGCTGTTAAGTTATCTTTAATTTCTTTCAAAGGTTATGGGGCTCCCCACCCCCAAATGATTCCCATTTCATGATGCCAGCATTGAACTTGAGATTATTTTTTACCTACAGATCACAAATGACCCCTTTCTTTTTCAGGATCATGAATAGAAGAGTGTATTACATCCCAGGTGACAGGATGGTATCTTGTTAGTGGAAGTGAACAAATTTTTGCATTTGTGAGATTTTAAATGATGTCACAGTCCCTATAGAACCTCATTCATGTTTTAATACTCAAGAGTAGAAATCTTCTGCGCTCAGGAGTGATTAAACACTTGTTACAAAACAGACTTTAGTAAGGAAGACAATCATTAAAGCAACTGACATTGTCTGAATCCCTCCTGACCACTCCACTTTCTCTTTTGGGTAAATGTCTCATTGGACCATCCGTATCCTGGGAACCTCTGCAAGTTGCTGTGCCATATTTTGTAATGTGTCCCTTATGGCAGTATTTTCTTTAAATACTTTCTTGGACAGATATTTTTTGTCCCCTTATTTATTTGATTATTGAATATATTCTCCCTTGACACATAATTTATCAGAATTATATTTTTTGTCTACTTACTATGAAGACAGTATGTACAGTATGTACAGCCTCTCTTTGTATACTGAAGCCCAATAAATATTTGTTTTAAGACACTAAAAATGAATATATATTCTTTGAATGTACATACATTTTATATATGTATATTACATTCATGCTTAAGATCCAGGGTTTTCATCTAATTGTCTCTCCAATAACCAGAAAGATATGTAATTCCTGATTTACCTAGTTCCAAGCAACTATTGCATCTACTCTCTGGAAGAGTTTGTGTCTTCTGCTTTTATTCTGCCAGACAGACGATGCCTTCACCATTCTTAATACTTTACTGTCTAGACATTTCTGTCAAAGAAATAAGTTGCAGATATAAGAACAATTTCTACAATTTTTTTTATTATTTTGACATATTTAAAATGTTTTAAACTAAATATGAGACAGGATAGTAATGGTTCTTGGAAAGCAAGTGTGCAGTATGCCTTAGGAACACAATTTTCTGGGGCAAATGGAGGTGCAGAACTGGTGGAAGTAACCAACCAATGACTTGTCTGATTTGAGGTCCATGTCAAGAGAGGGAGCCCACAACCAATATTGCCTGAATGGCCAGGAACTGGAGGATAGATAGCCCAAAAACCTAGGATATACAAAAATGAATACATTATTTCTAATGATAGCCAATATATTTAGATTGGTGCTAGCCTATCATCAGAGAGACTTTCTTTGGCAGCTGAATGGAGCAGATATGGAGACCCATAGAAACATTAGGCAGTAAAAGAGCCAAATTTGAATACCTCCAACAAATATTACCCCTTGCAGCTCAGAGAACCGCAAGGAAGATGAGAAGAAAAAAATTGTCGGTGCCACGTTAGGAATTGGTTCTAATGCTTTATCTTAATTCGGTTCAGTTCCCCAAAGCCAAGCTTCCAGATGCTGAGGGTCCCGGCCCCTAGCTTTGATTGGTAATAAAGAATTGCTGTATAGCCAATGGCTGGGCAGAGATATAGAGGTGGGAGTTTCAGACTTCATAGGCAAGGAACTGAGGGAGAAGAAGGAGGTAGAATCACTTTGACAAGATCCATCCTTGGAAATGCTGAAGCAACCTGCTGTTCCAGCCCTCTGCTTTCCGATGCTGTCTAGAGACTTGCTTTCAGAACAGCTTCAGGGATTGCTGCTGATTCCTGATGGACTCAGTTCATATAGCCTTTCAGACATATCTAGTCAGAACTTTAGTCAAGCCCTGAACCTTCTAAACATACAGAGACTGGATAACCGATGCGAAAGCTAGCTTTTTTAAGTCTAACCAGATTTTCTAATTTTTCAACCCCTCCCTACCCCTTTAAAGAATTTTTCATTGCCCCTATTCAGCAAGAAGAAGCCACGGAAAATCATCATCCCAATCCCTTGAGTTTGGGTGTCTTGTTATGGTTATTTTATAAATTATTGATAGGTTTTCATTTTAAGGGATAATTTGGAAATGGTCATAATTTTGAACAAGAAGGAAATTGACGGGATGGATTACTAATTTTATTCTTGAACAAAGCATTGTGTAGCCATACTCTTCTATTGATAGCAATCTTTATAACTGATTCAAAATTAAAGTTATAATTTCTTACATGGGTACAGAATTTATACATTGATATAGAATTAAAGTTTTCATTGGTATAAATCTGTATATTGATAGAAAATTTGAAATTAGTATTGTTACTCTTAGATAGGCAGTGTGCCTATGTAACTCATTTAAGAATACAAGGTCTTGACCCAGTACTTCTAATAGCCTGTATTAAAAACTGTTTAGGATGATTTAGTAACACAAATTAAGGGCCAGATAGTAAACTCATGGTTATACTAGATGCTGATTTAATTATAATAAAGTGTTTTCAATTTACTCAATAGAAATGGCTAAGAGTTAAGGTTTAACAGTTCAAATATACTTTACAAAGATAGACAGTTTTCAAACATATCAGAAATACATAGAATGTGACATTTAATGTTATTTCTTTATTAAGGATCATTTGATGAGATATTTCTGCTTCTGACAACTTCCCCATTCCCCTTCAAAGATGAATTTGAGCATCAAGACTTGTTCCAGTTATGGCAAGGTAGCCACTGGACAAAAAATTGTCCTATTCATCTACAGATAAAATTACTGTTCAGGAAAAGATGCACAGTGCAGGATAGTTGACATTTTTGTTCTGCCAAGTAGAGCAAATTAATCCTTCATAGTTCCTGCTTCATTTCAAGGTTTGTCAGATGGTTCTGGCCCAGAAGACTGAAGACAGATGCTCTAACATTATAAGAAATAAGGAGCTGCCCACATAGACAATTGTCTCTACAATTTGTTTAAGTTTTATAAACTATGCATTGTGCTTCCTAATATTCAAGTAATAGTTAATTTGTTCTTGGATTTCTGAAAGGGTTGAAGATTAATTATGGCCTCATAATTGAATTCAAGTTGTTTAGCATGGAGAGATATGCAGACTAAAACCAGAACATAATGCAGGTACAGAATTATAAGCTCTTTAGTTAAGATATGATGGTAGAGTACTTTATAAAATTGACAAATAGGATGGTCTGGATGTTAATTGTATATCATACTTAGTGATTTGCATAATAGTTATGGTTATGCTCAATTTATGTCTTAGAGAAAAGCTTATTTTTTTATTTGACAGAAAGAATGAGATATTAGGAATTGGTTCAAATGCTTTGTCTTATTCAATTCGGCTCCCAAAAGTCCTGATTACAGATGCTGAGGGTTCCCACCCCCAGATGGCTTCAATTGGTAATAAAGAATTGCTGTATAGCTGTGGGGCCTAACACAAGGTCTAATCTCCATTCCACCTTCACCCTTCAGTCAGTACACAGGAGGGAGTGATCCAGGCCCTAGAGAGATTTACAAACTAATAAGGTACCTGAAGGCCAGAAGGTGGAGCTGATTAAACATTCCTCCCCAGCCCCTTCCCCCTCCTCCCCTCCCTATTTAACTCAGGTCTGCCCTGGGTTTTATGGAGTGTGCATCCAGATCCATCCATCCACCATCCGCCATCCGCCATGTCAATAAACCGGTTTTGGAAACCCAAGGACTTTCTCGTGTGTTGGGGCCACACCGCCATGAGTAACTGTGAGGAACCGTGGAGACACTTTTAGTTAATGAGCAGCCGGGCCCAACTTCCAGCTGGAGGAACCCAGAGCGTTCCCAGCCGACTGCCTACAACATGGCGGGAGGAACTCTGGGTTCCCCAGTCATATTTTTTCCTACATATAGCCAATTACTGGGGAGGGAGGTAGAGGCAGGACTTTTATATTACCTGTCAAGGAACTGAGGGAGAGAAAGAAAGCAGAGTCACCATGACGGGGTAGCAAAAAGATCAGACCTAAAGGACAGCTGACATGTAAGAGTCAGGGTAAGTGACCACATAGGCCACTCCCCCTGTTCGATCTGGTAGAGCAGAGATGAAATATGGATGTTTAAATGATGTTAACTCAGGAATACTGCAGGAAAGTTTGGAAGTGCCCAACATTGAGCTAGTCAAGGCGTATTAAAATTAACTGGCCGATGTGTCTCTCATTCCTGAATCCAGAGAGTTCTTGAGTAGTTGAAGCTTGTAACCATTTAGAACCAAAGCAGTCAACACTGTGGGCTACGCCCTCCCACGTCAATCATTACTCTAGACAATAACAGACTTGCCTATAGGCCAATCTTAAAAAGACGTTTCTCAATTAAGATTCACTCTTCCAAGATTTCTATGTTGTGTCAAGTGACAAAATCCAGAATACCTAGCTCTAAGGTTTGATATTTTTGTGGTCTGTATTCTGTGTGGTAAACTTAATGAGTAACACTATAGTTTTCTCATATATATATGTATATATATATATATACATATATACATATATCATATATACATATATATGTATATATGATATATGTATATATATATATTTTTTTAAATGCTTAAAAATTAATCAAGATCCCCTCTGAACTAACTATACGGGGGAGATAAGAGACCAGATTTATATTCTGTTATTAATTATGGGATGACTCACTATAGAAACCAGTATGGGAGTTCCTAAATATCTAGAAACGTATCTATCACATAAACCAGCTATAATATTCTTGGTAATACACCTAAAAGACTCTGAATCCTACTACAGAGACACTTGCTCATCCATGTTCATTGCTGCTCTGTTCACCATAGCAAGAAATGGAAGCAACCAGCTTTCCATAATTGGAAGGATAATAAATAATAAATTATGGTATATTTATGCAATGGAATATTATTCAGATGTTAAAAAGTTATAAATTTCACAGATTGTGGAAAGAGCTGGAAAGAATCATTTTGTATGAGTTAATACAGACACAGAAAGAAGAATGTCTCGTGTTTTCTCTCAGCTATGCATGTTAGCTTTGACTCTTTAGATATGGATGCATGAGGTATGTTAGGAAATTAGTAAGGGGATATGAATGGGAACTTTCAAGAGAGGAAAATAGAATGCAGTAGTATAAACTAACTGGTGGATATTGATGAAGAACTCCAAATGTCACTATATCTGGCAAGGCCTGAATATTGTTGAAACCAAACATGCATGTTTGCTCTTAAAAGTCCTCTTTTCTATGCAGTGGAAATCTCCATATGATAATGGATTAAGCTTATTTTATTCACTGCAATAAAGGGCATAGCCAAACGACTTAATAACTGACTGATATAGGTTCTTTGAATGAATAAATTAATTAGTGCATGAATATAATTGAAACATTCAAATTATATGTATATACTACCATTGAAATAAATAATTAGATACACCTAATATGAATGTGTGTATATGCATGTGTATATGTATATTTAAGTAAGATTGACCATATATGAAAGAGAAAATCATTGTAGCCTTTTCACAACCAGGGTTACTTTGATCGCAAGGCAATAAGAAAAAATGAAATTTATAACCTGTAGTGTAATTTAGATATTGTTGATTGGTTTTTTGCTGTTGATGGAGAGCTTTAAGAAGTATTTCCAAGAAATAAGCAAAATGTGTTTTCAGCATTTTGGTTTGGCTGGAGTTACTAAGGCTAGTAACACTATCTTCCACTGAGGAGGCACTACCTTCCTAGGGATTATTTATCTAATGATCTTGCTATTGGTTCCAAATTTGTCCACACTCTAGTTTTTCTTTCTGTGGATTGTAACTAAAGCAAAGCACATAGATCACATTCCAAGCAAGCATAGTTTTCTCACATATTTAGGGAGGAGTGTGGAAGTATGACTTGAGAGTGCTGAGGCATACTGCAGAAACAGCTTAACTGAACAGAAGAGGTTGTAATGACTCTACAGTGTTCATGTAGTCAGGAACTAGAAGTCGTCTGGAAGCTAGTGTCTCAGGAAATATTGTTTCTGCAGCAAATCCCAATCACTGGTGATCTGTGAATCTCTGCTTTAATATTCAGTGCTATGGTGTTTTGTCCAAGGATGTAAGTTTTGATTTGATCTTAGGATCTGGACAAAACACTCCTGAGTGTACCCTGTTAGACTGGAAAACATTTTTAATAAAATATTTTCTTTTCTTTCTCATAAAGCATACAATTCATAAATTCATCTCACTATCAAACTAAACTTTGGCCACCATATCTCCCAGTTCAGCCTGGCCTTCTGTGTCCCTCCTTTGATAAAGGAAGAGCTATGGTATATCTGAAGAAGTTAAAGTTTTCAGCTTCCCTCACACCAGCTGAGATGAACTGAGGGGTTAATTTGCTTAAGAAGATAGACATGAGTCATTTGTTACAACCCATTCATCTGGTCCAAGAAGAATGAACTACGATGGATATAAACACTGAAAAGAGAAGTTGTAATAAATTTTACATCCATGCCAAAACATTACTTCTTAAATGACAAACACTTAGGTGATACTAGCTCAAAACAGTTCTTCTTACTATCCATAACCCTGAATATATGTTGCATCTCACTGGAACATACTCCTCAGACATTTTTCACCTACAAGTGAACATATAAACACGGTACTTTCATTCATCAATCCCTTTTGAGTGAGGTGCATTCTTGGAACTAGAAACAAATCTATATGCTGTTTATATGCTGTTTACTTTCTTCCACCCTCGGTCACTTCATTAATTCAGGCCTGCTCTACTCATTGCCTTAACTGCTTATTTTTCCAATAGACTCCCACAGTTATCAGACACTTAGGACTTTATCTTTTCATTCTCTTGTAAAGCACTGGGTCACTCATCAAATGACATGTGTCTAAACTTTTGTAAAATGAACAGGCCACCATGTTTTATTCTTATAGATTTATGTGATTGTCTGAGCAGCTACAGGCTAGATACTGGATCAAGGAAAATGTGGATTCTGAGATGATTAAACATAGTTAGATATGAATGAAACATTAAATAATATAAGAATTCCAGAAACTCCTTTAGGCTCCTGTTTATTTGAAGACAGTGCTTTGTCTACCTTCCAGAAGTTCCTGTCAACTCAGTTTTTGCGGTCTTCAAACAGAGATAATGTTGCTGGAATATTCTGGTAGGTTCCATTACAAGTCTCTGATTACAGCAGGAGCATGTAGAAGAAAACTGAGTTCCTTTGCCTCCTGTCACTTCTTCTCAGTATTTTTCTCCTTTCTTTACTATTCTTAGGAGCTTCTCAGCATATAATCAAGTATCTAATAAGTTCATTTATCAAAATTTCATGCTCGGTTAAAATAGCAGATATTTCATTTGTAGTTAATTTCAGCAGAAAATAAAACTAAAAAGTGCTAGAAGATAAACCCAAGTCAATATCTGTGTCCAAGTAGGTATAAGTTGAAAAGGAGAAAGTGTGATATTGTCCATTATCAAGAACTGTTGATATTGAATCCAGTGTTTTGCCAGTAGGTCTGCTCAACCTCCACTCAAGCCCGGTTCATGATGCAATATCATTGTGTTTCACTGTAAGTGGATAATATTTAAAAAATAAAAGTTCATATTTCTAAAACTTTAATATCCCTTAGGCGAATAAATTGATAGATTAGTAAATGCAGACATTTTAAACACTAAGGAGAATAAATAAAAATAGAAAGTGGCATGAGATAGGACAATGAAAATTAGGACTCAGAAGCATTTGGTCCAACTATCATGCAAAGAAAATGAACAGAGAGCAGATGAAAAGAGGTGGACAAGTAACAGGGCCACATGGTTCTTTGTACAGGAGGACTGCTCAACCCCTGCCTGCTGTGGTTTTCACACGTGAGTACAAGTCAGTCTGAGTCAGATAACTGGACCTACCAAATGGTAGAGGGTCCATTTACCACTTAGATGGTCAAATCTTTGCATCTTAGTCTGTAACATTATAAACTTAAGATAGTAATAATATGAGTGTTCTTAAATACAAAGTAGTTTAGAGTAGCCAATGAATCTATTACATTAGCCCTGAAAAGTACCTAAGTATTCACTATTGATCTTTCTTTACAAATGCTTGGGAAAGAAGCATAGTGGACGTAGGACAGTCCACAGTGATGATTTCACCTCCTTATTCCGGAGACTGTAGATCAATGGATTTAGCATAGGGGTGACCAGGTTGTTCAGGACCTGAACAGTTGCATCCAACCAAGGACTTGGTGTTGGCCTTAGATAAATGAAAATCACTGGCATGTAAAAGAGCAAGATGGCAGTAAAGTGGGCACTACAGGTAGAGAAGGCTTTGTGTCGACCCTCAGTGGAGCGGATCTGTAGGATGGAGCGAACTATACAGCTGTAGGAGGTGAGGATGAAGAAGAAGCAACTGAGGGGCATGAGGCCCACACTAATGAACCCCACTAACTCCAGGGTGGATGTGTCCGCACAAGCCAGCTTCATAACCACAGGAATATCACAGAAGTAATAGTTCACATCTTTGGGGCCACAGTAGGGCAACTGAAAGGTGAGACTAGTTAGAAAAGTGGAATGAATGCAGCCGAAAACTGATGTCCCCATGGCCAGGATGGCACAGACTCTATGGCTCATGATGACTGAATAGCGTAGAGGGTAGCATATGGCAACAAAGCGGTCATAGGCCATTACTGTGTACAGGAAACACTCAGTACCACCCAGGAAATGGTAGAAGAAGAGCTGGGACACACAGCCTGCATAGGAGATGGCTGGAGTATTTCCTGAGAGGTAGAATAGCATCTTGGGAGAGCTCACAGAAGGGAAAAATATGTCACACACTGACAGCTGGCATAGGAAGAAGTACATGGGGGTGTGAAGCCGAGTGGAGGAGATAATCGCAAGGAGAATGAGCAAGTTCCCCACTAGAGTGAAGATGTAGAAAGACAAAAACAGGACAAAGAGCATGGTCTCCAGACCCTCTGTGTGTGGGATGCCCAGCAGGATAAACTGAGTCACCACTGAAAGGTTCTTCATAGCTTTCAGGATATTTGAACTGCAAAGATTAAAAGGCAGTAGCCTGATTCTCCATGTCTCTTAAGAATCGTTTTCTACTGAGAGCTTTGAATATGCATTGAGAAGCAGAACAGTGTGTTCTTCTGATGAGCAAGACAAGATCCCTGTAAAAATATCTGTTACTGTAAATTCATATTGAAGAGTCAATCTACAGTTTTTTTTAAGAAGGGATACTTCATGAATATGAATGATTGTCTTCTCTTCTACACCAAAGGCAGAAGTTAAGAGACATGGTCAGATATTCTTAAGTTAGACAGTGCTTTAGATGAGTTTATATTCCAAGAACATATGTGTGTTGAACTTTGGTGATATGTTTAAGTAACCTGCTGTCCCGATTCATTACCCTCTCCAAAACAATAGGAAAATACTGTATGAGAAATCATGATATTTGATAGGAGTCCTGAATTTGGTTCTTCTTAGCTAGACTAATTAAGATAATTCTCCCAATGTGTTTTGTAGTTACCTGAAAAAAAAAATGTAAAGCACACTTAGTTTAACAACAGCAATGTCAACTGTAAATGAACACTGATGTAACATTTATAAATTGGTTGAAAGCACCCGACACAATTATTAATAAACTCTAAGGTAAGGTCTTCTTTAACTTTATGGGGCAACAACTTCTAGGAATGCTAGGATAGAAAACAGGGAGACCCTCTTTTTGACTTTATTCTCAACATTCTTTCACACATGTGACTATCCATAGGTCAGCTGCCTCTAAGACTCTCAGCATGATCAGTTGTCAGTAACACTGTAATATATACCACCCTTTTCAAGTGGCATGGTTGATAGTCAGAAACTCTTTATTGAGTACATCTGCCTCCCATTTATAGATCAAGCATGAGAGACCTCCTCTGAAGTGTGAGCTCTCTTGTATTAAAAAAGATAGGACAAACTCAAATAATAACAAGAAATGTGACATACCTGATATTTAGATACTGACTATATATACCCCCAAACCCCACCACTAAATAACTTGCTTTCAGACAATCATTGTTGATCTTCTTCAAAGAGTTGAAAGTTATAAAATTCAAAAAGAAAGAGATTTCAAATACATCAAATAAAAGTCCCCCCAAATCCTAATTTTCCTGCATTCATATTTCAAGAAGAGTTAAATACCCTTATGTTGCTTCCAATTTATTTCAGAGTTAACGATGAGCCTATTGCAGGGTCTTTACACTGACCACAAATATAAAGTATAATCTGGTAGCAGAAAATGTAACTAGCCATTCCTTCTCCATTCAAGGCTAACAGAACTAAAGGATAAAATGACAGCAATAAATGTAGTTATTCATCCATATTATAAATATTTCCTGAGTTCTGAGTCACACAAAATAACTCTGTGACTAAAAACTTAAACTAAAGAATATTAAGTTTAAATATTTCTCTCAGCATACACCAAAGGATGAGTACTGCTTTCCTGTTCAAGGCCCATGCCAATGTGGGAAGAAGATAATTTTGTGCTTCCTATAATAATAACAAAAAAACATGAAGAAAAAAGTCTGAGAGACCCCATTCTTACTCCCTTGGTCTCCTCATCTTGCTTTTTTATTATGTTTCTTTTCAGTTTAGTTGTTCCAGAAGTTGAACATTTCATTACCCATCTTTGACTCCCTTGTCTTAAACATTAAGACACACACTCTCTCAAACTAAAATGAATGGCCCTAAAATTCTCCTTGATGTCCACTCCTATTGTCTTTTGTCACTGAAAGCAAGAACTTGCAAAGGAGACTCTGTGCCCTGAATATGATACAATTTAGTTCTGGCGTGTCTTCCTTTAATGCTGGTTTTCTCTGTATATTTGCAAACATTTTATTTTTACAAACTTGAGTCTTTTTTTTCCCAAGGAAAACCTAAGCAATGCTCAACAAAATGTCAGAAAACTAACAATTAAATGGTAATGACAAATTCAAATATAAAAGCTCAGCAGCTCTACATAATATACATAAACTATAAAGAGGTAATCTCAAGGTACTCATATTACTAATTTATTAAACCAATAGTTTTGTACAGCTATCATGTTTCAGACACAACATTTATCTGTGCCTTACAGATTTCATTTAAATGTCAACTCAACTGCATTATTCATATGCTTTCATGGCTAAAATCATCTGGTAACAAAAAATTGAAAATTTTATTATAGTACTGTAATACACTGAATTCTTGAGTCAAATGTCCATAACAATGTTATTTATTATCTTTAGAGAAGGATGAGAGAAATCTAGGATAGCATACTCACTGTCTTTTCTAGTCATTCCATTTTACATACATAAATAATTTTGCTCTAATCCATATTTTTGAAGTAAACTCTCACTATGCAGCCCAGAATAGCCTTGAATTCATTGTGTAGATGAAGCTTGTCTCAGGCTCACAGAGATCATCCTGCTTCTGTCTCTCAAATGCTAAGATTAAAGGCCTGTACCACCATGCCCAAACCCTTACCCATTTGTAAATGGAACTATTGAATTGCTGTCCAAGAGAGGGGAATTTATCAGTGTACACTGGATATTTTTTCTGACATCATAGGGTCTAAAAGTCTACCTTGATAGCCAGTGTCACAGGCTGTTGGTAATATCTTTTTTGTTGTTTCTTTTATTTTTTGAGCTTATAACATAATTACATTTCCCTCTTCCCTTTCCCCCTCCAAATCCCCCCATATACTTCCTTGCATATTTTCATTTCTGTTACATAGGTACATGCATATACATATATATTCTAAATGCAACCTACTCAGTTTCTAAATTATTACTTGTATGTGTTTACTGAGCTGATCATTGGATGTTAGATAACATATCTGTGTGCTAGTCTCAAGAAAGACTATTTATGCTTTGCTCAGTATTCTTTATCTTTATTTTTAAAGCTACTAAGGTCTCAAATGACATCCCACTCAATTTCATCCCTGCAGTCTTGAGAGTAGAGTGATTAGAGGGGTTCCAGTTCTAACAGAAGTTGCTGTGCTGGTCCTTGTTGGCCCTTATCTGCTCTAAAGGGAATCAGGGAAACTCAGCATTAACCAAAGAAAGGGTGGAAAAAGGGTACATATAAAGGGCATGCTATTGTGTTGAAATGGAAAACACATTAGCATATATAGAATAAATACAAGGGACAGAACTAAGGGAAAGGGTTGTGTAAGTCAAAGATAGAGTAGATACCTAGGAGACCAAAAGCCTTTCTAGCCACTGATTCATTAGTAACGACAGTAACAAGAATGGTCCTGGCACATACCATTTGGTAAATACTCAGTGTGTGCCAAGGAATGAGAGTTCATTCATTAAAACAGACTCTTTTAAAAAAAATATTTATCCATATGTTTCTCTTGATTTTGTAAATTATATTTGCAGACAGAAAGCTGACATTCAAATAAATCAAGGAAATTACTTTGTTTTATCCCAGATCTATAATTCTATAATTGTAATCATTAGAAAGATCTGTTCTCTCTTTGTCTCTGCCTCTTCTACTGCTAAGAAATGACATCCTTCCTGAAAGGCTCTTACTGCAGCTTTACACAAAAATGAGAGAGAGAGAGAGAGAGAGAGAGAGAGAGAGAGAGAGAGAGAGAGAGACACAGACAGACAGACAGACAGACAGACAGACAGAGAGAACAGGCTAGCATGGGTTAACATCCTCCACTAAAGAAAATTTATACTATAACAGAAACACACTAACATTCTGAGGAGAGAGCTGAGAGCCCTTGCCTTTCACAAATGCTATCCATACCTGAACACCTCCTATTCAAGTGAGTGCTCCACAACTGATAAGCAAGAGCCTCAAAGTTTCTATGCTTTTCAATGCTCAGATGCCATCACGTTCTGTGATTCCGTAGATTCGTTAGATTTTCCAGTTGATTTCAGGAAAATGCATTGTCTAAGGATCAGTAAGTTTCATGTGTATTACCTGTTAGTGTGTGAGGAGCAGAGGCTGACAGGCCCTGGCAGAAATCCAAATACTCATACTGTCCACCTAGAAACATGCTCCCTATTTTATTAAGTTCAATAACTAGAACTGGCATCTTCTTTTTATAACAGACCTGTGTACTTCAGCCCAAGGAGCTTCCATGTTCAATTATAAAGAATCATGTCTTGTGGGGCTTGTGCAATCAAGACCAGAACACTCCCTCCCTGGACCACTAGTTTAAAGTGTTTTGAAGATCCTCTTAGGGCCTTCTTCTTGGAGTTCAGAGATAGCTCTGAGGGAGCAATTAGTTTGTCACCTCTATTCACAATTAAATCATAAAATGATGGTGATGGTTTTATTGCAAAGAGATGTTTAAAAGTGGGAAGCATGTTCCTGGAAAATTATTTGCACAGTAGAAAAAAATCAAAGCTTATACTATTAGTCCATCTTCAATGCTGTCCCTCCACTAGGTGCCTATTTTAGCCTTAAGACTCAGCTATATCATTCATCTCATCATTTAAAATAATTAATCTACACACTTCCAAAGTTAAAGATGAAAGGCAATTACCTTAGGTTTTGAAAAGGATTTTACATTGAGGATGTTCTTTTAAGAAAACAGATTGTTCCAAAATGGAGATTGGGATAAAACCAAAAGCTTAAGAACATCACAAGAATGTTTGTGCAAGTTAAAACTTAACAGTAGTTCATGTTCATAAAAACCTACTTAAAGAACAAAGATTTTCTCTTTTATCAGAATAATTTCTTATAACTTCCCCTGCATTTCTAATTAGGAAAGTAAACCTTGACAGACTCAAGGCATATTTAAAAATTTTTAAATTTGTTTTTACTAACCTTCATCTAAGTGTTATACTACAAGTTATTTTAAATTGCAGTTCATTCTTCAATTATGGTGTACATGACTTTCTTGGTGTTCAATAATCACATGTGGAGGCTGAAGCCAATGAGACTGCTGTGACAACCAATGTTTTGGAAGTGTCCCCTATGCCAGCTAGATTCCAGGGAAAGATAGAACACCTTCTAAAGTAGCCTAAAGCTCTGAGAACTCACCAGTCTTCCTGACCAAGGGACCATACAGACCCATAAATTGGACTTTACCCAGTGTAAATTCTTCAAAGGGGTTGGGAAGTCAATACAGAAAGAAGTATCTTCAGTATTTCCAAGGGAGGACACATTGTAGACAAGACCAGAACTCATCCAGTTGATGACCTAACTTGTGGAAGTAGAATAAGTAACACTAAGCAGCACCAGTTGACCTTAAGAGTAAAGGGAAGTGGTTAAGTTACGGACACCAGCCTGGCCTCACACACAAGTAGAAAAGCAGAGTCGAACAACACTGTGATCTGCAGTAATACTGAAAAAGAGAAGAAACCAAAAGAACATTGATTGACATAGTCATCTTTTTTATTGGTTAATTAATTTATTTACATTTCAACTGTTATCTCTCTTCCTGGTTCCCCATCTGCAACCCCCCATCCCATCCTCCCTTCCACTGCTTCTATGAGGGTGCTCCCCTGCCCCACTCACTCCCACCTCACTGTCCTAGCATTCCCTTATGCTAGGGCATCCAGAGGACCAAGGGCCTCCCCTCCCATTGATGCCAGACAAGGAAGTCCTCTGCTGCATATGCAGCTGGAGTCATGAGTCCTTCTGTAAGTACTTGACAGTTGGTGGTTTAGTCCCTGGGAGCTCTGAGGGGAATCTTGTTGGTTGATATTGTTGTTCTTCCTCTGGAGTTGCAAACCCCTTCAGCTCCTTCACTCCTTCCCCTAATTTCTCCATTTGGGGTCTCTGTGTTCAGTCCAATGGTTGGCTGCGAGCATCCACATCTGTATTGGTCTAGCTCGGGCAGAGTCTCTCAGGGGACAGCTATCTTTAATCCTAGCAGTTCTTCTCTAACACTCCAGTTGAGCCTGGTTAGGAACCTCATACCACAGGGTTGGTCTGAGGACCCACAGCCATCTAACATGGTGTTTAGCGATTGAGAAACACTGTCTGTTAGCATTGATTTAATCAAGTTACTTAGGAGATGGAAATAAAGATATGTAGTACAGTCAAAAATATTAACTAAATCTATTCAAGATATCCATAGTAATTCTGAAATGTCGGGACTGTATGGCTTTTGTCTCCCTCTTTGTTATGTCTCTGTTGCTTTCAACTTTCATCCAATTCCTGCTTCTGCTAACATAATGCTTCCTACTATGATCCTGACAAAATGATGCAAGAACAAAAGTGAGTGAATAACAGTAATGCAGATTATTAATTCAGGCATTGCCTAGAATCAATGCTGCATGCATACTTTACATTCCATGCTACCGATTTTATTATCACTGTTCTGGAAAACTTCAACTGCCATTCTGCATATGGATAAAATAAGTTGTAATAAAGAAAAGATGTTGGGAGGCCATGGTAACTTCTCACAGAAGAAATGATAGGGACAGAAGATCAGGTCCAAAAGTACTTGGAATTAGATAAACAAGGTTGTAGGTATGTTCTTACTTTTTATGACAAAAAAACAAAATATAATAATACAACCTATTGAGAACCGCTCTGCCCCACGTTTGGGGGCCAAAGTGTTGGGGACCACTCTATCAATGTTGGAACCCGCACTGCCAAAAGGCTTGGGGGCTAAATTGTTAGAGTCCGCACTGCCCCAAGCTGCTCCAGTCTGCGGGTCAGGATTCAGCAAGAGAGAGAGGACAGACTCAAAGAATGGAGACCAGACAGAGTGTGATTCAATCCTGTTTATTCTTCAGTCTCTCTTCTTCTCTCCAAGTCTCTTGTTCCTAGTCCAAGTCCCAAGTCTCGAGTTCCTAGTCCCTAGTTCCTAATCCCTAGTACCTCCAAGTCTCAAGTCCTGGGTTTCACCACTAAATCCTAATCCCAGTTCTCTAGTCCAAGTGTCTAGTTCCTAGTTCCAGCTGTAATAAGTCTCAAGTCCTTCTCCTAGTTCTTGTTGCTAATCTCTCTCATTTCCATGTTCTCTTCCAAGTCTCAAGTCTCAAGTGTCTGTCTTCTGTCTGCCTCTCGCCTTTTATATGTCTCACTTCTAAGTCACGCCTTTAAGCCATGCTCTTAAGTCATGCCTTTAAGTCTTGTCTCTAAATCACACCTTTAAGTCACACACCTTTAAGTCTCACACACCCAAGGGAAGATCCTGGGTATCTAAAACAAGATGTTATCAGACTGTGCTCAGCTGTTGTAGGCTATTGTAAACAACTCTCTTGTCAGGGTATATGGCTCAAGATGGCTGCAAGGATGATAGCCAACTTCTGTTGTCTCCCCACACACACACAAAAAAAAAAAAACCAAAAATCTATTGTAGCCAAAGAGATATGATGGACTGAGTGGTAGCCAAGAAAGGCTCTTATTTCATGGGTGACATCCTCGAAAGCCAAAGGCAGCAGGATTCTCAAGTAATTTCAGGAGATAATTGATATAAGCATGGGGTGAAGGAGCCTGTTGGTGGTCCTGGGGAGAAATGAGTCAGAACTGTGAGACAGGAAAGGGAAGCTCTTTCCTCAACCTTCCTCAATCATTTCTAACATCCCCCTTCAGCCTTGATTTAGCTTCCTGCTTTCTTCTTCTGATTCTGCTTTAGTCATTTCTGTCCACAGGAACACAGCAACTAGGACCCAATAAAGAAGCAAGAGTACTTGTTACACATATAGGGATAGTCTTTGCTAAGTACTCGCATCTGTTCTCCTTCCATTTGTTCAACTTGTCCCAACTACCAAGGTACATACTTCTCCCTAATTCTAAAAAGGAAGAATTAGCTGGAGAACAGACAGTGTTCTGAGATAGCATGGTTAGGGCAACCATGGGGTCTCTGAGGTGTTCTGCTACACATACAGGCATGGCACCTGAAGACACAGATGGGAAAGAGGAAAAGGGAGGGTTAGGCTGTGCTCCTAACTGCATGATAGTGAAGCCAGGCCACAGCCTTCCTTTCCAGAAACTCACACTCACACTTCAAGTCCTTGTCATTGGCATGCAGCCAGAGCACAGCCAGCATCGTGGCCTAGGCTGAAGGGTCCTACTGCTTCAGAACAGATGGAAAGTTCTGGGATCCTTCAGGCATGACAGGAAGCCACTCAAGAGGAAGTGAAGATATTTCTTATCTCCTTCCTCATTATTGCAAATGTGGTGCTACATGGAATTTCCTGCCTCATCTTTTTCTTACAGTGCCTCAAGACAACATTCCATTGCCACTTAGAGAAGGACTTAAGTTCTAAGTCCAGTGTGACATTGATCGCATTTCTCAAAACACCTCCAAACACCAAGTGCATAGATAATTGTATGATACAAAAAGAAGAAAATGTAAGTTTAACTTTTTTTAAGGTATTATGTTGATCATATATTTTATCCTCAATTCCACCCCCAAAAAAGAATTCATAAGGAATAATCAGTAGCACACTTCCAAACATAAACACAAGTAATACAAAAGTGAAAATATTTGTCTATAGTTAGTCTATGGATTAACTAGTAATGATGGATATTGGAATTTTGCTAACGATTAACATAGGTACATTGTAGACTAAATGGTGAATGAAAATCTGTAATCAGAGGCCAAGAATGAACCTAATCCTGAGGATTTGCTTCAGATTTATTGCTCATATTACTTGTGGCTTCCTGACACCTCTGGATTCCATGTGCATCTGTTCTCTGTAAGTTTTGTGTCTTTATTTCTACAGCTAAGGATTAAGAACCAGAAACAATTCTTGACTTTTATCCCTACCTCATAGTTATTTGTTAGTGCTGTTACTTTTCCACAAAAACTTACAAATCATGATCAGAGATCTTAAGAGATTTTGAGTCTCCTATTTATCACTTTTTCAGTGAATACTACATGGTTTTTACTGAATTGAATTTATGACGTCCTGTATGGTGGAGTGCAATCCTCTTATTTTAGTGTTAAAAAGTAATTACCATTTTGATGAGGAGCCAATATAAAATAATTTTGAAGAAATATTCCCATGGTTTTACCCTAAATAATTGTCAGTTTATATATTACAGGAGGAAAGGAGGGGGGAAGAGAGAGAGAGGGGAAGAGAGAGAGAAGAAGAGAGAGAGAGGGAGGGAGAGAGACAGAGAGAGAAGAAAAAAGGAGGCAAGAGGGGAGCAGGGGGTAGGATAAAAGGAGAGACAGGGAGGAAGAAAGAAGAAATTTTAAAATAAGTAGAGTGAATATGCAAGTGCACTGGAAATCAAGAATTACCAGAGAGATGATTAATTTATATGCTGTAGTACTGGAATGCATTTGTATCAATATGCCAATGGGACAGAACAAAGGACTCAGAAATCATCTCCACATGTATAGATGCTCATCATGACAGTCAAAGAAGTGAATTTCAAAGAAGAAATGACCAATACAACATCTACCCAATATCAGTCGGGGAAATGAAGTATATTTTAGACACTCCTAAAGAAACTGAGGGTGTAGACAGCTAATCCCAGATTCTCGGAACCCTAATCCAGGAAGACTGAAAGTTCTAATTCTGTCTGGGATACATAGTTCAAGGTTAATCAAGACAACTTATACTGTATCTAAAAATAAAATACAAATAGAGGCACGGCTAGAGCTCAGTAATAGAGTTGGTACAAAAGTGGTTGTGATGCATTTCTTAATTCAAAATGGAAAAAGAGATATTCTAATGTCTAAAAAACGCTCCTCCTTGAAACCATGTGTTATTAAACAATAATCCAGTGCCAGGAATGGGATAACAGCATATGACATGTTGAACAGGGACACTCAAAAAAAAAACCCATAAAATATTGCCATTGCTCATTATTGCCTAGGAAAACAGATGATGAGACCCAACTATTGAAGCCACCACACATCTTGGTTGTATACCAGTAATGATCCCTACTAACTCTAACACCATCTTCCATCAGGATATGCTTACTGATGCAATAGTTTTTTATGACATTTAAAGGAATAACAACCTATTGATAGATTCAAAGAAAAGAAGACTCATAGCCTTCAGTTGTATACCGACTAGAAAGTATACCAGAATCCAATGGAGAGTCGCAATCCAGTGATCATGATTAAACAAAATAGGTCACTATGTGAACAAAAAAAAAATGATAAACTTGTAAAAGAAGCAGGGAAAGAAAGATTGAAGGGTATGGGACTAAGATTGGACAGGGTAGATGGAGTTAATAACAAGACTGTGTTATGTACATATATAAAATTGTCAAATCCCTTGAATAGAAAATAACTTAACAGTGCACACACAAAAGTAGTAATCACAAAGAGAAACTTTAGGGAATAGAAATTGAAATGGCAGTTACTGATGTCACCCAGTCTCAATCTTAACACTATAAGTGCAGAGGCAAGCCGACTGACACTTATGCTGCCTTCGTCTAGTATGAAAGTTAAGTCCAGTCAAGACTGTATAATGAAACCTGTCTATATAAAAACAAAAGCAAAACTATTACTAAAAAAAAAAAAAAAAAAACTTTGATAGTAAAAGTAGAAGCTATGGAGTAGGAAATGGTTATCAATATATTTCATAAAATGAAATACTTAGTAAAAATATGTCTAGAGAAAACAGTATCGGTGATAAAGAGATTTGAATGAATACCAAAAGTGGACACTCTAATAATTATTAAATATTAAGAGTATATGAAGTAGAGATAATGGAAAAAATAAAACCATAAAACACTAATGGTTCCATGCACAAAACTGGCAAAGATAGAAGAACAGAAGTGATCAATTTGTTTAGGAAATGAAGCAATTGGAAACCATGTATAAAGTTGCTGTGAGTTAAGTTGATACAAATTGTAAGACTGCTTGCCATTCAACAGAAATTGCACAATTTTGTTTACTTAAGGAATGGCCCATGTGGAGAAAACCAGTCAGTAGCCCTCATCCACTGCTCTAGTTCCTATCTGAGTTCCGGCCCTGACATCCTGCCTGGATTTCCTGACCTTCCCAAGACACTAGAATTATGAACTGTAAGTGGAAACTAACTCTTAGTCATGGTGTTTAACACAACAATAGAAACACTAGCTACTGAGAAAGTCTACAAGCTGCCCACACAGAACACCCTGGCCCTATAGCCTGTAGGAAGAAGACTTTCTGCTCAGCATTCACTTTATTGTCTATGACTTTAGACTAAACTGTCTGATGTCTTCAGCAATGCTCCATCAAATTTTGATTGGCAACCAAAAGTCTTCATCATTCAAGAGGTTAATAAACATTTTTTTAAAAAGTTTTTTAGTTCCATTTACTATCTTGTACAGCAACCTCAATTTCTGGCATCTCATCTACAAAGGATCACTAACCTCAGATATTGTGATCATTTCTCGTGTGTCTTCTCACAGAATCTTTAAAGCTTTAGCATTTTTATACAGTTCTAGGACTCATCTTGGATTAAGTTCATCCTTGGTACCATTTCTTGCCATTTTCAATAATACATAGAGATCCTAGTAGATATGACAGGCATCACTCTCAAATAAATACACTTCTAAAGAAGAAAGACTTCATTATACCATTCATATGTGATTTCTAACCTAGCAAATCTTTTGGAGAGCCGGGTGGTGGTGGCGCATGCCTTTAATCTCAGCACTTGGGAGGCAGAGGCAGGCGGATTTCTGAGTTCGAGGCCAGCCTGGTCTACAAAGTTAGTTCCAAGACAGCCAGGGCTACACAGAGAAACCCTGTCTTGAAAAACCAAAAAAAAAAAAAAATCTTTTGGAGAAAAAGAAAGCAGTGGCTTCAAGCCAGAAAGGTAGTGGGAAGTATGGAGAGATTTTATGAATACACGGTTATAACAAGACAATGAATACTGTTTAGGTGTCAGTTGTATGACAGTGATATATTGTCTATGGTTAAAAATACAGTGTGCTATGGGTAACTAGTTTCCTCATTATAAATGAGTGAGAAACCAGACAAACAAACACAAAACCAATTACAGTGATAGAAGATCATGTAGGAGATGTATGAGTACATTATCCTAAGTCCTCTATTTGTTTTAAGAAAAAAGATTTAGATAAATGATCTGGTCTCTTTGTTATAGGTCTGTACACTACCTCTACTTATGTATATGGACCTACTGGATTCATGAGTATTAATTATTTTCTTTTATTATTTTCTACTACCAAAACATTTATTTTATGGCCACGCTCCATCCATTTTGAATGATGAAACCCCTTTCTACCACATCTATGTCCCTCTTACATACTCAACCTTTATTTCACCATTTCTTTATTTCCTGCCACAGTAAAACATGATTCAAGTGTGTTAGACTTTTACCCGGATTCAGTATTATTTACGTCTTTAGGTTGCTCTGGTTATTTTTATTGAAGAAAGGAAGAGGTGTCTTCGCTACTGTTTTGATGCCATGGCTTCTACTTCTCTGAGCAGAGTGACGTAGGAGGCATGAATATACACTTACCTTCTATATAGATACATTTCAAACATGTATCAATAATTTATGTGTATGCTTATAGTGAGTTAAACATCAGTCATACAGATATTTTATAATCTATTTAATTTCCACATAGTTTACTCCACAAACAACATAGATTATTTTTAACTCTCCAATTGGTGACAACTAGTTACCATACTCCACTGTGGGTTCGTAGTTATACTGCATTCAGAATTTCCATTTAGGACAACTGTGAAAAGCACCTCCACTAGTAATCGATTATGTAATCTATAATCATTACAAAGGTTTGCTGTGTTTTTGCTCCTGAATCTCCATGTAGTTCCAGATTTACTTAGGTTAACATGTTCTCTTGACCTTTCACCAAGATCCCTTAAGATACCTTGAGAACACTAAGTAGACATAAAAGGAATGCATAAATAATAAGACAGTATTTATGTAATAATAAAAATTACAAATCATTGTTTCCATGAGCCTCAAATAAACAGAAACACACTGGTATGACTTCAAGTACTTCAGAAATTATGTTTAGTTTGAAAACCATTATCATATATGCTTCACCCAGCCAAGCCCACTAGGGCTTAGTTTCTACCCTTAACCTAAAGATCACTATTTCAAAACAGAAAGATACAACAGGGAGATAAAGAGTGTCACAGGGGAAAATTTAATTGGTCTTAGCTCTCCCATCCCTGTCACTCTATGCAGCTCACACTAATGATAGGAACTCCTAGGAGACTTTCAGTGTGTGTGTGTGTGTGTGTGTGTGTGTGTGTGTGTGTGTGTGTGTGTATCAGCAATTATATATTTAAAAATTCACTAATTTCATTCCAGTAAGGGGTTTGGAGAGTTAGCTATGAATCAAGGCACTTGATTTATAATATATGAACTACTTAAAACTTGAAATCTGTATCCTGACCCTCTGAGTAAAGAGACTAGGGGAGTTATTTTTGAACTACTATTATAGAATGATCTTATGTGAAGATCTCTGCCTCTAATGATTACACATAACTGAGACAAAGGTTTCCAAATAGAGAAAAGGTAAGCAACTAAATTCAGTTTCTCCTAGCACCATTGCACAAAGGAATGAGACAGACAGTCTGAAATCTAGGCTCTAGATACTGTAGGAAAGTAGCTGAAAATGGTGACTCATATTTTGAAGAGACATTTCAGAATGCAGAAAAAAATGTATAAGCCTAACATTATCCCAGGTTTGTTTAATGGTTAAATTAGTTTGACATTAACACAAAGCTTATCTAATTATAGCTATCCTATGGTCAGACAGAAACTGAATAAAACTAACTATAATGTAGTCACTCAATTTGTCTGGATGTATTTAACTTATAATGGTTTATCTAAACCACACCTCGAATTTACTGCAAGTCACCAGGCAACTATCTTATGTTTCTATTTCTTCCATCATTTAGACAACTTCTTCATTTTAATCAAACATTTAAATTCTTAAATATTTTGATAATTGTTGTGCATCCCTACTATTGAACATAAAAAACTGTTACTTTAAGATTTGATTTTGACAGAATTTGATCAGTCTCTCTCCCTCTCTCCTTCTAGAATGTAGTTGTCTGAGACAGCTCTGGGTGATGCATCTCTGTAACATTCAACCCCCAAATTGTCATTTCAGTTCATCGCTATTGAATGGCTGTCACTCTGAGTTCACATTCACATGCAAACAATATCTTCTAGAAGCGCTGTCATCCTGCAAGGATTTGTTACAATTCTCTATAGATTTTAGAATAGTTTTGCATATGATTGTCATCTAACCTCTTCATAAAATGCCTTTTTTCAAGACAATCTTCTAAGCCATGGTTTTTTATGTTTCCTGGGTTCATACAACTATGAGGTACTTTCCTGAGTTTTCATACACAAAGCATAACTGTACAGTGCAGACAAGATATTTATGGAGATTTAGCAAAGATTCTGTCAAGATAATTATTTAAATACTTTGTAGATAAATCTGTTAAAATATTATAAAATTATAAAGTCTACATGTAGTTTTGTAATTCAATCATTGTTGTATAACTTTATTTTTAAAAAATCATTTTTTAAATAACACAATTTTGTTTTATTCTAACAAAGGAAATCTTACAGTCAGAATCAACATGGCCAAATGTAGAAGATATTATACAAACTGAATGAAGCCAGGGACAAAAGAGAAGACACTGAATTATTGTACTTAAATATGGTAAGTATTACAGTAAAATCTACAGGAAACAATACAAAAATTCTTACCACAGGATGGAAGGCAGAGAGTCAATTAGAATTGATCAATACAAAAATCAGACTAAAGTTGGAAAGATAAATTATAAATACATTCTGCACAAAGGAGTGTACGTAGTTAATAATTTGCCATTTGTACAGCTACCCTGAAAATGTAGGTATCAAATTAAGCATTCTGAACACACATAAACTGTAACAGTACGTGAGGAGACTTTGGGGGTGACACAATTCATTACCTTGATTATTGTGGTGTCATGACTTTTTGGATATGCACAATCTAAGCAAATTATAAATATTAACTATTAAAAGTTGTTGTATGTCATTTCTGCTTCAGTAACACTAAGAGACAAGCAAAACTGATTACTCTGTATCAGCTAAGGGGAGACTAAGACAACTGATAGAGGATGAGGGTATTTGGAACTGTCCGACAAAGTCAAAGACATTCAAATGTGAAGGTGTTGTTAAAGGAACAGAAAGCAGAAGAATGTATGAGAACATGTCAGACGTCAGGGCAATTAGTCAGTTGGGCCAGACACCAATGGCTAGTGTCAAATGTACAGTGACACAGCAAGACATAATGGAGCTTTTGTGTAAAGAACCTTTGTTTTCCAGCACATGCTTTCAAGAGGCAGAGAAAAGGAAATTAGTCAGATGGCCAGTGGGATCAGTGGAAAGTATGGAAGTATATGTTTTACTATGTGTTAGTATGTGCTTCGTGCTGGAATGACAGAGTATCACATTATATAATAGCTAGTATATAGTGAACAGAAGTTGATTTGGCTCAAGTGTGTTGAGTCTCCTCTATCGTGGTGCTTAATTGCTGAATGTGCTATCTGAGCTTTCTCAGCTATAAGACATAGAAAGAAGGCCCTAGATTATGTATCTACCTTCTGCCTTTAACTTGTATTGTGTTGATAGCTAGAAAGTATTTGGTTTTCTTTATTTTTGAGTTGGAGGGATAAACAGATTCTGTGATAGTGTAACTAGTGAGTGAAGACAACAGTTGGCTCTATTTCACAGAAATGCCCCAATGTTGAGAAAAACCTGAATATATGATATAAAATGCAAGGTACAGACCAGGGAGACAGTAGATGGAAAGTGCTTCCTGGCAGGTAGAAATGAACCAGGCTGTGGTTGAATCTGTCTCCTTGTCAGGCTATTTCAATGCTTTAATTTAGTTTTAACTTTTATGACACATGTATTAAAGTATAGCATATTATAAAATTTGCATTCTTCAGTGCAATTCAGTGCTTTTAATACACTCACTGAATTGCACATCCATATCATGTTCTATTGTAGAACATTTTCATCTGCATCCCAAATAAAATCTTGTAATTGTGAGATGTCAGTGCTTTCCTTCTCATGCTACATTACCCCATAGACACCAAACTGCTTTCTAAATGTGGGACCGACCTGTTCATGATATTTTTATAAATGGCTTCCAATAATCCAGTGCCTTCTATGCTTGGTTATTTCACTTACAGAGTTTCATGTTCTTTGAAGACGTCTATTCAGGGATTTTAAACCTCTTTATTTATGGATAAAATAGACCTTGTCTGTTCATCAGTAGATCAATATTTGGGGGATTTTCAGCCTAATGATGTCATAAGCACATCTGTTTAACCAGTCCTATATATACTTCGGTGAGAATGTTTTTAATTCTCATGGATATATCTCCAGACTGAGGTTTCTGTGCAACATACATCTATACTTTTTATTTTGAAGTGATTTAAAGTGTTTTCCAAGACTTCTGTACTATTTTAAAATCCATCCAAAATATAAGAGGATTTCAATTTCTTGACATCCCTGTAATACAGCTTTCGTTGCCATCATCCTGACCAGTGTGAAATGTTGTTTCATTGTACTTAGGATTTGAATTTTCTTAATACTGGGCAGTAAAGCACTGTTCCCAATGCTTATTGGACACATGTGCATCTACAATAAAAAAAAAAATGGCTGTCCCCATCTTCTGTCCATTTTAATTGCAAATTTGACCATTTATTTATTTATTCATTTACTATTTGGAAAAGCAGCCAGTGCTCTTAACAACTGAGCCATCTCTCCATCCCTGAATAACTCTTTTTTTTTTTAAATCATGAACACATCCACACCCTTCTTCAATTTTAATTCAATAAAATCGTCTAAAATACTGTTGCTTTGAAAGACTTACGTTTCCAAAGTAATCGAAAGCCTTACAAAGTTAGCATAAGACATACAAGTTTAACAAATGTTACCAAGAGTACAGTAGTGTTTATAAGAAAGTCTTATTTGTTGAACTGGAGACATGGCCCAGTGAATACATGTACTAATGCACTTGCTCCTCTCAAAAGTCAGTAACTCTCTTCTGGCCTCCATGAGCACCTGCACACATGTGCAGTACACTATGTAGACACGTACATGAGTAAACATATATTTTTAAATTTTTATTTATTTGTTTTAAAGTTTGATTTATTTGTTTATTCTTCTGGTTTATACTACATCCCAACTACCGTTGCCCCTCCTCCTCTCTTCCCAGTTTCTCTTACCCACTTCCACTCTCCCTCACATCCACTCCTCCTCCATTTTCTTCAGAAAAGGGGAGGACTCCCAAGGATATCAACCAAACATAACAACTTACAATAAGACCCGACACACATCCTCATATCAAGGCTAGACTAGGCAACCAAATAGGAGCAAAGGAATCCCAAGAGCAGTCAAAAGAGTCAGGGACAGGCCCCATTCACTCTGTTAAAAGTCCCACAAGAACAAGCTACAAAACGGTAACATATACACAGAGGAGCTAGGTCAGAGCCACATAGGCGCCTTGATTTTTGCTTTGTTTTTTCTCTGAACCTCTATGAGCCCTGCTTAGTTGATTCTGTGAGCCTTGTTCTTGTGATGTTGTTGACCCTCTGGCTTCTAAATTCCTTCTCTCCCCCCCCCGCCACCCCCCACCCCCCATTCGCGGGATTCCCAAGCTCTGTCTAATCTTTGGATGTGGGTTTTTGAGGAAGTCATGTGTGGCTCTATTTTAGAACTTGACGGGTGCGGGCTCCCTCTAATGGCGAGGGCTTCAAGTTTAACCAGTCATTGGTTGGCCACTCCCAGAAGTTCTGAGCCATCTTTACCTCTAGCACATCTTACAGGCAGGACAAATTATAGTTCGAAGATTTGGGGCTGTGTTAGTCTCCCAAGTCCTCCGCCAGGAGCCTTACCAGGTTACAGAAGCTGGCCAGTTCAAGCTCCGCGTCAACCTTTACTACCAGGTTGTAGTAACCTATACTAGGGTTACCTCATAGACTCCACCCAGTTACTGTTGCACTAGGGTTTTAACTTGCCACCAAAATGTCCTCTAATTCTAGTTGTCTCTCCCAGTGCAGTCTCCTGCTCACTCACTTAATCCCTCCTGTTCCCATCCCCAGCTGCTCTTAGTTCGCCTGTAACATTTATTCTATTTCCCCTTCCCAGGGAAACCCATGTGTCCTTCCTTGAGACCTCCTTGTTACTTAGCCTCTCTGGGTTTGTGGACTACAGCACGATTAATCTTTACAGCTAATATCTATTTATAAGTGAGCACATATCATGTTTGTCTGACTGGGTCTGGGTTATCTTACTCAGGATGACTTCTTGTAGTTCCATCTATTTGTTTGCAAGTTACATGATGTCATTTTTTTTTTTTAACAGATGAATACTACTCCATTGTCTAAATGTATCAATTTTTCAGTTGGGGGACATCTAGATGGTTTTCAGTTTCTGGATATTATGAATAAAGCTGATATGAATATGGTTGGGCAAGTAACGTTGTGGTAGGATGGAAAATCTTTTCGGTATATGCCGAGGAGTGGTATATCTGGGTCTTGAGGTATATCGATTCCCAATTTTCTGAGAAACAGCTACATTGATTTCCAAAGTAACTGTACATGTTTACTCTCCCACATATAATGCAGGAATGTTCTCCATGCTTCACATCCTCATGAGCATGAGCTGTCACTTGTGTTTTTGATCTTAGCCATTCAGACAGATTAGACAGAGTAGTCTGATTTGCATTTCTTTGATGGCTAAGGACACTGAGAATTTATTTAAGTGTTTCTTGGCCATTCGAGATTCCTCTGTTGATAATTCTGTTTACAGCAGTAGCCCATTTTTAACTGGATTATTTGGTTTGTTGACGTCTAGTTGTTAAGTTCTTTATATTTTGTATATTATTAGCCTTGTGTCAGATGTGGAGATGGTAAAATTCTTTTTTCATTCTGTAGGCTGCAGTTTTGTCTTAATTACTGTGTTCTTTGCCTTACAGCAGCTTTTTCATTTCATGAGGTCCTATTTACTAATTGTCGGTCTTAGAGCCTGAGCCATTGGTGTTCTTTTCTTAAATTTTAAATTTTCTTAAATCTTTTCTTACTCTTTTTGTTTTCATGTATTCTGTCTAAAACTCTATTTCTTGAATATGTTATATAAATTATTTTCTGTCCTGTGTGTAATTTTTTCAGACTTAATCTACTAATTTTTTTAATGCTCAATTTATTAATTTTGTAGCACAGCCTCTGATTTGGGATCTTATATAAGAATGATTACTAATTTTAAATTATAAAATGTGTGGCAGTATTTTTCCTCAATATGAATATAGCTTTATCTGCTATATTTAGATGCAATAGGTCACTTTTAAATTATTTTGATTTAATGGTGTCTGAACAAGTTTCATGTTAATAACATTCACCAATCTACTCTGGCACCATATGGTAAAAATATTTTCATATTGATTTATAATAAAAAACCCTTATGCCCAAAACATGCATATATATGTATATGTATATACATATAGACATATATAAAGCTTTATATAAAACTTATATAAAACTTTATATATATATAAAACTATATATAAAACTTTATATATATGTATATAATAAACACATATATAAAGCTTTATATAAAACTTATATAAAACTTTATTTATATATATAATTATATATAAAACTTTATATATATCTATATACATACACACATATAAAACTTGTTTCTGGCATGTCAATTGTGCTGCATTGATTACTCCATCTATACTTGTGACTGTAGCATGCTATGCAGATTATTACAATATCATAGTGAAATTCAAGAGGGAAGAGGTTAGAGATCCTTTATCCTTTTTCAAGTTGGTTCTGATTTTTGTGAATCACATAATCTGAATGGAGATATAATAATTTATATAGAAGTAAATCAAATTTAAAAACATCAAGCTTACTAGTACATTATTGAGTTTTAAAAGGATCTGGAAAGCATATCTAGTGTCATAAAGTTATTTCCCTTGCCTTAGGAATGCGGATGCCTTTCTTTTTCTGTATGTCTTCTCTTCTAAGTGCAATGTCATATTTCTTTCATTTAATATATATAAATAAATTATAATTTGTGTTAAATTACTAATAGGTTTAATGGTTATCTCCTTTCAATCTTCTGCCATTTGAAAACCATTTCAATGTTTCTTCAAATTCCTCTACATCTCAAGTAGACATTCTATGCAGAACATTATTATTAACAAATAGAGATAGTCTCATCTCTTCATTTATAACTAGAGGTGCCTTATATTTATTGCCTTGTTTAACTTATTCAAATTAAAATCATTCATATGATATTAAATAAATATTTTAAGGTTATGTCATTCATTAACTAATGGTGAAAGCTTTTCATAAATTTTGTTTGTTTTCCTGAATGATGCTGATGTGTTTTTTTTTTGTTTGTTTGTTTGTTTTTTTGAGACAGGGTTTCTCTGTGTAGCCCTGGCTGTCCTGGAACTCACTCTATAGACCAGGCTGGCCTCGAACTCAGAAATCTGCCTGCCTCTGCCTCCCAAGTGCTGGGATTAAAGGCATGCGCCACCACCGCCCCTGATGTTTTAATATAAAACAATATTTACAAGATAGACCTGAGAGATTTCAAGAGATTTCTAGATAACTCCATAGAATTTGTTATAGCTGTTATTTGTGGGTTTATGGAACACAGATAAATATATATGTACTAGATATCTATTTGTAAGCCTCATGTTAATGTCTTTTAATGGTAACACAAATGAAGAACTGTTAAAAGCAACAGACAACTCAATAAAAATATTTTAATTCAATGTCACAATCAAGTGTAGAGTAATAAACCATCTTTCTCTCACTTCCTACAAAAATTGTTCAGGAGACAATGGCTGAAGGCAATCAGTCCAGAGTGACTGAGTTCATCATCGCTGGGTTAACAGACAAACCAGAACTGCAGCTGCCCCTGTTCCTCCTCTTCCTTGGAATCTACCTGTTTACAGTACTGGGGAATCTGGGCATGATTATCCTGATCTTTCTCAGCTCCCACCTGCACACCCCCATGTACTTCTTCCTCAGCAGTCTGTCCTTCATTGACTTCTGTTACTCTACTGTCATTATCCCCAAAATGCTGGTGAACTTTGTGACAGAGAAGAATATCATCTCCTACCCTGAATGCATGACCCAGCTCTACTGCTTCATAGCTTTAGTTATATCTGAGTGTCACATGTTGTCTGCAATGGCATATGACCGCTATGTCGCCATCTGTAACCCCCTGAGGTACAATGTCACCATGTCTTACCAAGTCTGTTTCTGGATGATAGGTGGGGTGTATTGCATAGGCTTCGCTGAAGCTACAGTTCATACTGTTTGCATGCTACGAGTACTTTTCTGCAAGGCTAATGTAGTAAATCATTTCTTCTGTGATCTTCTTCCATTGCTGCAACTTGCCTGCTCCAGTACATTTGTCAATGAGGTAGTACTTCTGTGCCTCAGTACTTTTAATTTCTGTGTCCCAACTCTAACAATCTTGAGCTCCTATGGCTTTATCATTACCAGAATCATCCGCATTAAATCCACTGATGGTAGATTAAAAGCCTTCAGCACCTGCAGCTCCCACTTCTCTTCTGTGGCTGTCTTCTTTGGTTCTTTGGGTTTTATGTACTTTCAGCCATCATCAGTTAGCTCCAAAGATCAAGGGAAAGTGTCCTCTGTGTTTTACACTACTGTTGTGCCCATGCTGAATCCCTTAATCTACAGCCTGAGGAATAAAGATGTCAAACTTGCTCTACATAAATTGCTTCGAAAGAAGACATTTCATACATAAAATTATATTTTGCCTTAGTATAAAGTTCTTATATCTACAATTTTGAAAAGAAATATACCTTGAGATAACAATATGTGTTAAACTTGAAATTTGCATTATTACACAGTTATTTGCTATCAAAAAATTGTCAAGAAAAATTGGATCAAAAATTTTAGATACGTGATGTAAGCAAATCTGTGATTTCCCAGGGTCTATCATCCTTAAGCTAACTACCATAGCTCTAAATACTTTTCAAAACACTACCAAAGTCTTCCTATACTCCATTATAATTTTTGTGTGTATGATATTGATCTTTTCTAGAAATATATTCTTTTCTTGTTTAAGAAAATAAATACACATGGTAGAAAGTTATCTATTATTTATTTTTTGTGTGTATCCTACCCTCTCAATTAATTGTATTGTCATCTATATGTGAAAAAGTTATCTCTAAATTAACTGGATTTAGCAAAAATGAATAAGCCCAAATATCACTTCTACATCTCCTAAACCTGTAGACAAGTATTAAAGAATATAAAACACATTAGAAATAATATTTTTCTACTTTCAGGGAAATAACACTGAAATTATTGAACAAGACTTTGCACATTGCCCATGTTCATATACTAGTGCTATAGTTACTGGCACAGTTTGGTGGCTTTGCCATCATCTTTGTTCCTGAAAGTTTCCTGTTTTCTGAATGTTCTATACTACTTTTCACTACTTAAAATAACTACTGAACTTCCTAAGATAACATTATAGAATTTCAGTTTCAGAAGTGATAAACAAGTGCCCTATTGTGCTATTTTTATATAGAAAATTTAAAACTGGAAAGTAGTTATCTCTCTAATTACATGTAGTATTCGTACCCCTTAAGTATCTTTTCTGAAAACCTGACATGCATGGAGGAGTCTTAAAGACAATAAACTTTATATTATAACCTTCATCCAATTAAGTTCCAAACCAGAAACTTCAGTTCTGTCAGATAGTATGATCCATATCAGAAAGGGCAGCATCTCTTAGTAAAAATACACCTTTCACATCTTCTGTAGACTTCAACAGCATCACTCTGGCTTTTCTGGTCCATCTCTAGGATAAGTTGGTATGCCTACATTGCTTTAGATACTTCTAGACTTCATCATTCCTGCAAGCTTCAATGCCTTTAAACAAGATTCATTAAGAACTCGACTGTAGGTCCTTGTGGTTGGGGCAGACACCTAGCTAGTATGCCCCCATGAAGACACCATATCCTGAGATATCCTAGAGGAGCCACTGTACTCATAGCAGCAGACACTATATCCTGAGACATCCTATAGGAGGCACTGCACTCAGAGCAGTGGATACCTAGCTGGTCTGCTCCTGTGAAGACACCATATCCTGAGACATCCTAGAGGAGACACTGCACTCAGATAGCTGGAGCTCAGGATCACAGGATCACAGAAACATCTGGACCCTGAGGAGTTCTGGCACAAACAAGATAATTGGAAAGACAGGCTCTAGTCAGAGACAGTGAGTGCAGGTAGCACTAGAGTTAACCAGATGGTAAAAGGCAAGCACAAGAACATAAGCAACAGAAATTAAAGCTACTTGGCATCATCAGAACTCAGTTCTCCCACCATAAGAAGCCCTGGACACCCCATCACACTGGAAAAGCAGGATTCAGAATTGAAATCACTTCTCATGAGGATAATAGAGGACTTTAAGAAGGACATAAATAACTCCCTTAAAAAAGTACAGGAGAACACAGGGAAACAGGTAGAAGCCCTTAAAGAAGAAACACAAAAAAAATCCCTTAAAGAACTGTAAGAAAACACAACCAAAGAGGTGAAGGAATTGAACAAAACCATTCAGGATCTAAGAATGGAAGTAGAAACAATAAAGAAAACAAAAAGGGAGACTACCCTGGAGATAGAAATCCTAGGAAAGAAATCAGGAGTCATAGACACAAACATCACCAACAGAATACAAGAGATAGAAGAGATAATCTTAGATACCATAGAAAACATTGACACAACTGTCAAGGAAAGTGCAAAATGCAAAAAGCTCCTAACCCAGAACATCCAGGAAATCCAGGACACAATGAGAAGACCAAACCTAAGGATAATAGGTATAGATGAGGGTGAAGATTCCCAACTTAAAGGGCCAGTAAATATCTTCAACAAAATTATAGAGGAAAACTTCCCTAACCTAAAGAAAGATGTCCATGAATATACAAGAAGCCTACAGAACTCCAAATAGACTAGACCAGAAAAGAAATACCTCCTGTCACATCATAATCAAAGCATCAAATGTACAAAAAAAAATACTAAAAGTAGTTTTAAAAAGTCAAGTAACAATAAAACAATAAAAGCAGACCTATAATAATTATACCAGATTTCTCACCAGAGAAATCAGTCCAGAATATCCTGGACTGATATCATACAGACCCTAAGAGAACACAAATGCCAGCTTAGACTACTGTACCCAGCAAAACTCTCAATCACTATTGATGGACAAACCAAGATATTCCATGACAAAATCAAATTTACACAATATTTCCCACAAATCCACCACTTCAAAGGATAATTGATGGAAAACTCCAATACAAGAAGAGAAACTACAGCCTAGAAAAAGCAAGGAAGAAATCTTCCAACAATCCCAAAAGAAGATAGTTACACAAACATAATTCCACCTCTAATAACAAAAATAACAGGAAGCAACAATCATTTTTCCTTAATATCTCTTAATATCAATGGACTCAATTCTCCAATAAAAAAATCATAGACTATCAGACTGGATATATAAACAGGACTCAGCATTTTGCTGCATACAGGAAACTCATCTCTGTGAAAAAGACAGACACTACCTCAGAATAAAAGGATGGAAAACAATCTTTCAAGCAAATGGTCCCAAGAAACAAGCTGTAGTAGCAATTCTAATATCAAATAAAATTGACTTTCAACCAAAAGTAATCAAAAAAGATAAGGAAGGACACTTCATACTCATCAAAGGAAAAATGTACCAAGTTGAACTCTCAATTCTGAACATCTATACAAGTCACCTACATACATAAAAAGAAACTTTACTAAAATTCAAAGCATACATTGCACCTCACACAATAATAGTGGGGGATTTCAACACCCCATGCTCAGCAATGGACAAATCATGGAAACAGAAACTAAACAGAGACACAAAGAAACTAACAGAAGTTACAAACCAAATGGATTTTACTGGTATCTATAGAACATTTCATCCTAAAACAAAAGAATATACCTTTTTCTCAGCATCTCATGGTACCTTCTCCAAAATAGACCAAATAATTGGTCAAAAAACAGACCTCAACAGATACAAAAAGATTGAAATAATCCTTTGCACCCTATCAGACCAACATGGTCTATGGCTGGTCTTTAATAATGACAAAAACAATGGAAAACCCACATACACATGGAAACTGAATAACGCTCTACTCAATGTTGACTTGGTCAAGGAAGAAATAAAGAAAGAAATTAACGACTTCTTAGAATTTAATGAAAATGAGGATACATCATACCAAAACTTGTGGGACTCAATGAAAGCAGTACTAAGAGGATAACTCATAGCTCTAAGTGCCCTTGCTATTATTGTGTGAGGTGCAATATGTGCTTTGATCTTTAGTAAAGTTTCTTTTATATATGTGGGTGCCCTTACATTTGGAGCATTGATGTTCAGAATTGAGAGTTCATCTTGGTAGATTTTTCCTTTGATGAGTATGAAGTGTCCTTCCTTATCTTTTTTGATTACTTTTGGTTGAAAGTCAATTTTATTTGATATTAGAATTGCTACTACAGCTTGTTTCTTGGGACCATTTGCTTGGAAGATTGTTTTCCATCCTTTTATTCTGAGGTAGTGTCTGTCTTTGTCACTGAGGTGCATTTCCTGTATGCAGTAAAATTCTGGGTCCTGTTTACATATCCAGTCTGTTAGTCTACATCTTTTTATTGGGGAATTGAGTTCATTGATGTTAAGAGATATTAAGGAAAATGATTGTTGCTTCCTGTTATTTTTGTTATTAAAGGTGGAATTATGTTTGTGTAACTATCTTCTTTTGGGATTGTTGGAAGATTACTTTCTTGCTTTTTCTAGGTTGTAGTTTCTCTTCTTGTATTGGAGTTTCCCATCTATTATCCTTTGAAGTGCTGGATTTGTGGGAAGATAGTGTGTAAACTTGGTTTTGTCATGGAATATCTTGGTTTGTTCATCAATAGTGATTGAGAGTTTTTCTGGGTATAAAAGTCTGGCATTTGTGTTCTCCTTGGATCTGTATGATATCAGTCTAGGATGTTCTGGCTTTTAGAGTCTCTGGTGAGAGGTCTGGTGTAGTTTATAGGTCTGCCTTTGTATGTTACTTTACCTTTTTCCCTTACTGCTTTTAGTATTATTTCTTTGTTTTGTGTGTTTCATGTTTTGATTATTATGTTATGGGAGTAATTTCTTTTCTGGTCTACTCTATTTGGAGTAATGTAGGTTTCTTGTATGTTTATGTGCAATTCTTTCTTTAGGTTAGGGAAAATTTTTTTTTTATAATTTTGTTGAAGTTATTTACTGGCTCTTTAAGTTGGGAGTCTTCACCCTCATCTATACCTATTATCCTTAGGTTTGGTCTTCTCATTGTGTCCTGGATTTCCTGGATGTTTTGGATTAGGAGCTTTTTGCATTTTGCATTTTCTTTGACAGTTATGTCAATGTTTTCCATGGTATCTTCTGCACATAAGATTCTCTCTTCTATCTCTTGTATTCTGTTGGTGATGCTTGCATCTATGACTCCTGTTTTTTTCCCTAGGATTTCTATCTCCAGGGTAGTCTCACTTTTCATTTTCTTTACTGTTTCTACTTCCATTTTAAAATCCTGAATGGTTTTGTTCAATTCCTTCACCTCTTTGGTTGTGTTTTCTTACAGTTCTTTAAGGGATTTTTTTGTGTTTCTTCTTTAAGGGCTTCTACCTGTTTACCTGTGTTTTTCTGTACTTTTTTAAGGGAGTTATTTATGTCCTTCTTAAAGTCCTCTATCATCATCATAAGAAGTGATTTCAATTCTGAATCCTGCTTTTCTGGTGTGATAGGGTGTCCAGGGCTTCTTATGGTGGGAGAACAGGGTTCTGCTGATGCCAAGAAACTTTGGTTTCTGTTGCTTTTGTTCTTGTGCTTGCCTTTTACCATCTGGTTAACTCTAGTGCTACCTGCACTCACTGTCTCTGACTGGAGCCTGCCTTTTCAGTTATCTTGCTTATGTCAGAACTCTTCAGAGTCCAGATGACTCTGTGATCCTGTGATCCTGAGCTCCTGGGTAAAAGAACTGCTGGGACTCAGACTGCCTCTGAGATTCTGAAATCCTGCTGCTCTGAGTGCATTGGTTCCTCTAGGATGGCTCAGGATATAGTGTCTTCACAGGAGCAGACCAGCTAGGTGTCTGCCCCAGACAATACGACCAAACAAGGGGCATAAGGGGAGTGGTATTCGGAGTGTCAGGCTTAGGGTAGCTGATTTGTCCTGAGTGCCTCAGGCTTCCAGCTGTAGCACTAGGGCATAGTGTAGTAGGAGAGGGTTTTTACCCACTGCTTTGAGTACAGTGATTCCCCTAGGATGTCTCAGGATATGGTGTCTTCATGGGAGCAGACCAGGTAGGTGTCTATCTCAGCCAAAATACAGATATCAGTTTTTATTCTGATTAATTTTCTACTACCAGTCAATTCATATTGTCCTTGAAGTTATTGAAGTTTGGACATTTGAAACCATTTTTTTCTTACTGTACTTAACTCTGTTTGGCACCTCACATTATATTACTTCAGTGTTTTTGTTTGTTTTTATTTTTGTTTAGTTTTTTTGTTTGTTTGTTTTTCTTCCTGGCACTAAAAAAATACAAAACACCTTATTTTATTTAGTTGCATGTAATTCTACAATTGTTACCCATTTCCAAACTTACGTCAGCGTGTTCATCTACTGAAGTCATATTTTAAAATGTCACAAAACAATAAGAAAATATAATGTAATGATTTTTAAAATGTTTTCTTAAGATTTTATTTTCCTTCAACTTATGTATCTATGTCTCTGGGTGTATGTGTACTAATGTATGGGTGCCCATGAAGGCCAGAAAAGGGACTCATTTTTCTGGAGCTGCAGTTACATGCATTTGTGAACACATGAGTCCCGTGGAGTGAACTCAGGTCCACCACAAGAGCAGTTATGTGGTCTGAATTGCTGAGCCATTGTTCCACTCCCTACTTAACAACATTCAATAGCAATTACAAAACATTTTCTATTTGTCCAACCCTTAAAAATTGAAAAAGACTAAGCTATATTCTCCCATATTTCAGAAACTGTTTTCAAATTGTTGTGAAAAACCACCTACAACTGTATCTCTAAGCCTTGCATTCTAGACTTTAACTTAATTGTAGATATAATTTTGAGAGGAAGAAAGAATTGTACTTGTGGGAATTAATGAGTTTTATAAAAAGAATAATAAATGAAACTTTAATTGTTCTTGTATCACAACAACCCATCCCTTGTGGAAAGAAACCTTGAGAGAATTTCTTTTTACATATAATGTTAATGAAAACTGAGTATGAAATGCTATGTGACAATAATATGATTCAGGTAAGTGCCTTGGGAAGCGTTCAGGGCAATCTGGACAATGCAATTGTATGTGTGTGGACACTACTCAGAAGGAGAGATTTGCATACTGGTCCCTGGAATACAAGAAAGTCTGAGGTCTTACTGTTCAATATCAGCATCAACGAATGGAGAGAGATTTTACAGAAGAGTACTGGTTCACATCTCACAGTGAGACAGGTTTCCAAGGAAAAGGAACATAAGCATGTGAGTTTCATTTCTCCTCACACCACTCCAAGCTCAGAATTTTAGAAGCCCATCTTGAATTCTAGACCACAGATGTCAGAATTTCTCCACAGTGGCTGACAATGATCATTCATATTCCCAATAGCACATCAAAATTCTATGTTCATATTTCTACCTATACTTATTTGATTATTAAGCTTAATGAGTTTTGATGTTACCAAAAATATGTTTAAAAGAACATACAAAAAGTGTAAAACTGATCTGTTGCTGGTTGTACAAATACTAGGTATCTGTACAAAAACTTTTATATGAACAGTAAATTGTAGTGGATAATTTAAATTTACACAAGATTTATTAAATAATATATATATACACTTTATCTGGTGGTTTTTAGCTCATGTGTTTATCACTTTCAATATATTAGAGTCCCTGTTTCTTATAATGAACCTTTTGAAATCATTAATTTACTTTGCTATTTTAATAAATCCAAAATTCACTACAAAAATTTGTTATTGCAATACTTGCTATCACTGAAAACTGAACAGATTTATGTGTATATGTTATTTCTGTTAGTCCGTCTAGACTTGATTTTCATTTTAAAAACATCCATTGGCCACATTCTTGGCCAGGCATACAGCAACCATGCCTCTGTGGACCTCCCATCTTGAAGTACAACTGTTCTACCTCCCAGTTTCACTCAGTATTAGAAACATTTGAGAAGTTGAGACCCTGTCACCCATGAATTTTTATCTTGAATTCTCATGACAGCCTTTTTGCTTATCATCATTAAATTGTTTTATTATTAACTCACATTTACTTCCATGTACTATCTTCCTGAAACATTTACAATCATTATCATAGTCTATAAATTTCAAAATAATTTTGTGAATGATACCCGATAATACAAAACTATTTAAACTTCAGTTGTATTGATCTAGCAAGATCACTGTGAGAAAAACCCTCTGAAAATGCCTCAGCAATTGAATATTTGTGATGAGTCATTATCCTATTCTCAGAAAATAACCCAGTGTTTATTTCCAAAAGGAAATCTTATTTGAAATAACATGGACATGCAAAGGACATGGCAAGTGAAATAATACTGCAAAAAAGAAGAAATGTTTAGTTACTTTATACACATAGGGTAAGTATGAAGGTCAAATCCAAGTAAGAGAACACAAAATTGATTCCTAGAATATGAGAGGTGGCCAGATAGGGAGGAGTACTAGTTCCTACTAATTTTACATGAATAAAGTATGATGCCCTGTATAGCATACTGCATGTGGTTTATGATAAACTGTTATACTTAGAACTTAAGGTAGATTTGTGCTTTAAAAGCATTCTGAACACATTTAAAGAAAGCTAGCAAAAAATGACCTAAAAACTTTTAGTAGAGGATGCTTATAATGATTACCTAGATTGTGGTAATGATGTTATGAGATTTTGGTACACATAAACTGATCAAACAATGTACTTTAAATAGTTATTGTTCAGTGTATGTCATTTTTCCTCAATAGCACTATTTAGATACATCCAAATAAAACTTCATTTCCTTAAACTATTTAGGTATCTTGATGATGACCTATTCATCACACGTGGTGGGACTTATCAACTAATGAAGAAAAGATTGCTTACAATTATCTGCTAAGTTTAGAAAACATTCAATTAGACATGTGGTATTAACAGATCTGAGTATGAAGCTTCAGGACTAAGAAATTTTATCTGAAACAGATTCAGGTTAGTTTACTTAACTGTCATGGCTCAGGGCTTGTGACTGCTCTCAAAGCCACAAAGACATTACAAGAAATAATGCAGGTCTTGTGATGAGGACTAGTGTTTCCTGGGATAGCTTGTGAGAAGCAAAGAGAACGGGTAAACCAGCTGTCTTGCCAGTGAAACTCTTAGAATTGTATGATCTGTGTCTTTGTCTGTTATATGCGAATTTAGTACAGGAGCATATTCTAAAGTAGGCAGTATATAGTTGTCAGAAATTCATTTGTCTCTAGTCCCTGAATGCTTGAAATTCCAATGACAGATGGAGCATAAGTACTGTGTTGGACAAGGAAGGACAAAGGGTACACAAAGTAGAGCACTAGAGTATGCAAATGACACCAAGCAAATTTATATGCGATATATATACTCATGTGACAACTGACTTAGTTTCCTCTTATTAAACAGGTGATCTTATAAAGTGGTCTCCTTTTTAAGCTTCTACTTCTTTCTCCATACTCTTACATTGGAGACATAAATTCCTAACACAACCTTGGGGACACATTCAACCCATACCTGTGTATATATATGTACAAGTTATTGTCAGAAAATGATAGTATCTGTCCTCAAATACTTAAATTCTATATTATACTTCAGTATATGGGAGAACAATAAATATATAACACCTAATTTTTATTTACTTCTTAAATAGAACTCTCAGAAAGAAATGGCATACAGCAATCAGTCCAGAGTGACTGAGTTCATCATCGCTGGGTTAACAGACAAACCAGAACTGCAGCTGCCCCTGTTCCTCCTCTTCCTTGGCATCTACCTGTTTACAGTGCTGGGAAACCTGGGCATGATCATCCTGATCCTGCTCAGCTCCCACCTGCACACCCCCATGTACTTCTTCCTCAGCAGTCTGTCCTTCATTGACCTCTGTTACTCCACAATAATCACCCCCAAAATGCTTGTGAACTTTGTGGCCACAAAAAATGTCATCTCCTATCAGGAATGTATGACTCAGCTCTATTTCTTCATTGCTTTTGTTATATCTGAGTGTCATATGTTGGCTGCAATGGCATATGACCGCTATGTTGCCATTTGCAATCCTTTGCTCTACAATGTCACCATGTCTTGCCGAGTCTGTTCCTGGATGGTAGGTGGAGTGTATGGCATGGGCTTCATTGGTGCAGCAGTTCATACTCTCTGCATGCTCAGAGTGGTTTTCTGTAAGGCTAATATAATAAACCATTACTTCTGTGATCTTTTCCCATTGATGGAGCTTGCCTGCTCCAGTACTTATGTCAATGAGGTAGTACTCCTGTGTCTCAGTGCTTTCAATATCTTTATTCCAACGTTGACCATCCTGGGCTCTTACATCTTCATCATTGCTAGCATCCTCCGAATCAAATCCACTGATGGCAGACTCAAAGCCTTCAGTACATGTAGCTCCCACTTCTCTGCCGTTTCTGTCTTCTTTGGTTCCTTGGCATTCATGTACCTACAGCCCTTCTCTGTCAGCTCCAAAGACAAAGGCAAAGTGTCCTCTGTGTTTTACACTACTGTTGTGCCCATGCTGAATCCCATAATCTACAGCCTAAGGAATAGGGATGTTAAACTTGCTCTAAATAAGATATTTCAAAAAAAGAAGTTTCATGTTTAAAGAAATATTTACCATAGCAAAAATACACCATATCTAGGAGTTTTGTTTAGGAAAGTGTACAGAGACAAAAATGTGTGTCCAGCGATGAAATTATTGTTAGTATGTGATTATTTTGGTGGCAGAATGGATTTACACAAGAAAAAAGAAACAATTCTTGAATGTCCCAGAGTTTACCCTGGAGGGCAACCTGAAAAACCTATAAGTTAATATTTAAATTCATCAAAGCATCTTATGCTTCACTTTGCTTTATATGCATAGAAAATACGTGTTTCAGCGAAGGTTCTTTATTCTATTTGGGGAATAAGTATGTATGATCATATCTTTTTATGTCCTCGGTATCTTGACTATCTGGCATTTTTCAAAGAAGTGTACTACCCAACATCCTAAAAGTTTGATCTCTGAAATAAATAATTTCCCCCCCCCAAAAAAAAAAAAAAAAACAAAAGAGATATGCAAGTCTTATTAACTGTGTAGCTCTATATTAGAAAACATTGGGAAATAAAAGCTAGAAATTTTTTATTGAGAATTAAATAACATGATAGTGTGACAGACTCAAAATATAAACATGACTAATTAAGTTGACACATAATTGTGCAGATTTCTCAATCCAAGTTTGGTGCTATGACAAATACATGACCAACACAATACAAACTCAGTGGCATTGTTAGAGATCTTCTTGACTCATATTAGTTTGGGGGGGCTTTTTAAAACCTTGCTGGTCTTTTCTTGTATGTTACGGTTTTCTGTTTTCATGCAATTTGTTTGTGTGTATGTGTGTGTTTGCATGAACATGTCTCTCCTATTATACATTCTCTTTCTTTCTTCTTTTTTCTTTCTTTCTTTCTTCTTTCTTTCTTTTTTCCTTTATTTCTCTTTTCTTTCTGTTTTTCTTTTTTCTTTCTTTCTTTCTTCTGTTGTAAATCTTTTAATTAGTCTTGTTGCAGTTTTATTTTCTTGTTGGCTTTCTAAAGACAGATAAAAAGTGTGGAACAGGAAGGGTGCAGAGGTGGGAAGGATCTGGTGGAGGAGATGAGAAAGAACAAACACTACTCATAATATATGATATGAAAAAAATCTTTACAGTAGAAAACTCTGTTTTTTCCTGATAATTCTATACAAATTTTCTCCATGACAAAGAGATAATATTATTTTTCAACTCACATTATAAAATCTCATATTCATAAGGAACATTTTTACAAGTATTAAACTAGGGGTTATTAATTCATTTAAAAAGTTAGAGTTGGAACAGTGCTTTCTAATAAATGGCGAGCAGAGTTTATATTCCAAATCTAAAAAGCAAACAAAATTTTTCCTAATAAATCCTTTTATACACACACAAACATACATGTTTGAGAATTTTGTACATATTATTTATCATATAGCCCTTTTTCTCCCAGATCCATTCTCCTTTCCTACATACCAAACTCAGTGTCCTTTTGTGTGTTTTAAGAATGCATCAAAACCAAATTATGCTGCTCCAATATTCTATTAGCGCATTGTCCACTACCCTGTAGAAGTGAAGATTTTAGTTGGGTGCAAGTTTGGTATCTCTGTTTTCTATGATTCAAGTATGTGAATGATTTGGCAATAAGAATGCTCTTTCAAGTTCTGGAGGGAAACCAAGAGAATTGGCAATTATTTAATGTTTGAAGGTCTTTGGAAAATGCCAGGGTAACAATTCCAAAAGAAATAACCTATTCTAGACATTTGATTTTTTTTATGTATAACAGAATCATTGTGCCCCATTATAGCGTAACTTCATCTTAATATATACATATAAGAAAGTGTTCACAGTACTAGATATGTTTCTTTGTTAATGTTTAAAAATTATATTTAGTCATTTTATTTTTTATGTAAGTGTGTGGCTTACATGTACATATGTGCACCACAAATATGTTTGGTATACATGGAAGTCAGATTCTATAGAATTGGAGTTATGGATAAATGTGACTATGATGATATGTGTTCTAGGAATCAATTCTGGTTTCTCTACAAAAGTAACAAGTGTTCTTACCCACTGAGCCATCTCTCCAACCCCAAAGTAAATATATTTCTAAGTGACTTTTCCAAGAGATCTTTAGTAGTATTTATCTCTCCCAATATTTTCTCCTCTAACCTGACCTCTCTTCTCCCACCTAATTTAATGCTTACAGTTTCCTTATTCCCCTTCTAACTTTAAACAACCATGTTTTGCATCTTCTCCATGCCTCCATTAGGAATTTCCTGATCTCTCTGCTTATTCTAAATGAAATGCGCATATCTGAAGATGCAAAGCTAACATCCACAAATAAGTAAAAAAATAAGACATTTGGTTTTCTAGATCTGGGTTATCTCAGAATTTTACATGAGAATTTTATAATTTGATTTTCTGGTTTTTCTTTTTTTTTTCTTTTTTCTTTTTTTGTTTTTTCTTTTCTCTTCTTTTCTTTTTTCTTTCTTTCTTTTTTTTTTTTTTTTTTTTTTTTTGCCAGTGTGGTTTTTGGATTTATTTACTTACAAGAGCACAAGAACATAGATTGAGAGGCAAAACCTACTCAATCTTGAACTAGCCTCCATCTTAAAAGTAAAGAAAAAGAAAAATAAAATAAAAGAATTCTGAGAGCTTGGCCTGAAGTTGAACACAGGCTACACCCAATTACCAGGAAGGACTCCTCAAGCTTGTTCTTGGAGGGACTTATTCTTTGGCTACTTCCTAACAACAGTTAATCAAAGATTAGCCTGATTGCTTCAGATGTACTATCAGACTGTTCATGGTTGTATATGGACTTGCTTCAGAGCACCCACCTGTCAGCTTACAATAGACAGTTAGATGATTACCAGGCTGGGCCTTCCCTCACTTTCTTCCTATACTATAAAACCTTATCCTGATGAGAGTCCAGGGCTGCCTCACCAAAATCTGTCCTGTGGGCCAGCAGTGAGTAAGCCCAAACTCAAGCTTGTAATAAAGAAACTTTAATGTAATTACCTTGGAAATGATTTCTTAGTGGTTGTTTGGGGTTTATAAGTGTTTCCTGGCACAACAGGATAAGAGTCTATTTACAGAGGCATATGTCATTCAAAACATCTTCATTAAAAAGTATTATCATAGAAGATGACCTCATGAAAACTTCATCATGGGGCCCTGTCTTTATTTAATCTTTCCTTTCTTGTATCCTTTAGACAAACTGTAGAGCTGGGTGTCAGGACAGAATGGCATATGAAATCTCAGGCAAGAATCTGGAGACCCTCCCTTTCCTACTACTAGGCTGTGCTAACAATCCCTTTCCCATCACCATAGCAATGGCTATTCTATGCATCTTATTCTGTCGCTATGACTACAGGAGCAAGATAATCACTGTTCCATGATGGCAGATGATGGTCCTGTATGACTAGAGAAAAAAGGTAGACTGCATCTATTTCTGAGTTGTCCCGCTTGATGCTAAATTGATGCCTTTATAACTTGCTTGGTTGAGAAGAAAGGAGAAAAATAAATTTAATTGGGAATCCATCATCATTATGAGGGGTACAATTTTACTGTAGCAAACGCTGGAAATTGCAAATGAGCTTGAATTTATGGACTGCCCTTTAGTAGGAGAAAGTTTTCTTAATGTGTGGGGTTCTGGATTCTGTTACTGGGATCCCACTGCACTCTCCCCTCAGCTCCACAGTCTGTGTGTTTTCTATAGATAGCATTCAGATGAAACTTCCAGAAATATTGCAAAAGGTAATCAGGACTCACTGGAGCAAAGCATTTAGCCAAGTAAGCTTTATATAGTTTTAAACTTGTATCTGTTCACAACCCCAGTATATGAGTGCATGTTTAATGACATCAGTCTGTGCCCTGATCCAGGTTACTCCATGTTAGGTAACTTGGTTCAGTAACTTGGTTAGGTAACACACTTCCTGATTTTGTCTTGCTCTGAGAGATAATTTTTCAAGCACTTTTGTCATCCCTTTAATGATGGGAGATGACTGTCCACCTGGGTAGATATATGAATGCGCCATGTATCGGACATCATCCATGCAATGCAAACTGATAAATTACTTATTCTGTACAAATTTATTTGGGTGAATTGAAGCTACAGTGATATGTATAACAATATGTATCAAGGAAATCAAGCACCAGAATTACTGGACATGACATATCAAGGAATGGGTGTATCTTTTTCACCTGGACCTTATTAGAAGGTGGACAATTATAACAGCTACCATTGAATGGTCAACTGATTGTATGCTGTGAGCATCAAGGATCAACAGACAGAGAACCCACAACTGTCTTCAGGACATTAGCTGAACATATTTCCCATTCTTGGTCCAGCCTATTCAACACCCCAGCCTCCTGTTCACCCATCTGGACCTGCCATGCATCCATCATCCATCCATTCTCTCACCTGGATGCAGTTCTACCCTACTTTTTTGAAGCTGGACTCCTCAACTCTGTAGCTTTATTCTCAAGCCTGTGACACACATAAGCAGGCTTTTCTAGTTCTGCACTGCTGCCCAGTCCTTTTCTTTTCTTATCAATACAGACGAATTAGCTTTTCTCTAAGCTTGCCTTCTGAAATCTCTTGAATTGAGCAGTGTCCTCTTAAACCCTTTGCAGTCATTATCTGACAGTATATTTACTCTGTAATATGTGATCTAAGACTTAATATTGTAGAGTAATTAAGATTAGACTAAAATAAAGGTGGAGAGGCAGCTCGGTGCTTTAAAATACTTTCTATTTTTCCAGAGGACATATTCCCAGCACCCATAATTGCCTGTAATTCAAATTCAGGGGATTCAATGACTTCTTCTGGCCTCTACAGGTATGTGTCCCTACACACACACACACACACACACACACACACACATACACACATACACACAAAGAGAGAGAGAGATAGAGAGACAGAAAGACAGAGAGAGACACATCTAAATTAGCAGTTCATCAGATTATCAATGAAAACTCAATTTCTTAGCAAGTTGCTGCCATTGAAACATCTGTACCCAGTGAATTTAATATTATTTAGTAGAATCTGACATATGTTCATTACTTTTTCTGACATAGCACACCTATAACAATGTGTGGAAAGGGGAGGGCAAAAGAATTTCTTAGGTTATTAGGTTGCATTCCCTATAAACCTTTTATTTTTTGTTTGAAACAGGACATCTCATTGACCTAGAACTTTGCCTATTATGCTAGACTAGCCGGCCACCGAGCTACGGGAAATCCACCTATCTCTGACACCCTTCTTGCTGTAGCTGAGGTTACAGTGTACCCAACATGTTTGACCTTTTGTTTTCTCTGACTGTGGTTGTTGTTTTTGCTGCTGCTGCTGTTTGTTTGTTTGTTTGTTTGTTTGTTGAGTTCTGGAGATCTAAACTGAGGTCCTCGCACCTTATACACAAGCACTTTTCCAGCTAGGCTTGACCTTAAAACTTTTCTAAAACTTTCCACATAAAGATACCAGACTGGAATCAATATCTCAAATCATGTGTTTATAGGGACATTGCATGAACTTTTCCTGGGGAAATAAAACAACTTATTCTTAGATTTTAGCTTATATCTTTCTTCTTAGATCTCATATAGCAATTGATTTTTATTGTTGTTTTGTTTTGATTTGTTTTGTTTTTTGACATCTCAGGCTCTATGAGAACCTTTTTGGGTTGTTTTTGATGGTTTTGATAGCTGTGAGAGCACTAGTAAGGTATTTTGTAAACTTGCATAGGAACAAGCAGGAGTATTTCTCTTTAGATGGAGAGTAATTGTGCGTGTGTGTGTGTGTGTGTGTGTGTGTGTGTGTGTTTCTAGAAAGACCACGGAAAACAGTTCATTTTCATTGCATTATATCCAGAGTCATTACTGTTAGCTTTTAGGCAGACTATGTTAATACTTCCATCAGCATGATGGGCTTGTGATCCAAAAATTAAGCCCTATTTAAAAAAGTAATGTGCTTTTTTGGGAGTTTTTGTTTGTTTGTTTGTTTTTGTTTTTGTTTTTGTTTTCAAGGGAAGAGAAGATTCCATATCACAAAATGTAGGTACACTTAATGTATGGCTTGTGTAACAGAAAAGTTTCCACTCTTCCCCTGAGTATTTAAATTAGGGTCAGTAAAACATTGGCAAATATGATGAAAGTGTGTAAAACCCAAATGAAAAGGACCTCAGCGATCCGTGGAGAACTGCAGACGCACTCCAAATCACTCACGAGAAACACAACTTGATGCAAATCGCAAGAGGTTTACTGGCTAGCCAGGGCTGTCTTTCCTTCAAGCCCGCGCAGGGGCAGCGGAATTCAGCAAAAGCACAAAAGAAGTTTACAGCTTTTAAGGGGGCATCTACAAACCAGGTGGGGGTGGAGTTAGGGAAGGGGGAAGGCTGAGAGTGGAGTTAGGGAAGGGGGAAGGAGGGGGAACAGGTCACTAGGTCATCGATACATTTGATCTCAAATTCCTAAGATGGATGGTGTGTCACTTTATAATTGGTTATTTCGAACTAATTTCACACTATATATCATGAGCTCCAGTTCAAGGGGGGTCAGGCTTATCTCAAACTTTTAGCATCCTGGCACCAACTGTCTCAGGGCTGTTAGTTCAAAGCCTGGCCAAGCTAATCTCGGGCCCATAGCATCCTGACACCATGAATCTTAAGGTTTGTTTAGTTAGGGCCATCTGTTCAAATGGTCAGCTAATTTTCTGGGACTGAGGCAACACAGTGTTTGACTTACAGGTTTTTATGTCTTTGCTTTTAAGAGTAGGGTTTAGGGGATCAACTTATGATTTTTCTATCTTTCAAGTGCTGTTTACTGTGTCAGATTATAATAGATAGCCAGGAGTAGACCAGTGATAATTTGTAGGGTTAGGCAGACACCTAAGCAGGAACCAAAGTTTTCATCATGTTAAAGTATTAGATGGAAATAGAAAATCAATAAAAGTGTGGTTAATAATTTGAGTAATGAGTGTTTTCTTCAAATACATATCATTGGTGTTCATAGTTACAGTAATGATTTTTTATGTCCTTAGTCATAGTTAAACAGTATGGGGAAGTAATGACTGATAATATTTATTTTAGGTTTATTATTTGAATGGAGCACATAGCATTTGCATTAACGATTTCTCTTATTCATGGGAAAACTAGGTTTAATTATTAGTAGGTGTTGTGGTTACCCTGGCCTTGTATTTTGATGCTAATTCCACTTTCCTGGGAGGGGCTGCACAGGAGGAGTGCATCAGTACACAGAAGAATTCTAGTGAACCTTCTGTCCACCTTAATTTGTAAAATAAAGACTAGAGCCAGTTATTGTGCAGTAGAAGGGGAGGTGGAGAAATAAAGGTTTGTGGGAAGAGGGGGGGAGGGAGAGGGAGGGAGAGGGAGAGAGAGAGAGAGAGAGAGAGAGAGAGAGAGAGAGAGAGAGAGAGAGAGAGAGAGAGGATGATGGAGGAGGAAGGCAATGGAGGAGCAGGAGGTGGAAGGACAAGCCCGTGGCTTGGAATACCTACCCACAAGTCTCATAGCTGGGAAATAGAGTAGTGTAGTGGTGAATCTGCCCAATCTAGGCATGTAGCTTATATTCATAATTATTGAGTTGTGTTTTCTTTGACTGGTCACATTTGGGCTGGGTATTTACCACAACAAGTAGGTCAATAGGTTGTTTAGTTGCCATAGGTTTTAGAGGTTAGTTTTTAGGTTTAATCGTATTTTTAATTTATTTGGGTAGAATGCTAGTTGTGTTTGGTTATGACTGCTATGGCTATGGAGGCATATCCTGAGACTTGATGTTCTCATTGAATTATTTTAGGTGTTGTGCTGTTAGGGTTATTTTTTGATGGAACTAGAGCCTCTATACATAATAAGTTGTTATGATAGGGTGGAGGTGGTGGTGGTGAAACTTAAAAATATGGGTGATTTATGAAAGAGATGAGATTGAGTGACTGGGAAAAGGAGCAGTTGGGGTAGACAGCTGTGAAACTTAGTTGACAGTGGTGGCTGAGTGATGAGTAGCACCTAAGTAAATATGATGAGTAGATACTTAATACCCGCAATGTGACAGTAGTCAGGGTGACCAACAATGATCACAGTAAACTAGATTTTTCTTTGTTAGCCCTCTCTGCTAATGTTTAGTTATCTGGAAGGCCTAGTTTTCTGTAAGATTCGATGATTATATACAAACAACTGTATGGAATAGACTATTATATGTCACTTGTTTGAGAGGGCCCAGCTTAAATGAATTTTGTGTAATTGTTTTGTGCTGTTTGTCAGTGAATATTCTTAATTTATTTTTGTCACCTATTTAAATCAATATAGATGCATGGATATTATTTATATTTTAATTTATATTCCATTACTATTTTTTTTCTGATCATGTTTCTCCTTGGCTATGAGAAACACCTTTTCATCATGCCTGGACTCTTAGAAATTCTCCTACCTATTTATTTTAGCATTAAGTTGCTTCCTGACATTAATAATATTCTTTTGAAAAATCCTAATTTTCTTGATCAGAATTACTATAATCTACTGTTACATTTTTCTCAAAGTCCTTATGGATGCTTGTTGGAGAACAGTATTATATACACTCAGTACACGCATAGGAGTTGAATATGCCCCTTGCTACTCTTGTACCATTGTTTCTAATTGTCTAAAATAGGATATTGTGTGTATATATATGAACCTTCAAATGGAAACACATTTACATTATCTTATTTGCATGAATATTTCTGTATATTGTCAACTAAATATTGTTCATACAATAGTTTCTTACTCTATTTAATACCATATTGAATCACTTTAGAAATTCTCATTGCTAATTTATTAATGTTGTAACTTTTCATTTCAAGAAACATGGTTTCCACTACCCACTGCCTTTTATTTATTCAATCCATGCCTTTGGCATCAATGTTTCAGAATACCCCACCAACAGCCTCAGCAGAAGCCAATTTACGAATAATTTTATTGACTAAAGTGATTGCAATCTTCATTTACTTTTTAATTCTTCAATCTTTACTCAGTTTGAAAGTTACTTAAAACATATTTATCTTCATCTTTTTACTATTAATTTGATATTACATATCAAATTGTCCTTAAAATGAAAATGGAATATGAAAAGAGCAAATGACAATAACAATCAGAAATTATTATTTATTTATTCAAACATTAAATGAACATTATTGACACTGTGGCCTCAAACATTTTAGCTAGTTTTCCAATGGGAAGCAATGTCATAAAGACCTTTTTCACACCAGAGAAATAGCTTAGTGGTTAAAAACGCCTGATGCTGAGGCCAGTAGCCAGAATTTGACTCCAGGAACTGCATAGTGGCAGAATAAAATTGACAGCCTCAAATTAATTGTGTTGTGACTTTTATATCATGCACATATGCATACACACATGAGAGAGAGACAGAGAGAGAGAGAGAAAGAGAGAGAGAGAGAGAGAATATTCTTATAATGATATCTTATCTTCTGGGACTCAATTTCTATCCCTTAAGATAATTATTGCTGTTTTAAGAAACAGAAATTGTACCCAAGGGATCGCAGTAACATACAAAGCACAAGAGAGGAAATATTAATTGCTTTTATCTAGTGACTCACCCCTAAGGGCAGAAAATCTCAAAGGAGCACCCCTCTACGTATTTCTACAGCACTTATATTTTAAAAATCTTTGTAAAAGTAAGGTTACCCTTGTAAGTGTTTTAGGAAGCTGTTAGGGGGAACCCCAACAATGGGTTTGCAATAGTCATTTGAGCTACTCAGAATATAAGCTTTTCATTTTTGTCCCATAAGTATAAGAAAAGCCAGAGGATTTTATTTAGAATTTCAGTGCAACAACCTGAAACGCTATTTCACTAAAAGGATCCTTTGCTCTAAAGTTCACCTCGTTTCCAAGTAGAGAGAAAGTGAGTATGTGAATTCAATGTTCTCAAGCCCAGAATGTTGGAGGATCTTCCTGAATTCTGTTCTCAAGACATGATGTGTGTTTCATTACATAAGCAGAGTCATGTTTTGGAGCTTGTAACTTCTTACAGGTGTGTTTAGTGCCGAGATATTTTAATGTTAACACAAAATGTATCTCAAGGACTACAGCATTTTTCTTAAACATGAGAAACACAGTCTTAGTTTCTTTTACTAATTACATGCATACTTCATGTAAACTAATTTCAAATATCCTTCAATTTCAGTGGATAATTATAATCTAAAATCCTATCATTAAATATACTCTGAAACCAGACACAATCCACTAGGTGTTGTTCATATGCACCTATCATTTCCCTCATTTTGGCTACACCATTTCTTCTAATAAATTATTTTAAATTATTACTATATTTTAGGATCTACATGTTTATACATGAAAACTATTACATTCATGCATATCACCATTTCAACTTCCAAAATATGAATAAGTCTGGAAGATAGTATGCTAAGTGAAATAAGCCAGTTACTAAAGGAAAAATGCTTAATGATTCTACTTTATAAGGTAACTCTAACCCTCTGAAGCAAGGAATGCAGTAATGGTTTTCAGAGCATGGAGTTGCAACAGACAGGGTAGATATATTCAGGATATGTCTTTACTAATTTTAAATGTGTTAAGTTGCAAAATGTTCAACACTGTACAATACTTACAGTCAACAATATGGAATTATACACTCAGAACAGGGTGTTTCTCATATTAATAATCTGGATGAAACAATCAAGAATCACAGTGTGATAAAAGAAAATTTGGTTATTGAAAGATGTACTGATTATGTTTGCAGCATCATGGTTGTTTGTTTGTGTCCAAACTGATCAAATTTTATTTAGTTAACTACATGTAGATCATAGCGTATTGATTACACTTTAACAATACTTTTAACAAACTGACATTCTCCCCTTAAACCATTTTTGTATTTTTCTTATGCTCTATTCATCTCCAAGATAAATCTAAGAGATGTTAAGACAACTGTTATACAGCGAATGTTATTTGAATTCTCTACCAAGGAAATTGGGCCACACCAGCAGTGGTGATAGCAAAGAATGGAAAATCAGCAGAATGTTAAAGAATGTGTAACACCCAGATTGCAGGGGATGTTGTCATTCAGAGTGAGTCAGAACCCAGTAACTACTGCCAAAATCACAATGACGAGGCAAGTGATAACAGAGCAACTGTGATGGGACCAGACTCCTGATGTAACCTTTTAGCCTTGTGAGAGGCAAGAGTTGGATAAAACAATTTGCCAGTTTGAGTTATACATCCATAAGTAGATGCTACAGATCAGGTACTCAATAATGATAAGAAATTTACTGAAGTACCTAAAGGCTGGGATATCCAAGGTCCAAGGGCTACACCATATGAGGGTCAACTCATTGTATTATGGAATATTGAAAAATAAAAGATAACAAATATGATAGATAATATACAGCATTCTGAACTTATTTTAGGTACCCACGTATGATAACGAATTTATTTTCCTAATACCATTACTGTATGAAAGTAATGTTGTCATTTAAGAGTCTTATATCTTAACAACCTTTCATAAGAGGTAAAATTCACAACACATGAACTGTGCAGAACTTATAATATCCACATCAACAGGAAGTTCAGAGTCTTTGAGTAAAATGATGAGATGAATTAAAATAATCCAAACATAATCTCTAGCAAGTCTGGTTTTATTTTGAGTTAGCCATATCAACTATTCAATGTTCTTAACCTTTTTTAGTAACATATAGAACTGGCCCAAAACAAGACAATTGCCTTCCATAGGAGATGGCTAACTAAAGACACTTACCTAATTGTTTTCTGAAATATTTTCTGTTATAATCCCACCAGTGATGTGTGGTGATCACACTTTGTTCCTTATTTAGGTGACTCATATTTTGATTTATTAACTAAAAAATTTCCAAGTGAGAATATGAGATTAAAAATTAACTGGACAAGGTTACTGTTGCAGACATAGGACTAAATTCCTAGGATGCCCTGGCTTCCCAGGGTAACCTAGAGAACTTAAACCATTCAACACCCAGAATCGAAAACACTGGCTTCCAGGGCTACCCATAGGGATATTCTGCCAAAGCTTCACAGATAGTGTATGAGTCTGACCACTTTGGATACAATATCTTACATTTGCAGTGGAGAGCATGAAACACAAGAAATAGTAACTTGTTCAAGTCTTTTCAGAGATAAGACTGGGAAGTGAGGGGAGAAAGAAAGGAACACTGAATGTGGAAACTCTCTATGTCCTATGTTCAGTTCTACACACTTTGTTTTTTCATTTCTTTGTTTATTTTATGTCTTTTAATTTTTTATATTATTTTGCTTATTTGTAGTGTTGTAATTAAGCATAGGGCCTTTTACATGGTATGTCAGTACTCTAGCACTGAGGTACATCCCTGGTCTTGTCTTTGTTTTATTCCTTTTGTTTTTTAAATTATACTATAATCATAGCATTTCTCTCTTTCCTTCCTCCTAAGCCTCCCAGACATTCTTCCTACTCTCCTTGAAATAGAAAGTTTCTATTTTTAATTGTTGTTATATACATGTAAGTATAGGCATATAGACTCTTAAATATAACCTATTCAGTCACAATGTTGTTGCTCATATGTCTGTTGTCATAGATGGCCATGTGTTCTTTTAAAAAAACTTCCAAGTTCACATAGTGCTACCAGTATGTTCCTGAATGCAGGACAGTCTGGACACATATCTGTAGCCCCTCTAGGGCTAGGAGTTCCTGACAACCTCCCTCCTTTATACCTGGATTTGGTCTAGCCTAATCATGTATTAGCCCTGTACATGCTGATACTGTGAGTTCACATGTACACTAGCCTGCTGTATATAAAAAGCAGCTCCTCTGTACTCATTCACTACCTCTGACAAATACAGTCGTTTTGCTTCCACTTCCACAAAGATCCTTGAGCTTTGAAGGAGAAGAATGTAATGTAGATGTCTCATTTAGACGTGGGCATGTTACAGTCTCTTATTCTCCGTGTATTATTCAGTGTAAATTGCCATCTATGAAATGAAGCTGGTCTAATAAGGGTTAAAAGATGAACAAAGAGATGGGTAAAAGTATAAGTAATTAGAAGTCAGTTTAATACTAAATCTACTTAACAGAATAATAATGGTAGGAACAGAATAATAATAGTAGCTTATCTCTGGAAAACTATGACTTGTCTTGTTACAGATTTCTGGCCCCTATATTGGTCCTGGTCATCATTCCTGTCTTGCAGATTGTTCTCATAACATTTGTGGCACTATTGACTCAGTGAACATATCTTGACAGGTCTGCCATTGGTGACGCTGGCAGGATTTACAGCTGGGTAAGACTCATGGTTACCCTTTCCTCCAGAAATGTCCATAGAACTTTCCAGCACTATGAAGGCTAACCACTAGGGACAAATCTCCCAGGTCAGTACTTATTAGGTTTTTTCATATTCCATGACTCAAGGATCTAGTGTTTCCAGGAATAGGATCTTACCATCATGTTCTGGAGGGTAACCAAGAGCAAGGGCAATGTTCTATAAAGTTTAGGGGTCTAGAATATCTAGAAATTTAGAAATCAATAACTCCAAAGCATGTAACTATTCCTACCACTGGCCTTTTTATCTGATAGTCTGTGGTGTCCATCCATTTTGTGGAGACTCCACTTAACTTACTCTTACCTATGTGTGTGAACACATTTTCGGAGGCTTCTGCAGTAGTAGCTTTCCGTATGACTGTCTTTATTGTTAGTCATTTATTGTTAGTCATTCCTCCTCATAGTCCCTCTTCTCTCCTGCCCTCCTATTCTCACCCTGCATAATCCGTCTTCCTCCGTTATTCTCCATCTCCTCATTTTTTTACTGGCATTTGGGAATAGAAGAGCAATGAAGAGAGATGATCAAATATGTCTGTAGTAGAATTTACAATCCTTTGGGACTATGCCTCAAAATTATATATGCTTGGATTATGTGGGAGCTTTTTGTTTTCTTTATTATAGCAAAATAAAATATTGATATACTATGTCCAAATATTTTTATTTGGAAATAAAACCGTCAAACACACAAATTAACCAGATTCAAAGGCTGTAAAACTCAATGAACTTATATACAGTTAAAACCAGCACTCCAAATGGAAGCTGAGAAGCTTCACATTCAATTATGGCATTTATTCTCCACCCAAAACTAAAGATCCATGATAGAATTAGAAAAAAAACACATTAGGCTTTATATATACAAACCTGGATTATTGTATAGCTTTTATTGATAGATTAGTTGATTGATTGATGGATTGATTGATTGATTGATAAGATTGCTTTGTGTAGCCGTGGATATCCTAGAACTTACTCTAGATCAAGCTGGCCTCAAACTCAGAGATCTGCCTGCATCTGCCTCCCAAGTGCTGGGATTAAAGAAGTTGGCCACCACCACCAGGCCACTGTGTGGCATTTTAAGTAATATTTACTGTGATTTCCATAATGGCTTCATTCCAAGAATCAAGAAATAAGTGTTTGCCCTTTACCACATTTTTATGGTAAAGCATTTAAAAGCATTTATGGTAAAGTTTATGGCGTAGCATTTGTTTGACTCTTTGGTTTTGATTTGTTTTGGTTTGTTTGTTTCTTTTGAGATTAGCTTTTGTCACTAGGGTGAAATGAAATCTCAAAGTAGTTTTTGTTTGTTTGTTTGTTTTTGTTTTTGTTTTTTGTTTTTTTTTTTTTTCGAGACAGGGTTTCTCTGTGTAGCCCTGGCTGTCCTGAAACTCACTCTGTAGACCAGGCTGGCCTCGAACTCAGAAATTCGCCTGCCTCTGCCTCCCAAGTGCTGGGATTAAAGGCGTGCGCCACCACCGCCCGGCTTCTCAAAGTAGTTTTAATGTATATTTACCTGATAGTGAAGGAGGATTAAAAGTAAATAAATATTTCTCAACCAATTGTATTTCTTTTTGAGAATTTTTTCTTTACCTTCATTCCCTAGCTTTTAATTGAGTAGTTTCTTTTAATTTTTTTATTTTATTTTATTTATTTATTTGGTTTTTCGAGACAGGGTTTATCTGTGTAGCCCTGGCTGTCCTGGAACTCACTCTGTAGACCAGGCTGGCCTCGAACTCAGAAATCCGCCTGCCTATGCCTCCCAAGTGCTAGGATTAAAGGCGTGCCCCACCACCGCCCGGCAAGTAGTTTGTTAATAATGTACAATAATCAACATATTTCAGATGCATATTGGTAATTTGTTTCTCTCTAATAAAAGAATCACTACTCATTTCTCTGGCTAATTCGGTTGGATTATTTATTATTAAGGTGTGAGACTTAGTTGTGTCTACTAACAATTTTTAAGAGATAATATTTTAAAATATATTTTTCAGAGTTTTGTCTTCTCAAATTATAAATGGAGCTCTTAAAACATAATGTGTTTTTCAATTTTCACCTAGTCTAATTTATGATTTTCTATCATGGTTTTGGGTTCTGGTGTCTTTATCAAAGAAATAGTGATCAATTCCATGGTAATAACGATCCAGTCTTTTATTTTTATCCAATATTGTTAGTGATAGGGCCCATTTGTTTTAAATATGGTGTGAGAGAGAAATAATTGCATATTAATATTTTCATATGATTAACCTAATTGTCCACTTGTTGAAAATTCCTTCTATATTGAATTATTTTCAAATATTTAAAATTATTTAATTATTAATACATGTAATTTTTCCGAATTGCCAATTCCCTTCAATTTATCCGTGCATCTATATTATGATAGTTATGAAACAGTAAGTTTTCAAATGAGAAAGCTCAAAAATTCTACTTTGTGCAGCTGTGGTGCTATGACCCTTAATCCAAGAGGCACAGCCAGATGGATCTCTTAAATTGGGAATGCCAGCCTGTTCTACATAGTGATTTACAGGCCAGCAAGGCTTACATAACTATACCCTGTCTCCAACAAAATAAATTAATAAATAAAATAAAATAATCCTTCATCCTGTTCACATTTCTTCTGATTATTCCATGTCTCTTATATGTATGTCTGATTTTATGATCACTACATGCCAGGGGAAGAACTGAGATTTTTATAAGGATGAAGCTAAAATTGTATTATTAGTTTAGGAAGCAAAACTTTTCCCGCAACATTGAATCTTTTGATTCATAAACATAGGATGTCTTTGCATATCCTTCCATTTATGCAAAGCTTTATTTGTTAAGCTGTGCTTATGTTTGCAAGTGAAATAATTTTTATTTCCTTCATTTAATTTATTCCTCTTTTTTATGATTTTCATGATATTGCAGATGGATTTGATGGTTGCTTAGTTTTCTTACTGAGCTTAGTTTCCACAGTTTTGATAACCCTGAATAAGTTCTGATAATTCTTTCTTACAGATCTCTTAAAACTTTGCATCTAAGAAGATCAACTCATTTATATGTAAAGATAGTTTTATTCCTTACCATCCAATTAAGATGACTTTTATTTCTGCTATAATGTAAAATGAGTGTGCACAATATATAAGTTATGTTGTTACTACTTGTGGAAAGTCTTTCAGCCACTGACATTAAGTGTATAATTGGTTATGTCTGTATTTCTGTGTTTGTGTTATGTTTGCATTTCTCTCTCTCTCTCTCTCTCTCTCTCTCTCTCTCTCTCTCTCTCTCTCTCTCTGTGTGTGTGTGTGTGTGTGTGTGTGTGTTACTATGATTGTGACACAGGAAAGCAGTATCTCTGTACATAGACTGAGATAATTACAAATCAGGATTGAAAAGTTCTGCTGGGCTGTGGTGGCGCGCGCCTTTAATCCCAGCACTTGGGAGGCAGAGGCAGGCAGATTTCTGAGTTCGAGGCCAGCCTGGTCTACAGAGTGAGTTCCAGGACAGCCAGAGCTACACAGAGAAACACTGTCTCGGAAAAAAAAAAAAAAAGTTCTTAGAAACTTTCATTAAAACGTCAAATCTGTCTTTGGTTGTTCATGAAATGGATACTAATGTATTCTCATAGTGTAGATCATGATAGGAATAGATATATCTTATATTCATATATTTCCTAGTATTATATTTTTGTACCTCTATGGTCTTGACTAATAAGATACAGGGTAGCCATCAAGTTAAATATACGTGACTGGAAATGCTTAAACTTGGTTTTATATTTTAATATGTGATAAGACAGGAGATACGTGTCTTAACTTTTTCTTCCTTTCCTACAGGGAATCCCAGGAGAAAATGTTAGCAGGAAACCACTCTGTGGTGACTGAGTTTATCCTTGCTGGCTTAACAAGCACACCAGAACTTCAGCTGCCTCTCTTCTTCCTCTTTCTTGGAATCTATGTAATAACAATGGTAGGGAACCTGGGCATGATCACTCTGATCCTGCTCAGCTCCCACCTGCACACCCCCATGTACTTCTTCCTCAGCAGTCTGTCCTTCATTGACCTCTGCCATTCCACTGTCATCACCCCCAAAATGCTGGTGAATTTTGTGACAGTGAAGAATATCATCTCCTACCCTGAATGCATGACTCAGCTCTACTTCTTTCTGGTTTTTGTTATATCAGAGTGTCACATGCTGGCAGCGATGGCATATGACCGATACGTTGCCATTTGTAACCCCTTGCTATATAATGCTATGATGTCCTATCAAGTCTGTTCCTGGATGATATTTGGGGTGTATAGTATGGGTTTTATAGGTGCCACGGCTCACACATTGTGCATGCTAAGAGTCCATTTCTGTAAGGTTGATGTAATAAATCATTACTTCTGTGATCTTTTCCCATTATTGGAGCTTTCTTGCTCCCCTACTTTTATCAATGAAGTAGTTGTTCTATGTTTTAGTGCTTTCAATATCCTTTTCCCAACACTGAGTATCCTGAGCTCTTACATCTTCATCATTGCCAGCATCCTCCGGATTAAATCCACTGAAGGCAGGTCCAAAGCCTTCAGTACCTGCAGCTCACATATATCAGCTGTTGCTGTCTTCTTTGGGTCTGCTGCATTCATGTACTTGCAGCCATCATCAGTCAGCTCCATGGACCAAGGAAAAGTATCTTCTGTGTTTTATACCATTGTGGTGCCCATGCTGAACCCCTTGATCTACAGCCTGAGAAATAAGGATGTCAAGATCGCACTAACAAAAGTTTATGAAAAAAGTTTCTCATGAAAATATTTCTTCTATCCCAAAATTTTATGGGTGTTTTTGTTTCCTTCTAGTGTCGCTTTGAAAATTCTCATAGGCCAAGTTATTTCTTTTTTTATTTTGTGTCATATTTCAGATGATGGGTTATTGTAATTTCTGATTTTTCTAAGCTGTAAAGCTTGGAATACAGCTGTGTTAAGAAAACAATGGGCATTTGTTTATATTTTAGGAAATTCTGTGTTGTAAGTTTTTCAAATGATTTTTTCCAGAAAGTATTTGATATGAATTGCCTCTCCCCATAGTCCCTTGTTTACCATACCCTCCTATCTCCCAACCCGTTTAGGCTGTTCTATTCCATTATTCTGCTTTCTTCCTTTATGTCATCAAGTTATGTCTTCGCTATCTTAAATGGTTCTTCTTCCTATCATCCAAGCCTTTTCCAGGGAATCTTTGCAGTATAGCAGGTAGGAAGACCATAAGAGCCTGCAGTGGTGGGTAACTATAGTGTTTGCCAGAAACAATAGGGCAGTTGGACATATAAACTCACAAAACTTAGGACATCATGCACAAGACTTGCACAATCTCAAGCCAGGCAAAATCACAACATGAAGAGGAGGGATGTTCAAATGTCCTGGCACTGTCTGAGGGGTTATTGGTAATTAATAGCTGTTAAGAGACGGAGAGTTAGCATTATTTAAGGCTGTGATCCCCGGTATCTCTAACACCTTTCGGTGCATGGCTGCATACCTAAAACTATGTATGTGGTACAAATGAGACTCCATGTTTTGTTTTTTTTAATGAGAACACAAACTTGGATGAGTATGAAATGGTGAAGGAAGATCTGGGAGGAGAAGGGGTAAGAGGATGAAGGCGATCGAAATACATTGTATGAAATTATCAAATAAGTAATAAAAATTTAAAATAGAAAGAAACAGACAGACATCTCTGACTAACATGTTTCATCTGCCCCATATGTTATACTGTGCACAGAGTCACAGGGATGGATTTACCCATCATGATTATTTTGTTTTGTTTTATTATGATGTTTTGTCACAGGGGCAAAACATTGCAAACCTTGGTGATGCAATGCATATAATATCAGCTTATCTCATATCTCAAATCTTTGGAGGTCAGAGAGTTTTTCCCGTGCTAATAAAGTCTTATCTTCACAATTGATTTTCTAATAATACCAAGTTCCACATATATGTTTATCCACCCTCATATGCACATATATATAATATGTATGTTAACGTAAAACATGTATAAATATGAATGCTGATCTTTATTGTTTGAATCTGCTTTGCAAGGTTTATATATATGTAAATTGTATTTTCCTGCTATAGGAACAAAATAGCATCCAACAATTTTTTATATTCATGGGTACTGAGACACCAAATCTTCTGGGTTCAGACTCCATCTTAGAGAACCTGACCTAATGTTGAACTCAAGTTAACTATCAGGCCAATACCTAGCACCAGTTTCCAAACCACCCTCTAATAAGACCTGCATCTAGCACCAGTTTTCAGGTTATTCCCCAACAAATCTGTACCTCCAGGTGACAAGCCTGCCCATGACACTTCACTTCCTAACAACTACCAATCAGGAGAAAAGCAGAGGTTAAGATTATGGTTTGGCTCCCAGCGCCGGGAAATTATGTTAAAAGGTCCCACTCCAATCAGATGTGTACCAGGCTAGATAACCCCTTCTTGCCTCTATAAATGCTTGTCTGAAACTGGGCTCAGGGCCCCCTCCTATTCTCCTGCATCAGAGACAGTGGTTTGGCCCAAGCTCGAGCTTGAATAAAGAGAACCCAATGCAATTGCATCAGATTCGGCTCCTTGGTGGTCTTTGAGGGTTCACAAACAGTTCCATGGCACAACAGTACTAGATAGGGGAAAACTGTGCATTTTATTACCAAGTATATTTTTTTCTTTTTTATCTATCTATTCAGTGGTTTTTTTTGAAATTAATTTTTATTGGATATTTTATTTACATTTCAGATGTTATCCCCTTTCCCCATTTACCCCACACCCAGAAACCCTCTTTTTCATCCCCCACCTCCTACATCTATGAGGATGCTCCCCACACCCACCCACTCCCACCTCCCCACCCTCAAATTCATTGAATATATAAATGTTATAAGGAAATACATGTTTTAAATATTCTTGATAATTTTGAGGACCAACAAACAATAAAATAAATATTAGCACATCTATAAGATAGTTTCAAAATAAAAAAAAAAAAAAAGAACTCTACCACAAACAAAAGATACTAAAGATCCCAAAGGGGAGCTACTGCCAAGGATGACAAAGAATGCATAAAGAATACAGGCAGAAGTATGGTCTATCATTACCAGACAATGTTTCTGAACTCATGGACTATTTCTGTTTTGATTTATTTCTGGCTCATGGCCATAGGAATCAGATAAATGGTATATCAAGAGTCACTACTGGAAAACAGAACAGAGTAAATTAATAAACTTAATTTCTAACCTGTCCAGTGTGTGTTTAAAAGCACAATGCAGTTTCATCCACAGCAAAACAGAATTTCTAGCTGGATCTAAAATGTATTCTTACAGCCACAGATAAATGTAGCCCCCAATTCTTACCAAAGACCATTCTCTTTGTAACAGAGACGGTTACAGAAAACCACACGTGGTCATAATAAATAGAACAATTGCTCCTAAATAGTCCTCTGCCTATAGAAACCTTCTGCAGAGATTAGAAAATGCTTCTGAATTATATCTGATAATCAAGTGGGGGCTGAGTTATGTGTTTGATGCCACATCATCAGAATCCTGAGGAACCACCTTCCTTAGCTTTTCTGTATGTGTGTTTTTGTGTGTCTGTCATTTTGTCATTCCTCTCTTAGATTAGGGTTTCTACCACTGAAATAAAACACCATGGTCAAAAGTAATTTGAGGAGAAAAAGGTTTATTTCACTTATATATCCACATCACAGTTCATTACTGAAAGCAGTCAAGGCAGGAACTCAAACAGGGAAGGACCTGGAGGCAGAAGCTGATGCAAGGCTATGAAGAAATGAGTGCTGCTTACTGACTTGTTTGCATGGCTTGCTCCATTTACCTTCTTATAGAACCCAGGACCACACACCTAGAGATAGCACCATCCACAATTGACTGGTCCTTCCAATAACGTCGCTTACTAAGAAAATGATGTAGAGGCTTGCCTGCAGCCTGATGTTATGGAAGCATTTCTTAATTAAGTTTCCCTACTCTCAGATTATACTAGCTTGTGTCAGACTGACATAAAACTAGCCAAGACAATTTCTGTGCCCCTTGTCATGAAAAGTTCCAGCAGCATAGAACACCACAGTCACCTACTACAACACACACACACACACACATTATATGCACCAGACATGACAGCCTGCTTATGATCCCATCCCAAACATATTATTTTTACGAATAGTAATATGTTCTTTAATTTGCTATCTGGGTGGGAAATACACTCCACTCACACAGTAGATCCCATTCACCGGGAAAGGAGTGGAGGGCGCCACCCAATGACAAGTAGAAAAAAATTGGCTGTCCAAGGATTCTACACTCCATTCACAAATTCTTGGCCTTGGTTTCATCTGTTATCACTCATTGCAGGGATCATATAACTGCACACAGTCAGGACGCACACAATCCTACCTCACCCTAGAAAAAGGTAGCAATATTATGATTGCCCTCTCAAGTATCCCTGTTTCACACAGACAAGCATCACTGCAGATCTCAGTATCTATTTCTGCAGAGGCCCTGCAACAAGTCATCTTTGATTCCATTGGACACCTATTATGTTGTGTCTGTGAATTTCCCTTGGGCTCTGAGACCAGACTCTCCAAGTAGAGACTGAAAAATAAATTTGACTCAAGACTGACTTAATAAACGAGCAACTCTCTTGGGTTTGCTTACAGGAATATGGGTGAAATGTACTTATAGGATAATGAATGACTCAAGGGCAGCTGTATCACTACAAAGCCTACCATGATTGGTAATCATTAGGTGAAAGTCGCATTCCGGGAGCTCCCTGGAGGACTTGCAAATATCTTGATAGGACTGAATCTCCTTCCCCTGACAGTTCTTACTGTTTACATTACATAACCTTGGAGATAAAGGGGCGTTTGAAATATTATAAATTTGTGTAACTTCCCGTGACTTGCGAATGCATATTTTCTGAATCCCAGTAAATCTCCCTCCAGAACTGAATGTTTCAGTTTGGAGTAAGATGTAACACAGCACTTGGTAGGACTGCTGAGTTAGGCATACCTCCTACCTAATCTTCATGTTAGGACCCCAAAGATGCACTATCTGGATCTCTTTATGCCTCTTTCTAACCTGCTCGCACTGCCTAGGTATTCTTTTCTATTTATTCATGTTTTCCTGGGGTTTATTTTTATTAGCTTATTAAGATTAAATGCCTGAACTTGGCTTATTCGGACTGTCATGGTCCAAAATCTAACCAATTTTAATGAAACAAGGTTTGCTAAAATGCCTGATAGCCATTCTGTGAATAATAAACTCCTCTCACCCTCATCCACTGATCTGGGGTAATGGATTAATCAGCATTTAATTATATGTGATACCTGAGAAGTGCTGGAGATTTACAAGTGCTATTTTGATGACGTTACAAACAGGAGATAGGAATCGTGAAATAAAAAGTTCAGATGAAGCATCAGAGTCTGAAATGCAAATGTGTTGCATGTAATTTTATGAACATGCTACCACCTTTCCATGGACCATGGCCCTCGCTCCCAGCCTAGCTCCAAGATTGGCTGCCACTGGTCCTGAGAGCTGCAATCGCACTTCTAGCCCCTACTGGCTTAGCTCAAAATCAATTGCAACCACCCCCTGGCCCAGAAAAGCTGGGAGCTGCTGTCCAAGCTCCACTGGCTCCCTTTCAGCAGCTCTTTTGTTCCTTCTGGCTAGTTTCGACAAGCTGCCATCACCAGACCTGGCTTCTATTTCAGCCCATCTTTTCTCTGTGGAAGAAAACGTTTAGACAGCTTTATTAATTTAGAATTTGTCAGATAGCACGGTTGCCAGGCAAAGAATCTCTTGCCCTAACCTTATCAGCCAGTCCATATCAGCCAGCCTCCACTGGTGGCAGACGCCTCAGATTCTAGCAACCCCAAGATTTTACATAACTGCTGCTTTCTTCTTATTCCAAAGCCTAGCTAAAATGTCTGGCTCCCTTTTTCTCCTGGGACCCATAATTCCTACATTTACCCTTCACCCCAACAATTGACTCCCGCCTTCTTTATTGATACAATTAAGAACCAATTAGGGCATAATTATGCCAATTTGTACCAGAGAGGTACAAGATAGTCCTAATACCCAGTCCATCATTTTGTTGACTAATCAGAACCCCTGTCATCTCTCCTACCTAAAACACTTAGTTCTGAACCTGGCTTTTTCCTTGGCTTTAGAATGAATGTCAGCTTAAAACCATCCACTCAAATCTTTTCTCTCAAGGTAAATAGCCAGGATTGGCTATGAGACTATAAGTTTTCAACCCCGTCAGAAATCTAGAATGACTGAGTTAACTAAAATTATGGGAAGCACAAAGCATAGCTTCTAAAACATAGCCAATTTATAGAGACATCTGAACACCTGGACACTCCCTATTCTACAAAACATTGGAGCATCTGTTCTTCTGCCTTCTGGCCCAGGATCATCTGACAGACCTTAGTGCTGCAGAATTGTTAAGGGCTGATTACTCTGTCTAGGCAGATATAATCAGTCGACTATTCTGCAAGTGTGTCCTTTTCTGGACAGTAATTTGTCTGTAGATGGAAAGAGGCAGTACTTGTCTAGTGGCTGTCTCACCACAACTGAAGTAACTCCAAAGATGCTCAATTTCTTCTTAGAATTCAATACAGGAAGCTGTCAGGAGCAGACAGGTCTCTAATCAAAATGAACATTAATACAGAAATGTTTGTAATGTCAATTCTGTGGACTTCTGACGTTTTGAAAACCAACTATCCATGTAAGGTAATCTGGACTGTTGTCTGTTAACTCCACTCAGCTATTTCTAAATAAAACATAGAAAATACCCTAACAATAAACTCCAGGCCATGAAATTTGCTATAGTCCCTTAACTCACAGGCTAACCATCTCAAATCTGTTAAAAAAGTTAAAGAAGGACTGGGTCTAAGCCTTGTATTTCTAAATGTGTTATACTGGTACAATGCCTATGAGAGTATCAATATTCATCTCACTTTTGTATCAACAAGAAGCTCGTACCAATGAAAACCTTAAAATTTGTAATCAAAGTAAATTGGTGCCATTTAAGAAATTATATCTTCATCTTGATAATAATGGGTTCTCCCGAGACGAAGCCTGGGAATTAAGGGGAATGGAGGGCGAGAGAAATGTGGGGCCACAACAAAGTATTCTGATCAAGGCCCAAAGTTTAATAATTTGCTTTCACATATAAAGGGGAAGCCCCACCACCCAGAGTCTCTTCTCGGTTCAGCCCAGGGGCTGGGTAAGGAGATAGCAGTTGGGAAGGTGTCAAGGCTAGCTCAGCAGGCAGTCCATTCTTCTTAGCTCAGGTAGCAGGCTCCAAGGGCAAAGGCTGGCAATGCAATGCATCTCAGGTCCTACTGTTGCTTGGTCTATTGTGATAAAAAGACTTGCAGGACTTCTCAGGCCTGGGGGAAGGGTACAGTTTCCCCCTTAATTTTTTAAAATGGCAGTGCCAATATCTGGACGGGGCACAATATTTCATCCCGTCTAGGGTCTAGAGTGGCTGCGACCGTGCCTGGCTTAGGTTGGCGTTTATATTATTCCTATATTACCCATCATTGAGGAAACCATACATAGCATATTGATGTATGCCTCTGCCTTAGGTATATAGGAGCTAAAAATTACTCCTATAATTACCTGTCATTGAGGAAAACATACATAGCATAATGATGTATGCCTCTGCCTTAGGTTTATAGGAGCTAAGCTAAGGTGGGAGGAGTACTGAGAGGAAGAGAAGGAGTAAAAAGAGGAGGAGAAGAAGGAGAGGAGAAGCTAGGTGATGAGAGAGAGAAAGAGGGGGGAGACAGGGAGGCAGATGTTCAGGTGTCGCCACCAGTCAAAGATAGTTGATATATCTAGGTTGGGTAGTGGGTTACACCTCTGATTGAGCATTACCAAACTTATAAAGCCTTTGATTAACATTTTTAAAAAGTGTATAAGTGCAAAAAGGAAAGGGGGCATAGGATAGGGGTTTTCTAAGGGGGGGAATGGGGAAAGGGGATGGCATCTGAAGTGTAAATAAAATATCCAATAAAAAAATGATATGACTCAAAAAAAAAAAAAAAAAAAAAAGAACCAATTAGGGAATCAGGACTGCTTCCCTGCAAATGTGCCTGTCACCTTCTTGATTTATTTTATTTTTTTCACTGCTGCTATGGTTTGTTTGTTTCTTTCTTTCTTTGTTGAGATCAAAATAGAAATTTTTGATACTGGATTTTAATTTCAGAATACTTTTACACACAGGGAAGTCTTTGCAAGATTACTGCAGAGATGCCTATATCCTTTGTGTTCTGATTTCTCCCCAGTTATCACCACAATAGCTCACTTATAGTGAAATAGCTGAAATTAGCACGTCACTGTTATCTAAACTCCATGCTTTGTTTACATTTTTCTAAGCATTTTACCTGATGTCTCCTTTCTCTTCTCAAGAATTCCTTTTAAGGTCCTAACTTGGTGATAGTTTTAATGACATCTCAGTCACCCCTAGACCTCACAAATCTAGAACTGCCTTTCTAGTTGTGAGGATGTGGACAGTTGAGGACACAACTGGGTGTTTTGTAGAATATCACTGTAGATCAAGTGGTTGTACTTAAGCACGAGTTTTGAGTGAGGATATATGTTTGATTTCTTTCTGTTATGGGAAGGGCCCAGAAGCATGTTAAAGCAAGGTACAGATGTTATAATAGCATATCAAAAGGCATCAAGTACAACCCACTCTTAAGGAAGGAGAAATTGTACCGTATTTATTTGAAAGGGGAACTCAGTTCAGAATTGTGTACTATAAATTTGTGTCTTAAAACTATTTTTGTTTAATCAAATATTTATATAACTATAGACTTACATACATTAATTCCTGTTTTCCATATATATATATATATATATATATATATATATATATATATATTTACTGTAAACTGTTGCATTAATTTTTCATTAATTAGTTTCAGATACAGGGACTGGAAATTCTCTTCAGTCATTCCTGTGTCCCTTTCATGTACATTTCTTAGCACTGAAAATGTTCTAAGTATCTCTAATTTTCCTCCCTGAAATAATATTACCCATATTAAATAATATTTCTCCTATAAGCTCTGGATATATTTATTGAATTACAGCATTAAAAACATGTTACACTCATGTAAGCTGAGTTTGCTCATTGCTACTTTGGTGTTATTGATTCTACTCACTGAACACACTAAACAAATAATCATGTGTTTATAATAATTAGGTACAGAGATACATGTAAGTACTTAACTTTAATTCTCAAATTTGTGTTCATTAGAATCTAAAAAAAACCCGAAAGCATTAATATAATATTTTCTACTCTGGATCGGTACCAGATGGGTTAATTTAGAAGTTTTCATTGCTGATATGTAACTTCCACATTAAAAAGTAAAAGAAAAAAAGGAAAAGAGCCACCATCATCTATTCTTAACATATCTGCTGGTCCATTTCTTCTCTATGCTATAGTGGTCCCAGAATTTCCCCTGCACTCTTATGAAAAATTGTTCTATCAACAAATATATTGAATAAAGCTCTTACAATGTTTATTTTGTTTATATTTCTGCAATCTCTACTTACTGTCAAATTTAGTAAGGTAAAAACATGTTCATTTCCAGCCCCTTCCATGAAACTAGTATTATGTGAGAAATAATAAAGAAACATACCAGAGACAACTTTTGATAATGATTACAAAACTTTTTTTCCCAAAGAATTAATTAAATGATGGTGAAGGGCAGTGAAAATGACTTCATATATTTCAGGGATTATTTTCAGATGAGAAGTTGTCATGGAGTCATCCTACAATTATTCTATTAGGCTTCAGTTTCTGGTCCCAAATAAAGTAATTGATACTGTTCCAAAATACACACACACAAAAATATGCTCTGGGGAAGCAAAAGAAAAGTATCAACTAAACCATAATACCAAAAATCTTAATTACTTTTTCCTGTGAGCATCTCATCTCTAGTGGAAAGAAATCCTCGGGGAGTTTCCTTCTATACAGGATGCCTCTTATATTCCAACAGTCTCTCTGTGAAAATAATATCAGTCTTGTAAGTGCCATTAAAGGTTTGAAGAAAGTCATAACATTGCATTTATGATAGAAATGTAAATGGATCCCACGAATAAAAATGAGCAAGATGACTTCATTTTGGATTACTTGCACCAATGACATAAAGTATTTCATTTACAGAGCATTTGATCTACAACTCACTTGTTACAGGGATTGGAGTCTCGATGTAGAGCAAAGGTGAGGACCTAGCATCCATTTGTCCTGATGTCTCTCAGTCTCAGAATGTCAGATGGCTTTCATGACCTCCACTTCTCAGATATTATAGAAATTTTTAGTGATAGCTGAAAGTATCACTAATGTCTGAGGACCAAATTTTCTCCCAGGCATTTTTTCGTGCTTGTGGAATTTTGTTCTTATACAATGTATTTCAGTGGCTATAGCTGTTTCATCTAAGGAGAAATACAAAAAAGCCAGTAACGTTTATTACAAGCCATAGAAATACTAGGTATAAGTTACATTCAAATAACTTCAGTGTATAAATCCTGTTATAAGCTGTAATACTTCTATTATAAAACTATAATATAAAAGCATGGGAGTATCTATCACTTTCCTCATTTATTATTTCTTTTAACAAATAGCTTTAAAATTTTTAGTATGTTTTAGAGTTTAGCAAAGCCACAATTATTAATATTGTGCAAACATAGCTTATTTTTTAACCTTCCATACTCATATTTCTCTTGAAAACTTTATATTAACCCCATTCTAGACCAAACACCATAACATCTGTGTTCCTATAGACATATTCAGTCACAATATGCATTTCATAGTTTACCTTTCTTCTTATAGACTATAACATTTTAATGAGCATGGACTTTCTATAATAAATCTCTCTATGCTTCATGACCTTAACATAGGCTTATTGATAATAAATTTTCATCAGGCCACATTCACAGCCAAACAATATTGCTTGGATAATTATAACCACAGAGGGTTTTATTATGATATTCTGCAAATTTCATAATTATGTATGGTATATATATTTGTAATATATATATTATAACATTTAAAATATAAAATTTTGGGAAATAATTAGTCAAGATTACCCAATAGTTGAATAGTCTTGCATATTCCTTAAGTTTACATAACTATACAAAGCATGCAGGTTTAGAAAAAACCATCAGGATTACCTAGGGATTACTCACATAAAGGGAGTGTAAGGACATATTTTTACATACAGTTTCGTATGCTAACATCAAAATTAATTTTATACTCTATCAAGTTACAATACTGAAATCAAAGTTCTACTGGCACTTTACCAGTTTCACAAGAATTCTACTTAATCTACATTCTTTCCAGTTTTACAAACTTTGGGTAACCCTGAAAGACGGTAAATTATGTGAGACAAGTCAGTCAAAAAAGAAAATATTACTAATTAGTTCTATTTTAATAAAATTAATATAATTGGCAAACCAATATAAAATAAATAGAGAAAATGATAATTATTTCTAGAGACTACAGGCTGAGAAAGAAAAGGTGGACCTGTTCAGTGGCTTGGAATTCTTCATAATGAAAGAAGCATTAAGCTATAAAATGCTATATGCAGTATAGTATCTAAATTTAACACATGTTATTATGTACTCAAAACTTTAGGGAAAAATTCCATTAGGTTTTGGAATATTAGTTACAACACATTCATCTCTAAGGTTAATAAAAATGGAGGCTAAAATATATAGATATGTATGCATATGTATATGTGACAAAAATTAATCTAAAGAGAGGTCTTGAATTTGAAAGAGAGCAAGGAGGGTCATACTAAATGACTTGAGGGAGGAATGGGAATGAGGAAATAATGTAATTACATTATAACCTCAAAAAATATATGAAATAATTTTGAAATAAATAAACAGACTGAGTTCAAAAAAAGGAGGATTTTGAAACAATTGATTTAATAGGTCTCCTTTAGTTCCTTCTTGAGTTCCTGGACTGATTTCCCTCAAAGCTGTGTGTTCTGTGGATGCAGAGCTGGAGAGATGAGATGACTGAAGCTTTTGTTGCCCTGAAAAGCATGATGGGTTCCAGATGTTGACCACTGAGCCAGAAGGTTTATATTCACCAGAGTGTAGGTTTGCTGAAGTGTAATTGTTCTAGGGCCCCAGTTCTTCACCTTTAAAATAAGAAAACACTTACTAGTTTTGAATATTTCAGGAGCCTATAGTTAGGAAACTATGAACTTTTAAAGTGACCTTGGACTTTTAAGATGTTACACTTTTTGAAGACTTGCAGAATTTAAAAATTTATACGATATTTTGTATTAAGATGTTACCTGAGACTATGAGGGCAAAAAATATGATGGTTTAACACTGATATATTTGTGTATTCAGTTTATATAGGGTGAAGGGTCTAGTTCGTTTTTATTATTAACTTGAAATTAGCTAGAGTCACCTGGGAAAAAGAAACGCAATTGAGTTGTAAAATGGACCTTGAAAAACCTGACCTGTAGCAAGGTCTATGAGAGATTGTTTGCTGGATGGTAAGTGTGAAGGCCCAGCCCACCTAGGAGAGGACCCTCTCTGGGCAGTAGCACTGAGTTTTATAAGAAAGCTAGCTAAACATTTACAGTACACAAGCCAATAAACAGTATCCCCCCCCCCATAGTTTTCTTCTATTGCTGCCCTAACTTCCCTCGATGGGGGACTATGACCTTAAAAAAAATAATAATAAACATAGGCTGGAAGACACCTTTTTGTCCCAAAGGTGCTATCAATCAGAGTATTTTACTACAGAAATCGAAAAGGAGACTAGAACAGTTAGAGAACTCACTTACATAAACCTATTACTACTGTCCTTTAGAGTTCCCACATCTCAACAAATTTTCATGGATGCATAAATCTGCGATGTATGAATTCTCTGAGACAAAGAACAACATATCGACATACACATGCGTTATTTTTCTCTTGCTTCTTTTATTTTCTGAAATTATATTCTAGTTATATTGTTTTCTCCTTCTCTTTCTCCTCCCAAGTCCTCCAATACACACCTCCTTGCTCTATCCCAAATTCATGACTTCCTTTTTCACTGATTGCTATATTATGTGTATCTATGTAAAGATATATTCCTAAACACAACCTGACCAGGCTGTATAATGTTACTTGCATGTTTTCAGGGCTGACTGTTTAGTGTTGGATGTGTTCTATAGTGGAGAATAAATTTTACCACATGAATTTCAGGACACATAGAATAACTAAATGAACATCAATCTCATTATTTTTTATTTTATTTTTAGAGATTATACTATAATAGACCAATTTATAAGTTTAAAATTTTATACTTATATTTTATCCTTGTAATACTTTTATGTATTATACTTATTATTTTATATTATAAAACTTATATCATTTTATGATACAATTATATGTCAATTGCTGTGTTCTTCCCTAGAGAAAGCTATTCCTCCCACTCTCAGCATTCCTAAATTGTTCCTCATGGTTCTTTGTGTAGACCTGAAGCCTCACAGGCCTTCCTCGTCCACTTTACCATGTCCACTGTTGTTTTCCTTATTCAACCCACCTTTAGACAGCCATACTTACTTTTAATAGGGACCAAACTGGGAGATTTGCTAAAAGAAATAAAACATATTTCATAGAAACTAGTACTACCACTTCTGAGTTTGACTTTAAATTAACAATACCAATCTCTAAACATTCTCAAGTTTTTCCAGAAAAGTACAGAATTGGTCCAGAATGGGAATGCACTTTTCCGTATAGGAGAGAGCCAGCTGGAGAGTCAGAAACAAACAAGTATGAGCAGTAAGACCCTTTCGTCCATCATTGTGTGTTGTAAGCAGTACTACTCCAGAGTCTTTTGTATGACTTTTTGTGTCAGTGTGTTTTCTATTCTTGTAGATGTGTCTCAAGAACGAAATTCCTTGGATCCTCAATTACTGTGTGTTTTGCATTTTGTAGTGTTCTCCAGATGTTTTCGAGAAATTATTTTTACTATTTTAAAACCTCACCAATAATATGAGACTGCAAATTTCTTGCAGCCTTACAAGTAATTATCATTTTATCATAACCCTACCAATCAATGAAAAAATTTTTTCACTCTAATTTTTATTTAAATATCCCTAATGACTAATGATGGTACACATATTTTCAGCATATGGTACACATATGCTTGTAATGAATGCTCACTGTACTTCTTTCTGTAACTCAAGCAGTTTTGTCATTCTATATGAAATGAGCACATCTCACAGCTAACCATTGAGCTGATCATGGGGTTCCCAATGGAGGAGTGAGACAGAAGACTGAAGGAGCTGAAAAGGTTTGTGGCCTCATGGGGATAGAAACAATACCAACCAACCAGAGCTCCCAGAGTCAAAACCACCAGCCTGGGAGCACATAGGGAGGAACCCATGACCCCAGATGTATATGTAGGGGAGGATGACATTGTCAGGCATAGGTGGGTGAGAAAGTCCTTGGTTCAGTGAAAGCTGGACTCCCCACTGTGGGGAAAATCATGGGTTGGGAGGTGGGAGTGGGAGGGTGGGTCAGGGCAAATCCATATAGAAGCAGGAAGAGGGGGGATGAAATAGGGGGTTCCTGGGGGTATGGGGAAAGGACATTATGTCTGAAATGTAAATAAAATATTTAATTAAAAAACAAATTTTAAAAAAGAAAGGAGCACATCTATTCTTGATTCTAACTTTAAACTTTCTATCAACTGTCCTAATGTCCCAAAATTACTTAAATCAGAATAAAATCCTAAAACTAAGTCAGAAATTCAGTATAGACGGCATTATCTCAAGAACTTTCATCCGTATGCTCATGTGCATGAAACTTATCCAAAAAAATGGCCCATCATCCAGGAAGTAATCACATCAAGTGATAGGCAGTGAGAGTCTCTTTGGTGTCCACTCAAACTAAGCCAAATAAATGAGAAGTGTGGCAATGGCAAGCATGGGAAAGCATATCAGTAGCAGAAAGCAATATTGGAGTGAAGTCTCTGGGGTGGTGATGTATCAGAGCTCACCCATCTCAGTTGAGCAGCATGGTGGGCAGGCTCCAGAGAGCTCACTTGCCCACTGTAGCTCATCCTGTAGGCTGTCAAACAGATCATCATCCAGTGGTCTGGCTATTTGTAACTGAATTATTTGTTTTCTTAGCAATTAGGATATAAAACTTCTTTAATTCTATTAATGGATCTTCCGAAATTCATTACTTAATATGTATTACTTTCATTTATCTATGGTTTCCTTAGAGGCACAAATTATTTTTAAATTTATTTATGTTCAGTTAATTCTCTTTTTTTTGCCATAACCTCTGATTGTGATATGTTATCCAAAAACTATACCAATTTCATTGGCTTAAAAATCTACTGTTGTATTTTTTTCAAATGTTGTTAATTTTAGCTATTATATTTAGTGGTAGCATACGTTTTCATTAACTTTTTCATAATATGAAAAGTTGGATATAAACTACTTAACATTAAACTTCATCCAATTTCCCATTTAATGGAAAAACATTCTACCTACACTGAGTTAAGAAACACATAACTACAATAATGTATTCATGTAATCTTACAGACTGACAATTTTCTGATATTTCATGGCATACCTGAATTAGGAGAATATTGTAATGTTAAAGTAAGTTTTCAAATGGGGGAACTTGAAAGTTCCAATTTTATTCTTCTCCTTCAGGTTGGTTTTGCTTATTCCCAGTCCTACTATATTCCCATTGATATTTTATTATCAACATATTATTATTGATAATGAAAATATCATAGGGTTTCATTAGGATTATACTGAACTTTAAGACCAGTTGGGGAAGTACTGCTTTCCAAATGTTAAATATTGGGGCTCATGAAGATAAGATATCTTTCCATGTAAGTAATAATTTATTTTTCAACAACGTTGGTAGTTTCAAGGGCAATATCATAAGTTTTCCTAATTTAATCCTAAATATTTTAACATTTTTCACGATACTTCAAGTGGATTTTTATGATTGATAAGTTTTCTTGATGATCTTGGTTCTCATTTCCATAATTGCCTTTTAAATAAATTACAATGATACTGTCTTAAAGATTTCTTTGAATTTCATGTATATAAATTAAATCATATACATGTAAAAGTACGTTTATAGGTTACTTTCAAATTCAGATGCGTTTTTATTTCGTGTTCTCACCTGATTGTCCTAACTTAAATTTCTACTACAATCTTGATCATATGGCTTGCACTGTTTGTTATCTTATGAGGAAAAGATACCATTATATGTATAGCAAGTGCTATAAATTTTGTGGAAGTCTTTAGTCTCAGTGTGAATATTGCTCTTGTTGTAACATAGAAAAATATTTTTCTATGTAGAGTGATTGGGAGGACAAATAAGTCATGAGGACTCCTTTGCAGACTCCACTGAACATATCTTATCTCTCATTGCATGCCCATGAATTGAGTACTAAAATTCTCATAACAAAAATCATACTCAGGAACAAATGTAACTTATCTCTAACCATAGCTGCCGTGTGTTGAGCAGTCTAATGCCTTACATGTCTAAAATTCAAAATTCCCTGTCAAAAAAAAATTGACGATGCCTACCAAAATGAAAGCTTGAATTCTGTTTCACACTTCATTAGGTGGTAAAATAATAGATAGTTATTTCATTTTTGTCTCTTTGTACATAGAACTCAGAGAAGAAAATGTTGAAAAGAAATGTTTCTGGAGTGACTGAGTTTGTCCTCGCTGGGTTAACAGACAAACCTGAGCTGCAGCTGCCCCTCTTCCTCCTCTTCCTTGGAATCTACATGGTCACAGTGGTGGGGAATCTGGGCATGATCACCCTGATACTATTCAGTTCTCACCTTCACACACCCATGTACTTTTTTCTCAGCAATTTGTCATGTATTGACCTCTGCCATTCCACTGTCATTACCCCCAAAATGCTGGCAAACTTTGTGACAGTGAAGAACAGCATTTCTTACCCTGAATGCATGACTCAGCTTTACAGTTTCCTTCTTTTTGCTATTGCAGAGTGTCACATGTTAGCTGTAATGGCATATGACCGCTATGTTGCCATCTGTAATCCTTTACTTTACAATGCTGTGATGTCCTATCAAGTCTGTTCCTGGATGATATTTGGAGTATATAGTATAGCTTTGATTGGTGCCACAACTCACACAGTCTGCATGTTGAAAGTGCATTTCTGTGAGGCCGATATAATAAATCATTACTTCTGTGATCTTTATCCACTGCTGGAACTCTCTTGTTCTGATACTTTTATTAATGAAGTAGTAGTTTTATGTTTCAGTGTTTTTAACATCTTTATTCCAACTCTGACTATTCTAAGCTCTTACATCTTCATCATTGCCAGCATCCTCCGGATTAAATCCACTGCAGGCAGGTCCAAAGCCTTCAGCACCTGCAGCTCACACATATCAGCTGTTGCTGTCTTCTTTGGATCTTTAGCATTCATGTACCTGCAGCCGTCATCAGTCAGCTCCATGGACCAAGGGAAAGTGTCCTCTGTGTTTTATACCATTGTGGTGCCCATGCTGAACCCCTTGATCTACAGCCTGAGAAATAAGGATGTCAAAGTTGCTCTAAGTAAGTTCCTTGAAAGAAAGTTTTTCTTGTGAACAAGATTGATTTGTCTTTACTAAAATTCTTTTTTAGCAGACTACCAAACAGTTTATATGGCTAAATATGACTACATGATGTGAGATTAGTGCAGGACCAGTTTTGGCCAATGGGACATGTGAAGGACAGCAACTGCCTGAGTTTCAGAGAACCCATCAGCTTATCATAGCACACATCACACTAGTCAGATTGTCAAACTCTCAAAAGCCTTTGTGTGAATGATTCTGCTTTATGTATGTAGAACAATGTTCCTTTTATGTGCAATATATTTATCCTACAGTGGAGAGTATATATACTTGGCCAGAATTCTTGGCTATCTCAATATTCTATGTAATTAGCCTTTGTAAACAAATATATTTCCACAGATTTAAGAAATTGTGATCTTAAAAAATAATAATTAAATTAAAAAGTGAAATATGCAAAATATTTTTTCTTTTTTTTCCTTTCTTTTTTATTCACTTTACATCCTGAATTAGGTATCAGAATAACTATGGATTTATGTATCTCTTTTCATTTCTTATTTTGTTAATATGAATACTGTCTCTGTACCCTCTAGTTAGTTTGGCTAAGAGCTTATCTACCTTGTTTCACTTCTGGAAGAACCCACTTCTGGTTTTGTTGATTCTTTGTATAGTTCTTTTTGTTTCTGCTTGGTTAATTTCAGTCCTGAGTTTATTTCCTGCCATCTACCCTTCTCAGCTATATTTGCTTCTTTTTGTTCTAGAGCTTTCATATGTACTGTTAAGGTGACTCTAATTTCTTTGTGGAGGCACTGAGAGCTATGAGTTTTTCTTTTTGCACTGCTCTCATTGTGTCCCATAGGTTTGGGTATATTGTGGCTTCATTTTAATTAAATTTTAAAAAGTCTTTAATTTCTCCCCTGACCAAGTTATTATTAAGTAGAGCATTGTTCAGCTTCCATGTGTATGTGAGATTTCTGTTGTTTTTGTTGTTATTGAAGACAAGCCTTAGTTTATGATGATCCAATAGAATATATGAGATTAACTCAATGTTCTTGTGACTGTTGAGGCTTGTTTGTTGGTCAATACTATGGTCAATTTTGGAGAAGGTACCATGTGCTGCCGAAAAAAAAGGTATATTCTTTTGATTTAGGGTAAAATGTTCTGTAAATATCTGTTAAATTCTTTTGGTTAATGACTTCTGTTAGTTCCATGGTGTCCATTTTATTTGTTTCTATGATCTGTCCACCCAAGAGAGAGGGGTGTTGAAGTTGCCTTCTATTATTGTGTGAGGTTCAATGTGTGTGTTAACCTTCAGTAATGTTTTTGTTTGTGATGTTTGTTTGTTTTCTTTTTGCAAATGTCAGTGACCTTGCATTTGGAACATAGATGTTCAAAACTGAGAATTCATCTTGGTGAATATTTTTTTTGATAAGTATGAGTGTCCTTCTCCATCTTTTTTGATAACTTTTGGTTAAAAGTTGACTTTATTAGATATTAGAATGTCTACTGCAAGTTCTTTTTTAGAACCATTTGCTTGGAAAATTTTTCTAGCATTTTACTTTGAGATCTTTGTCACCGAGGTGTGTTTCCTGTATGCAGCTAAATGCTGGGTAGGGCTATCCAGTCTGTTAGTCTATGCCTTTTTATTGAGATGCATCATTTGATGTTGAGAAATATTAAGGACCAATAATTGTTACTTCCTGTTATTTCTGTTGTAAGAGGTGGAATTATGTTTGTGTGGTTCTCATCTTTTGGGTTTGCTGTAGGAAGATTACTTTTGTGGGTTTAGCTGGGTGTAGTTTCCTGCCTTGTGTTAGAGTTTTCCTTTTGTTATCCTCAGTAGAGGTGAACTAGTGGGAAGATATTGTTATTTTGTTTGTTTGTTTGTTGTTTTCTTAATTTAGTTTTATATATTTTTTGCTTTCAAACCATTTTAATTACATGCAAGTATTAAGGCCAGTTCTAGGTCAAGAAACCTGCAATACAATAGATATGCTAAGTCAAGTAATAAGCAAGATAATAAACACAAATAGCCAAAGAACAAGCAAGGCAATAAACTAAGTCATAATGAACTAAGACAGGCTCAGTCTTGTTTATGAAATAAAAAGGGGGAGAGGTGGAGAGCTTAGGGGTTGCTTGGCAGGAATATGACATTGGCCAAGAATTGGCAGGAATATGACAAGGAAGTGGGCTTCAGGCAGGAATCTGACATTAGGCTAGAACAAATAAGTAATTTCAGGCAGGAATCTAAATTTTAGGCTAGAACAAAGAAGTAGGCTTCAGACATGAAAATGACTTTGGTCTAGGACGGGGAAGTAGGCTCAGATATTTTGATCATCCCAATAAGCCCTTAGAAATCACTAGATCATAGGACTGATCACAAAACTTTGTATTGACCTGCTTGTTCTTCGACTATTTGTATTTATTGTCTTGCTTGTTCCTTGACTATTTGTATCTATTGTATTACTAGTTCCTCAACCTAGAACTGACCTTAAAATTTGCATGTAATTAAAATGGTATAAAAGAAAAATGGAGGAGGGAGGATGGGATAGGGTGTTTCTGTGGGAGGAGGAATGGGAAAAGGGGATTACAACTGAAATGTAAATAAATAAAATATCCAATAAAAAATACTTCCCCTCTTGAGACAAGGGAGAAGGAATAAGATGGGGAACTGTTGGGAGTGTGGACCAGAAGACGGATAATGTCTGAACTGAAAAAAAAAAGACTAAAGACATAAATAAAAATTTTTAAAAACGAATAGTAACTAGGTATTTTGTAGAATATCACTGTAGATTAGGGGGTTGTATTTACCCACATGTTTTGAATGAGTGTGAACGTTTGATTTCTTTCTCTTATGGGAAGGCCAACAAAGCATGTAGCAGGAAGATACATTTGCCATGAAAGCTTATCAAATGGCATCAAGTGCAATCCCACTCTAAAGGAAGCATTAAGATTATAGTCCATTTATCTGAAAAAATGACCTCAATTCAGAATTGTATGTTATAAATTTGTGCCTTAAAGGCATTTATTTGTTTAATCACCTATTTAAATCATTGTATACTCAGAGACATTAATTTCTATTTTCATATATATTCGACTGTAACCTGCTGCATTTACTTTTTGTTTAATTAGTTTTAGATGTGGAGATTGGAAATCCTCCTCAGAGATGTTTGTGTCCCTCTCACATACTCCTAGAAATTTAACACTCTGTTGTTTCCTGGCACTAGAAATGTTTAAATATCTTCTAGGTTTCCCCCCAGAAATAATATTAACCACTTGTGTTTTTGTCTCTGGATATTTTTATTGAATAACAGTATTTAAAAAGCACAGTATACCCACAGAAGCTTGTTTTTCTCATTGCTACTTTGGTGTCATTGAATCTATTCAATGAACACACTAAACAAGTAGTCATGTGTTTATATTAATTCCCTAAAGAGATAGATGTATAATTATATGTATTAATTAACTATAATTCACAAATTTTGTTCATTGAAATCTTTAAATAACCATAAATATAATGCTTTCTAGTCTGGATTAGTACCAGACAGGTTAGCTTAAAATGTTCTATTGCTGATCTGTAACTTCCACATTTTAAAAAAAGGGAGAAAGAAAGAAAAAGAAAGGAAAGAAAAAAGAGTAAGGTGTCACCATTTTCCAGCCAATATATATTAATTAGTTCTTTTTGTCTCCTTGCTATAGTATTCCCAGAATTTTCCCCCTACACTTCTATGGAAAATTCTTCAACAAAAAATATATTAAATAAAGCAACTGCAATATTTTTGTCTATATTTCTGCAATCAATACTCATTGTCAAATTTACTAAGGTCAATATGTTTATCTCCAGACCTTTCCATGAAACTCATATAACCTTGATATAATAATATAGGAATATATAAGTGACAGTTTTTATAATGATTACAAATTACTAATTATTTCACAAAAGTTAATTAAGCAGTTAATTCCCTAAGCAGTGAAAATAGATTCATTTACTTCAGAGATTACTTTTAGATGGGAAGTTGTCATGGAGTCATCCTACAATTATGCAATGAGAATTCAGTATCTGGATTCAAGGGCAATAATTAATACTATTTCCAAATGCAAGGAACTATGCACACATATGCATAATTCTCTAAAGCAGGGTGGAAGTAAGAACAAAATGTCTTACATGTGTCTGTGTTTTCTAATATTTGTAGGTATGTGTCCAGCATGGAACTGACCACAGCAAATTTATAAGTGCATTATTTTACTATTGCATACACATGAAATATTCATACGTACAAAGCAAAACTCATAAAAATTGTTTTCTGTTTAGTTTCGTATTAGTCAGAATTGTTAAACGTTCTCATAATTTTTTCCAAAAAGACTATTTATCCTCAAAAGAAAAGACTGAATTAGAGACAGAGATGAAAACTTGTGAAAAAAATTAATCCCTATTATTTTCCTTACCTAATTAAATCCTATTGCTTGTCTTTGAATCTGCAATCATAAAACTTACTTAATCCTCCCAGTAGGTAATTGCACATATCAGGCTATCCTGTAGCCTCTAAATAGCCCTCCAAAACCCATCAGATCCCTAATGATGTACTCCTGGATGGAGGAGCATCTGTAGAATCATTCTTGTCTCCTCTTAAAGCATCTCCAATATATTTTGATCATACTCAACCCCTACTCCTCTGAAATACTCTAGCATCGTGTCTATCCCCATCATCTCTCCCAAACTTTATGCCTGCTTGAAAAATGTTCTCATTACCCATTGAGTTAACTATGTGCTGTCTATAGATGGATCGATGTAGAGTTATACAAGCGAGCATGATAGAAGACCTACCAGAGACAACTCCTCAAAAGCAAATTAGTTCTGTCTCTCCTAGGATAGAGATTGTGCATGTGCCTGGGATTGGAATAGCTGGGTCACATTGTGGTTAAATTCAAACGTCTTAAGGACACTCCAGTCTGATTTACATAGTGGTTGAAATACTCTGCTCTACCATCACAGGTGTAACAAAATCCTCTTTCACTTTTTCTTGTTGGCACTTGCTGTCAATTGTTCTACTAAATTTTGTGATTGTGACTAGAGTAACATGAAACCTAAAAGTAATTTTTAATTAGAAATTTCCTGATGGTTTTGGACATAGAATGTTTTGTTAACTATTTCTTCCCCACTTTAATTTTCTATTTTGAAATCTCTTGGTTCAGTTCTATAGACCATTTTTAACTTGGTTGTTTGGTTTGAGGGTGGCTTTTTTTTTTTTTTTTTTTTTTTTAGTTCTTCATATAGTCTAAACCATAATCCTCTTTCAGAAGTACATTTTTCCATTTTCTCAACTGCTGCTTACTGCAATTACGGTTGCCTTTGCTGTAAAGAAGATTTCTAATTCCACAGGATATAGCCCTCAATCATTTTCTTACTTTGTTATCTTATAATTTTATTTTACTTTATTTTTTACATCAAAATACTGTGCTTTTGATAATAATTTAATTTTTATTTACTTTGTAACCCAGCCACAGCTCTACTTCCCTTCTCTCTTTCCAGTCAAGCCCTTACGTATGTCCCCCCTATTGCCTTCCACATTTTTCTCAGAGAAGGGATATCCCCCATCCACTTTAGGTACTAACCTGGAAAATCTACTTTCAGCAAGACTAGACACATCCTCACCTGCTGAGGCCCAATCATGCAGTTTAGATAGAGGAGGAAGACTACATATAATAAATGGCAGGCAACTGTGTTCAAGACAGTCCCCACTCCACAATAGTAACCCAAAAGAAGATCAAGATGCATGTTTTCTACAAATGTGTCCCACCTTGCATGCTCATTTGTTGGTGGTTAAGTGTGAGTCCCCATGATCCCAGTTTATCTGATTCTGTTTGTCTTCCTGGGGGAGAAGGGTCCTTGACCCCTCTGGCTTGTTCATTTCTCTCTCCCATTCTTCCACAAGATTTCCCAAGCTCTGACAGATCTGTGGATCGTCTCTACAACTGTTCTGGTCAGCTGCTAGATGAAGACTCTCAGGAGACAGAGATGCTAGGTTCCAGTTGACAAATATTGCAGAGTATCATTAATAGTGTCATGTGTTGGCTCTCTCTAATGGGAGGGTCTCAAGTTGGGATAGTCACTGGTTGTCTATCCCATCAGTCACTGCCCCATATTTATTCCTGGGCATCAAGTAAGCAGGAGTAATTTTGGGTTGAATATTTTGTGGGGTGAAGTCCCCTTCCATCCACTGGAAATCCCGCCTGACTACAGAGGTGGCCGCTTTAGTCTCTATATCCCCTACTGATAGGAATCTCATCTAGGGTCACCCACATAGAGTCTCTATATCCTCCTCCATCCCAGCCCTCCAGCTAGTTAGAGAGATGCCCTCCAGCAATTACTATTCTAACTTCGAGCTCTCTACTTGTCCCCCTGGGCCCACACCTCATTGCCATGACAGTGCCCCTCCTCATCCCCTCTCCCATTCAGTTCCCTATCTCCATGGACATCTTATGAGCATTTGTTTTCCTTCCTATGTGAAATTCACTCATCATCCCTTGTGCCCTCATTATTAAGTTTCTTTTGAACTGTGGATCATACCCTAAGTATTCTGCACTTTATGGATAATGCCACTCATAAATGAGCATTGTAGCAGCAAAGAAAATTTTAAAGTTGACTCTATGATCCTGGGGTGGGAGATGCTCACTAGTCTCTACATTTGCACAAGAGCTCTGGATTCATGAACAGAAGGCACGCACATGCCTCCTTTATATTTAATAGCCTTAACTAGCTCAATGACTGGGCACTTTAAAACTTCCTTGCAGCCAACCACTCCCCTCAGATATTCCTGAGTTAATACTTGCAAAATTTGTATTTAGTCTCTACTACCTCAGAGCCAATTAGGGGAGCGACCCCTGGGGCTTCTTTCTCAGATTCTTACATGTGGGTGGGCCCTCCCTCTTGCACTTTTCCCCCCATAGTCCATCCCCTATGCCTACCTAATAGCAGAATCACTCTTCTTGCCTCTGTGTTTCTTGCCTGGGAATCCTAAAAGTCCTGTGTTTAATCTTTGCTCAGCCACTGGCTGCTGACTCTTGACCAGTCAAATATCCAACTGTTTGCAGGGACCTGTAGCAGACATGAGAATTGCCATGTAAGAACAAATCAAATCCCACAAAGAGTGTACACCATATGTGTCTTTCTGAGCCTGGGTTACCTCCCTAAGGATGATATTCTCAAGTTCTATCCATTTGCCTACAAATTCCATGATGCATTTACTTTTAATAACTGAATAGTATCCCATTGTGTAGATATACTACATTTTCTTCATCCATTATTCAGTTGAGAGACAACTAGGTTGTTTCCAGATTCTACCTATAAAGCATAAAGCTGCAATGAACATACTTCAGCAAGTGCCCCTGTCGTATAGTGGGTCCTGGGGCAGAACTATTTCCAGTTTTCTGGAAAATACCCCAAACTATTTCCAAAGTAGTGGTATAAGTTTGCACTCCCCACCCCCAGCAATGGAGGAGTGTTCCCCTAGATCCACATCCTCACCAACATGTAGTGTCCCTTGTGATTTTTATCTTAGTCCTTTTGATGGGTGTAAGATGGAATCGCAGAGTCATTTTGATTTGCATTTTCTGGATGACTAAGGACGCAGACATTTCATTAAGTGTTCCATGGCCATTCAAGATTCCTCTGTTGAGAATGCTCTGTTTACCTCTGTACCACATTTTTTTAATTGGGTTACTTGCTTTCTTGATGTGTAATTTCTTGAGTTCATTATATATTTTGGATATTAATCCTTGATCAAATGTAGGATTGATGAAGACCTTTTCCCATTCTGTAGACTGTGGTTATATCCTATTGATGGGGAAGGATATTTCATAATCAACTTTTGGTTTAAAATCTATTTTACTAGATATTGGAATGGTTCCGGCTTATTTATTGAGCCCATTTTCTTGGAAAAAATTTTATAACCCTTTAATCTGAGATAATGTCTAACTTTGTGACTGACATGTATTTATTATATGTAGTAAAAATGAAAGATATTGTTTTTGCATCCTTTCTGTGAGCCTGTGTCTTTTTATTATTAGGGATTTGAGTGCATTGGTGTTGAGAGATATTAATGAACTGTGATTGTTAATCCCTGTTATTTTTTATGTTGTTCATATTAATCTCTCTGTCTCTCTTTCTCTCTCTCTCTCTCTTTCTCTCCTCCCCCGTAAATGTGTGTCTGTGTGTGTGTGTGTATGTGTGTGTGTGTGTGTGTGTATTTGATTTTGCTAATATGAAATTACTTATTTCTTGTGTTTTCTTGTATGTAGTTACCCTACTTGGGTTGGCTTAAAACTAAACATAAAATTCTCAAGAAATACAATGCTGGTTTCCTGCCTGGCTACAGGAGTTGGCCACTTCCAGGTTCCATATACCCACTGATTTGCATTACAACTAAGGTCAACACCATTGATTCCTAGGAACCTCCCTCTTTCTTGGTTTTGGGCACATACTAGAGATCCCCATCAACCCTACTGCTGATACCTACAGATTTCCATTCATCCTCCTGGTTCAATGGTGCTCTCTCCAGTCTCTCCCCACACCTGATCCTAGTATCCCCATTCCCCTCCCAAGCAGTTCTCTGCCTTCATCTGCCTCCTATGACAATCTTATTCCTCATTCTAAGTGAGATTCAAACATCCTCATAGGGTCTTCCTTCCTGTTTACGTTCTTCTGGTCTGTGGACTGTAGCACAGGTCTTCTGTAATTTGTAGCTAATATCCATTATATGTAAGTATATACCATGCATGTACTTTGGGGTCTAGATTACTTAAATCAGGATGATATTTTCTAGTTCAATCCATTTGCCTGAAAAAATTCATGATGTCCTTGTTTTTAATAGCGAAATAGTATTTTATTGTATAATTAAGCCATGTTTTATTTATGTGTTTTTCTATTGAGAGTCATCTGGGTTGTTTGCAGTTTCTGGCTATTATAAATTTCTCCACATCCTCAACAGCATGTTCTATTATTTGAGATTTTGACCCTACGAATTCTGGTGTGTGTCAGACTCTCTTACATCAGCCTATGAAAAGCAGCCTCCACAATGGACTGGGTCTTCCCACAAAGTCTATTAAGAAAATGACCTGCAAACTTCTCTGGAGCCTGATTTTATGAAGGCATTTTCTCAATTATGGTTTCCTCCTCTCAGTTTATTCTAGCTTGTGTCAAATTGACACAAATCTAGCAATGACAATTTCTTTATCACTCCCAGTCAGGACAAGTTCCAGCAGTATAGGACACAACAGTCACCTACCACAAAAATCATGTGACAAACAATACAGTCTGCTTATGATCCCATCCCAAACATGTTACTTTCGTGGATGCAATATGTTCTATAATTTGTCACCTAGTTGGGGGAAAATAGTCCATATATACAGTAAGTAGATTCCATTCATCAAAGAGGGAGACTACCCAATACCAAATAATGGCTATCCAAGGATTCTATCTTAATATACACCATTCACAATTTTTGGCCTTGGTTTCATCTACTATCACCCATCTCAGGGAGCATATCAATGTTCACACAGTGAGGAGCCACACAATTCCTGCATAGAGGAAAAGGGAGCAATATACAATTGCCCTCTGAGACATTCCTGTTTCACACAAATGAGCCTCGCTACAGATCTCTGTACCTATTTCTAAAGGGACCCTGTAACAAATCATCTTTGATTCCATTGGTCCCTGATTGGACACTTCCTGTGCTGTGTGTGTGAATTTCCCTTGTGCTAAGTGACCAGACTCTCCAAATAGAGACCAAAGAATACATTCAAGCAAAATCTGGCTTAATAAACTCTCTTGGATTTGCTTACAGAAATCTGAAAGAAATGTTACTTATAGGAACATGAATGACTCAAATGGCGCTGTATCTCTACAAAGCCTAGAGTAATTGGCAATAACATAAAACTTACATTCTGTGAGCTCCCTAGAGTACCTGCATAGCATATAGCATTATAAGAATGAATCTCACTTTATGACAGTTCTGTTTAAATTACATAACCTTGGGGGTGGAGGGACATTTGAAATATTATAATTATGTGTAGTGTCCTGTGACTTATTGCATATTTCCTGAAACCCAGTGAACTTCCCTCCAAAATGAACCTTTCCATTCGGAGTAAAATGTAACCCAGCATACATTAGGACTACTGAGTCAGGCATACCTCCTGCCTTACATTGAAACCTAACCTTCATGTTTGGACCTCAAAGATGGACTCACTTGATCTCTTTATTCTCCTTCCCAACATGCTCACATAGACTGGGTGTTTATTTGTATTTATTCACAATGCTTTGTTTGTTTAATTGACTTATTAAGGATACTTTGACTTAATAAGTGTAATTGCCTGAACTTGGGCTGTACTGGTCCAGGTTCTAACCAATTTAAATAAAATAAGTTTTGTTAAATTGCCTGATAGCTATTCTTTGAATAACAAGCTCCTCTCACCCTCATCCACTGAGCTGGCATTGTTGATTAATCAGCATTTAATTATGTGTCATACTTGAGAAGTGCTGGAGAGTTTCAAGTGCTGTTCTGATGCAGTCACAAACAGGAGATAGAAGCCATGAAACAAAAGTTCATATAAAGCACCAGAGTCTGAAATGCAAAGGCATGTCCTTGTCCCCCCTCCTGCTTTCTTTCCCCTTTTCACTGCTGCTATGGTTTGTTTGTTTGTTTGTTTGTTTGTTGATTTCTTTGTTGAGATCAAAATAAAAATTTTTGATACTGTTTTAATTTCAAAATACTTTTACACACACAGAAGTCTTTGCACAATTATTACAGAGATGCCTATAACCTTTGTGTTCTGACTTCTCTCCAGTGAGCACCACAATAGTTCACTTATAATGAAATAGTGAGATTGGCACATCACTGTTATCTAAACTCAATGCTTTTTTACATTATCTTAACATTTTACTTGATGTCTTCTTTCTCTTCTTAAGAATTCCTTTTAAGGTCTCAAATTGATGACAGTTTTAATGACATCTCAGTCACCTCTAGACCTCACAATTCTAAAACTGCCTTTCTAGCTGTGAGGATGTGGACAGTTAAGAATAGTAACTGTCATTTTGTAGAATATCACTGTAGATCAGGTGGTTGTATTTACCCATGAGTTTTGAGTGAAGACGTATGTTTGATTTATTTCTTTTATGGGAAGGCCACCAAAGCATGTAGTAGGAAGGTGCAGTTGTCATGACAACATATCAAAAGTCATTGAATGCAACCCACATTTAAGGAAGAAGAGATTATACTCCCTTTATCTGAAAGAACTCAATTCAGAATTGTGTATTATAAATTTGTGCATTAACTCTATTAATTTGTTTGATCACATATTTAAATAACTGTAAACTCAGAGACATTGATTTCTATTTTCATATATATTTGACTGTAACCTGCTGCAATTATTTTTTGTTTAATTAGTTTCAGATGTGGGGATTGGAAATCCTCTTCAGTCATGTTTGTGTCTTTTTCATGTACTCACAGAAATTTAACCCTCTGCTGATTCCAGGCACTAAAAATGTTTTAAATATCTTCTAAGTTTCCTTCCAGAAATAATATGAACCATTTCTACTATCAGCTATGGATATTTTTATTGAACAATGGTATTTAAAACACAGTATACCCACAGAAGCTATATTTTCTCATTGCTACTTTGGTGTCATTGAGTATTCACTGAACACACTAAAATAGTTGTCATGTGTTTATATTCATTCAATAAAGAAATACATGTGTAATTATATGTATTAATTAACTATAATTCACAAATTTTGTTTATTGAAATCTTAAAATAGCCATAAATATAATGCTTTCTAGTCTGGATTAGTACCAGATGGGCTATTTTACAATGTTACATTGCTGGTCTATAACTTCCATGTTTAAAAAAAAAAGAAAATAAAAAAGTAAGGAGTCACCATCATCCATTTCCTACATATTAACTGTTTCATTTCTTCTTCTTGCTACAGTACTCACAGAATTCCCCCCCTATACTTTATAGAAAATTTTCATCAAAAATATATTAAACAAAGCAGCTGCACTATTTATTTTGTTTATATTTCTGCAAACAATATTTATTGTCAACTTTACTAAAGTTAACAATATTTTGTTTTCTATGGAATTCTTTTCTATGAAATTCATATTACCCTTGAAATAATATAACAAGGGTATAATAATATACCCTTGAAATAATATAATTTTATAATGATTACAAATTATATATTTCACAGAAATTAATTAAACAGGGGCAGAGGGCAAGCAGTGACAACGGCCTCACATATTTCAGGGATTATTTTCAGATGGGAAGTTGTCATGAAGTCATCTTATAATCATGACATGAGAATTCAATATCTGGCTTCAAATGCAATAATTGTTATTATTTCCAAACACAAAGAATTATGCTCAGGGGAAGCAAAATGAAATATCAACCAAAGCACGATACCAGAAATATTAATCACTTTTTCCTGTGAGCATCTCATCCCAGTGGAAAAAATCCTAGAGGAGTTTCCCTCTATACATGGTTATGACGACTCTTATATTTTAAAAGTCTTGGTAAAAATGATATTAGTCTTGTAAGTGCCTTTGGAAGACTTGAGGGGAGTCATGATATTGGATTTATAATAGTAATATAAAATGCTCAGAACATAAAGTTTCTGTTCTGATTTCAAAAGTAAAAATGAGTCAGAAGATTTTATTTTACATTACTCACTCCAACAACATAAAGATATATTTTGTTTAAGGAGTACTTGACTAGAATTTATGTGTACTTGGATGGAAGTCTCCATATAGAACAAAGGTGAGGTCCTAACTTTCATTTCTCCTGAAATCTCTTAACATCAGAATGTAAAGACCTTTGGGATAATCTCATGATTATTATGAGATATACATATTGTGAGATATTGTCATGATATATATTATATATGATCTCAAAAAAGAAATAATTTTAAAATATATAGACTGAGTTTTAAAAAGGATAATTCTGTAATAGCTCATTTAGAGGTCTCCTTTAAGTTCCTTCTTGAATTCCTGGACTGATTTTCCTTTTAAAGCTCTATTTTCTGTGGATGCACAGCTGGAGAGCTGAGATGACCAAAGCTTTTGTTGCCCTGAAAGTATAAGTGGGTTCCAGATGCTGAACACTGAACCAGAGGATTTATATTCATGAAGTATCGGTTTGCTTAAGTTTTCCACCTTTAAAATAAGAAATCGCTTAGTTTTGGAAATTTCAGGAGCCTATAGTTAAGATACTTTGAACTGTTAAAGAGACCTTGGATTTTAAGGTGTTAAATTTTTTAAGGACTTGGAGAATTTAAAATTTATATATTATTTGGTATTCTGATAATTAACTTGAGACTTTGAGGACAAAGAATGGAAAAGCTGGGATAATAGTGATGGATTTATGTGTTCAGTTTATACAGGATAAAGAGTCTAGTTAATGCATATTATCAATTTAACACATTCTAGAGTCATCTGTGAAGGAGGAAATTCAATTGAGTTGGAAAATGGACGTTGAAAAACGTGACCTAAAGCAAGGTCTATGAGAGATTGTTTGCTAGATGATAAGTGGGTGAAGACCCAGCCCACCTAGGACAGGACCTTCTCTGGGCAGTAGCCCTGGTTCTATAAGAAAGCTAGTTAAACATTTACAGTACACAAGCCATTAAACTGCATCCTTCTATTGTTTTTCTTCATTTCCTGCTTCAGTTGCAGCTCCAACTTTCCTCAGTGGTGGACTATGACCTAAAAAACATGAGCTGAACCAGTAAAGCAAACTAGAACAGATAGTGATCTCACTTACATGGCTATACTAATCGATGGACCTATTAGTATTATCCTTTAAAGTTCTCATATTTCAGTAAATTTTTATTGATGGATAAATTTTTAATATATTAATTCTTGGAGTCAAAGTATATATGGATAAACATTATCCTTTCTTTTAATTCTTTTCTTTCCTGACACTATAATATAATTGTATCCCCTTCCCTTGCCTTTCCTCCCTCCAAGGCCTCCAATAAATTCCTCACTGCTTTCTCTCAAATTCATGGCTTCTTTTCTCATTGATTGCTATATTATCTTCATATATACTCCTAAATACAACCTGACTACTCTCTGTAATGTTACTTGTATCTATACTTTCAGGGTTGACCCTTTGTTGTTGGGTGTGCCCTTCTGTAAGGAATACATTTCAAACACATGTGTTTCAGGAAATAGAGAACTATATGAACATGAAGTTCACTACCGTTTAAAACATTCTTTTATTTATAATGATTTTAATAAAATATATCTATTTATATGTTTATAATTTTATAAGTAATAATATATTTTGTAACGAGCGCCCCCAAAATCCCTTTTCGCCCGCGAATAAAGACAGGGAGGCGGTAATCGGGTGTACTGCGACGAGGACCTTTTATTACTCTACACGATAAAGCGGAAAGACAGAAGAAACCGGAAGAGGCTCGTTTAAATACACCCTAGAGTGACGTATTCACTTCTGAATGGCTGTTCGCTCACCACCCAATATTACGCCTCGGGATAGGCCAGTGACTTGGCGCTCTTTCTGCCTAGCAGCTGCGCAGAATAATTGTTTACTGCTGGAGAAACATGAGGCCAGCGCCATCTTGGAAAATGCACATGTATAGCCACTGAAACAGCGGCTCACTACATATTTATGTTATACTAATACAATTTTATATTATATAATTTATAATTATATCATTATAATGATTGGTGTGCTCTTCTCTGAGGAAAATTATTTCTCCCACTTTCAGCATTTCTTAGTTGCCTGCCATGGTTCTTTGTGTGGAGTTGAAGTCTCACAGCTTTCCTCTGTCCACTTAACATGTCTATTATTGTTTTCCTTATTCAGCTCCTGTTTGGGTAGCCATCCTTATCTTTAATACAAAAAAAAACTAGGAGATTTGCTAAAATACATAAAATACATTTTATATAAATTACTATACTACCATTTCTGAGTTTGACTTTAAGTTAACAATACCAATCTCTAAATATGCTTAAGCTTTTCTAGAAATGTACAGAATTGTTCCACAGTGGGAATGCTTTTTTGGTACAGGAGATAGCCAGCTGGAATGTTAGAAGAAAACAATTACAGGACAGTAATACCCTTCCATCCATCAATGCATGTTGCCAGCGGTGCTACTCCAAAGTCTTGTGTATGATTTTTGTGTCAGTGTATTTGCTCTTCTTACAAATGTGTCTTAAGTATTGAAATTCCTTGGACTTGTGAAAACCGAATGCTTTACCTTTTTAAGTGAGCTCCAATTGTTCTCTCAAAAAGTTTGTACTATTTTAAAACCTCACCAGTAATATGAGTAATATGCTTGCACCTTTCCCAGCAGTTCCCATTTTATAGTAACCTCTCCAATCAATGTGAAATTTTATTTCACTTTCTTTTAAGTGTTGGTAATAATTAATGATGGTTTGTAAATTTTCAGGTGTTTGTTGGGGATTTATCTAGCTCAAATAAGAGGGTCATTATTCAAATTATCTGGCTATTTTTTTACTGGGTTTTTTGTTTTCTTAAACAATAAGATATAAATGTTTTTTTTAATTCTATTGATAGTTCTACCTAATATACAATACTGAGATGTGTTTCCCTTTGAGTGTGATATTTTTCATATATCTATGGTGTCCTTTAAGGCACAATTATTTTTAATTTTAATTATGCCCAATTAATTCTCTTTTTGGTCATAACCTCTGATTGTAGCAATTTATCCAGGAAACTATCAAAACTCCACGTGCACTAAGATATACTGTTGTAGTTTTCCAAATGTTGTTATATTTAGCTATTATATTTAATGATAGCATCCATGTCTCATTAAAAAGTAGAAATTTACTTTATGATGTAACTTTATTTATTTGTCCTTTGATTGAAAAAATATTCTTCCTCTATTGAATTTTTATGAAATGCGTAACTTCAACAACATATAGATGTAGGGTTTTTTTTTTTTTAAAGATTGATAATTTGCTTATATTTCATGGCATACCTGTACTATGAGAATACTCTTATGGTTAGTAAGTTTTCAAATGGGGAAACTTGAAACTTCCAATATTATTCTTCTCCATCAGGTTGGTTCTGATCCTTCCCAGCCACATTACATTTCTGTGAATATTATATGATTGGTGCATTAATATCGGCAATGGATGTATCTGGGATGTTCATTGGCATGACACTGAACTTTGACAGCAGTTTGGAAAGTATTGCCTTTCACAAGGCTGATCCTCGTGGTTCATTAAGATGGGATGTTTTACCATGGATGTGATGATTTATTTTTTCCAACACTGTTGATAATTTCAAGTGCAATGTTTTATATTTCTTTAATTTATTCCTAATTTTTTAACCTCTTTCAGGAAACTTCAAGTGAAGTTTTATGACTTCTGAGTTTTTTAATGAGCTTTCCTCTCAGTCTATGATGGCCTTTTAAGTAAATCACCATGCTATTTTCTTAAGGATTTCTTAGAATTTTATGTATAAATAATTAATCCACATGAATGTGAAGGTATTTTTATTATCTACTTTCCAATCCAGATCCCCTTTGATTTCAAGTCTTAATCTGATTGCCTTAACTTAAGGTTGTGTTATGTTGATTAAAGTACAGTTCACACTGTTCATTACCTTATGGAGAAAGGTTTTAGATTGTCACAATTAAGTATAGAAACAGTTTTGGATGTCATGGTGGTTTTTTTTTTTTTTTTTTTTTTTGGTTTTTTTTTTGTTTGCTTTTTTTTTTTTTTTTTTTTTTTTTTTTTTTTTTTGCCTTTGTGTGGATGCTGCTCTTGTTGTAACATAGAAAAAAATATATTTCTCTATAGAGTGATGGGGAGAAAGGCAAAGGAGTTATAAATACTTCTTAGCAGACTCCTCTGAATGTGTCTGATGACTCTTTCATTGTCCATGGAATAAGTCCTAACATTCTTATAACAAAAGTTATACTCACAGACACAAGTAACTTATCTTTAACTATAACTGGCATGTGTTAACCAATCAAATGCCTTAGATTCTAAAATTTAAGATTATCCATCGGGAAATTGAAGATGCCTATCAACATGAAACCTTGAATTCTATTGCACACCTCAGTATAAGGTAAAATACTACATAGTGATTTCATTTTTGTCTCTTTCTACATAGAACTCTCAGAAGAAAATGTTACAAGGAAATCTTTCTGAAGTGACTGAGTTCATCCTTGCTGGGTTAACAGATAAACCAGAGCTACAGCTGCCCCTCTTCCTCCTCTTCCTAGGAATCTATGTGGTCACAGTGGTGGGGAATCTGGGCATGATCACCATGATACTATTCAGTTCTCAACTGCACACACCCATGTATTATTTCCTCAGTAGTCTGTCCTTCATTGACCTCTGCCAGTCCACTGTCATTATTCCCAAAATGCTGGTGAACTTTTTGACAGTGAAGAACATCATATCCTATCCTGAATGCATCACACAGCTCTACTTTTTTGTTATTTTTGGCATTGCAGAGTGTCACATGTTAGCTGTGATGGCATATGACCGCTATGTTGCCATCTGTAACCCCTTGCTGTACAATGCTGTGATGTCCTATCAAACCTGTTCCTGGATGATATTTGGAGTATATTGTATGGCTTTGATTTGTTCCACAATTCACATAGTCTGCACACTAAAAGTGCATTTCTGTAAAGCAAATGTAATAAATCATTACTTCTGTGATCTTTTTCCACTACTAGAGCTCTCTTGTTCTGATACTACTATTAATAAAGTAGTATCTTTAGGCTCCAGTGTTTTTAACATCTTTATTCCAACTCTGATTATTATAAGCTCTTACATCTTCATCATTGCCAGCATCCTCCGGATTAAATCCACTGAAGGCAGGTTCAAAGCCTTCAGCACCTGCAGCTCACACATATCAGCTGTTGCTGTCTTCTTTGGTTCCCTTGCATTCATGTACCTGCAGCCATCATCAGTCAGCTCCATGGACCAAGGGAAAGTGTCTTCTGTGTTTTATACCATTGTGGTGCCCATGCTGAACCCCTTGATCTACAGCCTGAGAAATAAGGATGTCAAAGTTGCTCTAAGTAAGTTCCTTGAAAGAAAGTTTTTCTTGTGAATAAAACTCACATTCATATTTAGAGGGCTAGCGAACAGTTGAAAGGGATAAGTAGGGCAACATCATGTGAAATTACTTGCATCACTGTTTATTTTCTAAAGTCATCAAGGGCAGAACTGTTTTAGCCAAGGGGACATATGAAGGACAACATCGATCTGGGATATAGAGAACCATCTGCTTATCATAGCCTGCCTCACATTAGCTAGTTTGTCAATGCTCAATATACTTCTTGTGAGTGATTCTATTTTATGTATGTAGAAAAATGTTCCTTTCATGTGAGAAATATCTATCTTATAGCAGAGAGTAAATACATACAGCCTGAATTCTTGATCATCTCAATATCCTATGTAATCTGCATTTGTAGTGAAATGTATTTCTAAAGATTTCAAACACTGTAATCTCCAATAGTAATGATTTTTAAAATAAAATATGCAAAATATAATGCCTAATTTTTTGTTAATGTGGGTAAATGTAATAAAGGAGTAGACTGATGTCATGAATGGTAACTTAGCTCCTAACCATCCCCAAAACAGAACTAAGGTGGATGAGAAACACATCTCTAAACAGGAATGCACACATATGTGCAATGCTCTGAAGCAGAATGGAAGAACAAAAATTCTTCTATGGGTCTGTGTTTTCTAATATTTCTAGGTATGTGTCCAGCAGATTCAGAAGTGCATTATTTTACTGTTCCATATACCTGAAGTATTTATTTTTATCTAGAAAGAAAAACTCATAAAAGTTTTTTTCTGATTATTGCCATGTTATTCAGAAAATTTAAATATTCTCATATTTTAACAAAAACTATTATCAAAAGAAAAGATTGCTTTAGAGTCAGAGTAGGAGATTTTCAGAAAAAAAAATCCCCATTACTTCCCTTTCCTAATAAATCCCATTGCTACTTTTGAAACTACAATCATAAAATTGATTTTATGTTTCTGGAAGATAATTGTGCATATCAGGCAATCTCAGTAACTCTAAGTAGCCTTTAAAATACATCAGACTTTATGTAATTCCCTCCTGGAAATAGCGGCATCTGTGGAATCATTCTTGTCTCCTCAGAAAGTATCTCCAAAGAAGGTGTTTTCTTATTATCTAGAGCTACTTCCAGTCATAGATGATGATTGTGTTGTTTCTGATTCCTTAAATCTTCAAAGCTTTGAAAATATTATCAATGATAAAGCCTTACACATCCCTCTCTCCATTACCCATCACATTCTCCTAAGAGAAGGAGGAGCCTCCCTTGGGTACCACCCTGAGACATCTAGTCCCAGCACAACTATATACATCCTTACCTGTTGTTGCCTAATCAGGCAGTCCACATAGGTCAAGGGGATACATACAGTGTCTGGCAACAAAGTCCAAAACAGCCCCTGCTCAACTTGTTAGGTGAACCAACATAAAGACCAGCTGCACATTTGCTACAAATGTGTAGAGGTGGGGGCTAAGTTCCTCCTTTGCATGCTCTTTGGTTGATGGTTCAGCCTCTGTGAGCACTCATGGTCCCAGGTTAGTTGACTCTGTTAGTCTTCCTGTGATGTTCTTGACCCCTCTGACTAGGTCATTTCTTCCCCCCAAATTTTCCACAAGACTCTCTAAGCTCTGATTGACATTTGGCTTTGGGTCTCTGGTTCTGTTTCCCTACACTGCTGGGCCAAGTGTTTAGTAGAAGCACCAGTGGGAAATATTTCTTATTCAAAACAATATAAACAGTCATCCTTTTTAAAAACAAATCTCTCTCTCTCTCTCTCTCTCTCTCTCTCTCTCTCTCTCTCTCTCTCTCTCTCTGTGTGTGTGTGTGTGTGTGTGTGTGTGTGTGTGTGTGTGTGTGTGCTCACAAGCATGTTTGTATAAAGGGAAGGACTAGAAGAGAGACTTCTTGCATGTCTGGATAATGCTCCACCTGAAAACTACAGTTACTAAACAAAACCCAAATGCCAGATATGAGAATTCTCTTTATGAGTTCTTGATCACGGAGGCCCCAGAAAACCCCAGAATAATACAGACTCTTGCTATTCTTCCATCTTGCCAAGACAACTAGTTAATAATAACTGATTATTGAAGAAAGCACATATTTTGGTTGCAAGGTGTAGCAAAATCAATATGGTATTGATCTGGATGCTTCTTGCCTGCTGACTAGCTTTCAACATAGCAGAAAATCATATACAGACTGCTTGGGTTGGTTTAGAAGGCAATAACAATCTTTTTTAAAAAAAAATGGATATTTTCTTTTTTTAACATTTTAAATGTTATCCCTCCCCAAAACCCCCTTTCCATCCTCTCTCCTGCTTCTATGAGGGTGTTCCCCCACCCACCCTCCCACCCTCTCCTGCCTCCCCACCCTCAAATTCTCCTACAGTGGGGCATCTAGCTTTCACAGAACCAAGGGTCTCTCCTCTCATTGATACCTGACAGTGTCATCCTCTGCTATATATGCGGCTGGAGCCATGGGTTCAACCATGTGTCCTCCATGTGGTTTAGTCATCAGGAAAATGCAAATCAAAACAACCCTGAGATTCTACCTCATACCAGTCAGAATGGCTAATATCAAACCTCAGGCGACAGCAGATGCTGGTGGGGTTGTTGGTTGGATTGCAAGCTGGTACAAACACCCTGGAAATCAGTACGATGGTTCCTCAGAAAATTGGACATAGTATTACCTGAGGATCCAGCTATACCACTCCTGGGCATTTACCCAAAAGATGCTCTAACATATAACAAGGACACATGCTTCCCTATGTTCATAGCAGCCATATATATAATAGCCAGAAGCTGGAAATAAACCAGATGTCCTTCAACAGAGGAATGAAAATGTGGTACATTTACACAATGGAGTACTACTCAGCTATGAAAAACAATGACTTCATGAAATTCTTAGGCCAATGGATGGAAAGAGAAAACATCATCCTGAGTAAGGTAACCCAATCACAAAAGAACACACATGGTATGTAGTCACTGATAAGTGGATATTAGTCAAAAAGCTTGGAATAGCCAAGATGCAATTCACAGACCACATGGAGCTCAAGAAGTTAGACCAAAGTGTGGGTGCTTTCTTCCTTCTTAGAAATGGGAACAAAATACTCACAGGATCAAATATGTAGAAAAAGTGTAGAGCAGAGACTGAGGGAAAGGCCATTCAAAGACTGTCCCACCTGGGGATCCATCCCATATACAGTCACCAAACCCAGACACTATTATGGATGCCAGGAGCGTGATATAGCTGTCTCCATTGGACTGAGCATGGGTTCCCCAATGGGAACCCATGGTGGAGTTACAGAAAGGACTGAAGGAGCTGAAGGGGTTTGCAACCCCATAGGAAGAACAATAATATCAACAACCAGAGCGCCAAGGGGCAACAACAATCCTAACCAGCTGAGAAAACTAGACTCTATAATAACCAAAAAACAGACCAGATACCACCACTGGTAAAGCGTGGCAAAACTATTATGGGGATAATTAACTGCTTTCTAGTCAGATTTGAAGTTTATTTCACAAGAACAAATGCATACCTCATATCATAAACCCAGGTGATTGTTCAAGGTGACAATACTAAGGAAGGGCTGAGCCTTCAGCCCTTAGAAAGACATGTTTACCACCTCTCAGTGGTTGTGGAAAGGGAGGTAGTACTATGAATGTACAAATGGAAGGCTATACAGTTCCTTCCCCTGGGCATGGCATAGACAATGATGTCATGTCATCACAGCAAATGTGATTGCTTCCAGTGAGTCTATATAAGAATGACTCTATCAACAGTGAACCATGAGGACCCCTGAGACAATCCAGGTGTCACAGAAACCCAAAGACATTGAAACAGATCAATGACTCCTTGCTATGAAGGTTTGCAAGTGACAATGTTGAACAGGGGGAAGAAATATAGGGAGAGACAGCTAAAGTTAAGAGGCATTTGAGGAGTAGTTATGGAAATCTAACACAGTAGAAACTTCTTACATTCACTTCAGTAGTTGGCCCACATATAATGGATTCCACACTTTTGGAGTGTTTATGTTTGTTTGTTTGTTTGTTTGTTTGTTTTGTGTGCTTTTATTTAGTTACAGTTTGGTGTTCTGTTTATTTTGTTTTGGGGCATGGTTTTATTTACTTTTGTTAGGTTGGGGGGGTTGGGTTTTTTAAAAGAAAAATCTTAAAGTTGTGTGCTTGGGGGAGAAGAGAGGATCTGGAAGGATTTAAGAGAAAGGAAGAATATGATCAAAATATATTTGAATTTAGAAATTGTTTTAAATAGATAAAAATATTTTGTTTTAACTTTAAATTTTTCTTTCAACTGTAAAATTCCTATCTCCTTGCTGTAGCTGTTATTAAAGAAAAATATAAATAAACCCTGAAGGTTTATTTGAAAAATAATTTTATAAAGTAGCAAGCATGGACATCTCCAGAAACACTTTGCTTTTCCTGCCCCTGTGTTATTCTTTGTCTGAGGAACAGTCTGGACGTTTTATTCCTCCTTATTAAACACTTGCTTTTCAGCCTGTTCATTCTACAATTGTAATCCAACTTTCTCTTCTAGCAGGCTTTTAGCTATTTTGCCTTTTCGTCACCTGGCCTTCAAATATGTAATGGAAACATCTCTAAAATTTTTCTTTCATTAATGTATTTATTTATTTACTGTACATCCCTACTGCAGCCCCTCTCCTCCTGCCCCACAACATATAGGCCTTAACCCATCCCCCAATCCTTTCTCCTCTGAAAAGAGGGAGGCTCATTTCTCTATCACCCAACTCTAGCACATCAAATCACTGCAAAACTATGTTTATCCTCTCACGCTGAGGCTAAATAGGCAGACTAGTTTGGGGAAAATGATCCACAGGAAGGTATCAAATTCAGGGACAGATCCTGCTCCAGTTGCTGGGGTACCCACATGAAATCCAAGCTGCACATCTGCCATATAATGTATGAGGGGCCTAGGTTCAACCCACGTGTGCTCTTTGGTTGGTGGTTCCGTTTTGGGGACCCACTCAAAGGTCCAGGGTAGTTGATTTTGTTGGTATTCCTATGGCATCCATATTCCCTTTGGGTCCCTGAATCCTTCCCCCAATTCCACAAGACTCTTTGGGGTTCATTGAATGTTTGGCTGTGGGTTTTTGCATCTCTTTCCATTGGCTGCTGGGTTGAGCTCTCAGAGGACAAAATTTTTTATAATAGAAAGACTATTCCCTTCTTTGAAAGCGGAAAGAGTTGATATACTAATGATTTCTTTGCATTGTACCCTTACCATTATATCACAAACAAACCCATATGTGTATATTCATCTACATAAAGATGCACATTGTGTGATAATACACATATATAGGATTTATCAAGGACAGTTGCAAAATTACTCGTGTCAACTTAAATTTTTCACACAGTAAATATATTTGATCACTAAGCATGGTGATGAAGGTGTATAATGTTCTTGTGTAAGATATTTTAATTTTCTGATACACCTGTATATTATTTTCTATAAGAAAATGTGTTGTCATATGAATTTGGCATTTTCAGCAACCATTAGGTGTCACTAAAAGGAAGATTAGATGAAATCATTTTGATACACATTAAAAACACATATACACCATATCGCATTCAGACAAAAGGTGACATGCAGTACTACTGCAATTATTCAGAGATATCAATTATTTTTAATTATATATCAAGTGTGCTATATGGCGCTTCCATCTTCGATCTCATATATGGCTCTTATGAAGGGGCCTTCCTCTTCATTACATGACAGTCAGCCACACGTCTATGGAAGGAAAAAGAGATGCCTCGTGCCTTGATATGTACAACACAGGAATGATGAAGCTCCCTCACATCTCCTTGGGGAGAACCTATTGACATAGACAAACTTAGGAGCAGGAGAACTTGGCAGATGCCATAGTGATCTAGGTAGTGGCATGTCAGACTATGTCTCAGAAATGTTTGTTGTAGAATAGAAGTAGAATAAACATCAGGAATAAACATCTAACAATTTTGCCATATGTCAAAATTTTCATTTTTACAAATCACTCGATTGCACCTATGACTTTTTTATTATCTTCTAGAGATTTACCTTTTATGCATATGAATATGTATCTGCATATCTGCTATATGCATGTCTAGTGTCTGAGACCAAAAGAAGGCATCACATCTCCTGAAACTGCAATTACTGTGAGCCTTAGTGTGTGTGCTACAAACCAAAGGTGAGTGGGTCCTTTGTGAGCAGCAGCTACATGGACAGCTGAGCTATTTCTTCAGTGTTGATACTTAACATTTGGATTTAACACTGGATTTAACAGTTGGATTTAGCACTGCATCTAAGAGAAATGATACTGCCAAATGTGACAAAAATGACATACATAAAGTGCTAACAAAATATACAGGATTTTAGTAGCTATTAAAACATTTTTAGAAAGGTTCGTGTCACCTTAGACTCAGCCTTTATCTTTGTCTTTACTCCTGATGCTTCCCACCCAGAAATGGCTTTTTGATTCCATCCTTTCCCAGAATTCATAAACCTTTCAGTGGCAAGCACAAATGGTTGCTTGCCATGCATTTCTTATCACTCCAGGTTTTAACCAGGCATCCCACTATAGCATCTACCACACCTGCTATAGAGATGATGCTGTGTCTGTATGCAGTGAGCGTCATATATGACTTACATTGTGTTGTTGTTGGGTAGCAACATCCACCCTTTTCTGGCTTTCTTACTTTTCTTCCTTCCTTCTTTCCTTCCCCCTGTCCTTTCTCCCTGCTTCCCTCCATCCCTTCTTTCTTTTCTTCCTTCCTTTTAACATCTGTTCCAAGTAAGGGCACCAGGAGGAAGAGCCTGCTCATTATATATCTGCTATATCTGGATCCCAGTTTCTTCTTAGCTACCTATGACATTGCCAACCTTGCCCGCCCTCACCAGCAACATTGGAGCAGGGAGGAAAGGGTGTCAGCCTGTGTCAGTCAGCATGAGACCCACATAGCAGGGCTGTCACAGGTCATCTGACTTGTCATCTGGGGTTTGTTTGTTTTCTGTACTTAGTTTATTTTAATATATTTTAATATTTAATATATTTTAATATTTTTTATAAAACATATTTTATGCTGTATTTTTCAACCTTGAACTCCTCTCAGATCTGCCTGACCTCCTTACTCATACAACATTAGCTCTGTATATCTCTCATAAAAAAATAATCAAAGCCAAAAACACCCCAATAAAACAAACAAAAAACAGTAAGACAAAATACACCAAAAACAAAACAAAAGCAAGCAATAAATCCTGAAAAGCAGACAAAATACAAAATTGAATTTGATTTGTGTTGACCAACTATTACTGGGCATGAGCCCTGACCTGGAGTGTTGTTGATATACCTATTACTAAAAGTATACCCCTGGTTGTTTTTTCTTTGTCAGACGTTACCAATGGCTAATTGCTTTATTTTTACTAATTACAATTTAAAAGTAAGTGGTAGATTTAACAGTCTGAAGAAATACCCATTTAAAATACAATTAAATTCTACATACAAAAATTTAAGAATTCCAAAGTTATGTTCAATTACCAAAATGTATTGCAACCATTATCTTAAACTGTATGCTAGTGAGTAAAGACTAGAACACTAAATGTAAATTTACATTAACAAATAATTTAGTATGAAAATAGTCTGTAACAAAACATTCACCTCATCCATCCATATTGATTTTTAAATATAGAAAATACCTATTCTAGTCTCTGCTTATTAGTTTTGTCAAGAACTCCTTTTATGGATTTGATAATGTCTGAATATTTTAATGTGGAAGCAAAATAAAATATGCCTGTGTTTATTCTAACAATCACCATTTATTAAAACATTATAGTATTTTAAATGCAGTTAGGGAAATAAAGTCAAATGAGGTAAATAATAACATATGGCTTCTCCAGTTTTCTGTTTTCCCTTTCTGACAGATCACATAAGCTAATTCTTTGTATTTATATCTTACAATTTATATCTTACAATAAAATACAAATCTTTGTATTTATATCTTTCATGAAATTTTGAAATTTTTAAGTGCCTTGCCTTAAAAAGTCTAGAACACTTCCTTGTTTTAAATTCAGAGTTTAACAAAAAGAACAAATAACTTTAGATGATATTAAATACATGGCAATCAGTGAGGGATGGGAATTTCGCATTGTTGACAGTTTTCCTCACAGTTAATACCTTTGGGATAGAATTCTTCTGAGAGGTCATTATTCATTTTTTGTTTTGTTTTAAATGAGGCTGTGATTATCTTTAACATATGGAAATGTCATATCAACCAACATTTGCAGAGGAACAAATGACTGAGGCAAGAGCTTAATCAGATGTCAAGATTCTTGGAGAGATCTCCTCCTCACATTATCAAACACAATTTTCAACCCAGCGAAATGAAGAATAAAAACCTCTAACAAATGAACTTCCTGGGAAGTAGGGGTAAGCATGAACTGTCATCCTTGTCCTTTAAAACCTTAAAGTCTTCTGCTGCAGTATCTCTCCTGGTGCACACAAATGTGCATCACTGTTGATCTATCCATACCCATGCTCATTCTAGAGACCTCAGTCTCAGGTAAAAAGCCCTCCTCCCCCATGTGCTCAGCAGTACAGACTCATATCAGTTATGTGATTGGTCAGCCATTTTTAACTCTATCAGTGTAAAGCTGGTGTCCCATCCTTTCATAAAATTCTCAAGGATTTCTTTTAACTGAGTATTACATCTCTGTGAACAATTTTGTTGAGCACAGTTTTTGACACATGCTATATACCAATCACTCTTCAGATCTGCAATGTGGAGCAATAGAAAAGAAGCTGACTAACTTATGCAGGACATCCTAGAGAGAAACTCAACACATTTCAAAGTAAACAGTGTCTGCATACATGAAGCTCATACTGTGACGATCCAGAAATTGTGTGCCAATTCATTTAATTTTTATGTGTTGCGTATTTGAATTACTGCTTTCTATGTGAACTGAGGGATAGAATAACTTTTCCTGTGGTCATACAGTAAATAAGATTTTTGAGAAAAGATTTGAAATTAAACTTTCTAATCTAATGATATGAGCATTATCAAGTCACAAATTCCTGAAGTTGGAAGAGATCTTATAGGTGATTTAACATGTCTAATGCTGCATTATTGAGTAATAGCCAAATAATGGTTATACAAAAAATAAAAGCACTCTGACATTGTTGGCTTTAAGAAAATTAAATTGTGTCTGACTGCTGGGAAGCCTTTTGGGTCCAGAAGCAACATACTTCTGTCCATGATGTCAAGTCATTGGGTTTACCTTAAGCTTTTGGAGACAAATATAGTGAGAACAAATGTTTTTAAATAGGCCAATAAGTTGAATGTTAAGATACACATATCATGTGATATGTGGATTTTGACTATGTTGACAACTTACTCTCTATTATTTTAGACGTTCCTCAGCTAACAAGAGTTGTTGATTTATTTTCTGAAACTATCTGGTTTTCATGTCATTTCAAAGTATTCCATTCTGGTTTGAAAATAAGTAGTACAGATGTTGCTTGAATGTTAAGACTTTCATTTTTCCTGTGTTCTAGAATTTACGTGTATATTTTTGAAATATAAAAGTAAGTGTGCATTGGGTGTGCATGAAAGTTGCATCATAGCAATAGCTGTAGTGGGTTGAAAAAAATTCCAACTGAATTTTGCAAAAGCTCTCATTCACAGGCCACTATCCATAAACATGTTGAGGGTACATATAAACTACACAATCACAGAATCTGACCAGTAAATCTTGTGCTTGTCTTCCTAAACTCCTCTCCAACAAGTAGTACTCTGAGCTCTACCAATTCAATAATGAAGTCCAGTTAGTGTGAGTCACACTCACAGCACTGGGGAATCTGGGCATGATCATCCTGATCCTGCTCAGCTCCCACCTGCACACCCCCATGTACTTCTTCCTCAGCAGTCTGTCCTTCATTGACCTCTGCCATTCCACTGTCATCACCCCCAAAATGCTGGTCAACTTTTTGACAGAGGAGAATATCATCTCCTACCCTGAATGTATGACCCAGCTCTACTTTTTCTCTCTTTTTGCTATTGCAGAGTGTCACATGTTGGCTGTAATGGCATATGACCGCTATGTTGCCATCTGTAACCCTCTACTGTACAATGTTGTCATGTCCCATCATCTCTGCTTCTGGCTCACAGTGGGAGTTTACGCTTTGGGTATTATTGGATCATCAGTTCATACAGGCTTTATGTTAAGATTAAATTTTTGCAAGATCAATGTGATTAACCATTATTTTTGTGATCTTTTCCCACTCTTGGAGCTATCATGCTCTAGTATATACATCAATGAACTCTTGATTCTTTTCCTGAGTGCATTAAATATCCTGACACCTGCCTTGACCATCCTTATGTCCTACATCTTCATCATTGCCAGCATCCTCCGTATTCGCTCCACTGAGGGCAGGTCCAAAGCCTTCAGCACCTGCAGTTCCCACATCTCTGCTGTTGCTATCTTCTATGGCTCTGCTGCATTTACATACTTACAGCCATCATCAGTGAGTTCAATGGACCAAGGGAAAGTGTCCTCTGTGTTTTACACTACTGTTGTGCCCATGCTGAACCCCTTGATCTACAGCCTAAGGAATAAGGATGTCAAAGCTGCTGTAAAAAAATTCTTAACAGATGAACATGGCAGACTCATGAATGGAGTTGTTGTCATATTAGAAAAAGGTGTTTATTTTGCTTGTGTATAAGATTTGTTAGCCCAACTTTGTAAATTTCTAGAATATTAGTGATGTTTTTCTATACAATTTTTCCTAGAATTTTCCTCACGTATATCACCTGAGCATACATTGCAAGGTCCAAAGAGTCTATAAAAAATTCTTGAGGCATATGGTGTCCTAGTTCTATTTTCTAATAGTTATGCCAATGACAGTAGTGGTGGTGATGAGCTCACTTAGGAGGACGGTGATAACAATAGCCATTACATTCATCCTTGAGATTATTACAAAATAAAATCTGCACCCAAAACTTCAAATGAATACTTTACATAATAACCCCAGTTCCTCTCAGAGCAAGTCTTAGTGTTATTCAACAAGTACAAATGAAAAAATTCATGTTAGTGTCTTTAACAGAAGTGATTGAGTGTAGAGTTGGCATTCTGGTCCATGACACTACTCAAAATGATGTTTGGTTTGGGTAACTGTGAGTATATATAAGCCTACTGAAAATCTCTTCTGTACAAATTGAGTGTCCACTGTAACCTATATAATTTCTGCATATGATTTAATAACTATAATATTTTCATTTTTATGTCTATTGGTATAATAATAATAACAAAATACTTCACTCCAGACTCATCAAAAAAATCATGACTTCCATTGTACTATCTGTAGTACAATGCTTCATGATGCTGAATGTTCAGTCAGCCCTGCTTTCTCTTTTTTGGGAGAAGTATATTGGTTGTCCATTAGCTCAAGGTTAGGACTCATTATGTAAACTGGGTGTGATTGACTATAATCTGTGATTTTATTTCTTCCCTACTTTATTATTTTATTTTTATTCCTTCCCTATTAATCTCATCATCTAGTACCTATTTCATACTGCATACACACACACATACACACACACACATGCACACATACACATACACACACTCACATACAGAGGGAGAGACAGAGAGAGAGAGGAGAGAGAGAGAGAGAGAGAGAGAGAGAGAGAGAGAGAGAGAGAGAGAGAGAGAGATACAACTAGCATGCTTAGCTACACTCTGGTAACTCTTAGCTCTGACAGTGTGATCATAGAACCATCCACATTTACTTCACTGAGGGCAATCCAAGCCCTCAGCAAATGCATCACCCACATGATGATCTCTTTTTGTTGTAATATTCATGTACCTAAGACCATGGTCAGTCAGTTTCGGGAGCCAAAGGAATGTGTTGCTGTATTTTATTCTCTCTTTGTGTTCATCTGAATTCCCTGAATGGCTCCAGTGTTGCCTAAAAAAATGATAGAAATAATATGGTTAACAAAAACTGTTAAAGAAGATGATCTGGTAAACCTGTTAATGATTATTATATTGTTTAAGTAATCTACTGCATATTGGTGCATATGTCAACATTGTCTCTCATTTTCATTATTTTGTCTTCTTATGAAAGTTGATGTCATTTTTTAATGTGGACCTTTGAGTCATCTGTAACATAGAGGCACATATTAGAATAAATACTAAAATTACACCAGGCATCTAATCCCAATCCATTCATTTTGCCTGTCTTTTTCTACCAACTGATATAAATTTATGCAACTTGTCAACCATAATGAAAATCACATGAACAAAAAGTAAATACTAAACTTCCTTATTATATGCAGTCACTGATAGCACAGATCAGAGGTGGATCATGGATATTTTCAACATTAATTAAAAGTAATTATATCCAAATAGCTGGTCCCCAACCACTGCCCCCTGACAGAGTCCCCCCTCCCATCATCCTTTCTCTTCTCCTCTAAGAGATTTCTCTCACCCCAACCCCCATGCCATTCCATCTTCTGATATCTTATTCAATTTCTTTTTTAAGTGATTTGTCATATATGTCATTCACTTGCTTGGTGACTTATACCAAGATATTTTGTACTATTTGTGGCTTCTGTAGAGGTGTTATTTCCATAATTTCACTCTTGACCTGTTTATCATTGTATAAAGGAGGGTTATTGACTTCTTTAAGTTTATTTTGTATCCAGCCATTTTGCTGAAAATATTTATCAACTATGGGAGTTCTCTGGTAGAAATTTCGGGACTGTGTATACATACATATCTGATCATATCATTCTCTAATAGCAATACTTTGACTTCTTCCTTTCCAATTTGTATTCCATTGATCTCCTTTAGTTGTCTTACTGCTCTAGCTAAAACTTGAAGTACTATTTTGAATAGATAGGGAGAAAGTTGGCAGCCTTGTCTTGTCCTTGATTTTAGTGTAACTGCTTTATATTTCTCTTCATTTAATTTGATATTGGCTATTATCTTACTATATATTGCTTTTATTATGTTTAGATATGTACATTATATTTTTAATCCTTCCAAGACCTTTAACATGAAGGGGTGTTAGATTTTGTTAAAGGCATTTTCAGCATCTAATGAGAGGATCACAGGTTTATTTTTCTTCTACATTGATTATATGGTGGATCACTTTGATGGACTTTATGTAGATGGAATATATATATCCTACTGATTTCTATTTGTTGTCTTTGCCAAACATATGTGAATACGCTCAGAACAAAACAAAGTGAAGAAGAAAACTTAAACAAGATGAAGATAGTTGAGTGGAGTGCATATGTGTACTGTTCAGATCAAATGTGACTGCTAAAATAAGTTATAGCATGGGAATAATTTTGAAAATCTTTGAAAATATGAACTAAAAATAGGATAAGCAAAAATGCATGCACAAATATACAGTGTGATTAATAAAACTTAAGAACACATCAGAACTCCGATGGTATGACTTTCCAGTCTCAAAATTTATAAGAAGAGAAAACACAGTTTTTCTTGTGTCTGATATATTTACAAATAAGTTAAAAATTGTCATGCTACCTCCACAGTGAGTAAAGTAATGAGGGAGGGGTTGGCTGGAGGTAAAAAATATAAGGAAAGTAACAAGAGTGTTTAATTATTCAGTGTGATTATTCATTTGTCTTGGGTATTCAGATTAGGTCATTGGGGATATTATCCCAAAAGAAACCAGTTCCACTAACACTCTCTGGTTTAGAAACATTATAACTTCATTATTTTAAGGTCAGATTAACAGCAGAACATCAATCTACATCATAGATTCAAGAAAAGAAGATGAACATCTTGTCTATATGCTAGGACACTTTCTGCACAATAGATTCTTGGTTTAGAAACATGTTCTTTTTGATGAGAAACTTTAAGAACATCTGTCTGCTCACATTAGATGTGTTTCCTGGTGGCTGGTATACATATAAATCTCTAGTTGCTTCTATTATTTTGTGGAATACATTTCTGTCTTCTATTTGTCTTCTTGTATGTTGATCAGATGATTTTGTAAAACAAAAGAGGGAAAATGACAGAGGAGCTGGTTAGTCAACAAAAGGATGGACTGGGTATTAGGACTATCCTGTACCTCACTGGTACAAATTGGCATAATTATGTTCTAATTGTATTTTGAGAGAAAAGTTTCATTTTAACAAGAAGGGTGATGTGTAGGAGGAGCTAAGGTAGGAGGAGTACTGAGAGGAAGAAAAGGAGCAAGAAGAGGAGAAGAAAGAGAGGAGAAGCTAGGTGAAGAAAGAGAGAAAGAAGGGGGAGACAAGGAGGCAGAGGTTCAAGTATCTCCACTAGTCAAAGATAGTTGTTATATCTAGGTTGGTCAGTGGGTTACACCTCTGATTGAACAATTCCAAACTTATAAAGCCTATGATTAACATTATTTTTAAAAAATGTATAAATGCAAAAAGGAAAAGGGGGCTTGGGATAGGGGTTTCCTAAGGGGAGTGGGGGGGGGGATGGGGAAAGGGGATGCCATCTGAAGTGTAAATAAAATATCTAATAAAAAAAGAAAAATAAATAAATAAAACTCACTTAGAAGTAAAAAAAATAAAAAATAAATCTCTAGTTGCTTCTATTATTTTGTGGAATACATTTCTGTATTCTATTTGTCTTCTTGTATGTTGATCAGATGATTTTGTAAAACAAAAGAGGGAAAATCACAGAATCATAGCATAAAGGGCAACCTCTTTTTTTTTTTTTTTATGAGGTATCTGTGTTGCTGTGGTTGGTCTCTAACTTCTGAAATTAAGCAGTCTTCCTATTTCAACCACATGGTGCTAAAGCTGGTGGGCATTATGAATGTCTGTATTCACTGATCTATTTTTAAAGAAACAACGAGAAAACAATAAATGGGAGAAGTATTGATTGTGTACATGCTCATGAGTATCCCTGTGTGTGTGTGTCTGTGTGTGTTCTGTGTGTGTGTGTGTGAGAGAGAGAGAGAGACAGAGAGACAGAGAGACAGAGAGAGACAGAGACAGAGAGAGACAGAGAGAGACAGACAGAGAGAGAAAGATTGTCAGAATGGCTTGAGGGACAATGAGTACCATCACAGAAATAGCCTCCTATTATTACGTATCATAGATACTAGAAATTATCCTGTATTATACCATCCATACTGCCAATTTTCCTCATCCTACCATTTCTTTTAATGAGTATATGTTTATTTAGTGACATGACATGTATCATTGATACATAAATATAAGTGAATATCATGCAGGTACATCTATGATATTAACAAAAGCCGCTGTGAAAGTTTAGAATTTACAATTTATGGAAACAAAGACAAATTTTTTTCTCCCCCCAAACACTTTATTTATCAGTATTTGTATATACGTACATACTTATACATGTATACATATATACATACATATATGAACAATAATTAAATAAGATATATTTGAAAAGTATTGGGGGTTGGGAAGAGTGGGAGGAAGGAGAGAAAGAAAAAAATTATGTAAATACAGTGCTCATATATGAAATTCTCAAAAAGACATCCATTTTTTAAAAAATGTTCAACAGATTAACTTGCATTTTACAATATAAAAATAAATATGACCTATAATTATGTTGAAGGACATTTTAATTCACTACAAACTTTGAAATTTAAAATGAAATCAATAAAAATTATTTTACCCAGCATACTAACAAAAACCACAATAACATTTTATAATTCAAAGTATTTCTGAGAACAAGAAAATGGATTGTCAGAAGCTAAGTCAGCAGAGCCAGGGGGACACTGTGTGTTATTTCTTTTCTTTTCATTTCTTTTTCTTATTATTATCAAATCATAATTTTTACTTTTTAACACAGGGGTTATAAACACAAAAATGCAGGATGTGGGGAAGGGGATGACACAGGAGCATAGATGTTGAGGGGGAGTACAGATATTTTTCAGAACAGGGTATCAGCTGGGTGAAGGTTCAGGGTTCAGGTCACTATGACTCTGCCTATGCTTCACTTGTCCTTATCTAAGTTGGTACTATCCACCAAGGCTGCCTGTTTACAAGGTCTATAAACTACTCAAGCTGGTAGATTTCCACAAAAGCTGCCTGTTTACAATAGTTTATAGACATCTGTTTCGGTGTTTTCCCATAGAGACCCAAGACTTTGTGTTAGCAGGCATGTATGTCAGGCCTATTGCTGATATTAGGCTTATGGCTGATTTTTTGGCCTTCAGTGTATAAGCAGGGCTGCCCCTGACATCTCCTCCCTTCTCCAAATATAGAAGGGCTGTGGCGATTCTAATCTTGCCAAGGCAGGGATAGAGGCCTGACCTCCAGTAATTAAAGGGGACCTTGTAATGGCTCCAGTCCTCCTGTCGTTGTCCAGTGAGGCATGAGGGCCATACCCATCCTTTTTCCTGAAGAGGGGATACTTTTGACATCAACCCCTATGCAGTCAGGCTTGTCCCTCAGGGAACCCAGAAACATATTTTTAACTTTTATTTATATTCCCTTGCAGTGCTTAGCCTGGCAGCCTACGCAAGAATTCAGATCACCAGACAGAGGGGGTTCTGGGTGGCCCCTTACTGCTTGGTCTAGGGGCAGAAGTCCCCTCTTTTAGGTTGGGTGGAGATGGGTCTTGGGAGCACCCTGGATAGAGTAACATCCTCATCTAGAGTCTTGTGGTCCTCCATAGCTAACTTATGATAATGTATCTGAATAGATTTTGCTATCAGATTATCTATCTGTTGTTTCACAAAGTTAGTCAGCCTATTTAAGGCCCAGGGACCAAAGGAAATAAGCAAAAATAACCTAATTAATGGTCCCAAGATGGAAGGAAGTAGGGTTAGCAATCATGAAGAGGTTGAAGACCAATTTTTGTACAAGCTCTCATTTTTTTTCTTTCTCTCTCTGTCTTTTCTCAAGACCTTCTCTGGCCTTTTTCATGCTCTCTTTAATCACCCCTGTTTTGTCTATGTAAAAGCAGCATTCTTCTTTAAGGGCTGTACACAGTCTAGAGCTGTACACAATCTTTTCTATTGTAAAAGAGAAAATCAAGTCCAATAAAGTCCTTTGCAATTTGGGGACATTGCATCAGACAGTGAAACGAGGGATTTCTTCAGATTAGTGATGTCAGTCTATAGCTGTTTGATGTCCTTGTCAAAGGCCCATTGGAGGTCTGAGTAGTATAAGTCCAGAAGCCAGCATCAGGATTAGAACTCCTAACAGCAGACATCACCAGTGATTAATTTTTTTATCTGGAAAGGAAAAAAGAAGGGAATTCTCAGGGAAATTTCTCTTCCCTGGATGTCAATTGTTATTCATCTTATTTATAATTGGGCCTGGTTTTGTGGGGGTATCTATTTAGTTCATTAACCTTTTTGGTGGCCATTTAGCTGTGCCTTCTGTGGTATCAAACATGCATATCAATCCTCAGCCCCATGTAGGAACTGGGTCCTGGCCATTCCATTTAAGATTAAAAGGGTCCTTCCACATAGTTGTGACTTAGTTATTATTGGTCTCAACGATGCCAGAGGCAATCAGCAGCAGATTTGCCATGAGCTTTCAGTTTTAGAAAGTTAAGAGTAAACAAGGCATGCCCCATCCACCCTCAGAGAGTCATGAAGACACTATTTAAAGAAATATAATTCTTTATTAATAATTTCTCTTATCAAAGGACTATTATAAAACAGCCAACAATTAATCAATCTATATCAATCTATACAATATATAAATTAATGAGAGCTTCTACTTTTGTAAAATTACTCCTCTTTTGTCAATTAATTGTTGAGAGAAATTAGGGTTTGCATCTCTCTTGAGAATATTAAACAGAGACATAAATTCTTTTGTGAAGAACTTAAAATAAGATCTTAGCCAATAAGCATCTCCTGGAAACCTTTGAAAATCATTTGAAATAAGTAAACTATCTTTTTTTTTCCAGACCCATTATCTGGGTTTTTTTTTTGATATTTTACATATTTACCTTTCACTGTTATCTCCACTTCCCTTCTCCTCCAAGACCCCTTATCCCATGCCCCCTCTTCCAATTTTTACGAGGGTGTGCTCCCACCATTCTCCCAATCCCGCCTCCTTGCTCTTGAATTCCCCAACACTATGGATCCAATCTTTCAGGGAACATGGCCCTCCACTTCCACTGTTGCCTAACAAGGCCACGCTCAGTTACCTATACAAGTGGAGCCATGAGTCCCTCCCTTTCTGTTCTCAGGCTGGAGCTCTGGTTGAGTATTTTGCTCACCCTGGGAGCTCTGGTTGAGTATTTTGCTACTCCTTCAAAAAAAAAAAAACCCACACTTTGGTCTTCCTTCCTCCTCTTGAGTTTCATTCGGTCTATGCATTGTGTCTTAGGTATTGTGAGCTTTTGGGCTAATATCCACTTATCAGTGATTGCATGCCATGTATGTTCTTTTATTATTGGGGTATCTCACTCAGGATGATATTCTCAAGCTCCATCCTTTTGCCTAAGAATTTCATGAACTCATTGTTTTTAATAGCTGAGTAGTATTCCATTGTGTAAATATACCATATTTCCTGTATCCATTCCTCTGTTGAAGGACATCAGGGTTCTTTCCAACTTCTGGATAGTATAAATAAGGCTGCTATGAACATAGTGGAGCATGTGTCCCTGTTGTATTTTGAAACATCTTTTGGGTATATGCCAAGGAGTGGTATAGCTGGGTCCTCAGATAATACTATGTTCAATTTTCTAAGATACCACCAGACTGATTTCCATAGTGGTTGTACCAGCTAACAATCTCACCAACAATGGAGGAGTGTTCTTCTTTGTCCACATTCTCGCCAGCATCTGCTGTCACCTGTGTTTTCAATCTTAGCCATTCTGACTGATGTGAGGTGGAATCTCAATGTTGTTCTCATTTGCATTTCTCTGATGACTAGGAATGTTGAACACTTCTTTTGGTGCTTCTCAACCATTCAAGATTCCTCAATTGAGAATTTGTTTATATAGTGAATTACATTGATGGACTTCTGTATATTGAACCAACTGTGCATTCCTGGGATAAAGCCTACTTGTTCATGATGGATGATGGTTTTGATGTGTTCTTAGATTCAGTTTTTGAGAATTTTAGTGAGTATTTTTGCATCGATATTCATTAGAGAAATTGGTCTGAAGTTCTCTTTCTTTGTTGGGTCTTTGTGTGGTTTAGGTATGAGCATGATTGTGGCTTCATAGAATGAATTGGGCAGTGTTCCTTCTATTTCTACTTTGTGGAACAGTTTGAAAAGAATTGGTATTAGATCTTCCTTGAAGGTCTGATAGAATTCTGCACTGAAACCATCTGGTCCCAGACTTTTTTTTTTGGTGACTAGATTTTTAATGACTGCTTCTATTTCTTTCAGGATTATGGGACTGTTTAGATGGTTTATCTGCTCCTAATTTAACATTGGTAACTGGTATTTGTCTAGAAAATTGTCCATTTCACCCAGATTTTCCAATTTTGTTGAGTATAGGCATTTGTAGTAGGATCTGATGATTTTTGGGATTTCCTCAGTTTCTGTTAGTATGTCCCCCGTTTCAGTTCTGATTTTATTAATCTGAATACTGTCTCTCTGCCCTCTGATTAGTCTGGCTAAGGGTTTATCTATCTTGTTGATTTTCTCAACCAACCAACTCCTAGTTTTATTGATTCTTTGTATAGTTTTGTTGTTGTTGTTGTTGTTGTTGTTGTTGTTGTTGTTGTTGTTACTATTTAGTTGGTTTCAGTCCCGAGTTTAATTATTTCCTCCTGTCTACTCCTCTTGGGTATATTTGCTTCATTTTGTTCTAGAGCTTTCAGGTGTGTTGTCAAACTGCTAGTGTATACCCTCCCTAGTTTCTTTCTGTAAGCACTTAGAGCTATGAGTTTTCCTCTTAACACCACTTTCATTGTGTCCCATAGGTTTTGGCATGATGTGTCTTCATATTCCATGACAAAACCAAATTTACACAATATCTTTCCACAAACCCAGCACTACAAAGAATAATAGCAGGAAAGCACCAATCACTGATAAGTGGATATTAGCCCAAAAGCTCACAATACCTAAGACACAATGCATAGACCACATGAAACTCAAGAGGAGGAAGGAAGACCAAAGTGTGGGTTTTTTTTTTTTTTTTTTTTTTTTTTTTTTTTTTTTTTTTTTTTTTTTTTTTTTTTTTTTTTTTTGGAGTTAGAAGAACCTGGATAGATGTCACACAGACCCTAAGAGAACATAAATGCCAGCCCAGGATATTATACCCAGCTAAACTCTCAATTACCATAGATGGAGAAACCAAGATATTCCATGACAAAACCAAATTTACACAATATCTTTCCACAAACCCAGCACTACAAAGAATAATAGCAGGAAAGCACCAATATAAGGAGGGCAATTATACCCCAGAAAGAGCATGAAAGTAAGCCTCTTCCAACAAACTCAAAAGAAGATAAACACACAAACAATGCCTCCGTTGTTAACAAAAATAACAGGAAGCAATAATTTCCTCTCCTTAATATCTCTTAACATTAATGGACTCAATTCCCCAATAAAAAGACATAGGCTAACGGGCTGGATACACAAACAGGAAGACAAGGGAAAGCCCACACTCACATGGAAATTGAACAATACTCTACTCAATGATAATGTGGTCAGGGAAGGAATAAGGAAAGAAATTAAAAACTTTTTAGAATTTAATGAAAATGACAAATTTTACACTCTTCTCAGAAGAGTCATTCCTTCTTCTTTCTTCCTGAGGGGTGATCACGTATGTTCTAACTTTGATCTTTTATGATGGAAAGTTGGACACCCCATGGTTAGATGAGACATAGAGCTTTCAGATAGCTTTCCTGATATCAGAGCCTTTCTAAGGACACTGATATACATGAAGTGTGCTATTGAGTTCTGACTATTGACTTTCTTCAGAAAGAAGGGTTTTGGACATGTATCTAAGACAGCTGTGAACTCCACACTTTGCCTGGGGCAGGAGAGGACCAGACAGCTATGCTGGCCTGCACTGTGGATCTGGTTATTAGGTATGCACAAGATGTCTATGAGTAAGAGAGCATTTAAGCACTTCTAACCTACTCAACGTCCTTTTAAGAAACACAATATTTAAGTAAGAGGAAAATAATGTTTCCCAGATCGATGTATTTTGTTTTACCTAGACCATTGGCTCCATGATTAAATAAATAAGTAAAATACGGTTAAATAAATAAGTAAAAAACTGGAATGATAATAAAATATCCCACAGCTTCTTTATAAGCTGTTTTAAGCTTATGTTTTGCAAAGGAGTGTGTTAAGTTGTGTTGAATTCTAAGGTTGAGAGTAGATGTCTAAGTAGCTACAATAGAATCCCTTTTACTTCCTGTCCATGTCTTTGCTGAGATTTCACCTAATCACGCAGTTTTTTGGTTTTTTTTTCTGAGACAGGGTTTCTCTGTGTAGCCTTGGCTGTCCTGGAACTCACTCTGTAGACCAGGCTGGCCTCGAACTCAGAAACCCGCCTGCCTCTGCCTCCCAAGTGCTGGGATTACAGGCGTGCGCCACCACCACCCGGCAATCACGCAATTTAAATAAGATAAGTTCAGACAGGTCCTGGATTGTACACCAAAGACAATCATCTGAAACCTTCTTCTTCCTCTTCATTCATGCATTAACTATACTTTCAAGTATAGCAAAGACTTTTCCTTGTTCAAAACCAAAATAACACGGATATGCAGTCTACTAAGCACTGTGAATAGAATTATCAGGCTATTTCCATGAACAAGTATTAGAGTTAAAGAAAAATTAACAACTACTGGTCACATATATGCATGCAACACAAACCAGAAGAAATTCTAAGGATTATTAATTATTGGTTAGGATTTTAATAAATGATTCCAAGATTTATTGATGTTATTGGAGTTTGCATTTGTGCGATTTTTAGTATAGAATTGAAACTTAACTGAGGAGATAGAACATGGGAATATGAGAATTATTTCTATTAGCCCACAGCTTCTACTCCAAGCCACAGTCCACATTCTGCCTATGTGTCTGTAGATTCTAAATATAAACAACAGGCAATTGTTCCAAGCATGAATGATAAAGAGTGGAAAGTATGTTATCAGAGGGAAAGATTAAAAAGAAGAATCACAATTTCTTTCCTTGTCACATTTTTGCATGAGCATACTGAGGCAATTGTCTCATGTACAATTCCAGCACATCTTGTCCTTCTAAAGGGAAGTCACCATCTGGTAATGCAGTATCCAAAAGAAAAATGGGTATTCTGAAATATACCCTTTTTAAAACTTATTATTTTTGTTGTTATCGTTAACCAGACGTGAAGAAAATGAACTAGTTTCTTGGCAAGAAGCAATTGCCACCAGTCTTTTCCCCATATAAAGTTTAAAGAAATGGAGACCACATGTGGCATATCACCTAACTGAATGCCAGGGGCAGATTCATCCCTGGTCCCCCTTACCTCAGTAGCTTTATTTTGTTTCCATCTATTGTTTTAGATGGAATCCCTTGGTCAGGAAGCAGTTACTAATGGATGCCTTTGTTTCTCTTCTCCAGGGCTGGTTGTATCATAAGCATGAGGAACTACACCTCTGGGACAGAGTTCATCCTGCTGGGAATTTCCAACAGGGTGTGTACCTGTCTCACAGTAGGCACTTGGCTGGGGGGCATTGTCCATGGGAGCATCCTCACATTTCTTATCTTTATGTTACCCTACTGTGGCCCCAATGAGGTAGACAGTTTCTTATGTGACATTCCAGTGGTACACTCCCTGGTGTGTGCAGACACCTCCATAGCACGGACTGTGAGTTTTACTAATGTCGGTGTTGTGGCCCTTGTGAGTCTTCGTCTCATTATCACTTCTTACACTCACATTGTGATTTCCATCCTGAAAATCTGTTCCTCCGAAGGCAGGCACAGAGCCTTCTCCTCCTGCAGTGCCCATTTCACATCCATTCTGTTGTTCTATGGTCCAGTGATTCTTATTTATCTCAGACCTGCTTCTAGTCTCTGGTTGTATTCTGATGTCCAGGTGTTTAATAATATTGTCACACCTCCCTTGAATCCTCTGATTTATACTTTGAGAAACAAGGAAGTAAAATTAGCCCTGAGAAAGATGTTGAGTCAAGCAATGCAACCTTTAGGGTATAAGGAATAGAAACAACCATTTTCCAAATAATTTCAATGTTGTTTCATGTTTTCTCTTTTCAGTACTGTTGCCAAACTATTATATGATCAAAGCTAGGTCTTGGGAGTCCTTACAAGGCAGGGATTATTTTGGTTGATATGTAAATTTAATCATGGTAGAGAAGACTTTGAAGATTAATCCAGTGTTTTTAATTATAATTTGCCAAATTCATAAGTCTTTCTGCTCTATAAAGTCTTTATGTAGACCAGATTCAATTGGTTTTTTTTTTTTTTTTTTATGAAACTGGTTTTCTAAAAGCTAGTATCTCATATTCTACTCAATTCCTCTTATCACTTTTTTCCAATATTTTCTTTCTGTATTTTACACTGGTCACTCAGTTAAGCTCATTGTAATTAATAAGGTATGGAACTTGAAACTAGAATAGAAGTTAGTAAATGTATCTTTATCCTGTCCACCATGATGAAAGTCACTAAATTTAGAACATTGAGTTCAAGTATCATCAAGATATTCTCTATGTTTGACAAGATGCTGTTTTATTGAGTAAAGTTCAAAGGTGTTGATTTGTTTGTTATAATATGTTTGGTATAAGAAAATTAAATTTTACATAATAAAATGCTCGGGTTCTCCCAGGAGGGAAGAGGCCCTGATTAATGATCCTGGTGTGACTAGTTTCCACTCAAAACTCAATACTCAGGACACAAATGTTGGTGTTAAAAAAATTAATGTAAATTGGAAGCCAGACCATGAGAAGGTGAATAGGGCCCCATTTCCCTAAAGACCATCTCAGAACCTTAGGTAGGCCAATGCACTTATGCAAATCAATAAATTGGGGCCATGTGCAAGGGATACATCATAGTGTGGTTTTGCTATTCACAGTCTGTTCTTTTCACATATTTGTTACTGGAAAATTTATGAGTAGCAATCAGTTCTCCATCCTGTGGCATCCCCTTTCATTCCTTACGTGGACACATTGTTTTCCTGCAAGTTAAGTATTATTTCACCATTAACTAAAGAAGTAAGCAGTTCCAATGATTATCTAAAGACAATCATTGTCTTAAGATTTGTAAAACTAAAAGACGTTTACTGGTTACATAGTCTTAGCATCCTTGTCTAACTGCTTCTTTGTCGTAAAATATTTGAAGCCAGGCCACAGTATTTTGACCATTCAAAGTTGATTTTCAAAATTACACTACTTATGAAACCAAAAAACAAATAGAACAACTGAATAAGAAAAAATTTACTGATCAGTTAATCTGAAATGCGGTAATGGGAAATGTTGCTCACATTGTTCTTACAGTATGATTTTACACAGAGTTCCAGGAACTAATGGATTTTAGACCAGAGCACAGAGTCTGATTCAACCCTCAGTCCAGCATGTGGATCCATAAGTCTGGAGAGAAAGTTCAGTTGAAAACCCCATGGATGAATTTACCTATTATCATGTTTTAAAAGAGAACTGAAGTCCAGTCGTAGTGCTCTGAGACAATGCTGGAATTTTTTCTGTGACAACACTGGTGACAAATTTCTTTGCTATATCTTCTTCCTCCTAACAAAATGTTTACTTCAACAATTTTGTCCTTTGGCTATCAACGTCAGCTTCCACAGATATTCTCCCCTTACGTGTCATAAAAGGGATATTCATTACTCTATTTCTGTAAACTAGGAGAATAAATTCTTTAAAATTGTTTGGTAAAGACAAATGTTATAGAGCCAAAAGTTTCTATTATTTGTAACCATGCATATTTCCTTAAATGTAATAGAATTATACATAATAGACATTATGACATGAATGAGATTTATTTTTGTAATAATTCAGAACTTAGTCTTTCAACATTTAATCAAACAATTTCATTATTAGAATCATCTAGTTGGACTATCATGATTTATCACAGAAATACCTAGAATAAACACATCCATGTGAGAGTCATCTCTATATGTCCTTCCAGATACCATCTTCTCTTCTAACACTTTGCATATAGTAAAACTGCTATTTGATCCATGTCTCTCTTTCTATAGCTGCTCTCAATTGCCAATAGCTTCATAGCTTGTTTTGAAGTCTTGGGATCCTCTTTCCCAATGATGCTAGAGATTTAAGTGGTTTGACCTTATGTAGATCTTATGTAGGTAATCAATCTGCTGTGAGTTCATGTGTCTAACATAAATATACAGGTAGACAGCATTTGTGCCAAGAAAGATAATATCCAGAAGACAGCATTTCACAGTATGCTTTGACATCCACCGGCTATTACATTTGCTCTGACACTTCTTCCATGATGTTCCCTAAACTTTAGAACTTGGAGGAGATTCATATAAATGATCCTTCAATGTTTGAACATTTGCAATCAATTATTCTCAGTATAATAACATAAGTATTAGAAGACAGTTTGGACACATTCACAAACGAAATCAATGGGTTCCCTCTTAGGGCTTAAGTATGTCCAAACCATGAATTTTTAACTAGCTTTAAGATACCAAACATGGATTCCTTCTTGTAATGCAGGGCTCATATCCAATCAGAAGGCATCTAGTTACTCCTTTACAACCATTATGCCACTATTGCATACTGTAATCAAAGTATCTATAAAGTCCATTTGAATAACTAATATATACCAAGATAAACATTAATGGCTGTCATAGGGCAAATAAAAAGAGTTTTCAGGTGAGAAATAAGATATGAATTCAAGCATTTAAAGAAATAATAATGGGATATTATGTAAATTTCTGTAGAATAAGACATAGTAGTCATTTCTGATACAGTGATAAAATACATGGATAAAAAGTAATAAAAGGCATCACTTAAACTTACACTTCCAAAGGACACAGTCCATAATAGCTGAGGAGGCATGAAGAAAGAGCAAGGAGTGGGATAATCACATTTCATTCCCAGACAGAAGGAAGCAAAGAGATAAAACAGAAAATTGATTAAGGTTATATAATTTCAAAGTCACATTCCAGCAAAGTACTTTCTCTAGAGATAGTCTACACCTTCTAAAGTTCCCAGGACCTCTCCCCACATGCCCCCCAAAAAAGCACCACAAACTGAGGACCAAGTATGCAAATTCATGAGTTCATATAGATAGTTCTTGTCAAAACCACAACAAAATGTTACACCATAGATTGTGTTCCAAGGGGTGGCACTCTTTCATGGAAAAGATGAGATTTACAATAAAGAAACTTTACCTAAACAGATGGTTTTAAAACTGTTAGGTGAAATATAGACCAGAAAGGAGATGAGGCTTCCACAGGGTAGGAAAGAGTCCACCTTTGCTAGGTTCTGGGAAGTCTCAGCTGGTGTGGGGTTTGGGACAGAAGCTAACATGTGACTCTGGTTAGAATAATCTGTTGTGGATAGCCCCAGCCTCGTGTTTTGATGGTAGTTCCACTCCTAGGACGGGCAGCGGAGGAGGAGTGAATATTGTGAACCTTCTGTCCAATTGAATTTGTAAAATAAAGGCTAGAGCCAGTAGTTGGGCAGTAGAAGGGGAGGTGGAGAAAAAGGCTTAGGGGAGGAGTCGGAAGTGGAAATCGATGGGAGAGAGAGGCTACAGAGAGGCTATGGAGGAGCTACGGAGGAGCCAGAGGTGGAAGGACAAGGGAGGAGGAGAAGAACGTGGCCTAGAAAAAACACAAGTTGTAAGGGATCCTATAGCTGGGGAATAGAGTAGTGCAAGGGTAAATCTGCCCAATCTAGGCTTGCAGTTTATAATCATAAGTATTGAGTTGTGTTTTCCTTGACCAGACTTATTTGGGTCAGAGATTTACCACAACAATAATCCTCCTGGGAAACAGACAGGGTTTCCGGTTGGGGAAAGGGGAGTGTGGTGGGGCAGTTGTACCTATCCCAATAAAGGAAGATGGAGCTCCCACAGAGCAGGACAGAGCCCACACCTGTTGCTCAAATCACACTTCTCACACAATCAGAGTGAGAATTTCAATTCCCCACTCTCACCAATGAACAGGTCATCAATAAAGAAATTAAACAATGAAATGAACAGATGTTATGAACCAATGGATTTATCAGATATGTACAGAACCTTTCACCCAGAAACAAAGAATATACTTTCTTTTCAGCACATCACAGAACCTTATCTATAATTGACCACATAATTAGGCACAGAACAAGCCTTAACAGATACAAGAAGACTGAAATAAGCCCTTGCATTCTATCAGATCACCATGGATAAAGGCTGGACTTCCATAACAATAGAAATAACAGAAAGCCCACATACCCATGGAAACTGAACAACTCTCTCCTCAATGATCATTTGGTCAGGGAAGAAAACTGGAAAGAAATTAAAGACTCTAGAATCCAGTGAAAATAAAGGTACAGCATACCCAAACTTTTGGAACACAATGAGAGCAGTGTTAAGAGGAAAATTATTAGCACAAAGTGCCTTCATAAAAAAATTGGAGATAATTCATAACAGCAACTTAACAGCACAACTGAAATCTCTAGAACAAAAGGGACTCAAAAGGAATAGATGGCAGGAAATAGTCAAACTTGGGGCTGAAATCAATCCGTTGAAAACAACAACAAAAATTATACAAAGAGTCAACAAAACCGAGAGCTGGTTCTTTGAAAAAATTAATAATACAGACAAACACTTAACCAAGCTAACTAAAAGACACTGAGACAGTATTCAAAATAACAAAATCAGAAATGAAAAGGGAGACATAGCAACATAAACTGAGGGGATTCAGAATTAATTAGGTCTTATTTCAAAGGCTTGTTCTCCAAAAAACTGAGAAATCTAAACAAAACATGAAATGAATAAATTTCTAAACAGATACCACATACCAAAGTTGAATCAAGATCAAGTAAACTATACAAACAGTTCCACCGTCCCAAAAAATAGAAGCAGTCATTAAAAGTCTTCCAACCAGGAAAAAAAAAAAAAAAATCTCAAAGACTGGTAGACAGTCTTTCAAAAAAAGCTAATACCAATACTCCTCAAACTATTTCACAAAATAGAAATGGAAGGAACAATATCTAATTCATTCTATGAATCCATAATCCCCCTGATACCTGAAAAACATAAAGATTCAACAAAAAAAGAGAACTTGAGACCAATTTCACTTATGAACATCTATGGAAAAACACTCAATAAAATTCTGGCAAACTGAATTCAAGAACCTATCAAAAACATCATTCACCACAATCAAGTAGGCTTCATCCCAGGGATCCAGGGACAGTTCAATATATGAAAAATCTATCAATGTCATACACCATATAAATGAACTGAAAAAAATCACATGATCATCAACACCCATCCATGTTAAAAGTCTTGGAGAGATTAGATATTCAAGGCACAAACACAAATATAAGAAAAACAATATACTGCTACCCAATAGCCGACATGAAACTGAATGGAGACAAAAACACAACCACACTAAAATCAGGGACAAGACAAGGCTGTCCACTCTCTCCCTATCTATTCAATACAGTACTTGAAGTTCTTGTTAGACCAATAAGACAACAAAAGGAGATCAAGGGAATACAAATTGTAAAGGAAGAGAAGTCAAGGTATCACTATTCATAGATGATATGATAGTATACATAAGGGTCTCCCAAAATTCAACCAGACAACTTCTACAGATGATAACTAACTTCAGTAAAGTGGCTGGAAATAAAATTAACTCAACAAAATCAGTAGCCATCATTTATACAAATGATGAACAGGAAGAGAAAGAAATTAGGGAAATAACACCACTTACAATAGCCATGAATAGTATAAAGTATCTCAGAGTAACCCTAACCAAGCAAGTAAAAAACTTCAAGTCTCTGAAGAAATAAACTTAAGAAGATAACAGAAGATGGAAAGATCACCCAGGCTCATGGCTCACTAGAATTAATGTAATAAAAATGAGTATCTTACCAAAACGATCTACAGATTCAAAGCAATTCACTTCAAAATTACAACACAATTTTTCTAGACATTGAAAGAGCAATTCTCCCCTCTCCCGGATCTGAGGCCTGGGGCAGACCCCTGCCCGGACTGCTCCTGTGTGGACACCGGATTCCTCGTGAGACATCCTAAAGGGTCCACTGAACTTAGAGCAGTAGGTAAGAAGACCCACAGACTACCCTACATCCATAGCTGGGTGCAGGGAGCGCTGATTCCAGCAGAAACCCAAACTCCGCCCCTGTGGAATAGCACTCCCCTTCCACCCCTCTCCTGGATCTGAGGCCTGATGCAGATCCCCACCGGGTCTGTTCCTGTGTGGACACCGGATTCCTCCCAAGACATCCTAGAGGGTCCACTGAACCCAGAGTGGCAGAGGTATCACTGAACCCAGAGTGGCAGAGAAACAACTAAACACAGAACGAAAGATAACATATCCTGAGACATTCTAGAGGAGCCACTACACTCAGAGAAGTGGACACCTTATCCTGAGACATCCTAAATGAGACACTGCACTTTGAGCAGTGGGCAACTGATCCTGAAACATCCTAGAGAAGACACTGAACCCAGAACAGCAAACACCTAGTTGGTATGCTACCTTGGAGACACCATATCCTGAGGCATCCTAGAGGTACCACTGTACTCAGAGCAGCTGGAGAAGATCACAGAGACATCTGCACCCCAAGAAGATCAGACACAAGCAAGATAACTGGAAAGACAGGCTTCAGTCAGAGACAGCGAGTACAGGTAGCACTAGAGTTAACCAGATGGCAAAAGGCAAGCACAAGAATGTAAGTAACAGAATCCAAAGTTACATGGCATCATCAGAACACAGTTCACCCATCATAGAAATCCCTGAACATCCCATCACACCAGAAAAGCAGGATTCAGAATTAAAATAACTTCTCATGACGATGATAGAGGACTTTAAGAAGGACATAAATAACACTTTCAAAGAATTTAAGAACACAGGTAGACAAATAAAAGCCCTTAAAGAGGAAACACAAAAATCCATTAACAAATTGAAAGAAAACACAACCAAACAGGTAAAGGAAAAAACCATCCAAGATCTAAAAATGGAAATAGAAACAATAAGGAAATCACAAAGGGAGATTACCCTGGAGATAGAAAACCTAGGAAAAAGATTAGGAGTCATAGACACAAGTATGATCAACAGAATACAAGAGATAGAAGAGAGAATCTTATGTGCAGAAGATACCATGCAAAACATTGGCACAAGTGTCAAAGAAAATGCAAAATGCAAAAGGCTCCTAACCCAAAATATCCAAGAAACTCAGGACACAATGAGAAGGCCAAACCTAAGGATAAGAGGTATAGATGAGGGGAAAGACTTCCAACTTAAAGGACCAGTAAAGAGAGAGAGAAAGGGAGAGGGGGGGGGAAGGAGGAGAGGAAGAAGAAAGAAGAAGAAGAAGAAGAAAGAAGAAGAAGAAGAAGAAGAAGAAGAAGAAGAAGAAGAAGAAGAAGAAGAAGAAGAAGAAGAAGAAGAAGAAGAAGAAGAAGAAGAAGAAGAAAGGAAAGGAGTCACCATCATCCATTCCTTATATATTTCCTTGTCCATTTCATCTCTTTGCTAAAGGCAGAATTTTCTGCCTTTACCCTTATGGAAAATTGTACCTTCAACAAATATATTAAATAAAACAATTATTTTCTTCCCCCTCTAAGTAGAACTGAAGCATCCACACTTTGGTCTTCCTTCTTTTTGGGTTTCATATGGCCTGTGAAATGGTATTCTATTCATGGGTATTCTAAGCCTTTGTTTGTCTGTTTGTTTGTTTGTTTGTTTGGGTAATATCCACTTATCAGTGAGTACATACCATGTGTGTTCTTTTGTGACTAGGTTACCTCACTCAGGATGATATTTTCTAGTTCCATCCACTTGCCTGCAAATTTCATGAAGTCATTGTTTTTAATAAGTAAGTAGTACTCCACTGTGTAAATGTACCACATTTTCTATATCCCTTCCTCAGCTGAGGGACATCTGAGTTGTTTCCAGTTTCTTGCTATTATAAATAAGGCTGCTATAAACATAGTGGAGGATGTGTCCTTCTTATACACTGGAGCATCTTTTGGATATATGCCCAGAGGTGGTATAGTTGAGTCTTCAGGTAGTACTATGTCCAATTTTCTGAGGAGCCACCAGACTGATCTCCAGAGTGATTGTACCAACTTGCAATCACACCAACAATGGAGGAGTGCTCCTCTTTCTCTACATCCTTGCCAGATCTGAGGGGGGGGGAGAGTTATAGAAAAAAAGGTGTGAGAGGAGACGGGGGAGATGTACAGAGGGTCAGAGAATTATGTAACAGCGGGAGATGGGGAGATGGGAGTAGCCAATAGAAAGTCCCAGATGCCAGGGATCCAAGAGTTTCCCAGTACACAACAGGGCAGCCATTACCAGAAGTACCCAGCAAAGAGGAGAGAGAACCTGTAGAGACTATATCCAGTGGATACGTAAGCCCCAGGTGAGGGATGGGGCCACACACCCATCTCAAAAATATCAATCCAGAATTGCTCCTGTCAAAGGAAATGCAAGGACAAAGAGTGGAGCAAAGACAGAAGGAAAGACCATCCAGAGACTGTACCACCTTGGAATCCATCCCATCTGCAGACACCAAACCCAGACACTATTGCTGATGCCAAGAAGCACTTGCTGACAGGAGCCTGGTATAGCTGTCTCTTATTAGGCTGTGCCAGAGCCTGACCAATACAGATGCAGATGCACACACCCAACCATCTGACTGAGCATGGGGACCACATTGGAAGAGTTAGAGGAAAGACTGAAAAGGCTGAAGGGATTAGCAACACCATAGGAAGAACAACAATATCAACCAACCACATCCCCCAAAGCTCCCAAGGACAAAACCATTAACCAAAGAGTACACATGAAGGGACCCATGGATCCAGCTGCATATGTAGCAGAAGATGGCCTTATCTGGCATCAAATGGGAGGGGATCCCTTGGTCCTGTGGAAGTTCTATGACTCAGTGTAGGGGAATGTTAGGTCACTGAGGTAGGACTGGGTGGTTGGGAAAAGAAGCAAACTCATAGAAGTAGGGGGTTGGGAGAGGGGATGGGGTGTTAACTGGGAAGGGGAATAATATTTGAAATGTAAATAAATTCAATAACAAGTAAAAATAAAGCAATTGCAATATTTATTTTGTCTATATTTCTTTAATCTCTGCTTATTGCCAAATTTACTAAGGTCAAGATGTTCATTTTCTGCCCCTTCTATAAAGCTTGTATTACTCTTGAAATAATAAAGGGACATACAAGAGACAACTTTGATAATGATTATAAAACATTACTTTCTCAAACATTAATTAAAAGGGGCAGCAGTGGAAAAAATGGCCTCATATATTTCAGAGATTTTTTTTGAGATGGGAAGGTATCATGAAGTCATCTTTCACCATACCATCTGACTTCAGTTTCTGGCCCCAAATGCAATAATTGAAGCTATTTCCAGACACAAGGAATATACACAAAGGAGGCAAATTGAGAGTATTAAGCAACACATAATACAAGAAACCTTAATTTTTGTTTCCTCTGAGCATCTCATCCCCATTGGAAGGAAATTCTCAGGGCATTTTTTTCTTCTGTACATGTTCGGGATGCCTCTCAAAACTCTTTGTGAAAATAGCATCATTTTAATAAGTCCCTCTGGAAGACTTGAGGGGAATCATGACATTGGATTTATAACACAAATGTAAACTAGTTAGATTTCTGTTCTTATCCTACAAACAAAAGTAAGCCAGAAGATTATATTTTGAGTTACTTGCACCAGCAACATGAAGAGGTATTTCATGTAAAAAGCACTTGATCTAGAATTGGGATGGAAGTCTCCACACAGAGGTAAGGTGAAGGTCATCTGTCAAGTGACCTTCATGAACTCTACTTTTCAGATATTATAGAAATTTTCTACTGATATCTGAAAATATCACTCATATTTGAGAACCATATTTCCCCCAGGAATTTTTAATCTTGGATAGAATTTTATTATTTTGCAATATATTTCAGTGGCTGTAGCTCTTTCCACTAAGGTGATATTTTAAAAGCAACCCATATTATAAAAAAGAAACTTTTATTACAATTCATATAGCTAGTAGTTGTAAGTTACTCTCAAATAATTTTATATTTCTTACAAATAACTTTAGTGTATAAATGGTATAATAAGCTGTAATATCTATAATATAAAATTATAGTATAAAAACATGAGGGATGTCTATTTTCTCATTTTTCATTATTTCTTTTAAAAAACAATTTGAAAGTTTTAGTATGTCTTGGTGTTTTGCAATCCAAAATTAGTAATATTCTGCAAACATAGCTTACTTCTTTTTATTCTTCCACAGTCATATTTCATCCCCAAAATAAGAGGATTTAAACCTCTATAATTTACTCTATCAAAGTAACTCTTTTATCAGACATATTTCTATACATAGAGCGGGATGCTTGCTAGGAAAATTGGTAGTGAAATGTGTCATATGCAGAATGCTAGAGTTAGTGGTAACTGAATCAAAATATTTCCCTCATCTCATGAAAACCCATTCTAGACTAAACACCATAACATCTGTGCTCCTGTAGACCTGCTCCATCTTAATATGTATCTCATACATTACCTTTCTCTCTCCTTATAGCTTATAAGGAGCAGGGTCTTTCTATCATGTGTCTCTCAATGTTTTATGTCTATAGCATATGCTTATTGTTAATAAATTTTCATCAGTCCATATTCACAAACAAACAATATTGCTTGAATAATTATAATCAAAAAAGTATTTATTAAGATTTTTTTCAAATTTCATAATTTGCATAACTGCATATGATATGGTGTATATATATGTGTAATATATTTTTTATGGCAATCAAAATATAAAGTTTTAGGAATTAGTCAAGAATACTCAATAGCTGAATAGTCTTACATATTTCTTAAGCATATATAACTATACATTATTGGTTTTTATCTTTATTTACAAAGCATACTCATCAACTGTACAAGATAAATTCAGCAGGTTTAGTAAAAACTATCATGATAACCTAGGGACCAGTCAGTATGAATGAAGAACAACTAAGAACAAAAGAAGATGAGGGAAATATTTTGAGTCAGTGACTAAGCATAGTTTTGTATGCTAACATAAATATTAACTTTATAATCTATCAGACAATAATACTAAAACCAAAGTTCTAGATGCACTTTAATTGGTTTACAATGGTTCTCAGTTATCACGACATTTTTTTCAGTTTTAAAAACTGTGAATAAACATGGAAGATACTATGTTATGTGAAACAAACCAGTCACAAAATAAAATATTATTAAGTGGTTCTATTTGTATAAGGTAACTATGATTGTCAAACCCATATATAGAGAATGTGATAATGATTTACAGAATACAGTGGCTGAAAGAGAAAAGGTGGACTTGTTCAGTGGATATACATCCACAATAATGACAGAACTGACCTATAAAATGCTATAAAGTATCTAAACTTTATCACATATTACCACATAGTAAAGTATCTAAATTTTATCACATGCTATTATGCACTCAAAGCTTAATGAAAAAAGTTCCCTGACATTTTGGTATTTTACTTATAACATGTTCATCTCTAATTTAATAAAATGGAGGAAAACAATTATGATATACGTGAATATATAAATATATATATTTATAAATATGTGTATATTTTATGTATATTTATGTATATGTGTGTGTGTGTTTGTAACAATTAATGTAAAAGGAAGCCTGAAATTTCAAAAAGAGTAAGGAAGGTTATATTGAGGGACTTAAAGGAAGGAACGGAAAAGAGAAAATAATGTAATTATACTATAATCTCAAAAATTAAAAGAGTTTTTTAGATGTATTTATCTTATGTATGTGAATAAACTAGAAGAGGGTGTCTTATCCCATTACAGATGATCATGAGCTACCATGTGATTGCTGGGAACTGAAAAGCAGTCAGTGTTCTTAACCACTGAGTCATCTCTCCAGTCCAAAATAAATCATTTTAAAATAAATAAATAGACTTAGATTTTTTTTAATAAAGCAGAGAACGCTGAAACAATCGATTTAATAGGTCTCCTTTAGTTCCTTCTTGAGTTCCTGGACTGATTTCCCTCAAAGCTGTGGGTTCTGTGGATGCAGAGCTGAAGAGATGAGATGACTGAAGCTTTTGTTGCCCTGGAAAGCATGATGGGTTCCAGATGTTGACCACTGAGCCAGAAGGTTTATATTCATTAGAATGTGTGTTTGCTTAAATGTAATTGTTGCTATGCCCTAGTTCTTTAACTTTAATATAAAATGCATTTGTTAGTTTTGAATTTTTCAGAGGCCTGTAGTTAGGAAAATTCATACCATTAGAAAGACCTCGGACTTTAAAAGCCTGAAATTTTTTTTAAAACAGGGGAAATTTAAATTTTATATAAATATTTAATATTGGGATATTACCCAATTTTGGAGACAAAGAAAAGAAAGGTTATGATTTAACAATGAAGTATTAGTGTGTTCTGATTACACAGGACAGAGGGTCTAGTTAATTTTTATTATCAATATCACATTATCTAGAGTCACCTGGGAAGAATGAAACTTACTTGAGTTGGAAAATTAACCTTGGAAAAATTCACCTGTGGCAAGGTCTATGAGAGATTGTTTGCTTGAAGGTCCAGCCCTCCATCCCTGAACAGAAAGATAGCTAACTGAACATTTCTCAGTACACAATCTATACACAGCATTTTTCCATAGTTTTTCCTCAGTTTCTCCTTCAGTTGCAGCTCTAACTTCCCTCGGTGGGGGACTATGACCTAATAAAACATAAGTTAAAATAGACCCTTTCTTCTCCAAGCTGCCATCTGTCAGAGTATTTTATCACACCAACAGAAAAACAAACTAGATCTGATAGTGAACTCATTCACATGGCTCTACTAATTAATGAACCTGTTAGTGTTGTCCTTTAAAATTCCCAGATCTCAACAAGTTTTCATTGATAAGTAAATTTCTAACATATGAATTCTCTAAGACAAAGAACAACTATATCAACATAGACACTCATTATCTTTTCTCTTGCTTCTTTGATTTTCTGGCATATATTCTAGTTATATTGTTTCTCCTCTTCCTCCTCCCAAGTCCTGCAATACACACCTCCTTGCCCTATCTCAAATCCACGGCTTCTTCTTTTACTGGTTGCTGCATTATTTATATCTATATAAATTTATATTCCCAAACACAACCTGACCAGGCTGTATAATGTTACTTGTATGTGTGTTTTTAGGAGGACCATTTGGTGTTGGGTATGTTCTATTTGGGGGAATAAATTTCCAACACATGAAATTCAGGAGTCAGAGAATAACTGTATGAACATGATGCTCATTTTCTTTTTATTTCTTTTATTTTTAGATATTATAATTTATCAATTTATAAGTTTACATTTATATTTTACAACTATAATACATTTATATACATTTTACAATTATAATACATTTAATATAATGTATTTATAATACATTATATTATAATCATTTTATAGTATACAATTTGTAATTATTTCCTTTTAAAATACAAATGCATCATTATATCAAGTGGTGTGCTCTTCCCTAGGGAAAACTATTCCTCCCACTCTCAGCATTCCTCAGTTACCCCTCATGGTCCTTTGGGTAGAGCTGAAGCCTCACGGTCTTTCCTCGTCTACTTTTCCATGTCTATTGTTGTTTTCCTTCTTCAGCTCTTGTTCAGGCAGCCAACCTTATCTTTAATAGAGACAATTCTAAATTTGCTAAAATAAATAGAACATATTTCATAGAAACTAGCACTACCACTTCTGAGTTTGACTTTAAATTAACAATGGCAATCTCTAAACATTCTTAAGCTTTTCCAGAAAAGTACAGAGTTGGTCCAGAACGGGAAGGCACTTTTCGGTATAGGAGAGAGCCAGCTGGAGAGTTGGAAGAAAACAAGTGTGAAGAGTGAGCTCCTTCAGTCCTCTGCTGCATGTTGTAAGCAGTGCTACTCCAGACTCTTCTGTATGACTTTTTGTGTCACTGTGTTTTGTATTCTAGTAGCTTTGTCTCAAGTATTGAAATCTCTTGGACCTGTAATAAGTTTATGTAACTTCATCTAATTGCCATTTGTTGGAAAAGCATTCATCTTACACCTAATTATTATGACACACATGATTTCAATGATTTATATATGTAACTTATTTACAGATTGACAATTTTCTGATATCTCCTGGCATATCATGGCTTTTGATTTCAGGTTCTCACCTAATTGCCACAACTTAAAGCTCTGCTATAATGTTAATTAAAGTACACCCTATACTGTTCATTACCTTATGGAGAAAGGCTTTAAGTTATGACCATTAAGTATCACGAGGGGTGTGTGTGTGTCTGTGTGTGTGTGTGTGTGTGTGTGGTGGTCATTTTTATTTGTGTAGATGCTGCTCATACTGTAACAGAAAAAAATGTTGGGTTTTTTGGTAGCATTACTGGGGGAATGACAAATAAGTCAAGAAGTATATATTCAAGGACAGATGTATCTTCTCTTCATCTATAAGAGCCATGTGTTGATAAGTCTAATGTCTTACATAGTTAAAATGAAAGATGCCAGCAAAATTCAAGCTTGAGTTCTGAAGTGAAAATTTCTGGTTTCTTTACAAACTCAGGGTATCATGTGATATTTTTCTGGAAGCTGTCTTGTAAACAGGCATGTACTGTTTTGCTGAAAACAGACACATGAAAGTGTGTGTGCTGTTTAGAAAATATGTAAGTAGAACCCCACAGACAGTGAAAGGTCGCTCTTGCGTTGCGAAACTATGCAATGCTAGGCTGGTCTTCATTGGTCATCAAACACTTTCCTGGTCTGTGCTGGCTGTGCAAAGCTTCACTGGTCTTAGATGGTCTTCACCTTGTAGAGCGAAACATGGCTGATTCTGGCTAGTTCATACTACTGACACATGTAGATTTAGCAGAGGCTTAAAGTTTCTGTTGAATTGAACCCTGGTACTGATTCATGTAGGATATTTGCTATTCGACTGGGCTACAGGTATACTGACAATGAAGCATAGAATCACCACAAAGAACTACTTTTAAACAGGTCCAAAAACAGAAAAACCTAGTAACCTTTCTCCATTCCCTCTGATTGGTATGCTAGAATGGAGATTGAAGCATTCAAGAACACTAAATAAAGTGGGTTTAGAAAAACATAAGCCTACAGAGTCCTGTTTAACACTTAAATATGTGGTAAGATAATACATATTGATCTCATTTTTTCCACCTCTTTCTACATAGAACTCAGAGAAGAAAATGTTAAAAGGAAATCTTTCTGGGGTGGCTGAGTTCATCCTTGCTGGGTTAACAGACAAACCTGAGCTGCAGATGCCCCTCCTCCTCCTCTTTCTAGGAATCTATGTGGTCACAATGGTGTGGAATATGGGAATGATCACCCTGATACTATTCAGTTCTCTACTGCACACACCCATGTATTATTTCCTCAGTAATCTGTCCTTCATTGACCTCTGCCAGTCCACTGTCATTATTCCCAAAATGCTGGTGAACTTTTTGACAGTGAAGAACATCATATCCTATCCTGAATGCATCATGCAGTTCTACTTTTTTGTTATTTTTGTTATTGCAGAGTGTCACATGTTAGCTGTAATGGCATATGACCGCTATGTTGCCATCTGTAACCCCTTGCTCTACAATGCTGTGATGTCCTATCAAGCCTGTTCCTGGATGATATTTGGAGTATATTGTATGGCTTTGATTTTTGCCACAATTCAAATAGTCTGCACACTAAAAGTGCATTTCTGTAAAGCAAATGTAATAAATCATTACTTCTGTGATCTTTTGCCACTACTAGAACTCTCTTGTTCTGATACTACTATTAATAACGTAGTAGCTTTAGGCTCCAGTGTTTTTAACATCTTTATTCCAACTCTGACTATTCTAAGCTCTTACATCTTCATCATTGCCAGCATCCTCCGGATTAAATCCACTGAAGGCAGGTTCAAAGCCTTCAGCACCTGCAGCTCACACATATCAGCTGTTGCTGTCTTCTTTGGTTCCCTTGCATTCATGTACTTGCAGCCATCATCAGTCAGCTCCATGGACCAAGGGAAAGTGTCTTCTGTGTTTTATACCATTGTGGTGCCCATGCTGAACCCCTTGATCTACAGCCTGAGAAATAAGGATGTCAAAGTGGCTCTAAATAAGTTCCTAGAAAGAATTTTTTCTTGTGGACACAACTGATTTTTCTTTACTAAAACAGTTCAGATGGCTAAGTATGACCACATGATGTGAGATTAGTGCTTTCACTGTTTATTTGTAAGGTTCCCGAGTGCAGGACAGTTTTAGCCAATGGACATATGAGGAAGAAGATCTGTCTAGGATCCAGAGACCCCATCTACTTATCATAGCATGTATCACACTAGTCAGTTTGTCAAACTCTCAAAGCCTTTTTGTAAGTGATTCTGTTTTATACATGTAGAACAATGTTACTTTTATGCAAAACATATATTTCTCATACAACAGAGAGTAAATACATTTGGCCAGCATTCTTGATTATCTCACTATCCTATGTAATTAACCTTTTAATAAAATCTATTTCTAAGGATTTCAGACACTGTGATATCCAAAACAATTTTATTTAAAAATAAACTATGCAAACTATAATGACTAGTCTTTTCTAAGTGTGTGGTCCTATATTAAAAACATAGAGTAATATCTTGAGGGGTAACATAGCTCTTACCTCCCCCAACCCCCAAAAAAACTACAGTAGATGAGACACAGCTAAACAGGATTGAACATATTGTGCACAAGCCTCTAAAACAGAGTGGAAGGAAGTAACACCAAAAAAAAAATTTTTTTTTTTTGGTATCCGGGGATATATCTCCCTCTTTCTTATTTTATGAAGATATTGTTTTAAAGTTCCATGGGTCCCTTCCATCATCTCTTGTCCTTGACAATTATAAGGAATCCCAGTAATATGGGTAATGTTAAATTGCTGCTAAAAGGTCTCAATTGTTTGACTGTGATAGCCAGTTCCATTATCTGGTTTGTTTGTTTTTCTTTTTGTTTTTTTATTATTGGATACTTTACATTTCAGATGTTATACCCTTTCTCCATTCCCGCCCCCCCCCAGAAACTCTTTAACCCAACCTCCCTCCTCTTATTTTTATGGGGTATGCCCCCACCCAACCTCCCACTCCCACATCCCCTCCCTTGAATTCCCCCTCTCCAGGGCATCAAGGAACCAAGATCCTCCTCTCCCACTGATGCCCGACAAGTCCATCCTCCTCTACATATACAGCTGGAGACATGGGTCCCTCCATGAAGAACAAGAATTCTTATGTTTAAGTATTTCTAATATTTGATGGTTTGACTCTAGCACATAACTGACCATGGCAGATTCAGAAGTGCATTATCTTGCAATTGTATAATACATAATATATATTCAGATCTAGAAAGCAAAACTTAAAAAATTATTTTCTGAATAATAACATATTAGTCAGAATTATTAAATATCCTCATATTTAAAAAAAAAAAAGACTATATTCCCAAAAGAAAAGACTAAATTCGGGACAGAAGAGGAGACTTCCCAAAAAAATATATTCTCATTTTTTTCCCTTACTCAACTAAATTCACATTGCTTCCCTTGAAACAGCAATCATAAAATTGAGTCTATGCTTCTGGAAGGTTAATTCTTCCTATGAGGCCATTTCAGTAGCTCTAAGTGGCCTCCAAAAATGCAAACCATATCAAGGCCCTTATGATGGTAGCCCTCATGGTGGTAGCAGTATCCACAGAATCTTTCCTGTGTACTATTTTTTAATTAATCATTCCATTCATTTATATCTCAAATGATATTCCACTTCCCAGTTATCCCTCTATCACCACCCCAACCAATATCCACCTTCACCTTCACCTTTATGAGGGTGCTCCCCCACCCACCCACACTCTCCCACCTCACCGCTCCAGGTTTCCCCTATGCTGGGGCATCAGACCTCCTTGGGACCAAGGGCCCCCTCTCCCATTCTCTGTATCCTATTTTTAATAGGGTTATTTGGTTCTCTGGAGTCTAATTCTTAAGTTCCTTGTATATGTTAGATATTCAGATGTAGGATTGCTAAAGATCTTTTCCAAATCTGTTGGTTGTTGTGTTTTTTTTGTTGTTGTTGTTGTTGTTTTGACAGTGTCCTTTGCCTTACAGAAGCTTTGCAATTTTATGAGGTCCCATTTGTTGATTCTTAATCTTAGAACACAAGCCACTGGTGTTCTTTTCAGGAAATTGTCACCTATGCCCATGTGTTCCAGTCTCTTCCCCACTTTCTCTTCTATTAGTTTTAGTGTATCTGATTTTATAACATAGGTGACATAAAAATAGAGAGGGGACTTGGAAGTGAAATTTCTGAGCACGAAGATGGGGATAGGTAAAAGGTAGCTAGGAAGAGTTAGTCCAAACTTAGGTTTATGGAAAAGCAAATAGGCTTTGTATTGATTACATTCTGTTGCTATGAAATAAATAAATAAATAAATAAATAAATAAATAAATAAATGAAATAAATAAGATAACAAAAGCAACTACTGGAAGAAACAAAGTGTTTGCATTTGTTAGCTTGGGGTTCCAGAGTAATAAGTCCATCATCACAGAAAGCATGCATCAAGCAGAAGCCCCATGAGAATGTTGAGAATCTAAAAGTTCAGACTCTTCAACTACAAATATGAAGCACAGAAAGAGTGAACTGAAACTGGAAGAAGGCTATAAGCTCTAAAAGCCAATTAATGTTGATGTAATTCCTTCTTCCAGCAAGGATCCACTTTCTAAAGGTTCCAAAATCTGCATAAACAGTGCCAGGAACTGGGCACAATGTGTTTAGTTACAAGCACCAATGGGCAATATTTCTCATTCAAAACACCACAGAAACTCATAATTTTTAAAACGTGTGTGTGTGTGTGTGTGTGCGCGTGCGCGCGCGCACGTGTGTGTTTTTAAAAGGGGAGAACTAGAAGAGAGATTTCTTGCATGTTTAGATAATTGCACCGCACCAACCCTGACCAGCAGGAATTAAGACACGGAACAACCGGTTCCTTCTCACAGCAGTTTACTCAGGATGCTTAGCAGTTGGTAGTCAAGATGGCGAGCCCCCATCCCTTCCCGGGTGCAGCTTATAAACCCTGCCAGGAGCCCATGAACTCATGCCACGTATCATCTTTCCATAGGCTCGTGATGCTTGCATAAGATCAAGACACCTTGAAGCACAGCCTTCTCACCAAATAAGGACTAGTTTATCACTCGGCCCTCGGGTAGCCATCGCCATCTTGGGGCGAGGTTCTTATGGCGCCTAACAGTTCCCCCTTTTTGTTTAAATCGAAAAAACGTCAAAGGAAGCATTGACCTGTACCCAGCAATTAAAGTTTTTACAGGGGAAGATTATACTACCCTCCCTTCAGGATCACCTCCCAGAGGGATGGTAGGCCCATCCCACACTCCTTTTTCATGGGGATGGGATCAAGGGAATGCAAAACCCATGTGCATACAGGTATACCTCCCTGTGCCAAGATAATTGGGAAATGTAGCACAGTGCAGTGCCTCCACCAACATGTGACTATTCTTTCAGTCTAGCAAGCCATGCTTGGGGAGAGGCGCCAATCTCAACGGCATAAAAAGCTTGTGCTATCATGTCAAGATCTCTCTTTCGGGCTTGAACCATACGACAGAGGCAATAGAGGCAGAGAACCTAGACACCTAACAAGACTATAGCCAACACCCCTATGCCCGCCCACTCCTTCAGGTGATGCATTGCTTGTCAAATCCATGAAGACAGTCCCTCAGCCAGCGTAAGATTAATCCAGGTGGAATTCACTGTGAACGATGACAACTCACAGCTCTCTCATCAAGTGATCGAACCCCTCAGACCAGTTTCCTATCAAATGCTTAGACAATTCTTTGGACAAATTAGCAGCATGTGTCATGTTATAATAAGGAACGTTGATTATACATAACCCACTCATCTTCCATTCTCATCCCAACACAGAGTATAAAAACAACTTTCTTTATAGCAATCTAACTTATCTTTATTTATACTAACTACCATTGCTAACTATCTACTAAAAAGGTGGCCAAACACACTGATGTAGGGCTAAAAGAAACATTTCTAAAGGATCACTTTCTCTCCACACTTTCATAAAAGGATGCACCATAACTGGTACCACCCTATAGAAACAAATACTACCCTCTTATCCTATACTAAAATTTCTATTTACACTGGCTATATCATCTCTATAAGGCAAAAAAGGTAATCCTAAACTCTTATTACTAATAAAAAAAAGCATGGAAAAACTTGTGCATCATGGAAAATTGGCATTGGAACCTGAAACGCCAACAGAATCCCCCATCATGGTTCTATCATCACAGGACTTGCTTTCCAGAGTAGAAGCAGGAGGATCATCCAAATTGCATCGAAGAACCAGTCTCTCCAGGACCCATATAGGATGATCTCGTGTCTGTGGATAAACACAAACAGATCCTCTGGACCAGGCCAGAACAGGATCAGGGCCATTCCATTTTCCAGTTAAGACAACTTTCCACAGTACCAATCTTTTTCTTTCTTCAATCCAATTAGTATGTCATTCAGCCAAGGAACGACCTTGCTCGTCCACTTGCAAGAAATTTAAAGTAAATAATGCAAGGGATATCCTTTCTTTGGGGTTGCGTCCATGGCCAATTCCCCCTTTTTGTTTAAGAAGACATTCTTTAAGGGTACGATGGGCTCTTTCATCTATGCCCTGTCCTTGTGGATTATAAGGCAATCCATGTTTTAAAGTAATTTGCATTTGTTCACAAAAGGATACAAATGAGGCAGCTGTATATCCCGGGCCATTATTTGTTTTAATAATCTGGAGCTTACCCCAGGCTGCCCATGCCTCTAGACAATGTGCAATGACATTGTGAGCCTTTTCCCCCGTTAAAGGGGTGGCAAAGATAAGTCCTGAACAAGTGTCCACTGAAACATGGATATATTTTAATTTTCCAAATTCGGAAAAATGAGTCACATCCATTTGCCAAATGCGAAGAGGCTGCAGGCCTTTAGGATTAACTCCTGTTCCTGGAGGATTATGATGAACGCTGCAATCCGGGCAGTGCACCACGATCTGTCTAGCAGCCTCTCTGGAGATGCCAAATTTAAGCTGTAATGTATTAGCATTGACATGAAAATTGGCATGAAATTGTTTAGCCAGATTTACTGGAATCTCAGTAAGAGAAGGGAAGACAAACTCCCTTCGAGTAGCCTCATCAACTTCTGCATTAGCAGTACTTAGAGGTCCTGGTAGGCTCTCACATGTTGAGATGTGGCTCACATGTGGTATGGGCTCTCACATGTTGCACCAAAAAAAAAAAAAAAAAATGGAAGTTGCCATTTCCATAGAAGATCTTGTAATTCAGCAAGCAAGCAAAATATAGGACTGGAGGTCTTAATTTTACCAGCCACTTCTAATTCCTTTAATAAATTTACCACATACAGGGAATCAGAAATCAAATTAAATGATTGTGGGAATTTTTTAAACACCTCAATTACTATCTTCAGTTCAATAATTTGAGGTGAAGCTGGAGCAAATTGTATAATCACTGGTTCATTGGTATTCACTTTATAAGAACCACAGCCAGTCTTTGATCCATCAGTATAAATAATGGCTGACCTAGCTATTGGAAAATTCTTTGTCACTTTGGGCATAACAATAGGGTGTTCCTTAAAAAATTGAACCAAAGGATGCTGGGGATAATGATTATCAAACTCTCCAGCATATCCACATTTTAAAATTGCCCAATCATCCACAGTGGCACATAATACTTGCAATTGATTGCTGTTATAAGGAATTATAATTTTAACTGGTTCTATTCCAAAATATTGGAAAGACTGTTGCACTCCTTCTAGAGTAAGTATAGCAACAGCAGTAGGATAATGATCCAAGGTTTTTGCAATGGATATTTATGGATGAATCCACTTTAATGGTCCATTCTGCCACAAAACAGCAGTAGGTTGAGCGTTTGTTTTAAAAATAATTAATAAAATATTTTCTGTGGATTCACAACGTCGCAATGACGACTTTGCTATCTCCTTTTCTACAATTTTCAACGCTTTTCGCCCTTCAGGAGTCAACTCTCTGGGCGAATCCAATGCAGCATCCCCACACAGAAGATTATACAAAGGCTGAAGCTGATAATTGGGAATTTTCAAATAGGGCCTAATCCAATTAATATCTCCCAATAATTTTTGAAAATCATTTAAGGTCTTAAGATGATCTTTTCGAATCTCAATCTTCATTGGCATTACTTTATCAGACTCAATTTTTGCACCCAAGTAGGATACTACTTGGTCTTGTTGGACCTTTTTAGGGGCTATATACAACCCCTGAGCTTGCAATTTCTCAACTAATAAATGATAGGCTTCTTGTAACTGTTTTTCATTCTTATGTGATAATAAAACATCATCTACATAATGAAAACATTTAAGATTAGGAAATTTGTCTCTAACGGGCTTAATGGCTGCTCCTACATAAAGCTGACACATAGTAGGGCTATTAGTCATGCCTTGCGGAAGCACAACCCACTCAAATCTTTTATCAGGCTCTTCCTGATTAATGGAAGGCAAGGTAAAAGCAAATCGTTCACTATCCTTTTCATATAAGGGAATGGAAAAGAAGCAGTCCTTAATATCAATCACAATAATAGGCCATTCCTGAGGTAAGGTTGTTAATAATGGAAGGCCACACTGAATGGGCCCCATGACTTGCATCTGAGCATTAATAGCACACAAGTCATGCAATAGTCTCCATTTTCCTGATTTTTTCTTAATTACAAATATTGGAGTATTCCAAGGTGACACCGAAGGTTTTATATGGCCCATTTCAAGTTGCTCTTTTATCAACTCCTGAGCAGCCGATAATTTTTCTGAGGACAATGGCCACTGAGGAACCCACAGCGGATCCCCAGTCTTCCAGTTAATGGGTATGCCGCCCCCAGTGGCCCCTAGGAAAAACCCAGACCCTGTCTAAAGGGTCCAGAGTTGGGAAGGACGGGATTTCGTCGTCCCTGCAAAGATTTCCCTAAACCAAAGGACGGATGCCATCCCATCTGTCTCATAATCCTTTCTGAGGATTGTGAATAATTACCTCCATTGGATAACTTAAAATTTATTTCTTTCAACAGGTCTCTTCCCCATAAACTCACAGGGAGATCCAAGACATATGGCTGAAACATTCCTTTATGACCCTCCTGGTCTTTCCAGGGACGTTCTCCTGCACTCATATCAGGAGACTTAGCATAACCCAATCCTTGCAACATCTGAGAGGATGCTTGTATGGTTCAATCTGATGGCCAATCCTTAAGGGCAACAATGCTGCGATCAGCACCAGTATCAAGATGTCCTAATAATTTCTTCCCATTGACTTCCAAATTAACAAGAGGATGACTATCCAAATCTAAGAATAGAAATATAGAGTCTGGACCTCCTGAAGAAAGAGCCAAACCCTTAAGTTCCCCTTTTTCCTTTTTTGGATGGGAACAATGCATGTAAGCTGGGCAATAGCACTAATTGAGCAATTTTGTCCCCTGGGGAAATTGCAGTAATTCCCCTTGGAGACGAAGCAAGAATCTTAACTTCTCCTTCATAATCAGAATCAATAATTCCAGGGTGGATAATAAGGCCTTTTAAGGTTGAAGATGAGTGGCCAATCAACAATCCAACTGTATCTTTAGGTAGAGGTTTAGGTTTAGGTACTAATAGGTTGGCCTCCTAATTGAGGTGTTAAGACCAGTTGAGCGGTGCAGCGCAGGTCCAACCCTGTGAAGCCTGATGTCGTTCTCCTTGGGGCGGACATAGACTGACTTCCTGTACCTGTGTCTCCTGATTTTCCACTGCCCCATATATTTGCGGGCCCTGGGGTCGTGGGCCCCGCTGCCCGTTTTTTGGACGTGCACTGGCATGGCCAGGAGCTAAAGGCTGTCCATTAATGTTTTTGACTGACCTACACTCACTGGCCCAATGATTACCTTTCTTACATCTGGGACAAAGCCCCGCTCCTGGGCGTCAGCTTTGTCTTTGCCCCTTATTGGGACATTGTCTTTTTAGATGACCCTGCCGGCCACATAGAAAACACGCCCCTGGGGTGTTTCCCTTCCTTTTGTCAGCTGCATCACTGCAGCGGCCAAACTGGCATTAGATAGAGGCCCTCCAAGTTCTCTACAAGCTTTCATCCATGCCTGGAGTCCTTTTGGCTTCCAGGGGGTTATAGCGTTATGGCATTCTCTGGTGCACTGTTCAAAAATTAATTGCTCAATCAAGGGCATGGCAACATCGGGATCACCAAAGATTCTTCCTGCTGCCTCCATCATACGAGCCACGAAGTCTGAGAATGGCTCTGTAGGTCCCTGAATGACCTTAGTTAAATTGCCAGAGACCTCTCCCTTATTAGGCAGGGCTTTCCAGGCTTTCACAGCCATGCCATTAATCTGATTATACACCTCCAAAGAATAAGCTGTCTGATTAACAACCCACTGACCTTGTCCCATTAACATATCAAAGTTCCAAGCAGGCTGATTATTGGCTGCATTAGCACGAGCCTGTGCTTGTGCATAATCAGTATATAAAGACTTCCAATCAAGATACTGTCCCATCATTAAGCAGGCTTTTACTATACTCATTCAATCTGCAGGTGTCATGGCTTTTAAGGCAATCCTCTCTTACTGGACTTGCGTAAATGAGGCATTAATGCCATAGGCCTTCACTGACTCAGCCAAGGCTTTCAGTTGTTTAAAATCTAAAGGTTCATGATATCTTTGTTGATTGGTATCCTCAAAAACAGGAAAGGCTCCTGCAGCCTCCTTCCACTTCTGAGGGCAAAAAGAAGATCTCTGATTCAATGGTGGGGGGGTCTGCGGAACCTCCGCATAAGGCAGTGTTCCTGCAGGGGGAGCCAAAGGTGGTGCACTGGGTACCTCCCAGGGCAGTGGCTTAAGCCCACTTCAGCCTTTTCTCCCCTCCTCCTCCTTTTTCCTTTTCAAAAGGGCTATCACCTTCATTTTGGCTAGCAACTCTTCTAGATCTTCTTCCATTTTGTCTAACTCATCCTCTTCCTCACCAGAGCTTTCTGAGCTGCTATCACCACCCAAATCCTTCAGACTAGAATACAGGCTAGCAATCCCCTTCTTACTTTCGCCACCTTTCTCTGATCCTCTATCAGAGCATTCAGAGCGAGATTCCTTAATCCGCTCTAGAGCCACCTTAGAGGCATGAATGGCAGACTTGCATTCTTCACTTTCTAAACAGCGGTGCACCAATTTCCAGATTCCTCGGACCCCTCCTTTTAAAGTTTCTTGCTTCCATGCAAAATCTAGATCTCTTCCAAGTTTATCCCAGCTGGACAACGTTAAGTGTCCGGACACCGCAAACCATGGAGCAACGGTATCAACTTCCTGAAGAAAATTATCTAGGACTCTATCTTTAATTTTAAATCCTTTCGTTTTCAGCAACTCTCTTAAAGCTAGCATTACTGGGCACGAGGTTGAGTTACCCATAGTTTCACTTTCCTTCTTTTCCTGCTTGCTGCAAACTGCAGACCTTTAAAGCAGCTTTACCGCGGTTTCACTCTTGTCTCCTTCCGAGAACCTTTTTAGAATCTTGGCCCCATTCACCAGGCACTTAACGGTTGACCGCCCTGTCTGCTGAGAGTTCTGGAACCCCGGGACTTTAACGTACCCATACCGGGCCACCAAATGCGCCTCGCCAACCCTGACCAGCAGGAGTTAAGACTCGGAACAACTGGTTCCTTCTCACAGCAGTTTACTCAGGATGCTTAGCAGTTGGTAGTCAAGATGGCGAGCCCGCGATCCCTTCCCGGGCACAGCTTATAAACCCTGCCAGGAGCCCATGAACTCATGCCACATATCATCTCTCCATAGGCTCGTGATGCTTGCATAAGATCAGGCCACCTTGAAGCACAGCCTTCTCACCAAATAAGAACTTGTTTATCACCCAGCCCTCGGGTGGCCATCGCCATCTTGGGGCGAGGTTCTTATGGCGCCTAACAACCAAACATGGATTCCTTCTTTTAATGCAGGGCTCATATCCAATCAGAAGGCATCTAGTTACTCCTTTACAACCATTATGCCACTATTGCATACTGTAATCAAAGTATCTATAAAGTCCATTTGAATAACTAATATATACCAAGATGAACATTAATGACTGTCATGGGGCAAATAAAAAGAGTTTTCAGGTGAGAAATGAGATATGAATTAGAGCATTTAAAGAAATAGTAATGGGATATTATATAAATTTCTGTAGAATAAGACATAGTAGTCATTTCTGATACAGTGATAAAATACATGGATAAAAAGTAATAAAAGGCATCACTTAAACTTACACTTCCAAAGGTACACAGTCCATAATAGCTGAGGAGGCATGAAGAAAGAGCAAGGAGTGGGATAATCACATTTCATTCCCAGACAGAAGGAAGCAAAGAGAGAGAACAGAAAATTGATTAAGGCTATATAATTTCAAAGTCACCTTCCAGCAAAGTACTTTCTCTAGAGATAGTCTACACCTTCTAAAGTTCCCAGGACCTCCACGCACACACCCCCAAAAAACACCACAAACTGAGGAGCAAGTATGCAAATTCATGAGTTCATATAGATAGTTCTTGTCAAAACCACAACAAAATGTTACACCATAGATTGTGTTCCAAGGGGTGGCACTCTTTCATGGAAAAGATGAGATTTATAATAAAGAAACTTTACCTAAACAAATGGTTTTAAAACTGTTAGGTGAAATATAGACCAGAAGAGAGATGAGGCTTCCACAGGGTAGGAAAGAGTCCACCTTTGCTAGGTTCTGGGAAGTCTCAGCTGGTGTGGATTTGGGACAGAAGTTCACATGTGTCCCTGGTTAGAATAATCTGTTGTGGATAGCCCCAGCCTCATGTTTTGATGGTAGTTCCACTCCTAGGAGGGGCTGCAGAGGAGGAGTGAATATTGTGAACCTTCTGTCCAATTGAATTTGTAAAATAAAGGCTAGAGCCAGTGGTTGGGCAGTAGAAGGGGAGGTGAAAAAGGCTTAGGGGAGGAGTCGGAAGAGGAAGTCGATTGGAGAGAGAGGCTACAGAGAGGCTACGGAGGAGCTACAGAGGAGCCAGAGGTGGAAGAACAACGGAGGAGGTGGAGAAGAATGTGACCTAGAAAAACCACAAGTTATAAGGGATCTCATAGCTGGGGAATAGAGTAGTGCAATGGTAAATCTGCCCAATCTAGGCTTTCAGTTTATAATCATAAGTATTGAGTTGTGTTTTCCTTGACTGGACTTATTTGGGTCAGAGATGTACCACAACAATAATCCTCCTGGGAAACAGACAGGGTTTCTGGTTGGGGAGAAGGGAGTGTGGTGGGGCAGTTGTACCTATCCCAATAAAGGAAGATGGAGCTCCCACAGAGCAGGACAGAGCCCACACCCGTTGCTCAAATCACACTTCTCACACAGAGTGAGGATTTCAATTCCCAACTCTCACCAATGGACAGGTCATCAATAAAGAAACTAAACAATGAAATAAATAGATGTTATGAACCAATGGATTTATCAGATATGTAGAGAAAATTCACCCAGAAACAAAAGAATATACTTTCTTTTCAGCACATCACAGAACCTTATCTAAAATTGACCACATAATTAGGCACAGAGCAAGCCTTAACAGATACAAGAAGACTGAAATAAGCCCTTGCATTCTATCAGATCACCGTGGATAAAGGCTGGACTTCCATAACAATAGAAATAACAGAAAGCCCACGTACCCATGGAAACTGAACAACTCTCTCCTCAATGATAATTTGGTCAGGTCTAACGCGCCCCCCTGGCGCTTTTGCGTCCGCGGAGAAATCACGAGACGCAGAGAACAGGTAGTCACTGTAAACGAGGCTTTTAATCTTTATCACCCACGTGGAGAAACGTGGAGAGACGCGGAAGGAAGGGAGAGAGAGAGAGAGAGAGAGAGAGAGAGAGAGAGAGAGAGAGAGCCAGAGTCAGAGAGAGAGAGCCAGTGAGTCAGAGTCAGAGAGAGAGAGTGCCAGAGTCAGAGAGAGAGAGCTGAGGAACGGGTCCCCCGCTTAAGTGCAGTCTAGAGTGACGTATTCACTTTTTGATTGGCTGTTCGCTCACCACCCAATATGCCTCGGGATTGGCAGTGGCTAAGGCACGCCTATCTGCCTAGCAACTGCGCAGCTAACAGCAGCTTCCTACAGTCAGGGAAGAAAACTGGAAAGAAATTAAAGACTTTCTAGAGTTCCGTGAAAACGAAGGTACAGCATACCCAAACTTTTGGGACACAATGAAAGCAGTGTTAAGAGGAAAATTATTAACACTAAGTGCCTTCATAAAAAAATTGGACATAATTCATAACAGCAACTTAACAGTACAACTGAAATCTCTAGAACAAAAGGAACTCAAAAGGAATAGATGGCAGGAAATAGTCAAACTCGGGACTGAAATCAATCACTTGAAAACAAACAAAAACGAAGTCAACAAAACCAAGAGCTGGTTCTATGAGGAAATTAATAGTACAGACAAACACTTAACCAAGCTAACTAAAAGGCACTGAGACGGTTTTCAAAATAACAAAATCAGAAATGAAAAGGGAGACATAACAACATAAACTGAGGGGATTCAAAATTCATTAGGTCTTATTTCAAAAGCTTGTTCTTCAAAAAAACTGAAAAATCTAAACAAAGCGTGAAATGGATAAATTTCTAGACAGATACCACATACCAAAGTTGAATCAAGACCAAGTAAACTATACAAATAGTTCCACAATCCCTAAAAATAGAAGCAGTCATTAGAAGTCTTCCAACCAGGAAAAAAATCTCAAAGCCAGATGGCTTTAGTGCAGAATTCTACTAGTCTTTCAAAAAAAGCTAATACCAATACTCCTCAAACTATTTCACAAAATAGAAATGGAAGGAACACTGTCTAATTCATTCTATGAATCCATAGTCCCCCTGATACCTGAAACACATAAAGACTCAACAAAGAAAGAACTTGAGACCAATTTCACTTATGAACATCTATGAAAAAAACACTCAATAAAATTCTGGCAAACTGAATTCAAGAACCTATCAAAAACATCATTCACCACAATCAAGTAGGCTTCATCCCAGGGATCCAGGGACAGTTAAATATATGAAAATCTATCAATGTCATATACCATATAAATGAACTGAAAAAAAATCACATGATCATCAACACCCATCCATGTTAAAAGTCTTGGAGAGATTAGATATTCAAGGCACACACACACACATATAAAAATATATATATATACTGCAACCCAATAGCCAACATCAAACTGAATGGAGACAAAAACACAACCACACTAAAATCAGGGACAAGACAAGGCTGTCCACTCTCTCCCTATATATTCAATACAGTACTTGAAGTTCTAGTTAGACCAATAAGACAACAAAAGGAGATCAAGGGAATACAAAATTGTAAAGGAAGAGAAGTCAAGGTATCACTATTCATAGATAATTTGATAATATACATAAGGGTCTCCCAAAATTCAACCAGACAACTTCTACAGATGATAAGTAACTTCAGCAAAGTGGCTGAAAATAAAATTAACTCAACAAAATCAGTAGCCATAATTTATACAAATGATGAACAGGAAGAGAAAGAAATTAGGGAAATAACACCACTTACAATAGCCATGAATATTATAAAATATCTTGGAGCAACCCTAACTAAGCAAATAAAAAACTTCAAGTCTCTGAAGATATAAATTTAAGAAGATAACAGAAGATGGAAAGATCACCCAGGCTCATGGCTCAGATGAATTAATGTAATAAAAATGGGCATCTTACCAAAACAATCTACAGATTCAAAGCAATTCACTTCAAAATTACAACACAATTTTCCTAGACATTGAAAGAGCAATTCTCCCCTCTCCCTGATCTGAGGCCTGGTGCAGACTCCTGCCCAGTCTGCTCCTGTGTGGACATTGGATTCCTCCTGAGACATCCTAGAGGGTCCACTGAACCCAGAGCGGTAGGTAAGAAGACCCACACACTGCCCTATTCCCATAGCTGGGTGCAGGGAGTGCTGATTCCAGCAGAAACCCAAACCTCAACCCTGCGGAATAGCACTCCCCTTGTGCCCCTCTCCCGGATCTGAGGCCTGGTGCAGACCCCCATCTGGTCTGCTCATGTGTGGACACCGGATTCCTCCCGAGACATCCTAGAGGGTCCACTGAACCCAGAGTGGCAGAGGTACCACTGAATCCAGAGTGGCAGAGGAACAACTGAACTCAGAGCGACAGACAACATATCCTGAGACATTCTAGAGGAGCCACTGCACTCAGAGAAGTGGATACCTTATCCTAAGACATCCTAAAGGAGACACTGCACTTTGAGCAGTGGACAACTGATCCTGAAGCATCCTAGAGGAGACACTGAACCCAGAACAGCAAACACCTAGCTGGTCTGCTACCTTGAAGACACCATATCCTGAGTCATTCTATGAGTCATCCTAGAGGTACCACTGTACTCAGAGCAGCTGGAGAAGATCACAGAGACATCTGGACCCCAAGAAGATCAGACACAAGCAAGATAACTGGAAAGACAGGCTTCAGTCAGAGACAGAGAGTACAGGTAGCACTAGAGTTAATCAGATGGTGAAAGGCAAGCACAAGAACATAAGCAAGAGAATTCAAAGTTACATGGCATCATCAGAACCCAGTTCCCCCATCATAGCAAGCCCTGAACACCCCATCACACCAGAAAAGCAGGATTCAGAATTAAAATCACTTCTCATGACGATGATAGAGGACTTTAAGAAGGACATAAATAACACTTTCAAAGAATTTAAGAACACAGGTAGACAGATAGAAGCCCTTAAAGAGGAAACACAAAAATCCATGAATGAATTGCAAGAAAACACAACCAAACAGGTGAAGGAATTAAACAAAACCATCCAAGATCTAAAAATGGAAGTAAAAACAATAAAGAAATCACAAAGGGAGATTACCCTGGAGATAGAAAACCTAAGAAAAAGATCAGGAGTCATAGACACAAGTATCATCAACAGAATACAAGAGATAGAAGAGAGAATCTTGTGTGCAGAAGATACCATGAAAAACATTGGCACAACAGTCAAAGAAAATGCAAAATGCAAAAGGCTCCTAACCCAAAATATCCAGGAAATTCAGGACACAATGAGAAGACCAAACCTAAGGATAATTGGTATAGATGAGGGGGAAGACTCCCAACTTAAAGGACCAGTAAAGAGAGAGAGAGAGAGAGAGAGAGAGAGAGAGAGAGAGAGAGAGAGAGAGAGAGAGAGAGAAGGAAGAAGAAGAAGAAGGAGGAGGAGGAGGAGGAAGAGGAGGAGGAGGAGGAGGAGGAGGAAGAAGAAGAAGAAGAAGAAGAAGAAGAAGAAGAAGAAGAAGAAGAAGAAGAAGAAGAAGAAGAAGAAGAAGAAGAAGAAGAAGAAGAAGAAAGAAGAAGAAGGAAGAAGGAAGAAGGAAGAAGGAGAAGGAGAAGGAGAAGGAGAAGGAGAAGGAGAAGGAGAAGGAGAAGGAGAAGAAAGGAAAGGAGTCACCATCATCCATTCCTTATATATTTCCTTGTCCATTTCTTCTCTTTGCTATAGTGATCCCAGAATTTCCTGCCTTTACCATTATGGAAAATTGTACCTTCAACAAATATATTAAATAAAGCAATTATTTTCTTCCCCCTCTAAGTAGGACTAAAGCATCCACACTTTGGTCTTCCTACTTTGTGGGTTTCACATGGCCTGTGAGTTGTATCATTGGGTATTCTAAGCCTTTGTTTGTTTGTTTGTTTGTTTGTGTAATATCCACTTATCAGTGAGTACATACCATGTGTGTTCTTTTGTGACTACGTTACTTCACTCAGGATGATATTTTCTAGTTCCATCCACTTGCCTGCAAATTTCATGAAGTTGTTTTTTTTAATACTTGAGTAGTACTCCACTGTGTAAATGTACCACATTTTCTGTATCCATTCCTCAGTTGAGGGACATCTGAGTTGTTTCCAGCTTCTGGCTATTATAAATAAGGCTGCTATAAACATAGTGGAGGATGTGTCCTTATTATATATTGGATCATCTTTTGGTTATATGCCCAGAAGTGATACAGCTGAGTTCTCAGGTAGTACTATGTCCAGTTTTCTGAGGAGCCACCAGACTGATTTCCAGAGTGATTGTACCAACTTGCAATCCCACCAGCAATGGAGGAGTGCTCCTCTTTCTCTACATCCTTGCCAGATCTGAGAGGAAGAGGGGAAGGTGGAAAAAAGGTGTGGGAGGAGACAGGGGAGATATACAGAGGGTCAGGAAATTATGTAACAGTCGGGGTGGGGAGCTGGGAGTAGCCACTAGAAAGTCCCAGATGCCAGGTATCCAAGAGCTTCCCAGGACACAACAGGGCAGATATTACCAGAAACACCCAGCAAAGAGGAGAGAGAACCTGTAGAAACCATATCCAGTGGATAGGTAAGCCCCAGCTGAGGGATGAGGACACCCACCCATCTCAAAAATATCAATCCAGAATTGCTCTGGTCAAAGGAAATGCAAGGACAAAGAGTGGAGCAAAGACAGAAGGAAAGGCCATCCGGAGACTGTACCACCTTGGGATCCATCCCATCTGCAGACACCAAACCCAGACACTATTGCTGATGCCAAGAAGCACTTACTGACAAGAGCCAGGTATAGCTGTCTCTTGTTAGGCTGTGCCAGAGCCTGACCAATACAGATGCAGATGCACACACCCAACCATCTGACTGAGCATGGGGACCACATTGGAAGAATTAGGGGAAGGACTGAAAAAGCTGAAGGGATTAGCAACACCACAGGAAGAACAATATCAACCAACCAGAAACACCAAAGCTCCCAAGGATACAACCATTAACCAAAGAGTACACATGAAGGGACCCATGGATCCAGGTGCATATGTAGCAGAAGATGGCCTTATCTGACATCAAATGGGAGGGGATCCCTTGGTCCTGTGGAGGTTCTATGACTCAGTGTAGGAGACTGTTAGGTCACTGAGGTAGGACTGGGTGGTTGGGAAAAGAAGCACACTCATAGAAGTAGGGGGTTGGGGGAGGGGATGGGTTGTTAACTGGGAAGGGGAATAACATTTGAAATGTAAATAAATTAAATGACCAATAAAAATAAAGCAATTGCAATATTTATTCTGTCTATATTTCTTTAATCTCTGCTTATTGCCAAATTTACTAAGGTCAAGATGTTCATCTTCTGCCCCTTCTATGAAGCTTGTATTACTCTTGAAATAATAAAGGGACATATAAGAGACAACTTTGATAATGATTATAAAACATTTTCTCAAACATTAATTAAAAGGAGCAGCAGTGAAAAAATGGCCTCATATATTTCAGAGATTATTTTCAGATGGGAAGGTATCATGAAGTCATCTTTCACCATACCATCTGACTTCAGTTTCTGGCCCCAAATGCAGTAATTGAAGCTATTTCCAGACACAAGGAATATACACAAGGGAGGCAAATTGAAAGTATTAAGCAACACATAATACAAGAAACCTTAATTTTTGTTTCCTCTGAGCATCTCATCCCCATTGGAAGGAAATTCTCAGGGCGTTTTCTTCTATACATGTTCCAGATGCCTCTCAAAAGTCTTTGTGAAAATAACATCATTTTAATAAGTCCCTCTGGAAGACTTGAGGGGAATCATGACATTGGATTTATAATACAAGTGTAAACTAGTCAGATTTCTGCTCTTATTCTACAAACAAAAGTAAGCTAGAAGATTATATTTTGAGTTACTTGCACCAGCAACATCAAGAGGTATTTCATGTAAAAGCACTTGATCTAGAACTGGGATGGAATTCTCCACACAGAGGTAAGGTGAGGGGCATCTGTCAGATGACCTTCATGAACTCTACTTTTCAGATATGATAGGAATTTTCTACTGATATCTGAAAATATCACTCATATTTGAGAACCAAATTTCCCCCCAGGAATTTTTAATCTTGGATAGAATTTTATTATTTCGCAATATATTTCAGTGGCTGTAGCTCTTTCCACTAAGGTGATATTTTAAAAGCAACCCATATTATAAAAAAAGAAACTTTTATTACAATTCATATAGCTAGTAGTTGTAAGTTACTCTCAAATAAATCTATATTTCTTACAAATAACTTTAGTGTATAAATGGTATAATGAGCTGCAATATTTAAAATATAAAATTATAGTATAGAAACATGAGGAATTTCTATATCCTCATTTTTCATTATTTCTTTTAAAAAACAATTTGAAAGTTTTAGTATGTCTTGGTGTTTTGCAATCCAAAATTATTAATATTGTACAAACATAGCTTACTTCTTTTTATTCTTCCACAGTCATATTTCATCCCCGAAATAAGAGGATTTAAACCTTTAAATTTACTCTATCAAAGTAACTCTTTTTATCGGACATATTTCTATACATAGGGCAGGATGCTTGCTAGGAAAATTGGTAGTGAAATGTGTCATATACAGAATGCTAGAGTTAGTGGTAACTGAATAAAAATACTTCCCTCATCTCATGAACACCAGTTCTAAACTAAACACCATAACATCTGTGCTCCTGTAGACCTGCTCCATCTTAATATGCATCTCATACATTACCTTTCTCTCTCCTTATAGCTTATAAGGAGCAGGGTCTTTCTATCATGTATCTCTCAATGCTTTATGTCTATAGCATATGCTTATTGTTAATAAATTTTCATCAGTCCATATTCACAAACAAACAATATTGCTTGAATAATTATAATCAGGAAAGTATTTATGATGATTGTCTGCAAATTTCATAATTTGCATAACTGCATAAGATATGGTATGTATATGTGTAATATATTTTATGGCAACTAAAATAGAAAATTTTAGGAATTAGTCAAGAATACTCAATAGCTGAATAGTCTTACATATTCCTTAAGCATATATAACTATACATTATTGGTTTTTATCTTTATTTACAAAGCATACTCATCAACTGTACAAGATAAATTCAGCAGGTTTAGTAAAAACTATCATGATAACCAAGGGACCAGTCAGTATGAATGAAGAACAACTAAGAACAAAAGAAGATGAGGGAAATATTTTGAGTCAGTGACCAAGCATAGTTGTGTATGCTAACATAAATATTAATTTTATAATCTATCAGATAATAATACTAAAACCAAACTTCTGGATACACTTTACTTGGTTCACAATGGTTCTCAGTCATCACCAAATTCTTTCAGTTTTAAAAACTGTGAATAAACATGGAAGATACTATGTTATGTGAAACAAGCCAGTCACAAAATAAAATATTATTAAGTGGTTCTATTTGTATAAGGTAACTATGATTGTCAAACTCGTATATAGAGAATGTGATAATGATTTACAGAGTACAGTGGCTGAAAGAGAAAAGGTGGACTTGTTAAGTGGATATACATCCACAGTAATGACAGAAGAACTGAGCTATAAAACGCTATAAAGTATCTAAATTTTATCACATAGTATCACATAGTAAAGTATCTAAATTTTATCACATAGTATCACATAGTAAAGTATCTAAATTTTATCACATAGTATCACATAGTAAAGTAACTAAATTTTATCACATAGTATTATGTACTCAAAACTTAATGAAAAAATTTCCCTTACATTTTGGTATTTTACTTATAACATGTTCATCTCTAATTTAATAAAATGGAGGCCAACAATTATGATATATGTGAATATATACATATATATATTTATAAATATATGTATATTTCTGTATTGTGTGTGTTTGTAACAATTACTGTAAAAGAAAGCCTGAAATTTCAAAAAGAGTAAGGAAGATTATATTGAGGAACTTAAAGGGAGGAATGGGAAAGAGAAAATAATGTAATTATACTATAATCTCAAAAAATTGAAAGAGTTTTGTAGATGTATTTATCTTATGTATGCGAGTAAACTAGAAGAGGGTATCTTTTCCCATTACAGATGGTCATGAGCTACCATTTGATTGCTGGGATCTGAAAAGCAGTCAGTGTTCTTAACCACTGAGTCATCTCTCCAGTCCAAAATAAGTCATTTTAAAATAAATTAATAGACCGAGATTTAAAAAAAAAAAAAAGCAGAGAATGCTGAAACAATCGATTTAATAGGGCTCCTTTAGTTCTTTCTTGAGTTCCTGGACTGATTTCCCTCAAAGCTGTGTGTTCTGTGGATGCAGAGCTGAAGAGATGAGATGACTGAAGCTTTTGTTGCCCTAGAAAGCATGATGGGTTCCAGATGTTGACCACTGAGCCAGAAGGTTTATATTCATTAGAATGTGTGTTTGCTTAAATGTAATTGTTGCTATGCCCTACTTCTTTAACTTTAATATAAAATATATTTGTTAGTTTTGAATTTTTCAGAGGCCTGTAGTTAGGAAACTTTGTACATTAGAAAGACCTCGGACTTTAAAAACATGAAAAAAAATTTTTAAACTGGGGAAATTTAAATTTTAGATAAATATTAAATATTGGGATATTACCCAATTTTGGAGACAAAGAAAAGAAAGGTTATGATTTAACAGTGATTAGTGTGTTCTGATTACACAGGATAGAGGGTCTAGTTAATTTTTATTATCAATACCACATTATCTAGAGTCACCTGGAAAGAATGAAACTTAGTTGAGTTGGAAAATTAACCTTGGAAAAATTCACCTGTGGCAAGGTCTATGAGAGATTGTTTGCTTGAAGGCCCAGCCCTCCAGCCCTGAACAGAAAGATAGCTAACTGAACATTTCTCAGTACACAATCTATACACAGCATTTTTCCATAGTTTTTCCTCAGTTTCTCCTTCAGTTGCAGCTCTAACTTCGCTCGATGGGGGACTATGACCTAATAAAACATAAGCTAAGATAGACCCTTTCTTCTCCAAGCTGCCATCTGTCAGAGTATTTTATCACACCAACAGAAAAACAAACTAGATCTGATAGTGAACTCGTTCACATGGCTCTACTAATTAATGAACCTGTTAACTGTTGTCCTTTAAAATTCCCAGATCTCAACAAGTTTTTATTGATAAGTAAATTTCTAACATATGAATTCTCTAAGACAAAGAACAACTATATCAAGATAGACATCATTATCTTTTCTCTTGCTTCTTTGATTTTCTGACATTATATTCTAGTTATGTTGTTTCTCCTCTTCCTCCTCCCAAGTCCTCCAATACACACCTCCTTGCCCTATCTCAAATCCACGGCTTCTTTTTTGCTGATTGCTGCATTATTTATATCTATATAAATTTATATTGCCAAACACAACATGACCAGGCTGTATAATGTTACTTGTATGTGTGTTTTTAGGAGGACCATTTGGTGTTGGGTATGTTCTATTTGGGGGAATAAATTTCCAACACATGAAATTCAGGAGTCAGAGAATAACTGTATGAACATGATGCTCATTATCTTTTTATATCTTTTATTTTTAGATATTATAATTTATCAATTTATAAGTTTACACTTATATTTTACAACTATAATAAATTTATGTATTATAATCATTTTATATTATACAATTTGTGATTATTTCCTTTTAAAATACAAATGCATCATTATATCAAGTGGTGTGCTCTTCCCTAGGGAAAACTATTCCTCCCACTCTCAGCATTCCTCAGTTACCCCTCATGGTCCTTTGGGTAGAGCTGAAGCCTCACGGTCTTTCCTCGTCCACTTTTCCATGTCCATTGTTGTTTTCCTTCTTCAGCTCATGTTCAGGCAGCCATCCTTATCTTTAATAGAGACAATTCTAAATTTGCTAAAATAAATAAAACATATTTCATAGAAACTAGCACTACCACTTCTGAGTTTGACTTTAAATTAACAATGCCAATCTCTAAACATTCTTAAGCTTTTCCAGAAAAGTACAGAGTTGGTCCAGAATGGGAAGGCACTTTTCGGTATAGGAGAGAGCCAGCTGGAGAGTCAGAAGAAAACAAGTGTGAAGAGTGAGATCCTTCAGTCCTCTGCTGCATGTTGTAAGCAGTGCTACTCCAGACTCTTCTGTATGACTTTTTATGTCACTGTGTTTTGTATTCTAGTAGCTTTGTCCCAAGTATTGAAATCTCTTGGACCTGTAATAACTGTATGTAACTTCATCTAATTGCCATTTGTTGGAAAAGCATTCGTCTTACACCTAATTATTATGACACACATGATTTCAATGATTTATATATGTAACTTATTTACAGATTGACAATTTTCTGATATCTCCTGGCATATTATGGCTTTTGATTTCAGGTTCTCACCTAATTGCCACAACTTAAAGCTCTGCTATAATGTTAATTAAAGTACACCTTATACTGTTCATTACCTTATGGAGAAAGGCTTTAAGTTATGACCATTAAGTATCACGAGGGGTGTGTGTGTGTGTGTGTGTGTGTGTGTGTGTGTGTGTGTGTGTGGTGGTCATTTTTATTTGTGTAGATGCTGGTCTTACTGTAACAGAAAAAAAATGTTGGGTTTTTTGGTAGCATTACTGGGGGAATGACAAATAAGTCAAGAAGTATATATTCAAGGACAGATGTATCTTCTCTTCATCTATAAGAGCCAGGTGTTGATAAGTCTAATGTCTTACATAGTTAAAATTGAAGATGCCAGCAAAATTCAAGCTTGAGTTCTGAAGTGAAAATTTCTGGTTTCTTTAAGAACTCAGGGTGTCATGTGATATTTTTCTGGAAGCTGTCTTGGGAACAGGCATGTACTGTTTTGCTGAAAACAGACACATGAAAGTGTGTGTGTTGATTAGAAAATATGTAAGTAGAACCTCACAGACAGTGAAAGGTCGCTCTTGCATTGCTAAACTATGCAATGCTAGGCTGGTCTTCATTGGTCATCAAACACTTTCCTGGTCTGTGCTGGCTGTGCAAAGCTTCACTGGTCTTTGATGATCTTCACCTTGTAGAGCGAAACATGGCTGATTCTGGCTAGTTCATACTACTGACACATGTAGATTAAGCAGAGGTTTGAAGTTTCTGTTGAATTGAACCCTGGTACTGATTCATGTAGGATATTTGCTATTCGACTGGGCTACAGGTATACTGACAATGAAGCATAGAATCACCACGAAGAACTACTTTTAAACAGGTCCAAAAACAGAAAAACCTAGTAACCTTTCTCCATTACGTCTGATTGGTATGCTAGAAGGGAGATTGAAGCATTCAAGAACACTAAATAAAGGGGGTTTAGAAAAATATAAGCCTACAGAGTCCTGTTTAACTCTGTGGTAAGATAATAGGTATTGATCTCATTTTTTTCCACCTCCTTCTACATAGAACTCAAAGAAGAAAATGTTACAAGGAAATCTTTCTGGGGTGGCTGAGTTCATCCTCGCTGGGTTAACAGACAAACCTGAGCTGCAGATGCCCCTCTTCCTCCTCTTCCTAGGAATCTATGTGGTCACAGTGGTGGGGAATCTGGGCATGATCACCATGATACTATTCAGTTCTCTACTGCACACACCCATGTATTATTTCCTCAGTAGTCTGTCCTTCATTGACCTCTGCCAGTCCACTGTCATTACCCCCAAAATGCTGGTGAACTTTTTCACAGTGAAGAACATCATATCCTATCCTGAATGCATCACACAGCTCTACTTTTTTGTTATTTTTGCTATTGCAGAGTGTCACATGTTAGCTGTAATGGCATATGACCGCTATGTTGCCATCTGTAACCCCTTGCTCTACAATGCTGTGATGCCCTATCAAGCCTGTTCCTGGATGATATTTGGAGTATATAGTATAGCTTTGATTTGTGCCACAACTCACATAGTGTGCACACTAAAAGTGCATTTCTGTAAAGCAAATGTAATAAATCATTACTTCTGTGATCTTTTGCCACTACTAGAACTCTCTTGTTCTGATACTACTTTTAATAACATAGTAGCTTTAGGCTCCAGTGTTTTTAACATCTTTATTCCAACTCTGACTATTCTAAGCTCTTACATCTTCATCATTGCCAGCATCCTCCGGATTAAATCCACTGAAGGCAGGTTCAAAGCCTTCAGTACCTGCAGTTCACACATATCAGCTGTTGCTGTCTTCTTTGGTTCCCTTGCATTCATGTACCTGCAGCCATCATCAGTCAGCTCCATGGACCAAGGGAAAGTGTCTTCTGTGTTTTATACCATTGTGGTGCCCATGCTGAACCCCTTGATCTACAGCCTGAGAAATAAGGATGTCAAAGTGGCTCTAAATAAGTTCCTAGAAAAAAAAATTTTTTGTGAGCACAACTGAATTTTTCTTTCTAGAATTTTTGTTTAGAGGGCTAGCAAACAGTTCAGACGGATAAGTATAGCCACCATAAGATATGAGATTACTACTATCACTGTTTATTTGTAAGGTTTCCAAGGGCAGGGCAGTTTTAGCCAATGGACTTATGAGGAAGAGCTTCTGTCTGGGATCCAGAGACCCCATCTACTTATCATAGCATGTATCACACTAGTCACTTTGTCAAACTCCCAAAGCCTTTTTGTAAGTGATTCTGTTTTATACATGTAGAACCATGTTACTTTTATGCAAAACATATGTATCATATAACAGAGAGTAAATGCATTATCTCAATATCCGATGTAATTAGCCTTTTAATGAAATATATTTCTAAGGATTTCAGACATCGTGGTATCCAAAACTATTTTATCTAAGAATAAACTATGCAAACTATAATGACTAGTCTTTTCTAAGTGTGTGGACCTATATTAAAAACATAGAGTAATATTTTGAGTGGTAACATAGCTCTTAACTCACCCTTCATTCCCCCCTAAAAAACTACAGTAGATGAGACACAGCAAAACAGTATTGAACATATTGTGCACAAGCCTTTAAAACATAGTGGAAGTAAGAACAAGAATTCTTTGTGTGTGTGTGTGTGTGTGTGTGTGTGTGTGTGTGTGTGTGTGTGTCTGTGTGTGTACTGGGATATATCTCCTTCTTTCTTATTTTATGAAGATATTGTTTTAAGGTTCCATGTGTCCCTTCCATCGTCTCTTGTCCTTGATAATTATAAGGAATCCCAGAAACATGGGTAATGTTAAATTGCTGCTAAAAAGTCTCAAATGTTTGACTGCGATAGCCAGTTCCATTATCTGGTTTGCTTGTTTATTTTTCTTTTATGTTTTTTTTTTCTTATTGAATACTTTACATTTCAGATGTTATACCCTTTCCCCATTCCCTCCCAGCCAGAAATCCTTTAACTCATCCTCCATCCTCCTATTTTTATGAGGGTGTGCCCCCACCCAACCTCCCACTCCCACATCCCCTTCCTTGAATTCCCCCTCTCTGGGGCATCCAGCCTTCAAGGGACGTCCTCTCCCACTGATGCCCGACCAGTCTATCCCCCTCTTTATATACAGCTGGAGACATGGGAACAAGAATTCCTATGTTCAAATATTTCTAATATTTGATGATTTGACTCCAGCACATAACTGACCATGGCAGATTCAGAAGTGCATTATCTTGCAATTGTATAATACATAATATGTATTCAGATCTAGAAAGCAAAACTTATAAAAATTATTTTCTGAATAATACCATATTAGTCAGAATTATTAAATATCCTCGTATATATATGCTATCTATTCCCAAAAGAAAAGACTAAATTTGGGACAGAAGAAAAGACTTCCCAAATAATGTATTCTCATTTTTCCCTTACCCAACTAAATTCCCATTGCTTCCCTTGAAATAGCAATCATAAAACTGAGTTTATACTTCTGGAAGGTTAATTCTTCCTATAAGGCCATTTCAGTAGCTCTAAGTGGCCTCCAAAAATGCAAACCATATTAAGGCCCTTATGATGGTAGCCCTCATGGTGGTAGCAGTATCCACAGAATCTTTCCTGTATGCTATTTTTAATTAATCATTCCATTCATTTATATCTCAAATGATATTCCACTTCTCAGTTATCCCTCTATCACCACCCCAACCAATATCCACCTTCACCTTCACCTTTATGAGGGTGCTCCCCCACCCACCCACACTCTCCCACCTCACCGCTCCAGCTTTCCCCTATGCTGGGGCATCAAACCTCCTTGGGACCAAGGGTCCCCTCTCCCAATATCTGTATCCCGTTTTTAATAGGGTTATTTGGTTCTCTAGAGTCTAATTCTTAAGTTCCTTGTATATGTTAGATATTCAGATGTAGGATTGCTAAAGATCTTTTCCAAATCTGTTGGTTGTTGTTGTGTTTTTTTTGTTGTTGTTGTTTTGACAGTGTCCTTTGCCTTACAGAAGCTTTGCAATTTTATGAGGTCCCATTTGTTGATTCTTGATCTTAGAACACAAGCCACTGGTGTTCTGTTCAGGAAATTTTCACCTATGCCCATGTGTTCCAGTTTCTTCCCCACTTTCTCTTCTATTAGTTTTAGTGTATCTGATTTTATAACATAGGTGACATAAAAATAGAGAGGGGACTTGGAAGTGAAATTTCTTAGCAGGACGATCGGGATAGGTAAAAGACAGCTAGGAAGAGTTAGTCGAAACTTAGGTTTATGGAAAAGCAAATAGGCTTTGTATTGATTACATTCTGTTGCTATGAAATAAATCAATAATAAATTAACAAATAAATAAATGAAATAAATAAGATAACAAAAGCAACTACTGGAAGAAACAAAGTGTTTGCATTTGTTAGCTTGGGGTTCCAGAGTAATAAGTCCATCATCACAGAAAGCATGGCATCAAGCAGAAGCCCGATGAGAATGTTGAAAATCTAAAAGTTCAGACTCTTCAACTATAAATATGAAGCACAGAAAGAGTGAACTGAAACTGGAAGAAGGCTATAAGCTCTAAAAGCCAGTTAATGTTGATTTAATTCCTTCTTCTAGCAAGGATCCACTTTCTAAAGGTTCCAAAATCTGCATAAACAGTGCCAGGGACTGGGCACAATGTGTTTAGATACAAGCACCAATGGGCAATATTTCTCATTCAAAACACCACAGAAACATAATTTTTTAAACCTGTGTGTATGTGCATGTGTGTGTGCATGTGTGTGTGCGTGTATGTGTGTGTGTGTGTGTGTGTGTGTGTGTGTGTGTGTTTAAAAGAGGAGAACTAGAAGAGAGACTTCTTGCATGTTTGGATAATGATGCACCTAAAATTAGTATTTACTTAACAAAGAACTAAGGGGAGATATGAAATTTATCTTTATAAATTTTTTTATCATGGAGGCCCCAGTTGATCATAAAATAACACAGATTCTTACAAATACAACTGGTTAATAACAACTTATTAAAGAAAGCACATATCTTTGTTGTAAGGTGTAGAAAGGTCAATATTGTACTGATCTGGATGCTTCTTGTCTGCTGGCTAGCTTTCAAAATGCCATAAATTTATATAAAGGCTGTTTGGCTTGGGTTTGTGGGGTAGGGGGCAATAACAATCTCACCCAGCTGTGAACACCAGATTCTACAATGACAAAGAACCAGACTAGATATGCCTACTGGTGAATAGTGGCGCAATTCTTACAGGAACAATTAATTACTTTCTAGTTAGATTTGAGGTTTATTTCACAAGGGCAATATCATAAGCTCAGTTAAAGTATTTAAGTGAGGAGTTCTTAGACTTGAAGTGCAAACTGATTACTGTTCAGCTAAACTCTCATGGCTCAGAGCAGCTTTTGAAATATTTATATTTATATTTATATTTATATTTATATTTATATTTATATTTATATTTATATTTATATTTATATTTATATTTATATTCAAAGGCAAATGTTATTCCCAGTCTTAATCAAAGAAGCTTTCTTTGCAATAAACAACATTGAAAACAACACACGATTGTTCAAGGTGACAATACTAAGTAAAGGTTGAACCTTCATCTCTAAACCAAATATGTTTACCAACCCCCTCTGAGCCTTCAGTAAAGGGGCTAGGAGTATGAATGTCAGAGCCAAAAGAAATGGAGAACAATTCTATAATTCCTTCTCCTGGGTATGGCACAGATAATGATGTCATGGTCTCATAGCACCTGTGACTGCCTTCAGTGAGACTATACAAGATTGGCCTATCAACAGTCAGCTATGAGGAGTCCTGGTGAGGAGCCAATACTGATGGTGTCACAGAAACCATAGACCTTAAACATTCTCAAGTGATGATGTGTGGACAGAGGGGTATACTGTGGAATGCACTATGAATCACTGCACAACGTTCACAATGAGATGTTTTCTATGTGTTTTGTTTTTGTTTGTTCACGTGTTTTTTTATTTGTGGTATTTCATTTTATTTTATTTTATTTTATTGGCAAAAAGAGCCAATAAAAACCAATTATTGACTTTAGTTGTGTGCGCACTGAGGAGCCATCCAGTCTCCAATGAGCAGTTCTAAATTCACAGTCACATAAATGATCCTGGTTAAACTCAGTAAGTCTTAACACACACATGCACACACACACACACACACAAAGAGAGAGAGAGAGAGAGAGAGAGAGAGAGAGAGAGAGAGAGAGAGAGAGAGAGAGAGAGATGTAGAGACAAAGAGAGACACAGAGACAGAGAGAGACAGAGACAGTGACAGAGACAGAGACAGATAGAAATGGTGAAGAAACACAAAACACTGAATGTTGAAAAATGTAGTGGTAGGACTACATTTTTTACAGGTAGGGGGAATAGAAAGTATTTAGGCTGAAATTTTTATATCTGTATTGAACTGCCAAACAACAAAGTCAATACACACATACACACACACACACACACACATACACACACACACACATACATACACACACACATGATAGCTAAGACAATGATAGCTATTAAACTTAATAATTAAGAACTGTTGGAGGTACCACCATCCATGACTTCAAGTGGTACTACAAGTTGTACTTTAGTAATAAAAACAACATATTAGCCCAAAATAGACAAGTAGATCAATGGAATTGAATTGAAGACAGAGACATAAGCCCATACATGTATAGACATTTGATTTTTTGATAAAGAGGCCAGAAATACACACTGAAACCAAAAACAGCATCTTCAACAAATTGCACTAGTCTAATGGAAAGCTACATGTAGAAGAATCCAAAAAGAGCTATAGTTATCATTCTGCACAAAACTCAGCTCCAATGACCAAAGACCTCAATATAAAACCAGATACACTGAACCTAATATAAGAGAAAGGGAGAGATAGCTTTCAACTCATTGGCACAGAAAGACTTTCTGAACAGAACCCCTTAGCACAGGTGCTAAGATCAACTATTAATAAATGAAACTGAAAATTTTTGTGAAACTGAAAAACAAAGGACACCATCAATCAGACAACATGTAAGGAAAAGATTTTTACAAACTCCACGTCTGAAAGAGAAAGTGAAGGGAATTTGAAGAGTAGTATGGAAACCCAACACAGTAGAAACATCTTATGCTCAGGAGTAGTTGACCAACATATATCCCAAATGTATAAAGAACTCAAGAAATAGTTATCAAAAATTAAATAATTCAAATAAAAAGTGGGGTACAGACCTAACCAGGAAATTCTCAGTAGAGAAAACTCAAATGGCTGAGAAACACTTAAAGAAATAATCAACATCCAGGGAAATTCAAATCAAAGCTATTTTGAGATTTCATCTTATACCATCAGAATGGCTAAGATCAACTGAACAAGTGACAGCTCATGCTGACAAGGATGTGGAATAAGGGGGAACACTCATATATTGTTGGTGTGAGTGCAAACTTGTACAGGTAATACGGAAATCAGTATAGTGGCTCCTCAAGAAGATGAGAATTGATTTACCTCAGTATCCAGCTACAATGGTCTTGGGCATATAAACAAAGGATGTTTTGTCCTACTACAGAGGCACTTGCTCAGCTATGTTTATTGATGCTATATTTGTAATATTCAGAAATTGGAAGCAACCTAGATGTCACTCAACAGAAGAATGAGTAAATAAAATGTGGCACTTTCATACAATGGACTGTTACTCCGCCATTTATGGAAAAATAGCATCATGAAATTTACAGGAGAATAGATGGAACTAGGGGGAAAAAGTCACCCTGAAGTAAGTAAACCCACACCCAGAAAGGCAAATATGGCATGCATTCAGTTATATATGGATATTAGGCGGAAAGGCAATGATAACCAAGCTACAATCCATAGAACCACAAAGGGTAGGTACAGCGTAAGAGACTAGAGAGAAAGATGGATCTCATTAGGATAGGATAGGAAATGAAACAGACAGATATAGATGGATGTTGGGAACTAAAATGGAGGATCAAGTGGGAAGGATGAGCAAAGATGAGGTTGGTTTAGAGAATATAGGGAGAAACAGCTAAAGAGAAGAAGCATTTGAGAGGAGTGTATAAACCTAATGCCATAGAAACTCCCTAGCCGGGCAGTGGTGGCGCACGCCTTTAATTCCAGCACTTGGGAGGCAGAGGCAGGCAGATTTCTGAGTTCGAGGCCAGCCTGGTCTACAGAGTGAGTTCCAGGACAGCCAGGGCTACACAGAGAAACCCTGTCTCAAAAAAACAAAAACAAAAACAAAAAAACAAACAAAAAACAGCAACAACAAAAAGAAACTCTCTAGGTTCATGAGTAGTTGAACAACATATAATAGATTCCACTGATTTTCGGGGTTTTTTTTATACTTTGTTTTGTTTTTTGTATTTTTATTTGGTTACAGTTTGGTATTTTGTGTTTTGTTTTGTTTAGAAAGATCTTAAAGTTGTATGGTTGGGAATGAAGGGAGAATCTGGAAGGATTTGAGGGAAGGGAACATATTTAAATTTAAAAATAGTTTTAAAGAATATACAATAATTTATTTTAATTTTAAATTTTTTCAATTGTAAGAAATTGCTCCTATCTCCTTGTTATAATTGTTACTAAAGAAAAATTTAAATAATTCCTAAAGGTTTACTTAAAAAAACATTTCATGAAGGAGACAAGCATGGACATCTCCAAGAAACACTATGCTTTCCCTTACCCTGTGGTGTTCTGTGTCCAGAGACATAGCACTGAGCTATTTATTTCTCCTCAATAAAAACTACCATTTTAACCTGTTCACCTTGCAGCTGTAATCCATCTGTCTTCTCTGACCAGCTTAGAGATATGCAGCTTTTTCTTAGCCTGGCTTCAAGTATGTGATGGAAACATTTCTATTGTGTCAATTTCCCACTCTGTATACGGACAAAACTCTTAATTTTTCTCATTAATTTATTTATTTATTCACTTTACATCCTGATTGCAGACCCTCTCCTCCTAGTACCCTCCTCAAACAGGTCCTCTTCCATCCCCCATACCCCTTCTCCTCTGAGCAGAAGGAGGGTCTGTCTGAGTACCATACCACCCTGACACATCAAGTCACTGCAGGACTAGGAGCTTCCTATCCCTGTGAGGCCAGACAATGAAGCACAATTAGGGGAATGGGATTCATAGGCAGTCAACAGATTCAGGGACAGCCCCATCTCCAGTTGTTGAGGACCCACATGAAGACCAAGCTGCACATCTGTTGCTGAAACCAAGTACTCTTGCTCAAATCACCTCGGTAGTGGTGGTGGCGCTCCTCACTACGTGCCCCAATGTTCTAGGTTCTCTAATGAAAGACACACACACACACACACACACACACACACACACGCACGCTGCTGCCAGACCCTGACCCACCCCAAAACTGTATAAAGGAGCTCTACTCAGGAGAAGTAAAAGTGTGTGAGAATCATCCCATTGTCCGAGAGTTTCTGTTGCAAGAGCTGTAACACTAGAGGAGAGATCTGCTTTCTTAAAGTGCCTTCAGGACCCTCCTCTTCTTGCTAGCTAGTTGGCTTCTCACCATCACAGCCTGGACAAGTTCACCACAGAGGGACAGGTGCAGCACCTGGGAGTGACTGGGAAGCGACAGCTGAGGCATAGAGACAAAAGTGGAGGCAGCATCAGTGGAGGCCACTCCCCCTCTCTACTCACACTCTATCCCCTTGGCCGAGACCCCTGCACCCAGCCAGGCTGGAGATCTTCATGGGACGCCCTCCAGAACAGGGACTACAAGTTCCCAGAATATTGCAACTTAAGGAGAGAATGTAGATTTGTAACTTCATGCTGGGATAAGGTAAAATGTAGCTCCTTTCCACCTGGTATGTATGAGACAACTCTGGGGGTGTCGGGGGCGGGGAAGGGGACAGATGACAAAAAAACTGTGGCGCGCACTATTGCTAACCAGCATATCTTCCTCAGTGAGTAGGTTAAAAAAAAAAACAAACATAAAAATCAAAACGAAACAAAACAAAATTTCACAAAGTAAATATATTTGATGACTAAGCACTGTGACGAAGGTGGGTAATATAATGTGCAGGATATTTCATTTCTCTGATACTCCCGTATATTATTTTCTACAAGGAAATGTTTGTTCATAGGAAGTTAATGTTTTCAGGAATCATTAGTGATCACTAGAAGGAATATTAGATACCATCATTTTGACACACATACACATACAAACATTCAGTCAAAAGGTCACCCAGGGTGATTCTGCAGATTCTCAGAGGTATTAATATCTTTTAATTGTTTATCGACTGTGCCGTATGGAATGTCATATGAATTTGGTCTCACATAATGGCTTTTTATGTGAAGGCATTAGTCTTTGGTGCATGACAGTCAGCCACAAATCTATGGAAGGAAAAAGGGATGACTCATACCTTGATATGTACAACACAGGAATGATGAAGCTCACTCACATCTCTCTGAGAAGAACGGAGTCAAATAGACAAACTTAGATGCAAGAGATATTGACAGATGCTATGGCGATCGAGATAGAAGCATGTCAGGCTAAGTCTCAGAATTATTGTAGAAAAAGAGGGAGGAATAAAGATCAGGAATAAGTAACTAATAGCTTCTTTCTCATATTCCAAAACTCATGTTTTTACAGATGACTTAGTTGCATGGGGAACTTTTTTTAAGTATCCCTTAAAAATTTCCTTTTTTATGCATTGTGTATTTAGCTGCATATCCACCATATGTGTGCCTAGTGTCTGAGACCAAAAGAGGGCATCATATCTCTTGGAACTGGAGTTACTTTCTGTTGTGAGCCTGCAGTGTACATGCTGAAAACCAAATGTGTGTCCTCTGCATGCAACAAGTACGGAGAACAACTGAGATGTTTCTCTGTTGCCAATTGCTTCTGCTCCTTCAAAAGGGGTGCGTGTACTCAGGTGAGGTCAGGTAAAATCTTAATTGGTCAGATAAGGCTAGAGCCTGTGATTGGGCAGTGGAAGGAGGGGGCAGAGCTGAAAGTTTTAGAGAGAGGGGAAAGAGGAAGAAGGATAGAGAGACAGGGAGAGAGATGGAGATAGAAAAAAAGACAGAGAGAAGATGGAATCAGGAGAAGATGGAACTGACCCACGTGGTCAAGAGAAGATGCAAGTAGATAGGGATTTCATAGATGTAGGGTACATCTGCCCAATCTATGTGTGCAGCTTGAATTAATATCAATTAAGCTTTGTGTTCTCTGTGTGGGCACTTTGGAGCTGGAGATTTACAGATATAAATCTGGCTGGTGTATTACAAGTCTTTAGTACTATCATTTTATGGGGCTAAGGAAATCTAAGCAGGCAGGAGCTGGCTTTCTGCAGGCTAATCACAGGGGTGAATAGCCCTGAAAGTCAGAGCATCTTGGCAGCAGCTGGCCACAGGAACCAGGCCAAACCACCATCGGAACTCCCCATGGGGGTTGGCAAGTCCGCTGGTGCCAGTGTATAGCCAGTTTAGCGTGGATCATGTTTTAAATTGCATGCTACATTTCTCCAATGCCATTACTTAGAATTTAACATTTAGATTTAGCACTGCATCTAAGAGAAATACTACTGTCAAATGTGACTAAAATAGGATACATAAAGTGCTAATAAATATACAGGATTTTAGTATCTACTAAAAGATTCTTAGGAAGGCCTGTGTTATGTTAAACGGAGCCTTCATCTTTGTTCTTACCCCCGATCCTTCTCACCCAGAAACAGCTTTTTGATTCCATCCTTTCCCAGCATTTATAAACCTTTCAGTGACAAGCACAAGTGGTTGCTTGCCATGCATTTCCTATCACTCCAGGTTTTAATCAAGCATCCCACTATAACATCCATCCATCACACCTGCTATAGAGATGATGCTGTGTCAGTATGCAGTGAGCGTTGTACATGTCTTACATTGTGCTGTTGGTGAGTAGCAACATTTTTTCTGTTTTCTTTTAACAACTATTCCAAGTAAGGACATCAGGAAGAAGCTCCTTCATGTGATATATCTGATATATAGCTGGATCCCTGTTCTTTTCTGGATACCAAGGACACTCCCAACATTCCCAACTGTCCCCAGCAACACTGAAGTATAGAAGGGGGGTTATCAGCCTGTGTCTTTCAGCACAAGACCCATGTAATAGGGCTGTCACAGGTCATCTGCAGTCTGGGCCTTTATTTCCTTTATATTTTTAATTAGTTTATTTTCATTTAAATATTTTATACAATATATTTTGATCATCTATTTCTCCACTTTGAACTCCTCCCAGATGGGAGGTGTTAATCTCCTACCTACAAAACTATATTCTCTCTCTCCTTCTCTCTCTCTCTTTTTCTCTCTAAAAAATTACAAATATACTAAAAGAAAATAAAATGAAGCAGAAAAATCATGAAAAACAAAAATCATAATTAAGTTTATTTTGTGCTGACCAATTATTCCTGGGCATTAGTCCTGCCCTAGAGTGTGGTTGATATACCTGGTCATCCTCCATTTTTTTCTTTGCCAGAAGTTTTCAGTTGCTAATAGCTTTATTTTTACCAACCCTATTTTAAAGTTAAGTAATAGATTTTTAACATATTGAAGAAATACCCATATAAAACACATTAAATTTCTACATCCAAAAATTTAAGAATTTTAAAGTAAGTTCAAATACAAAAATTTATTTTAACTATTATCTCAAATCTGTATGTTACTGAGTAGTGAATAGAATATTAAATGTAACTTTACTTTAACAAATAATTTCATATTAAATAGAGTCTATAAAAAATATTCATGGTGTCTACCCATATTTTTTTTAAATTTAAAACTATCACAATCTGTTAATCTTGTTAAAAACTCCTTTTATGTCTTTAATAATGTCTGAATATTTTAATGTGGATACAAAATGAATTATGCTTGTATTCACTCTATCATTTAAAATATTCTACATATCATCATTTATGAATATATTATAATATTTAAATACAGTTAATTTAGTGAAGTCAACAAAGGTAAATAAAAACATATGGCTTCTCTAGTTTTTTGCTTTCCCTGTATTCATGTTTGACATATAAAATAATTCTTTAAATATATATTTTACAATTTTCCTGACATTTTAAAATTTTGACTGCCTTGCCTAAAAATGCTAAAACCCTAACAGTAAGAGCACTCACATCCTTCTTTTGTAATTCAGATTCTAACAAGAAGAGTAAATAACCTCAGATGATATTAAATATTTAACACTCAGTAGGGAAAAGGGGATTTCTAATTGTTGACAGTTTTCATCACAGTTAATACCTATGGGATAGGATTCTTCTGAGAGGTCATTATTATTTTTGTTTTGAATGTGACTATGATTACCTCTAACACATGAAAGTGTCATATCAACCGAAATTACAGAGGAACAAATGACTGAAGCAAAAGCTTAATCAGACATCAAGATCAGAGACTCAAAGACCCTAGAAACTATCTCCTTCTCACATTATCAAACACAATTTTCTATCCAGTGGAATTGAAAATAAAAACCTCCAACACCGAACTTTCTGTGGGAGAAAAACAAGGGTAAGTATAAACTCCCATCATTGCCGTTTAAAACCTTAGCATCTTCTGCTGCAGTATCTCTCCTGGTGCACACAAATGTGCACGGCCGTTTATCCATCCATGCCCATGCTCATTCTAGAGACCTCACTCTCTGGTACAAAGTCCTCATCCCCCTTGTGCTTGCAGTACAGACTCACGCCAGACATGCCATTGTTCAGCCATTTTCAACCCTATCAGTGTAAACTTGGTGTCCCATTCTTAAGGATTTATTTTAACACTGTATTACATTTCTGTGAACAATTTTGTTGAACACATTTGTGGCATTATAAGATTTAAATACAGTTAAGCTGGTGACACATTTTTGACACATGCTACATCCAAGGCAATAGGCCAATCACTATTCAGAACAAAAGCTGCTGACTAACTCACTTAGAAAATCCCAGAGAGAAACCCAACACATTTCAATGTAAACAACTTGGACATCGGTTAAGCTCAGACTGTGGTCCAGAAAATGTGCGCCAATTAATTTAATTTAGACATGTCAGGTATCTGAATTTCTACTTTCTTGATGGATTGAAGAATCTAATAACTTTCCCTGTGGTCAGAGCAAATAGGATTTTTGAGAAAATATTTGAACTGAGACTATATAATTTAATGACATTAGCACTATCAAGTCACAAAACGTTGGAGTTGGAAGAGATTTTAAAGGTGACTTAATACACCTAGCACTGCATCCTTGACAACCATCTGAAAAAGAAAATGGCTACACAAAAACAAAACACTCCGCCATTGCGAACTTTATGGAAATTAAAGGATGTCTGACACTCTTTTTAAATCAGAAGCCACATACTTTTCTCCTTTACTTCAGGCCTTACCTTAAGCCTTTGAAAGCAAATAGAGTGAGACCAATAAGTTGCATATTTAGATACACATGTCTTGTGATATGTGGGTCTTTACTATGTTGACAAATTACTCTCTATTATTTTAGACATTCTTCAACTAACAGTAGTTATTGACTTCTTTTCTAAAATTATCTGGTTTCCATGTTCTTTCAAAATATCCCATTCTGGTTTGAAAGTAGTAGTACAGATGTTGCCTAAAGATGAAGACTATTGTTTTTTTTTTTTTTTCTGTCTTTTAGAATCTACATGTTTACTTTTCAAATTTAAGGTAAATATACAATAGTCATTTTGAAAAATTACGTTACATCATTAGCTTTAGTGGGTTGGAAAAAATCCAACTACCTTGTACAAATGATCTGGTAGTCCACCAGCCACCATCAACAACATGTTAGAAGGTACATATAAAGTCGATGATCACAGAATCTGACCAGGGAAAGGTCCATCTTGTGTTAGTCTTCAAAAACTCTTCTCATATGAGTAGTATTCTGAGGACCACTAATTCAATAATGAAATCCAGTTAGCCGGGGTCATCGTGGTCCATTGTTCTTTACCACTGTGGTGAAGTATATAACTAAATTATGCTATTGTGTTTCTCCCTAGAAACTACCCATGTGAGAACAACAACAACAAAAAACACAACTCCTCTGCTGTCAAGATATAAGTACAACATCTGTGGGGAAATTAGGCTCTGCCTTGCAGGGTGACAGGATTATATGCAGTATATGAGATTCACAGTGTGGCTGTTTCAATAGAGAAACAACTGTGTTAAGTCAGCCAGTTGGTCAGCTGGTAGAGTCAGAATTACTGTAAGGAAATATTATGGATCTCGTTACAAACAGAAATGAAGGGAAACATTTGTAATTCCTCTTGATTTTAAGTCTAATAAAAATGTAATTACTATGCATTATAAACAGTAACACACGCGGCAACATATATTACAGGGAATTTGACATGCAGAGAAAAAAATAAAATAAAATAAAAAACCCTGATAACCCTTTGTTTTTAAGCCAAATTTAAAGGACAGACCTCGCACTCATCCTAAAAGGTTATGATCACTATTAATGTCAAGATCCTAGATGCCAGCTTTTCTTCCTCTGATCACACAGTCATCTGGTGTCCCAAGAAAACAGGAGAAATAGTCTGCTTTAATGAGGGATGATGGTCTCTACAGAATACTTGAAGTATCTGTCTTGCTTCATCTCTTTGTCTCTCTGTCTCTCTGTCTCTCTGTCTCTCTCAAACACACAAACACACACACAAAGAGAGAGAGAGAAAGAGAGAGAGAGAGAGAGAGAGAGAGAGAGAGAGAGCAGATACAGACACCAACACTGAGACTGTGAGAGAGAGAGAATACAGATATGCAGAAAAATGTATTCATTTCTCTATTTTAAACTTAGAAGCTTTGGACAGCATAATGAGAAGATAATGGGGTCTGGAAACCATTCAATGGTAATTGAATTTATCTTGGCTGGATTCTCAACCAAACCGGAGCTGCAGCTGCCCCTGTTCCTCCTCTTCCTTGGAATCTACCTGCTCACAGTGCTGGGGAACCTGGGCATGATCACTCTGATCCTGCTCAGCTCCCACCTGCACACCCCCATGTACTTCTTCCTCAGCAGTCTGTCCTTCATTGACCTCTGCCATTCCACTGTCATCACCCCCAAAATGCTGGTGAACTTTGTGACAGAGAAGAATATCATCTCCTACCCTGAATGCATGACCCAGCTCTACTGCTTCCTTGTTTTTGCCATTGCAGAGTGTCACATGTTGGCTGTAATGGCATATGACCGCTATGTTGCCATCTGTAACCCTCTACTGTACAATGTTGTCATGTCCCATCATCTCTGCTTCTGGCTCACAGTGGGAGTTTACGCTTTGGGTATTATTGGATCATCAGTTCATACAGGCTTTATGTTAAGATTAAATTTTTGCAAGATCAATGTGATTAACCATTATTTTTGTGATCTTTTCCCACTCTTGGAGCTATCATGCTCTAGTATATACATCAATGAACTCTTGGTTCTTTTCCTGAGTGCATTAAATATCCTGACACCTGCCTTAACCATCCTTATGTCCTACATCTTCATCATAGCCAGCATCCTCCGTATTCGCTCCACTGAGGGCAGGTCCAAAGCCTTCAGCACCTGCAGTTCCCACATCTCTGCTGTCGCTATCTTCTATGGCTCTGCTGCATTCATGTACTTACAGCCATCATCAGTGAGTTCAATGGACCAAGGAAAAGTGTCCTCTGTGTTTTACACTACTGTTGTGCCCATGCTGAACCCCTTGATCTATAGCCTAAGGAATAAGGATGTCAAAGCTGCTGTAAAAAAAATTCTTAACAGATGAACATGGCAGACTCATGAATGGAGTTGTTGTCATAGAAGCACATATTTTTTTTTCTGTGTGTAAGTTAGCCCTACTTTGCTTACCTATATTCTCGTAACCTTTAGCTCTTACAGTGTGATCATAGTCAGAACTGTCCACAATCAGTTCACTGAGTTAATGCATCATCAAATGCATCAACCATATGCTGGTGGTTATGATCTCTGTTTGTTGTAGCAGTCATGTACCTAAGACTGTCATAAGTCAGCTTCAGGCACCAAGGGAACGTGTTGTCTGCATTTTATTCTATCCTTGTGTTCAGCTGAATTACCTGACCTGTGGTATTAAAAAGAAGTGCATCAGTGTTGCCTAAAAATAATATGATATTGTTATATCATATTACTAAAAAATAGTTAAAGAAAAGATTGATCTTGCAAACCTGTTAGTGATTATTATATTGTTTGAGTTATCAACTGCATATTGGGGCATATGTCAACACTGTCCCTCATTTTCATTATTTTGTCTTCCTGTGAATGTTCACGTCATTTGCTATGTGGGATTGTGGAACTTTGGGTTAACTGTTATCATTGAGGCATATATTAGACTAAATACTAAAATTACAAAGAACAGTTAATCCCAAATGCACTCATGTTGCCTATCTTTTTCTACCAACTGACATAAATTTAGGTGGATTCTCAACCATAATGAAAATTTCATTATCCGATTGAAAATACTAAAATCCTTTATTATAGGCAGTCAATGATAGTGCAAATCAGGATGAATAACAGCTTTGATTTCTACTGTGGCATCTTAATCAGAACTTTAAAATATGAGCTAGAGATATAATTACATGCTTTGATTGTATGAGTCGGCATATCCCCTGCTTTGCCCTTTGCTTTCCAGTGCTGTAGTTTCTGTTTGTTATCTAGCTGCACTGAAAGTTAATTGGTGAATGATGGTTCTGTCCAGCCACATCGTTCCATGTATGCCTCTAGGACATAAACTGCTTCCTGCCATTCTAAGTCCAATATTATTTCCATTTCTAAAAATTTGGACATTATTTTTTAAGATGAATGTCTAAAAACTCTATAAAATGTAATGTATGGTTAAACTCTATAAAGTATAATTTTGGAAAGTCCCTCATGGATCTTCTGCAAGATAATGGACACAGTCTTACTAATTATGTACAAAAGCATTAAAGGCTTAAGCCTGATCCCTTCTGTGATAATTCCTAATAAAAGAGTAACAATATCTAAATATTCCTCTATCAACAACCAAGAAGACCCAGAGACAATATGTATTTTTTAAATATTTCCCTTCATTTATTGTAGGGATGCAGAAAATAATATATAGTAGGTATATTTTATTGAGGGTTGAATTTAGTCCATATGATGAGGGGATTTACTAAGTTAGCTACGTAGTCCAGCAAATGCCATCTGTGTGCTGAAGAAGCAAAATCAAACAAACAAAAAAAACAGTACTTACAGAGAGCCTGGAAGTTCCCTAGAGAGTCACTGGCTCTACAGCAAAAGTTTTAATGAGCTGAAATCTGAAATGCTCTAATGATAGTAGCAGCAAGAGACATAATCAGAAAAGAAAGAATATCAGTTTCATGCTGCCTTCCTCTTTCAATTTTCATTACATCTGGACCAATCCCTTTGTATAGTGGCTCCCATTTTCACAAGGAGTCTTTTCTCTCCCTTCAGTTACTGACTCTCATGTAAATCATTGGTGAGAGTACCCCACATACACACCCAGCAGCATGCCTAATATTCCTAGACCTCTCTTAATACAGTTAACTTGAAAAAAAACTAACCATTGCAGCTTAGTAAAATTACATTGACTATTTGTCAGATAGTGCAACCTATGTCATCTGTATGTTCATTTAGAGCCTTCTCAACATAAGAACTGTCAGCCCATAGCTATACAAGACTGTCTCTGGAAGCTCTCAAATTATCTTTATTGTATAGATACAAGCAGTTCAGTAGATATAATATGACTTGAAAAACTTCTTTTCATATTTTAAAGGTCACTGTTATTTTCACTCTGAATCTTATTAAAATGCATCTTGAAATCTTGTGACTCTGTTGCTACTTCTCAGCTATCAATTTGAATCCATGAACAGTCACTATCATTAATGAACTCTCATGATGAAGTTTCTTTAGGCGTTCCCTCATAAAAGTAATTAAAATAACAAATTTAACTGTCATTACATTTATTTATTTTGGGTGGTGGTCACATGTGTCTCATCCAGCAGGGCATTAAACAGGGGCCTAGGGAGGTCACCTGAAAGAGAGAATGAGGGAACAGGCAGACACAAAGAATGATGGCTTGTCTATAGGCTGATCAAACCACAACTTTACTTTTTCACACAGAGGTTATATACACAAAAAGGCAGGATCTGGGGAAGGGAATGACGCAGGAGCACAGATGTTCAGGGGGAGTACAGATATCTTCCAGAACAGAGTATCAGCTGGGTGATGGTTCAGGTCACTATCACTATGATTCACTTGTCTTTATCTAAGTTGGTATTATCCACCAAGGCTACCCAAGGTCTATGACTATCCACAAGATCTATGACTACTTGTTCTTATGCAGGCTGGTAAATTTCCACCAAAGCTGCCTGTTTACAAGATCTTATAGCTATCTGTTTCAGTGTTTTTCCACAGAGACCTAAGACTTTGTGTTAGCAAGCTGACTTAGGCCTATGGCTGATTTTAGGCTTTCAGTGTATAAGCAAGGCTGCCCCTGACACACATGTGTACCACGATGATCATATCTGGTACCCACGAAGATCAGAATTCCCTATTAGTAAAGTTACTGATGGCTGTAGCTGCCATGTGGATTCTGGGAACTGAACCCAGATCCTTTGGGGAAAAAATAGTGGATGCTTTTAATCATTGAGCCATTTCTCTGGCATTTGAAATGTCTATTTAACTATTTAAACCATTAGATGAGTTTTTCTATATTATTGAAAACTGTCAATTTTCTTGTACCTCACTGGTACAAATCGGCATAATTATGCTCCAATTGTATTTTGAGAGAAAAGTTTCATTTTAACAGGAAGGGTGATATGTAGGAGGAGCTAAGGTGGGAGGAGTACTGAGAGGAAGACAAGGAGTAAGAAGAGGAGGAGAAGAAGGAGAGGAGAAGCTAGGTGATGAAAGAGAGAAAGAGGGGGGAGACAGGGAGGCAGATGTTCATGTATCTCCACCAGTCAAAGATAGTTGATATATCTAGGTTGGGTAGTGGGTTACACCTCTGATTGAACAATACCAAACTTATAAAGCCTATGATTAACATTTTTTAAAAAATGTATAAATGCAAAAAGGAAAAGGGGCCATGGGATAGGGGTTTCTAAGGGGGGGAATGGGGAAAGGGGATGGCATCTGAAGTGTAAATAAAATATCTAATAAAAATGGCAAACAAAGAAAATTGTCAATTTTATTTCCCCTTCTGAGTGAGAGCCAAGTATCTTCCCTTAGGCTCTCATTACTTAGTTTCTTTCTGTCTGTGGATTGTATGTAGAGTGCTTATTCTATACCTGTGTACCTTTCTGGGTCTGGGTTACCTCACTCAAAAAAGATATTTTCTCGTTACATCCCTTTGCCTACAGATCTCATGATGTCTTTGTTTTTAACGTCTGGATAGTATTCAATTGTGTAGACGTGTTACATTTTCTTTATTCATTCTTCACTTGAGGAACATCTAGGTTGTGTCCAGTTTCTGGCTATTACAAATAAAGCCATTGGTTGGCTGAACATAGTTGAACAAGTGTCCTTGTGGTAAAGTGACTTCAAAGGTGAATGGAGGGAACTAGGTGGGAGAGGGGGTGAGGAGGGAAACCCAAATGAGGATTAGGTATAGGGAGAGGAGGGGTGGAATAGAGTTGTGTGAGAATAGAAATCAGTGTGGGGTGTCTCTGGAACTAGCTGAAGACCTGGGACAGGAGAAGCTTCCAGGAGTCTATAGGGTGACACTAGCAGCAGGAGATATGGAGACTAAAGTGACCACCTCCTTTAGGGAGGTGGGACTTCTAGTGTGTGTGTTGGGAAAGTAAACATACCCACAAAAACTTTGACCAAAAATTTCTCCTGCCTACAAGATGTGCAAGGATAAAGAGGAGGCAGGGATTGAGAGAACAGCCAACCAATGACTGGCCCAACTTAAAACCCATCCCATGTGAGAGAGCCAACCCCAACACTATTAATGATATTCTGCTATGCTAATAGACATGAGCCTAGCATTACTTTCTCCTGAGAGCCTTCATCCAGCAGCAGATAGAAACAGATGCAGAGACCCACAGTCAAACATCAGTCAGAGCCTAAGGAATCTTGTGAATGAATGGGAAATAGGATTGAGTGAGTAGGAAGGGTCAAGAACAGCACAAGACCTACAGAATCAAATAATCTGGGACCATGAAGGCTCACAAAAACTGAACTACCAACTAAAAAGCATGCATGGGCTGGGTGTAGGCCAACTACATATTTGTAGCAGATATGCAACTGGTCTTCATGTTAATCCTCTACCAGTTGGAGCATGGGCTGCCTCTGTGGCCTGCCATTGAGTCTCCTTCTCCTAACTGGACTGCCTGGTTGCGCCCCAGTGGGAAAAGATGCACGTAGTCCTGTTGAGACTTGAACCCAAGGGGCTTTTCCTCTTCTCTGAGGTGAATGAGAGGGAATAACGGGGAGGAGAGATTTGTAAGGGTGGAACCGGGAGGAAAGAGGAAAGAGGACAGTGATGGGGACAAAGTGAGTAAATAAATTAACAAAAAGGAAATACGAAAATTGCTTCTTCTCTCATTTAATATAGTCCATCCATAGTTTTCCTTTCCTCCACTCCTCCCAGTTGGTCCTCCCTGCCTTCCCTCTCCCCCCAGATCCGTTCTTCCTTCACTTCCTCTTCCAAAAAGAGCTGGCCTCTGAGAGATGACGGCCAAATGAAACAAAACAAGAAAACAATACAATTCTAAAAATCTCATATTCAGGCTGTACAAGACAACACAACAGGAAGAAAAGAGACCAAAGAGCAGCAGAAATCACCCATTCCCACTGGACACTAAGCTTAAGTGGAAACTTATGGTTTCTTCGGAAAGTCAGTTGTGTCAACAGATGGTGTTTTGCTGGGGCAGACAAGTGAAGGAGTGCTTTCCTGAAGCCCACACAGGTGAAAGCAGACACATGAAGGACCGTTTCACTGAAGTGGACACAGGTGGAAGGATATTTTCTCCACTAAAGAGTTATACCTTTTGTTACACGTGAAGCTTAATTTTCCTAAATTATGAACTAGGATCATGCGGAATGCGCGGATGTATTAAACATGAAAACAATCTAGAATGTTCAAAGTGGCTGTAATCTCCTGTTACTAACATTCGGGTTCCAAATAAAACATTCCCTTTTCATTGATTATTAGAAAATTGATTATTGTTTTATTTCATTTCATTGTGTAACCTAGCCATTTATATCTATTAGGCCTCTCAGTCTCTCTACAGAACAATGATGAGTCATGCAGACAGAATTATACAAGTTCCTGTAGCAAAGTGGTTTATGTAATCAGTGCATTGGCCTTCCGGTTACAGACCTGTCTCCCATAGAGCTCGGCTGAGTCAACTGATGGATATCGTCTTCTAGTGTCCTAACGATGCTGTCATTTTACAAACTGGCATTCTGCTTCTGTGAATCAGCTTAACAGGCTGGGCTGCTGTCAAGTCTGTTCCCAACAGAACAAGTTCCTGTCTGTGCTGACAGGATGAGCATTCTGAAGCTGTAGCATGGGATCAGAGCCTAGCCTGTCACTAACAGGGTCTTGAACTCATGCTCACAGCCTTTGGAATAATCTCCCAGACCTCTCCTAAAAAGGACTAACCTAGCTATGGTATAGTCCCACCCCAAAATTACCCTGATAGAGTTTGGAGAAACAAAGGCCGCACTGTCTATGGTGACATGGTTTCCAATGCAAGTCTTTCAAATCCAGGTCCTAGGTCCTTTTGTTTCTGACTTTTCACTAAAGTAAATCAACAGGAAGCCAAGATTTCAGAGGAGAAAATTCAGGTGAGTTTTCCTGCAGCTTTGGGAACTCTCACTTTATATTTTATTTCCTAGTATGCATGCAATTTTCAGTATAAAATCACTGCTCTTTCACCATTACACTTGTTTGTCTTGCTTTCTGCTGTTGTTCTTTTCTTTAAGGCAGGGTCCTCCTATTTAGGCCACAATGGTTTGAACTCGAAACAGTAGGACTTTGGCCTCAGAATACGGTAATTTACAGCTGTAACCTACCATCCTACTAGTCCAAAAATACATAAAAAAGTATTTTTGTTTGGTTCGTTTTTATTGATGTGCGTGTGTGCTTGCATGTTTGTGTGCATGAGTATGTGTGCATGTTTGTGTGTGCGTGTGTGTGTGTGTGTGTGTGTGTGTGTGTGTGTGTGTGAGGGCGTGTGCATGTGTGCGTGTGTGTACACTCATTGCTTTTAGAAATCAGTTCTCTCCTACTGTATGGAGGAAGGATCTCTCTTGATGCTTTACTTCTGGGCTACATACTCCAGGTTAGCTGTACATGGACTTCCAGGCAATTATACTCCCTCTCCCTCCCATTTTACCAACATAGGAATGGTGAACAATAGATGCAGGTTGTCACCTGCAAGACTTCCACTGGAGAGAATTAATTTCCCTTTGAAAGCATTTGTCAATTGGAGGCAGATTCTGAATTAGGGGTGAGGGTTCGTGTCTAGTTCCCCTCCACACGTGGCTTAGACGTGTACAGGCTCTGTGTTTCCTTTTATGTGTACATCTTTATTCTTAATTAGTTTTTCATAGAATATATTTTTATCATGTTTTTCTCCTTCTCCAACTCTTTGTAGAACCTGCCAGAAAGCTTTCCCAAACCGATATGGAGTTGTGCTGGGCCCACCATTTGAGAACTTCTATATAGTTTCCTTTCCAGCTATGTTGAAAGATCGTCTATGTTTAGGGAAGACTAATATTTGGCAGTAAGTCTGGAGGCATGCTTCCTTATCTCCCAATTTAATAACACTGCTTAAGCTATAATGATAACAGTAATGATGATAGCTCTAACTTCCACCATCAGAGCCCTGTAACCTGGCTGTAGTATCCTGAGCATCACACTACGCTGAGGAACGTAAATTGTTCTGGTTGCTTATTGGCTACTAGAAGTCCTATTATCTGTATGCGTTGGATGTTTCCTTCATTTGCCTTGATACTACGACAATGCTTTCTCTTCCTTTACTCATTTGTGGGAGTCTTTATAATTCTAAATAGTGATTCTTCATATGTATATAAGGCTCAACTGTTTCCCAGCTGATGGCTTGCTTTTTATGCATGATGGATTTTCTTGCATAGATTCCTATATAGCTATTACTTTACCTATCTTCTTTAAAAATCATTCTTTTTGAGGTCATTATGGTCCTTGCCATTTAATTTTTATATTGTAATCATTATAGTCACTATAAACAGCAGTGGGAACAGGATTAATGGTATAGTTCAGTGAGTTTGGGTAACTATATTTATTTAAGAACTTAACAGGCCTATCCATCACAGAGCAGAGGGGCAAGTTTGCTTCATTTACCAAGTCTAACTCAAAGAGAGTTTGGTGCTATTCATGAGCAAAAATTTCTTTTTACGTTTCAACTATTTTAATGAAAAAGTAAAATGAACATTAAATTCAAATTTCAATGTTCACAAATAGAATTTTACACACTACAACCCCACACCTTCATTACAATACCATTTTAAGCTGTTGTCTCTAATTGTTGACAGTTGACTGACTCCAGCAGAGACCTTGTGATCTATTCAAACTAGTATATTGTCTACGTGGTTCTTTATAGAACAATGTGAGCCAATTCCTGATATACACCTTAGGAAGTTTTTCTGTATTTTTTTTTCTCTAACTATGTATGTATATTTTATCCACAGAGACAAACATTGTGAATATTGTTTTAATAAACAGTCATTCTTGAAATAAGTTACATCAGATTGAATGTGCAGATGGTTCTTTTGATAAGCCCAGACCTTAATAAGATTTTCAAAGTGGAAAATGCCATGTTGAAAATGAATTTAATATCCCTATATTAAAGAATGGCAATAGCTAACCTGGCATATCTTACACATGCTCTGATATTTTGAATTAATTTGTACTGGATGGAAAATCATCTAACACCAAGATTATTTTATATTAAAGCATTAAACATATCAAGAAAGTGATTGCATTCTACCATAGCACTGGTAGAGTGTCCATTGTTTGCACTTGAGATCATGTGGCTGGCTGGGAGCTCCAGCTAGCTGCTGCTGCCTAGCAACAGAAAGAATGTTGTAACATTATTAGCGGAAGAGGATGTAAAATTCAATATTTGAAATAAAATTTCTAGTAAATGAACATTACCTTTGAACCATCAAAACGTCAAAATGTTTTAAGTCAAATCATCAGAGAACCTCTCTTATGTGTGTGGTTCATTTGGCTGACAAGAAGGTCAAGGGCATATATTATCTGCTGTGGGTTATTTTCTTTTCTGTTTTCTATTACAAATGCAATCACAGCAGACAAGTTTGTACTTTTTTATTTGCATGGGACCTAAAGCATTTTATACTCTGATGCATAATTCTCAAGAGAGAATTATAAGATCTCTGTTTTCTTGCTGAATGAATTATGTTATCTCCTTGTGATTAAAAATAGCCATTTTTCATGACTACTGATGCTGAGAATAGATTGTTTTGTTAATCCCTATATACGCTTAATTTTAAAAAATATTCTATTTCTATTTTGTTGTCTCTCTATAGTGCATTGTATTAATTACAAAAATGGCATGGGTCATTTACTAGATATCTTTGTTCTGTGTTTGTGTGTGCATATTCTATTTTTTCAGCCATATCATTTTGTGTTTTAAAGATGATGTCTTTTTGATGATTAGACGTGTTAAATCTTAATATATGTTATGCTCACCATTTTCCTTGTATTCTGCTTAATAAAACTTTGCCTTCCTCCAAGACACAGTAATAGTCCCTCTTAATTTTTCAGTAATTGACTTCAAGTAGAGAGGGAGACAGACAGACAGACAGACAGACAGACAGACAGAGAATGTGTTGTAAGAGAGTGGGATCAAGTTCTGTTCCAAGGATTGAAATGTCACTTCACACTATGAACATGTTGAACTTCCCCACTTATATATGTCCTTTAATTTTTGTCAAGGATGTTCTAGAATTTTCAGTGAAGAGGTTTTATCTATATATTTATTAGAATTTATTTCTAGGTATTCTGTGGTTTTGATGCTGAATTGATTTCTTTTTGCATTTTTTGTGGTAACGTATTTAAGAAAAACAATTTAAGGGAGAAAAGATTTTTTTCTATCTCACAGTTCAAAGAACAATCATTGTAGGCAAGTCAAGGCAGCAGAAGCCTAAAGGAGCTGATCACACAGTATTCCTCATCGGAAAAAGAGTAACAGGGTAATGCATGCTTTCATCCACTCAATTTCTTCATTATAAACTGCTGGGAACCCCCAACTCAGAGAGAGGGTCAGGCTACAGATAAGATGATATAACTAAGATAATCCCCACAAGCATGCCCCAAAACCCATTTTTTTAAGATATTTCTAGATTCTATCAAGTTGGCAGGTGTCATTAGCCTTCACAGATGCTATTGTATTGTGCTTTATTGTATTTCCTATACAGTTTTGTTGCATATTGATAATTTAGCTCAACCATTGGGAAATTCATGAGTTAAATTAAGTAGATTTGGGGGAGATGGCTTTCAGTGTTTCATGTGATTATAAAATAGGTAAATACGTGTGCTTATCTTCCCTTATTCTTCATCATCTGAAAATCCTTAATATCATATGGAATATGATTAGAAAAGTATATGGTTGCTTTGATGTACTCGTAAAATACCCTCAATGTTTCATTATTAAGTGTCATGCCAGTAGCTGGTATATTTATCCTTCCTTTAATCGAAAAACATCCATTCTTTATTTAAAGTGTGGGTCATAAATGGGGGGCAGGAGTTTGGTTACTCCTTGGACTAGGTCTGTTAACACTATTATATATTTTTACCTTTTTAGTCTGTTAATATCAGTATCTTAAATATTTACAAACATTAAATTGAACTTTCAATACCAACATACATCTTATATCATAATGGCATACAGTATATTTTGAGTATTGAAGAATCTGCTGATATTTTGTTTAAAGTTTTCGCTTTTAAATTCATAAACAACATCAACCTGCAATGATTGTTTCAGCAATATCCTTGTCTGTTTCTCATCCTGATTATACACTCTCTACTGTTCCTTAATTCTCTCTCTTTAAATAGTTATCTTGATATTTGGCATTGCTGCTTCTTTTAATGATTAAAGGAAGATATAAAGCCAGTTATGGTAGGATATTATTTTAATTTTTATCTGCATTCCAAATTATTTATGGGAATAAAGCTATAAATTCCCACTGAATCACTATGTTTTGTTTAAGTCTCATTATGGGAATGCTCAATCTTCACATTAACAGCATAGTTACTAGAAGTTTAAAACTTTCTAAAATCTGAAATTTCTCCTCACTTTGACTGGTTTACACAGAACAGAGTGCTTACAGAATGGGAAGTACATAGAAAGAACAACAATATCAACCAGCCAGACCCACTCCAGAGCTCCCAGGGACTTAACCACCAACTAAAGAATACACATGGAGGGACCCATCGCTCCAGCTGCACATGTAGCAGAGAATGGCTTTATCTGGCATCATGGGAGGAGAGGCCCTTGGTCCTGTGGAGGCTCAATGCCCCAACATAGGGGAATGCTAGTTAGGTGAGGTGGGAGTGACTGGGTGAGGGAGCACCCTCATAGAAGAGGGGAGGAGCAGCATGGCATATGGTGTTTGTGGGTGGGAAACTGGGGAGAAAGATAACATTTAAAATGTAAATAAATAAAATGACCAATAAAAATATTCTCTAGTTTTCTCTATGCTGTGCAAATGTCAGACATGTCTCATTTGTAAGTATATATTTGTGGGGCACCATAAGGAGGCAGTTTAAGTGGGGAAGAAAGAGAAAATTCTGTATTCAATCATTTGAGTATTGCACCGATAAATCTAGTAAAATATATGGAAGACATTCAGATACAAAAGTACAATACTTTGTGTTTCTGTATCATTATTTACAGGGGTAAAACATCAGCCTAATTTGCTCATAAATCCATTCAAACTTCTAGCAGGCATTTTAGAAAATTCAGTATTAGAAAAAGAAAACAGAATTTTTTCTTTTGAAAATTCAAAATTCCAAAAAAAGGGAAAGATGCTAAAGAGTTGGGCAAATGACTCATCAGAGAAAATCTTTGCATGAGAAGATTCACAAGCATGAGGACCAGGGTTAGAGATGCTCAGAGCAACCTCATAAAATCCAAGTGAACCTAGTGGCCATCTTGTAAGAGCGGCTTCCTAGAAATGGGGACAGAAATCCAGAGTAGGCTGGCTAGCTAGACTAGCAAGCTCAAAGTTCAGCCAGACACTCTGCCTCAGTATAAAAAGTGTACAGTACTGGAAGAAGATATTGAACTTCAACCATAAGCTGCCATGACATGGGATACATATGTATGTTCATCTATAGACATACATTCATATACACATATGTTAAACCATGTACACAGATACACTTCATACAAGACATATAAAAATGAGCTGAATAAAAGGTATTAAGTAATTCAAAACTTATAAAGATAATGCCATATCAGAATCAAGATAAACAAAAATAGATCCACATAGTGGTGTCAAATTTACATCAGTAAAGGTTTTAGTCAAGTCCATCTGATGACACTATACATGCAGGATCATGTGTGAATCTCAACATAATTATGTTGGACAGAGAAGCCAAGAAAAAGTTATATGCTAAATTACCATAAAATACTTGAAAATTCACATTTTCCAAGACAAAAATGGATTCCATATTGCTTAGGAATGCAGTGGTGAAGATAGTTGATAGACAAGATTGCAAAAACATTTGATGAACATCAGTGACGGGGAGACATGTTTGTTTTGTAATTTGGAAAATGACTTCATGGACAAAAATGTAAGTCATAATTGTCTAGTAAGTACTCCAAATGTAATATTTGTTGGTTAACAGTGACAACTCACGAAACTGTTAAACTTTAATGAAGAAATGAACAAAGAATTCAAAAGGGTTTAGAAGACTGGCCAAGAACAGCTCAGAAATTCACATTGAGGTGTAAACTGATAGCCACATGTACATGTATTCGTTCCATAGCCATACATTTGAGAAAATGATTGAAAACCCAGGATATACCATTTAATCATAGAAAGGAAGTAGATCACATTTTCTTTATCATCACATATGATATCCCAAAGTACCAAGTTGGCTGAAAATAAGATGAGATACTCCCCAAATTTGGAAGTAGCAAAGTGAAGTTGAAATGAAGAAAACTAAGGGCAGATGCTTAATGTTGGTTTTGATAAAGCAACTTGATCATCCAAAAGGTTTGAAAAGTTTTATATGCATATTGGAGGTAGTGAATGTGTTCAAAATACATGATATACTTGAAAGAAATTGGCTACGTTATACTCAATACTATGCACAATGAATATACATAATTAAGTATTGACAAACACTTGGTATTATTAACTCATTATTAATATCCACAACACTCATGGGGAAGGGAGTTTCTTTGTTTTAGACTCCTGTGGGATTAAGAGTATGGATGTTTCTATAGTGCTAGCAGGTATAGATTTGGTAATTATTTTCCCTTTAGAGTCAAACTCCTGGCATGACAAGCCCCTAAGAAGAACAGTGGTTCATAATTATTTTATCTGGTCCAAATAGATCTGAATAGGATTTTCTCATAAGAGAAGACTAGCAGGCCATAGGATCACTCTTCTCAGTCTACTTAGTTGAGTCCTCTTATTCTTAAGTCAAATTCATGAAATCTTATACCAAATCTACTCCACCATATGTTCACAATCTGGAAGACATTAGATTCAGTATCTGATGACCAAGTAATTCAGTAGTTGTGTGTTTGCATGAATACACTTCATGAAACTAAAACTAAAATCAAATATGACCAGCTACACTCTTCTTGCTGATAATATTCAGGTGAGTCCTCGCATTGATAAGATATTGTAGTTAAAATTTAGCTTTGAATGATGGTTAAACATTCTTAATATCTATGCTGATAAAACTATTGTTTATGTCCAGTTGGAAAGGAAGTACCATATGCTTCATGACGGAGAGCAGAAAGTACAGTGCACACAGAGCACTGCTCCCGTAGGCGCTGTGTCTAATCTCAAACTCTATCCTAATCCCAAACTCGTTGCTTTCTTCCCCATTACAACCACACTTGTGCTGACATTCATTATCAGTGGTGAAGTTTACAGAGTGCTCTTGGGTGCATTAACACACATATTGCAGTGCTTGGTCAGGTCATGAATCCCTTTAACTAAACAGAAACTGGCATTAACCTATATTCTATATTTCCAGAGAACTTAGTCAATTTTTAAACTATCACAAATATTACTAACTCTTAGGACACTTAATAAAGTATTATTAAAGGTCAGAAAGGGCCCCCTTCTCTCCTTACAATTAAGAATTCAGATTTCTTAAAAGCAATCTTACAAAACACCAAGTCATTCCTGACGTCATCTAAGACCCCTTTACTCCATAACAATTTTCCTATCTGTACCTTTCTCCCTTGATTGTAATTCTCATATCAAATCATGCATGTTTTAAGTAAAACTACTAAAGCATTTTGAGGCTTGAACATTACCCTGCTCTTCATCTCTCCTTATCCAACATCTATATTTCCTAGAATTACCATCATCAATGTCCCAAATATATTGAAAAATGAAATGATCTTTGTATCTAGTACTCTGTCAGGAAAAAAAAATGTCTAAACCATGTGTGTCAGTGGCACAGTCTATAAGAAAGTATATTTTAAATACTTACAGACGTGTTAAATTTTGGCTATAGGATTCATTCATACTTGCTGGTTAAATTGATAAAGAAATATAAAAATAAAAAATAATAAAACCAATAAAAGCAAAGACAAAGAACAGAGAGAAAATATAAGACTATTTTGTACATTACTTGAATAGTATAAGACTAGTCAGGGTGTGTATGTGGAAGCCAGTACATAGAAAAACCCTGCCAGAAGAACAGAGAAAGAACACATAAACGCACACTCTGTCTAGAAGCTGCCAGTTCTTTACAACAAATTCCCAGACTATTACTCTAGACATACAGCAATGGGAAGCAAATGAAAAGGGTAAATATGTAAAACGAATAGAAGAAAAGAGAGTAAAGGTTTGAAGCAGCCTTAATGTCCAGCAGGATTCCTGGTAATGACAGTGAAACCCACTAACAAAATATTACTCATAGTTTAATGCCTACCTGACACTGTTTTAATGTCTCGATCCAGTCTCTTAGCAGTGAATTTGTTCTGATGACTCAGAAGACCACATTCCAAGCAGATATCACTCCTGAGTTCTAAACTCATGCACAGTTTCCTAATCAACAAGTCCATTCAGTCCTGAAATTGGCATCAATCTGGGTATGTGCAAAGCAGGAAAATTACCTCCTAACCCCAAACTCTGGCAGGACTCTCAAGTGCTCACAAGTCATAGATATCACCCTTATCAAATGGACCTCACTCTTTTCTAGTTTACGGTCTCTGCATTAGTAGTGTGCTCAGCCACACTACACAACAGTACCTCTACATGAGTCCCTGGACATATGTCTCTTTGACACCATAATAACTATTCTTGACATAATAAACAGAATCCTAAGAGGTCCTTATGAAATGTAACAGAAAGTAAAATGGACTACCATGACAAACAACACACACACACACACACAAGAGCAGCAGCAGCTCAGCACAACTAGAATAAGATTTAGGGCTTTTATTTGCTTGCTTTTTGAGAGCAGGGCTGTGTCTCATTTAGTATTGCAATTCTGGAATGTAGAAAGTTTCTCAGTTGTTTTGGGTGAGCAAATGAGTGGACCGTTGCAAAAGCCACAAGTTATGTAAATTACTCTTCTCTGTAGGTAAGAAGACTGAAGTTTACACAAGAGAAGTGACACCTTCAATACCACAGGGAGGGGAGGTGACCATGGCTGAAACTTACCAGCAACATAATTAAAATATAACACAAGACAGTATATAATAGTTGTTACTATAAGAATTCGAGGTAAACATGGAGTATGGAGGAGTCAAAACAAAGAAATTTCATGAAACTACAAATTACCTGGTAGCTGAGATTTTGTAAGTTCCTTGAGGAAATACAAACAATTTTGTGGTAATAGCGTGGGTATGAGAACATGAAAATAGGAATACTTCCAAAATAGGAAAGAGGTAACTTCTAAAACATCAATTATCTTTCTTTGCCTGAGATCAGTACTTAAGAAGTGTTAGAGAATAAGGCTAGCCACCTAATTGCTTAGCGCTGTTTCTCATAGACTGTCATTACTACAGTATTCCACCAGCCCAAACCTAGTCTTAGTAATCCAGTTATATTTTATCTCAGCCTTTGTAACCAGAGGTCTATTTTCTTATCATTTTACTGATTCATTTCAAAGAGGAAGTGTTTCATTTCCTATAATGTTCTGAAATTGAAGATGTTTACATGCTTCAGTCTGTCATCATTGTCCTCTAAGTTTCTATTGTAAGACACAAGAGACTTTTGCCCCAGGTTAACCTCAGTATGTTAATGTGTCCCTGTGTCTTTCCTATGCCATTTTTTTTCCACCTTAAGGTGAGTTAACGTCAATGCAATCTTATTGAAACACACAAGAGGCCAAAGTGCTTTTAGTATTTAGTAAAGTGTCCAACACTCTGGCATAACACCGCCCTAGATCACATGACGAACAAAATTAGAGGAAATCGTCAAGAAGTAGAAATAATGAGAATAATGAAGAAGTTGCCATTCATTTTGTGCTCAGACTTAAAAAGGAACTGTTGTAGGGTAGAAATATTTTTGTTGTTGTTAAAGAAAATAGGCAAATACATAAGAACTGATCTTAACATTCACTAATAAACTTGGGAAAATCTCTATAAACACATATAAAAGGGGGAAATAATATTACCTTCCAGAAAAATCAACAATCTCTGATTTCTCATGTGTAAAGCAGACAGCTCTCTCATGTGTGACTCTGAAGCCTTGGTCACATAAGTGGACCTTCAGTGCTCTACCTCCCACAGGAGTACCTACGGTCTTGGTGTCTTCTTTTCTCTTTCCCACTTTCCTTCAGCACATGACAACAGGGTTCACAGCACCTTCTAACCACCATTTCTAAAAGGGTGTTATTCTTCTCATATCTCTATGACTCAGGGGAAGAGCAAGAGGAATTAAATTCAAGACCAGAAATGAAGAAGGGAGGTGAAACACTTAGAAGGAAGCAAAGTCCCTGTTCTTAGAGTCAGGGACTTAGTGATCAAAATAAAGAGGAAACTCAAGGGTCATCGGTAAGGGAAGTTCAAGGTCCCAATCATCAAAGACAATAGCTGGTGCAGATAGAACCTACCAAACGGGAAAACATCTCTGAGCAGGTGCTCCTGAAAGGTGCTTGAATAATAGTTATCCTTCTTTTACAGGAAAAGCTAGCGCTTATGGAGCTTCGTTTGTAGAGACAACATGAGTCTCACATTTAAATGTCACAAGAGGATAAGAAAGCAGAAACCCAATGAGTTTCACTTCCCAAGGCATGGAATAAAAAAATGAAGCCAAATGGAATGTAATCTTGATGATAGAGGATATTCAAACAGTACTATCAGTATGTTGAATTTTGGTTCTATTGAAAAATAAGTCACTTGCCAAATTGCAAACTGCTAAATACTACCGATTGATAGTTTGCCTCTCTCCATTGAGCCACTCGACTCATCAGATCTGGGAGAAGAATGAGCCCAGGAAATCACTCTGAAGCATCCTTCTTTGTCCTTGAGGGGTTGACAGACAAGCCTGGGCTCCAGATCCCACTCTTCTCCCTGTTTCTATTGATCTATGTGGTCTCCGTGGCAGGAAACTTGGGCTTAGTCTTTTTAATCAGGATTAGCTCTCAGCTCCACACACCCATGTATCATTTCCTCGGTAACTTGTCCTTCATAGATCTCTGCTACTCCTCTGTTATAATCCCCAAGATGCTGGTGAACTTTGTTTCCGAGAAGAATTTTACAGCCTTTCCTGAATGCATGGCCCAACTGTTTCTGTTCTCTTTCTTTGGTATTGATGACTCCTACATGCTAACAGCCATGGCATATGACCATTATGTTGCTATCTGCAACCCCTTGCTCTACAATGTCACCATGTCCCACAGAGTTTGTATGCTACTGTCCACTGCTGTGTATACTTTGGGGGCCTTCGGGGCCACAGTTCATACCAGCTACATATCCAGTCGTTCCTTCTGTGGAACTAATATCATTCACCACTACTTCTGTGACATCCTCCCTCTTCTAAATATAGCTTGCTCTAGAGACTATACCAAGGAGTTTGGGGTGATGATGGTTGTTGGATTTAATGTTTTTGCAAGTGTGTTTGCCATCTTCATCTCTTATGCCTTTATCCTTGCCAGCATCCTGCGAATACGTTCAGCTGATGGCAGGTCTAAAGCCTTCAGTACCTGCAGCTCCCATCTTGCAGCTGTGGGAGTCTTCTATGGCTCCATCATCTTCATGTATTTTAAACCATCTACAGGTGACACAACCCAGGAGAAAGTGGCTTCTGTCTTTTACACCACTGTGATTCCCATGCTTAATCCCCTTATATATAGCCTGAGGAACAAAGATGTCAAAGAAGCCATTAAAAAGGCTGTGAGTAGTGGGCTATTCTCTTAGTCTGTGTAGGAAAAATAATTCATCTTGAAGCTACAAATTTAAACGTTCATTTTGTCTTTTTTCATTTTGTCTTTTAAATTGTCTTGAATATAAGAATAACTATTCCAAGTTGAAGGATCACCTCAAAATAAAATGTCTCTGAGATTTGTTTTTGGTGAACCTCACTTCCCCATTTAAGTGTCGTCTCTACTCCCAAAGTAGTTCTTTTCATTATCTCTAGTCTCTCTAGCCTACTTTCTGACCTACTGGTATATAAACGTATATGAATAAATGAGTGTGTATGTGTGTGTGTGTGTGTGTGTGTGTGTGTGTGTGTGTGTGTGTGTTAATTCATCAAATACTACTAAGAAAAAATAAACTTAAAGACATGCAAAAATCCTATGTCTGTTTTATGAAATTTAAAAATTACATTTATTAGTTTATGGAAGAGGGCATGGCAGAGTATCAGAGGACAAAATGAAAGAGTTAGCTCTCTCCTTTTCCCATGTGGCTTCTGGAGATCAGGTCATTGGGCTTGGTGACAAGCTTCCTAACCCTCTAACCCACCTCACTAGCCTACAGCCATATTTTAAAGGACAAATATATAAACATGAAGACTGAGGGGAAAGAATATGAAAGTGAAAAGAAGAAGAGGCAAATTCAAAAATAGTGAGAGGAGGCAGAATTCTGGATATATCCTGTACTACTCATGTCTTTGATTGAAAGACAAGAATCATAATGGAAAACCACTTAAATGTTTTGGACCTTGCAACTGGAATATTAAAGGTGGCAACTTCCAATGACACAGAATTGAGGAGTCTTCCTATGTGAGAACACATTCAGTTAACAACACTAGTGGACAGATCTTCACCAAAAACCTCCCTTTAAGGAATACCGTTTGAACAGCAGCACATATTATTGAGACCATTTTTTTTTTCAGGAAGAAAAAAAACACTAGTTAGTATTAATATAATTACAGAAAGCAAATATGATCAGGATACCAAGGAGTATTTTTCCCTAAATAACTTCCACGTTTCACATAGAGCCTTTCCCCTGAAATGAAATCGGAATTAACAATAAGATAAAAGCCAAAGGGGTAAATCCAGAGCTGGGAAGAGCAGAAACACATGGGGTCAAAATAATGTGTTGTCTCCTATTTTTTTGCCATATCTAAAAGTATCAGAAGAGAGTTATTAAATTAGGATTTAGGAAATCTACATCAATATTTTTCAAAACATCCATATCAACTCTGGCTGGTTTCTATGCAGTTTCTTTATAGTCCTTTCAGTGTAGAAGAAGTGTTCTTGTTTATAGCATCTTCAAAACAAAATAAATGAAGTTACCCAGCATGTACCTCCTTTATGACACTCATTTCAACAGCAATTTAACGCTAGTTCTGGTAAGAGTTAGACATATCTGTCTTCCAATCTAGAAGGTAGGATCTCTGACAATCATGAACACGTGTCTTTTACATTTTGCCCCCATATCCTAGAATAATAAATTATGTAAAGCTACTCAAATGATGACAGATGAACAAATAAATGAATTTCTGTGCATAAAAAATATTTTTTAAAAAATTAATTGCATTTGCAGACAAATGCTTAGATACATATACTGCATCCCTCTGAGAATGAATCTTCTTGGACTATGTTTCTAATGGGTTTTTTTTATAATTACCCAAATGGATTTCTGTAGCTTCTTGAACATTATTCCAAGACGACATGACTAGAGGGCACTAGAAAAAAAGAGAAAATATGTAACTCAGTAATTAATAACATAAATATCAATAGCTACTTATTAAATACCATCAGTTGGCTATGACACCCTAAAAGACTTTTAATTAAAAATATCTTTCCTTCCACCAATCTAAATAATATTTCATTGTGTAAATGTACCATGTTTCCATTATCCATTCATAAGTTAACGGACATCTACATTGTTTCCCGTTTCTGGCTATTATGGATAGAGCAGCAATAAGCATGGATGACACAGACCTAAGTTCTTCCTCCATCATTCCTCAGCCATTCTTCTTCAGACCAACTCTATTCCTCTTTCTACTTCTCCTGACCCTAGACCTTTTAAAAAATTCAAAACACATTAAATGTCTCAGGTCCTGTTAAAAATATACAGTCTTGGTGGTGGCAATGTTCTTGAATTAGTCACGGACAGAGCAGGTGCTAATCCATTGCATGTCCTGGCCTGATACCTGGCTTGACAGCTAAAGCTGTCTTATGACTAGGACTCATAAATACTAAACCAAGTCAAATTCAGGCAGTAAAGCAGAGGAGAAGGAAAACAGACAGAGACCTGTGGGTAGCCGTGCCACCCACAGACCTGCCCTCCAGCACATGGCAAAGGCAGGCCATAGACACCTGCTTGTCACCATACCATGCCATGCAGCATTATTGGAAGATGTCGTCTAGGGACATTGCCAGCTTGCAGTGGGATGTGCAAATATGTGGTGGTCAGATGGGAGAGAAAGAGAAGTGAAGCAGCTTGAGCATTGTGAACAGAGATGGAACTGGAAACTCAAGGGTGAGAGGAGTAGCCTGGAGTGGCCAGTGCCACCACCACGGGCCATGTTGAGCTTCCAACCCAAGCTGGCACTGAGGGTCATGTTTAATTCCGTGGCTGAGAATGGGCCCTGCACTTAACCTGGGCAGCACATTACCCCAAGGGTAAGAGCACAGGAGAACTAGCTCTGCCACTAATCTACTGTGAGGTGGTGTGAGGGGTGGCGTGATTCCCTCCACCTCTTGCTCCTAATCATCTGTAGCAGTCGAAAGAACTGGCTCTGAGATCATGAGAGTAAACGAGCTGGCCCTGTCCTCGCCTGCTCAGGAAGTTGGGCCCTGCAACGGCTTCTGAGCAGCACAGTAGAGCTGGCCCCAATAGAGAGGGTGCAGGTAAGCAGACCGAATAGCAATGGTAAGAGCATGTGAGAACTGGCTCCGACCCTCATCTGGAGTGATGTGGCATAGGTATGGAAGTGATGTCTTCCACCTCACCTCCTGTAACAGCTGGGCAAGCTGGCTCTGGAGTTATGAAAGCAAGAGAGCTATCTCTGTCACTTCACTGGCTGTAGTACTAGGGAGAGTGGGTCCTGCTCCTGATCTAGGCAATAGAGTGGAGCTGACCCTGCTAGCAAAGGCACAGGTGAGCTCACACTGAGGATGTGAGAACGAGAAAGCTGTTCCAGCCCCTTACAGGCCGCAGTACTTGGGAGAGTGATCCCTGAACCTCGACTGGGCAACTCAGTGGAACAAGCTGAGAAGGCATGGGTGCAGGTGGGCAGGCCCCAAGAGCATGAGAGTAGGAGAGCTGTACCTACCTCCTGCCAACGGTGGCATTATGTGGCCTAGCCAGAGCAATACTGGAGAGCTTGCCCAGGTGGTGCAGATAAGGGAGAGCTGGCAGGCTGACCAGCTCAGCTACCACCCAGGCCCAGATCCAGTGCTGGGAATTGGCGAATGCCAAACTCTATCTCATCTGCAAATGATTTGGGACATGAAAATGTTCCAGTCCTGCTGTTCCAAAGCTACAGTATCTTCATGACACAGGACAACAATGGATAACTGGGAGGAGTCCCAATGACGATCCTATACTGATGGTGTCACAAAAGCCAGAGATATTGAACCACACCAATGATTCATTGCAATGAACATTTGCAAGTGAAGATGTATGGACAGAGGTATATACTGTGGGACACACTGTGACACACTACAGTTTCCATGATGAGATGTTTTCTATGCTTTGGTTTGTTGTTATTGTTTGTTTGTTTGTTTGTTTGTTTGTTTTGCCTGTGTGTCTTACAAGGGGGTAGAGAGAGACTGCAAGGGTGAAAGGTCAAAATGAGGGGATGGGGAGATGAGCAGGGAGCTGGGGTGCATGATGTGAAACTCACAAAGAATCAATAAAAAGTTATACATCGATATATGATTGATAGATAGATGATAGATAGATAGATAGATAGATAGATAGATAGATAGATAGATATTCATTCTTGAGTTCCTATAAAATCAAAGACAACTCAGATACCATCTTATTCCAAATGAGAACAATCAGTGTATCATTATAATCAATTCCAACAAAACCAAAATCCAGCAATGTAAATCAAATCTTGTAGTCCAAAGTCTAGGTATTGGTCTCACACATGATCTTCTGGGCTCCACAAAACATGGGTGCAAACAGCTTATCTCATAGGCTCCTGTCAACTCACCTGCACACTTGCCACTGTTTCTGGTGTCTCTTGGGATCGTGCATACCCTAAATCTTCACTGCAAGTGAAGCTGCACCTTCAAGAATGAGGCCTCTCTTCATAAATTCAAACACTGTCACATTTTGCCAGGCATCTTCTGCTCTCCGTGACCCCTTCTTGCCTTATATCTAAGCATTCATACATTATATGTATGCATTTCAAATGTCTTACTACACAAAACCCACATAAGGAAGCTGTGTTTGTGCATTATCATGTTGTTTGAGCAACAATTCCTGGGTAAGACTGATAAATGAACTTCTACATCAAAAAGTAACCAACAAAGCTAGAGAGACAACTCAACAGGCAAGGGCATCTATCTTTAAGACTAACAACCTGAGATCAATGCCCAGAGTCTGTATGGTGGGAAGAGAGGACCAGATCATTCAAGATAACCTCTGACCTCCACATATTCAGGCACACACACGTACACCACACACACACACACACACACACACATACACACACACATACACACATACACACATACACACATACACACATATACACACATACACACACATACACACATACACACACACATATATATACTAAATAAATGTAAAAATAATTTTAAAGTAACAGTAGATGATTTTATTAGATATTGCTGAATTACTCTGTCACTTTTATCAACTTATGTTCTCAACAAATTATATATAAGACCATTTATACTCTTATTATTGTTTTATTTGTTATTGCACAATTAAATACCTGAGATCCTTTTTTTCTACTGACTCCATATATAAATTCTGTACAGAATATATGGCACAGCATTTAAATACTCTTCACAGATAACATCAGCAAGCAGAAAGGGAAGAATAGTACAAGGGACCACTGGAGATCAGAGTCAGTTACACTGAGTGCTTAGGTTACAGCTCTTACTATTTTTATTTCAATAATCAAGTATATAAGGTTTCTTGTTTGTTTCTTTGTTTGCTTGCTTGTTTGTTTTAAGACAGGGTTTCTCTGTGTAGCACTGGTTGTCCCAGGATTCTCTCTGTATACCAGACTTGCCTCAAACATAGATAGAACAACAAGTCTCTGCTTCTAGAGTGCTGGGACTAAAGGTACATGCTACCACACCTGCCTGTAAGGTTTTATTTTAATGTCATGGAATATAGTGCAGCTTTAACAAAGCTATTCCACAGCCAGTTATAGATTACACCCCTTTGAGTTTGGGGGGGGGATTTTTTTGTCATTTTTTGTTTGATACCTTATTTGGCCCCGTTTTTAGATTGAGTGTAGAAGTATATTCTTGTGTGTGGCATAGGTATAGATTCTGTTTACTCTGCTTTATAAAATACCATTCTTAGATTGGTTGTCTCCTTCATTAAAAGACACCGTGTCTTCTCGGCTTTTTTTTTTTCAATGATGTCTACATATTTCAGTTCTATATGACTTCACTCTTTTGGGATACTATATTCTACTGTACACACTGTACTTGATTCAGAAATAGCCTCTTCTAAAATTTTGGATTGTTTGTATTATAGTATCAGCTAAATATTATTTCTCTTATAAATTTTCTAATGACTTTTCTCTTTTAAAAAGTAGGTTTCAGCATTAGAGATCCTAGATGTCCTGCGATTCTGCTGTAGTGACGTAAGCTCAGTATAGACTGCCCCTCTCAATAACTTTGAGCAGAAACCTGGACAGCATATCAAATAATCCAATCACATAGAACCATGGGCATAAATGAAACGAAAATCCAAGTTCACTGCCAATGGACTACAAGCATAACTGTAAAATCAATTTGAAGGTATCTAAACATCTAAACTCATGCTATCAGAATTAGCCTGATACTCAAAACAAACCTACAAACCTGTAATGAATATATCTGCAGTGAATATTAACGAAACCTTAAAACTGAGAAAAGAACCCAAAAGAAAGTAAAAGAGGGTGTTAAGAATGGAAGAGTACAGCTCGAGTGAACATCTTTCTCAAGTAAAGGATGTGTCAATTTGTTGTCCATTGACAAAAGGTCACTCTGACAACAAACATACAACTAACATTATATAAATTCAACAGGTTATATTTAGGAATATATGCATATACAAATATAGAGAGACAGATATACTTATGTATGTGCAATAAGCTTAGTGAATAAAGATGCTATAAATTTGAATAAAAGAGGAAGGGATATATATGAGGTTTTGGTGGGAGGAAATGGAAGGACAAAATGTTTTAATTATAATCTCAAAAATTAAAAAATATACAAATACATGCTTCTATCAAGCAAATATCTACAATCAAAATATCAAGTATGCCACAAATGCTTTTAAAATCACGTGAAAATAAGAGCAACTTCTATCCAGTAATAGAGATAAATCTGTGAAAAAGAGATTTTGACATAAAGCTTACTTCCCAGGAGTGCACATCCCTTGTGCCAATGCCTTTCTCAAAGCCACCTTTACCTCCTTGTTTCTCAAGGAATATATCAAAGGATTGAGGGAAGGAGTAACAATATTATTCAACACTTGAACCACTGAATCCAGCCAAGGACTGGAGGCAGGTCTGAGGTAAATGAGGACCACTGGACCATAGAAGAGCAGGATGGATGTCAAGTGGGCACTGCAGGTGGAGAAGGCTCTGCGCCTGCCTTCAGAAGAACGGATTTTCAAGATGGAGATAACAATGCGAGAGTAGGAAATGAGGATAAGGAGGAAGCACACCAGTGCAACAAGACCTACATTGATGAAACTTACAGCCTGTGCCAGAGAGGTGTCTGCACAAGCCAGGGGCAGCACCACTGGGATGTCGCAGAAAAAGTTATCCACTTCATTGGGTCCACAGTAGGGTAACTTGAAGATGAGAAATGTGAGGACAGATGCATGCAGACAGCTCCCCATCCAGGTGGCCACAGTCATGGAGCCACACACCCATGAACTCATTATAACTGTGTACCTCAAAGGGTGACAGATGGCTGCAAAGCGGTCATAGGCCATCACGGTGTACAGGAAGCATTCAGCACAGCCCAGGAAATGGTAGAAGAAGAGCTGAGAGGCACAGCCCTGGTAAGAGATTGTGTGGCTGTGTCCAGTGAGGTAGAGCATCATCTTTGGGGAACTCACAGAAGGGAAAAAGATATCAAGCACTGACAGGTTTCCCAAGAAGAAATACATGGGTGTGTGAAGGTTGGCAGAAGTCAGGATGGCCAGCAGAATGAGTAGGTTTCCTGGAAGAGTGAGCAGGTAGAAGGCCAAAAAGAGAACAAAGAGTATCCTTTCCAGCCCAGCTGTGTGTGGGATTCCCATCAGGAGGAATTCAGTTACCAGAGTGCAGTTCCTCATTTTCAAGTTCACTTACTCCTAGAAGATGAAAAGATTGACACACTCAGCTGAACTTCCAAAAAAAATTCAGTCTACAGAACCCACTGGAAATCATTTATTGTGAATACTTCCAAAATGAGGTTTCATCTAATACTGTCACCAGTTAATTTTTGATATTGAATTGTCCATTCATTTATTTTTAACTGTTCCCTAAAACTTAAGGAGCTGAACTTGAATTTAGAATTTGAGCATTGACAGTATAGAAGAGTGGTTATCAACCTGCCTAGTGCAGCAACCCTTTATTACACTTCCTTGTGTTGTGGTGAACCCCAGACAAAAATAATTTTCATTGGCATTCCTGTAATTTTGCTACTGTTATGAATCATAATGCAAATATCTATATGTAGGATGTCTGATAAGCAACCCCTGTGAAAAAGTCGTTCAACCTCCAAAGAAATCACAACCCACAGATTGCAAACCACTAGTATAGAGTAACATTCACAGTTCTGAACATCTAAGTTCAAATGTCACATCAGCTCCTCACTCTGAATCCAGATGAGTTTGTCAAATTTCTCTGAACTATTTATCATGATATTTAATAGCCATATCAGAAAAATGATGGCTACACTCTAATCTACAAAAAATTATATAATACTGTTGACATGAGTGATTCGTAAAATTTCTTTCTTTTCTTCAAAGTCAGTACAACTGAAAACTGAAATTTATCTGGTGGACACATGAGAAAACAAAAGACCAAACATAATATTCAGTATTTGGAAAAGCCATTTACAGTTGACAGTGTTATTAACTGCTTCAATACAGAGTAGTTTATGCTCTCAAAAGTCATGATTCAAACTACGACTGTGTGCTGTCCACATGAGTGTTTGTAAGGTGCATGGTCATCATGCAGACGGTAAGAACATCAAGTACCATGAAAATATAAACTCAGGCAAATACAAGTAAGCATGGGCTCTTACTCCTTCATAGAGACATACACCTCAAAAGAGAAGATGCTAAAATCAGAAAGCATTCCAGAAAACAGTCACTTACACACTGAAGATTACTGTACAATGGACTAAACCCCATGCCCACATCCACCTCCTCTTATTGGAAGGGATGAAACAGAACAGCTTGACTATGAAGCCAGAGGAGTGGGGAGGGGGAGTCTTCTCAGCATAAAACCTAACTGATGAAGCCTGGAATCTGTGACTCAACAGGACTCATGCCCTGAGAGACAGAGCAGCAGCTAGCTAGCCACTAAGGAGTAATAAATATTGTTAGTCTCCTTTGGGACTCTCTTCTCCCATGACCTGACTAGAAAGTATAGAACAGAGGGATCAATTAGCTGAGAAGACCTCTTCTTTGTTCCATCCTTCCTTCTCATCTCTGCTTTTCTTCTCATTCTCCCTAGAGTAATAGGATGTACTCACCTAGCCAGGTATTTAAGGAAAGCTCCTTTATAGTAAATCTCCAGGTTTCCCTGGAAGAGTGCCATCCCTAGGGTTCAAACCCTTCCAATTACCTAGTTCTTTGGGGATCCTGATTGAATAAAAAGCAGAGATTAGAAAACTACATAGAGAAAAGTGGCAAGCACCTAATATTGTACTGATTTCAAAAAGAAAGCGAAAAAAAAAAAAAGAGCCCAACTTATTGTGTAATACTTTGTTGTGGTTTTGATAAGAAGTATGCCCATGAGCTCAGACATTTGCATACTTGGTCCCCAGTTTGTGGTGTTTTATGAGGAGGTCATGGAACCTTGAAGAGGTATAGACTATTTCTAGATAAAGTACTTCACTTTAATTGAGGAATTTTTGAAGAGGATTTTGAAGTTTTATAGATCAATCTACTTCCTGTTCTCACTCCACTTCTGAAATGTGATCAGATTACTTCCTGCTCTTTCTACATGCCTCCTCAGTCATTATGGGTGGACTTTACATCTTTGAAATTATAAGCTTAAATAAAGCTTTTTTTCTCTACTTACTTTTTATCATGGCATTTAATCACCATATCAGAAAAGTAACTATTTCACTTTAATCTACAAAAATTACATAATATCCCATAACTATTTCTTTAAATGCTTGAATTTAGATAGTATTTTTTTATCTGAAAATGGTTTCTTAACCCTTAACACAACTATTAATTTTTACCTGGGTATATTTTTAATCATTTTAATGGACTTTAGGGATACTTGGATCAAACTATGTAATAGTACCATAATTGTTATGGGGGTAACTAGATGCCTTCTGGTTGGATATGGCTCCTGCATTACAAAAAATAACTCATTCATGATACCTTAAATCTAGTTAAATTTGATAGTTAGGAAGCACTTAAGCCCTAAGTAGGAACCCATTGTTGTTGTTTGTTAATGTGATCAAACTACTTTCTAAGTATTTGTGTTGATGTCCAGAGATTTCTGCTATTCTCAGCATTGATCACAGAAACTTCTTTTTTGCAATAGGGCAGTGATCAATGCAAAGATGAATAACTGACCAGAGCACTGAGAACAATTGAGGGTGAATGTTCAACATGAAAGGAATATTTATACCTATCCCCTCCAACTTCTAAACTTCAAGGAAGAAGAGACAGAATGAATATAAGAGCCAGTGAGTAGCAAAACAAACTGTGAAATGCTGTCTTCTGTAAATTACATGGCGGCTGGACACATGAACTCACAGCAGCTTGATGTATATAAGATTGAACCACTTAAAACCTTAGCATGGATAAAACTGGGGTTCAAAAGACTCCATAACTAGCTAAGAAGCTATTGGCTATTGAGAGCTACTATAGAAGGAGAGACATGATTAAAATCTTAATTTCAGTATATGAAAGTAATTAGAAGAGCAGATGGTATCTGGGAGGACATATAGATGTCTCTCACATGGATGTGTCTTATTCTATGTGCTTCTGTGATATATTATGATAGCCCAACTAGATGACTCTAATCATAAAATTGCTGGACTAAATATTAAATGAATAAGTTCTGGAGACTTGTGAGATAGCTGAGGGGTTAAGAGCATGGGCGGCTCTTTCAGAGACCTAAGTTCAATTCCCATCAACGAGATGGTGGCTCACAACCATCTGTAATAAATTCTGATTTTCTCTTCTGGATGAGACAGATCACTCATATACAAATAAAAAATAATAATAATTTTTAAACTATTATAAAAAATAAATAGTACTTTTTGTTCCTGTCATAATGTCTATTGGTTATAATTCTATTACATTTGAGGAATAACACATGTTTACTAATAATGTGAACTTCTGGTTCTATAATAATCTTTACCCCACAATGTGTTAAGAATTTATTCTCCAAGTTTACAGAAACAGACTAATGATTATCTCCTTTTGTGAGACATGAGAAAAGAATGTCTGTGGAAGCTGACATTGATAGCCAAAGGACAAAATTGTCAAAGTAAACATTGTGTTAGGAGGAGAAAGATACAGCAGAGAAATTTGTCAGCAAATGCTCACAGAAAAATTCCAGAATGGGATAGCATTGTCTCTACCTAGGGCACTAAGACTGGATTTCAATTCTCTTTCTTGGTTGGTTGGTTGGTTGGTTGGTTGGTTGGTTGGGTTTTTGGTTTGGTTTGGTTTGGTTTGGTTTGGTTTGGTTTGGTTTGGTTGTTGTTGTTATTGTTTTATTTTTAATTACATTTCAATTGTTATCCCCTTTCCCCATTTTGCCCAACCCAGAAACTCCCTATTCTATCCCCCCTCCTCCTGATTCTATGAGGATGTGGCCCCACCCACCCATCTACCCACCCACTTCCACCTCCCTGCCCTTGAATTCCCCCACACTGGGGCATGCAGCATTCACTGGACCAAGGGCTTTCTTTCCCACCAATGCCTGACAAGGCCATCCTTTCCTACATATACAGCTGGAGCCTTGGGTCCCTCCCTATGTGCTCCCAAGCTGGTGGTTTAGACCCTGGGAGCTCTGGTTGGTTGGTATTGTTGCTCTCCCCATGGGGCTGCAAACCCCTTCGGCTCCTTCAGTCTTCTCTCTAACTCCTCCATTGGGAACCCCATGATCAGTTCAATGGTTAGCTGGGAGTATCCGCCTCTGTATATGTCAGGCTCTGGCAGACCTCTAAGGAGACAGCTAGATCAGGCTCCTGTCAGCATGCACTTCCTGGCGTTCACATCAGCATTTGCCTTTGGTGACTGATTGCACATGGGATGGATACCCAGGTGGAGAAGTCTCCAGATGCCCCCTCCTCCAGTTTCTGTTCCATGCTTTGTCTCCATATTTGCTCCCATGAGTATTTTGTTACTCCTTCTAAGAAGGACCAAAGCACCCACATGTTGGTCTTCCTTCTTCATGAACTTCATGTAGGCTGTGAGTTGTATATTGGGTATTGTGAGCTTTGGGGCTGATGTCCACTTATCAGTGAGTGCATAACATGTGTGTTCTTTTGTGACTGGGTGACCTCACTCAGGATGATATTCTCAGGCTCCATCCATTTGCCTAAAAATTTCATGAACTCATTGTTTTTAATAGCTGAGTAGTACTCCATTGTGTGAATTACCACATTTTCTGTATACATTCCTCTGTTGAAGGACATCTGGGTTCCTTCCAGCTTCTGGATATTATAAATAAGGTTGCTATGAAAATAATAGAGCATGTGTCCTTGTTATATGTTGGAGCATCTTCTGGGTATATGCTCAGGAGTGGTATAGCTAGATCCTCAGGTGATGCTATGTCCAATTTTCTGAGGTAAATCCATCCCTGGGGTTTTCAACTAAACCTTCTCTATAGACTTCTCCAGGCACATTCTGTCCTTAAGGTAGAGTCAGTCTCTGTGTTCTGGTCTAAAATCCATTAGTTGCTGTAACTCTATGTGAAACCACACTGTAAGAACAACATAAGCAACATTTCACACTACCTCATTTCAGATTATCTGCTCTGTAAATTGTTTCTTATACAGTTGTTCTTTTTTGTTTTTACAAGTATTATAATTTTTAAAATCACCTTTGAATGGTCACAATACTATGGCCTGGCTTCAAATATTTCAAGAAAAAGAAGCAGTTAGACAAGGATGTTAAGACTATGTAATCAATAAACTTCGTTTAGTTTTACAAATCTCAAAACAATGATTATATTTTGATAATCATTGAAACTACTAACGTCTTCAGTTAAAGGTGAATTAACTTGCAGAAAAACAATGTGTCCATCTAAAGAATTAAAGGAACAGGATGGAAAACTGATTGTTACTCATGAATTTTCAGTAACAAAAATGTGAAAAGAACAGACTTTGGATGGCAAAACCACACTATGGTGTAGCCCTTGCACATGGTTCTCATATAATTTATCAATTTGCATGAGTGCATTGCCATACGTAAGGCTCTGAGATGGTCTTTAGGAGAATGGAACCCTATCCACCTTCTCATGGTCTGGCTTCCAAACTAAAGATCAGTTATTCAGACTCAATCATGGGCTAGTCTAGAAATCACTCCAATATTAGAAAATACAATCTTCATTTGGAAGACTGGTTTTGGACATTTTCAGAGACATATTTGGAAGTTAGCTGCAGTTCTCTGTGATGTTATGTTATCAAAAGACATAGTTGAGACATGATCTGGATTTCAAACAAATGTTAATACTTGTGTTAAGGCTCTTTTAACTGTCAAGTTAAAATTACTTTTGTTTCCTCTACAGTGTTTAATGCAATGTAAATTGCATTGATTGTACGCTTTCTAGATGTGTTAGTGTGTTGTAATCCAGAAAGTCTGTTATGGGGGTCTATCAACCAGCTTTTGTTTTATTACCATGAGTTTCACAGAACCTCGGTCTTCTGAAAAAAGCTTGCAAGTATTGGGAGAAGTAAGTCAGGCTTTAAGCAGAAGCAAGAGGGTAGTGGGCTTGATTATTGCTGGTATAACAGCTTTAATTACATTAATTGCTAGCACCACTGCTTCTGCAATTGCTTTGACACAAGAAGTTAAGACAGCTACTTTTGTTAGTCATTTAGCAAAAAAAAAGTTACTAATGTGTTTAATATACAAGAGGATTTAGATAGACATTTGGAACAATGGATTGATGCTCTTTATCCTATTCAAATTATTGGAAAGTGGTTCAAAGTTTAAGAGTAAGGAGTCATTTCAAGTGTCATGCCAAATACCATTGGATTCATGTTAGTTTTAAATTTTACAGTGGTAGTCATTATAAAAAGGAAAAAGTTTAAAGACACTTAAAGTGTATTTGGCATAATTCTAACGCCTCTCTGGATGATTTATATAGTGAGCTTATAAATTTAAAGAATGCTGCTCTGCTGAGAGTGGATGCAGCAGATACTGCTGATAAAATTACCCTGAGGTCATGGCCTGATGTAAGTATTTCTATTTTGGTCAAGCTTCAAGAATGGCATATGTAGCTTGATTATGTTAGCTCTTTTTGTCCTGGGAATAGTTTTATTCCTGCCCATCGTGTTAAAGCTTTTCTTTAACATCGACATGTTAACAGCCAAAGTACATGGCTTAAAACTGAAAGTGGACACTCAGACAGAGTTATTAAATTAACAAGCTGACAAGCCAAGGACAGGTAAGATTCTGCACAGAGGCTTACCAACCTAAGGCAGAAACTTATTGCTTTTGATAATACATATTCCACAACAGGTAAGGAAGGTAAACATGTCAGAATGACCTAAGACAGGCTCAGTTTTGTTTATGAAATAAAAAAGGGGGAGAAGCAGAGAGCTTTGGGGGCTATTGGCAAGAATCTGACATGGGCCAAGGACAAGAAAATGGACTGCTTGGCAGAAATACGACATTGTCTAAGGACAAGGAAGTGGGCTTCAGGCAGGAATTTGACATTAGGCTAGAACAAATCATTAGAAGTGATTTCAGGCAAAAATCTAAATCTTAGGCTAGAACAAAGAAGTAATTTTAGGCAGGAATCTAAATTTTAGACTAGTACAAGGAAGTAGTCTTCAGATATGAAAATTAATTTGGCTAGAACAGGGAAGTAGGCTCAGATATTTTGGTCATACTGATAAGCCCTTAGAAACAGTGATCACGGGAATATTCATGGAACTTTATTGCCTTGCTTGCTCTTTGACTATTTGTGTTTATTGTCTTGCTTGTTCCTTGAATATTTGCATCAATTGTATTGTTAGTTCCTCAACCTAGAACTGACCTTAATACTTGCATGTAGTTAAAATGGTATAAAAGCAAAAATGAGGAGTAGGGATGGGATAGGGGTTTTCTAGAAAAAAGAAGTGGGGAAAGGGTACAGCATCTGAAATGTAAATAAATAAAATTTCCAATAAATACTTGAAAATAAAATAAATTTAGAAAATAAAAAGGAGAATGGAGCCCAATCTCCCTTCTCTTGGTCTGGCTTCCAAATTACACTGATTTCTTTACCACCAACATTTGTGTCCTGAATGTTGAATTTTGAGTGAGAACTAGTCATCCCAGGATCCTCTATCAATTCTTCTTGCTTCCTGGGAGTGTGTGAGTACTTTATTATGCAAAATTTAATTTTCATATACCAGTCACAGTTCGCAACAAGCAAATCAACACCCTCGCACTTTAATCAATGAGACAGCATCTTGTGAGGTAATACAGAACATTCTTGAGGATATTTGAACTTGATGTCTCTCATACATGGATTGTTTTTTCCTTCTAAGTTTGATTATTTTCATAATGATTGACAGGATAAAGACACATTGACTAACTTCTATCCTAGTTTCAAATTCCTTATTTTATCAATGGCAATGAGCCTAACTGAGTGGCCAAAGTGGTATCTAGTAGAATATAGAAAGATAATATTGGAAAGGAATGATAAGAGGGATTAAAAGAAACATAAAATACTCAACAGCTTCTAGAAAGGTTCAGTTTCATAAAAAAAAAAAATCAAAACTGAAATCCACACATAGATTGTGCAGAGCATAAAGGCTCATTGTTTTGGCAAATTGCAATTAATTAAAACACTGTATTAATTTGCAAAGTCTTCTCTCCAGTATTAAATCCACATATCAGCCCAAATTAAACCCTGCCTTGTGAGATTCCCAAGAACTACGTTTGATCATCTTACTCATTTGGCAACAGGAACTCACCAAGAGAAAACCTTAAACAACATCAAAATTATATACGGAATGATTTCTATTCCTTATACCCCAAAGGTTGCATTGCTTGACTTAATACCTTTCTCAGGGCTAATTTCACCTCCTTGTTTCTCAAAGAATAAATCAGAGGATTCAAGGTAGGTGTGACAACATTATTAAACACCTGGACAACAGAATCTAGCCAGGGACTAGAAGCAGGTCTGAGATAAACAAGAATCACAGGACCATAGAACAACAGAATGGATGTGAAGTGGGCACTGCAGGTGGAGAAGGCTCTGCGCCTGCCTTCTGAGGAACGGATTTTCAGGATGGAGATCACAATACGAGTGTAAGAAGTAAGAACTAGGAGGAAACATGTGAGCGCAACAACACCAACATTAGTAAAACTCACAGTCTGTGCTAGAGAGGTGTCTGCACATGCCAGGGACAGCACCACAGGAATGTCACAGAAGAAACTGTCCACCTCATTGGGGCCACAGTAGGGTAACTTAAAGATAAGAAATGTGAGGATGCTCCCATGGACAAAGCCCCCCAGCCAAGTGCCCACTGTGAAGCAGGTACACACCCAATGGTTCATGATGATCGTGTATCTCATAGGGTAACAAATAGCCACAAAGCGGTCATAAGCCATCACTGTATACAGAAAGCACTCAGTACACCCCAGGGTGTGATAGAAGAAAATCTGCGAGGCACAGCCTTGGTATGAAATAGTTCGGCCTTGTCGTACTAGGTAGTCCATCATCTTAGGAGAATTCACAGAAGGAAAGAATATGTCAAAAACTGCCAGATTTCCCAGGAAGAAATACATGGGAGTGTGGAGGTTGGGACAAGCCAGGATGGTGAGAAAGATGAGCAGGTTCCCCAGCAAGGCGAAGACATAGAAGACCAGGAACAGGGTAAACAACATGCTCTCTAGTCCTTCAGTGTTGGAAATTCCCAGCAGGATGAACTCTGTCACAGAGGAGTAGTTCCTCATGCTCATGGCACAGGCAGCCCTGGAGAAGAGAAGCAAAGACATCCATAAGTAACTGCTTTCTGAACAAGGGATTCCCATCTAAGGCAATAGATGCAAACAAAATACAGCCGACGATGGAAACAGGCCTAATGATGAATCTGCCCTTGACATTCAGTTAAGGGATGTGCCACATTGATCTCCATTTCTTCACACTTTAGGTGGGGAAGGCTGGCAACAACTGCTTCCTGCCACCAATTTTTTAAATTAGACCATTTTAGAGTTCCCATTTTTCTTATGGAAACTGAATTACCAGATCGTGACCGCACTTTAGATAGACAAGCTCGATTGCCTGAATATTTGCCTGTAAAATTGTTACAACAAAAAGAAATTGAGATTCTTCTTTTTAATCTTTTCCTCTAACAATATGCTTTTCCACTTAGAAAAATTGCCTGTTGTTTAGACTCATAATCTACTCACACACAGGCAGAATGTGGACCGTGTCTTGAAGTAGAAGCTGTGACCTAGTAGAAATATATCTACATTCCCATGTTCTATCTCCTCAGTCAAGTTTCAATTCTATACTACAACTCTCACAAAGGCAAATTCCCATATTATTCATAAACCTTGACACCATTTCTTAAAATCTTTATCAACAATTAATAATCCTAAGAACGTCTTCTGTTTAGTGTTCTACATAAATATGTGGCTAGCTGTTGTTAATCTTGCTCTACTGTAACTAATATTTGTTCATGGAAATAATCTGAAAAATCCATTTACAGTGCTTAGTAGATTGCAGATCTGTGTTATTTTGATTTGGAACAAGGAAAAGTTCTTGCTATACTCGAAAGCATAATTAATGCAAAGAATGAAGAGGAAGAAGGTTTCCAATAATGATTGTCCTTAGTGTACAAGCGAGGACCTATCTGAACTTATCTTATTCAAATTGTGTGGTTAGGTGAAAGTACCCGCAAAGACATGGACAGGGAGCAAAAGGGATTCTATTCTAGCTATTTAGAATAGAATGATTTAGCATTCAGTAAAATTTCACAAACTCATTTTCTATCAGCATGCTAGGAATATAAAAATAAATGGAAGCCCCATACCTTGAATACACAGAGAAATATAAAATTGGTTTCTGACCATTACCTGCCTCCACCAATTTGCACCTCTGAGCCCTGAGCAGCTTCCTGGCTCAGAACCTCACCTACTCTAAGGAAATTGGACATTTTCTGCCTTTTGTGCTTTTGTGAGGATTGAGTGAGATAAAACTATAATGCTGTAATTTTGCTGGCTATTTAGAAGGAAATACATAATGGAGTCAGTATAATAAGTTATCTTCTAGCAAATAACCCTGAGGTAAGACTGACTTGCAATAACTCCCAAAGCCCTGCAGATAACATGAAAACCTAATTTAAAACAGCTTGTAAAGAAGCTCTGGAATGTTTTATTATTATTCCGTTTGTTTACTTATTTATTTAACCATACATATTTATGGAGCCAGTGGTTTAAGGCAAAACAAGATAGATTACTCTTGGAAACATTATTTTCCTCTCACTTAAAAAGTGTGTTTTATGAAGAAACATTTAGTGGTTAGAAGCGCTCAGATGCTCTCTTACTCACAGACTTCCTTGTGTAACTCATAACCGGATCCACACTGCAAAGCACAGCTCTCTTGCCCACACCTGCCCCAGGCAAATTACAGAGTTCTCGGCTGTCTTACACACACACTCAGAATCCTTCTTTTTAGCTTTTGCAGACAGATCTCTGTACCATACTTCATCTATGAGTGACCTAAGAAAGAATCTGGTAACAAGAAAGCTATCTGGGACTATGTCTCACCTAACCACGGACTCTCCAACTTCCCACCATAAAGCATCTCAACCTTCAAGAACCTTCAAGGTCACCTTTCAGGAAGACCAAAGGGGGAGTCGCTCTTCTGAGGAGAGTGTAAAGTTGATCTTTGTTTTCACAAACAGCAAATTCTAAAATTTCACACTAGCTTTTATTAATACCATAGTTTTCCGCTCACTGTATTCAGTTATATTTAGTTATCAGTGATAAAATATCATGTGACTAAATAAACAGACACTCATTAAAAGAGGTACTTATAGATACAGTGAGGAAGGGTAGCAATATGGATCGTGTGATATAGGGATAATTCCTAGTTTCTATGATAAGTGACAAATAAGAGCCTATCTCCCTGATGCTACTCATTTCCTTTCAAGTCATTTCAACACACACACATTATATTTGTGAGCATGCACACAATCTGTATTTCCCCTATTCATTGTTTTCTCATTGTTGCTCTAATAATAGATCAATGAATACAGACATTTGTAATGCACGGCAGCTTTAACACTATGTGGTTGAAGTAGAAAGATTGTGTAACTTCAGAAGTTAGAGACCAACCTCAGCAACACAGACTTCTCATGGAAAACAAACAGGTTTCCCTATATGCTATGATTCTATGATTCTTCCCCTCTTGTTTTTACAAAGTAACCTGTTCAACACTCATGAAGAATAGAAGAGAGAAATGCATGCCCAAGAGTTAACAGAAGCATCGAGATCTTTACACACATACCAGTAGCCAGGAAACACATTGAATGTGGGCAGACAGAGATGTTCTTAAAGTTTCTAGTCAAAGAGAATGTGTTTCTAAAATCAAGAATCTATTGTGCAGATAATATCCTAGCATACAGACAAGAGGTTTCAGCTTCTCTTCTTGAATCTATGATGTAGATTTGATGCTTGGTTCTGCTCATAATCTGACCTTGAAATAATGAATTTATAATGTTTCTAAACCAGAAAGTGTTCATGGAAGTAGTTTCTTTTGGGACAATGTCCCCAATGACCTAAACTGAAGACCCAAGACAAATGAATAATCACAGGGAATAATTAAAGGCTTTTGTTGTTTTCTTATACCCTTCAACCTTTCCTGCCCACTCCCATTACTATACTCACTGTGGAAATAATATGATAATTTGTAACTCGTTTGTAAATATATAAAACTCAAAGAAAAACTGTAATTTTTCTTCCTTATCTTTTTGAGACTCTGGGGTCATTTTCCCAGTCATACCACCACAATTCCGATGTAGTCTTAACTATTATTAGCCACACTATATACACGTATGGTTTTTATATTTTGCTTAACCAAGTTTTAATTCACATTTTTAAAGTATTTTCAAGCCGGGCAGTGGTGGCGCACGCCTTTAATCCCAGCACTTGAGAGGCAGAAACAGGCGGATTTCTGAGTTCGAAGCCAGCCTGGTCTACAAAGTGAGTTCCAGGACAGCCAGGACTACACAGAGAAACCCTGTCTCGAAAAACCAAAAAAAAAAAAAGTATTTTCAAAATTGTTACAGTCACATCTGATCTACACAGTACACATATGCACTCCACTCAACTATCTTCATCTCCTATATCCTCCATTTTTCTTTGTTTTTTAACATGTTTACCATTTGCCAAAGCAAACAAAGACAGGTGGATGCATACGCATGTATATGTATGCAAAGTATCTTTTAATTTCTACAAGTTGTCTACTTTTAAGACTGTATTAAAGACGAGCTTGCCAGTGTCAAAATTCTATAAAATTAATTAGTCCTACAATTGTAAAGACAGGTATCAAATTACTGTGTTAACATCAATGCCTAGCAGAGCAAATATATGAATATATTTAAAATGTTAAAAGGTTTCATAATATACAGAAAACAAAGCATTTTAATATTCATTGTTAGTTACCTAAGGTTAAATATACTTA